>NC_141923.1:27562500-28187500 GCF_057802395.1 Ceratotherium simum simum | reverse complement strand
AGCATCACAGAGGGGAAGCGGCAGAGAGTCCTCCAGGAGCTCCCCATTTCTTCCAGAATAAAAGCCAAAATCCTTATAGTGGCCCCCAAGGCCCTATACGACCTTGCCCCCTGCTACCTCACTGACTTCATCTCCTTCCACTCACTGCCTGTCTGTTCCAGCCACACCTGCCTCCCTGCTGTTCCTCTAACAAACTAATCACACTCCCACCTCAGGTCCTTGCTGACTCCCTTGCTGGAATGCTCTCTCCCTAGACACCCACACCGTGCACTCCTTCCCTTCCTCCGGGTCTCTGCTCAGATGTCCCCTTTCAGTAATGCCTTCCTGACCACCATGTAGAAACAGCAACCCACTGAGCCTGGAATTCCCTAACCCCTACCTGCTTTATTTTCCTCCATAGCACTTGCACCATCCTCTGTATTACATATTATATATTAACTTCTTTGTTTACCGTCTGCCTCTGCCGCTCAAATACAACTTCCACGAGGGAAGGAACTTTGTTTTGCTCAATTTGCCCTTCGGATGATATTGTCTTAGGGCAGAAATTCAGCCAGTGGACACAAAATCTTTTAAAGACCATGCTTCCTGTCAATCCTAAGGCTAAGCCACACAAGCTTTTGGCTTTGAGCCATACAGGGAAGGCAAGTCCTTTTTAAAAAGCCGGCCCCGTGGCTTAGCGGTTAAGTACACGCGCCCCGCTGCTGGCGGCCTGGGTTCTGAACCCAGGGCGCGCACTGACGCACCGCTTTTCTGGCCATGCTGAGGCCACGTCCCACATACAGCAACTAGAAGGCCGTGCAACTATGACATACAACTATCTACTGGGGCTTTGGGGGAAAAAATAAATAAATGAAAATTTTTTTTAAAATGTACATTTTAAAAAAAAAGAAAGCCTGAATGCCCAGGTGAGCATTGGGTGGCTCACTGAGAGCTCTACAAATGCGCTCATGGTGAGGCTACTAACACTGCAGGTCACAGCCATCTTCATAGCATAGCTCACAGTCTGCTAGGGGCATTCTAATCCATGCTGTTACTTGCTTCTCGAAACAGCCCTGACAGGTAGGCAGGGCAGGTTTTACCATCCTCCATGGACAGACAGAGATAGTAAGAGGCATAGAGCTCAACTGAGCTACCCAAGGCCACAGACACACTAAGTGGTAGAGCCAGAGTTCAAATCCTTGTTGGTTTGACTCCAAATAGAGTGCTCACTTAACTATTTTTTACTTTCTCCATTCTGGGCTCTGACCTTGTGACCTTCTTGAATCTTTAAGATTCCAGGCTAATCCTGACAGCCAGATGCCTCTACATAGAAGGCATCTTTTCTCTAAAGAGAGCACCCTGCCCAGAGGCAGAGGTGATGAATAAACTTTTAGAGCATCAGTTCCAGAGCCTCCCCGGTAGCTTGTGGATCTACCACAGCCTTTTCTGTTTGATAGTCCGGAAAGGACCATGCCCTTGGGCCACTTCATCCCCAGCCCACCCCAAGGCAGACTGGATGGCGGGGACTGTGAGGAAGGCCTACCGTAAGACAGGATGGGCAGCTGCCTTCAGTTGAAAACCAGAAAGAAATCTCAGTCCCATTGCTTTATTTTGGTGTAAGTCGGGTGACAATGGAAACTCTTTCCCTGCTGTCCTCTCCTTTCTGCCCATGTTGACAGAAGACGGACTTGCTAATTCTGGCTGGGGTTTTTCCCTCCCTGGGCTGTTTTTCTCTTTTATCTTCATCAATTGAAGAGAGCTGCTCTGCCTTTCAAACTGTCGGAAGGTATCTGGGGTTTTGTGTATTTTTTTTTCTTTCTTTCACATAATTCTGTGGGTCTTTTCCCAGATATGTATTTTCTCTCAAATTAACTTCTAACTTGTTTAAGTTTCCGCCCATGTGACTTCCAGCGTGAGTTACCAGAAACCACAAGAGAGAGAGCGCGCGCGAGCCCCAAAGCGAGCGACATGTCCCTGTGGGGAGCAGTGTTTCTGCACCCCAGAGTGAGGAGGACGCAGGGGTCAGAGGTGGCTGCAGGGCGGGCAGAGGAGGGACCTGTGGAGGGGGTGGGCTGGTGGCCTGGGAGCAGTCAAGAAGGAAGGCCAGCTGGTGACAAGAGAGCCCAGAGGTACCTGGGGCTGTGTGGAGAGCCCGGAAGACTGCAGCCATGCCTCACAGCTCCGACAGCAGCGACTCCAGCTTCAGCCGCTCTCCTCCCCCTGGCAAACAGGTAGAGTCCTCCTTTCCCTCCCTCCTACCTTCTGATTCTCCTGGGGGGCAGGAAGAGGGCCAGGCTTCCTTGTCTTGCCCAGGGAGCTGAGAAGCAAGGAAATGGCTGGTGGCAGGAGCACTCTATTAGACTAAGACATGGTATTTGCAATCAAGCTGTACAAACTGGCGGAGACCTTCATCCTCCCACCCATTCTGCCAAAGCTCCTTTTCCTCTCTGTTCCCCCATGGTGCCCATTGCCTCCACCTCACCTGGGTTCCCACCCCATGAAGCTTTCTAGGAAGCCAAGAGGAGAATGAGCATCAAAGAACTCTGGTCTCTCAGAGGAAAGGGGCTACCTTTCTCCAAGGCAGGAGGAAAGTGAGCAGAGGAGCATTAGAGTGGGCTGCTGGCACGTACAACCCACATGCTAGAGATGTGGTTTCTCAGGAGGCAGCCAGTGGGGCAAGAGAGAAAAGGGATCAGGGAAAAGTAAAGAAGAAAAAAAGCAGGTTAGAAGGAGGAGGAACCTGGGCCAGCACAGAAGGATCTATCTTACCTAGTAGGGTACTGCCCGTGTTGCTAGCACAGCCAGTGGAGAGGGATGCTAGAGCCGCGAACAACACCTCTTTCCCCTGTGGCTTCTGGACAAGAGGAAGGAAACAAATCAGAAGGTGGCTTTGGAGAGTTGTTGGGGACATTCACTAGTAGCAGGGCTCAGCTCTGGGGAAACCAGAGAACTTGAGAGTTCTGGGACCGTTTGGAGTCTAGATTGCGACTTCCAAGTCAAAAGTTTTCAGCTTGAGGGTTGCCAAAAAATGGGGCACCCTGTCTGCCTCACAGCTTCTGGGGCTTTCTCTTCCCCACATTCCTTGACATCCCTCTCTATAGGAAGGCTTCTTTTTTCTCATCCAATACATCAATGGATTAAAATTTCTTCTCCAACTTTGTGGTTTAAAAACTGCATTCTTTCCTTAGCACAGATATCCAAGAGGGCTTTCAAAATGCTGCAGCCAAAATAAAAGCATATAAACATGTAAAATAGCATCAGTCATCAAGATCTAACAGAGGAGCAGCAGATTGGAAGAAGTCCTCGTGGAGACCTCTAGAGGGCACACGATCCAGTCGTCTGCTCAAGATGGTATAAGAGTGGCTCAGACTGCCTGGAAGTCTGTATTCTTCTTAGGAAGGAAATTACTCATGGCTTCCATGGTAACCTGGTTCCCCATCCCCCATAGAGGAAGAGCACTTCCTTCCCATCTAACCCATTGCCCTTCTACTGCAATGGCCTGGAAGTATTGGGCACGTTGGTGAGACGTATGCTTGGTGAGCACAGTCTTGCCCTAGGAACTGTGCCCCTCTAGCCTGTGGTGACACGAGAGGGAACAGGGCAGGAGTTGCAGAAGTGTTTCACTCAGACTCCTACACTTATCCTGCAGCATCTGGGGGAAAGCTGGGGCCAACCTCTCTGCCCAAGTAGAGGACACGGTCATCCGTGGGGTGTGCTTAGACAACACTCAAAGTTCCCCTTGTCCTCCTAAGCACCCATCCACTACCTGCCACGTCCAGGTAATCTCCACCATTAAAGCCATTCTTGGCCTCTAGTTTGTGCTAGGCATTGTTCTCAGGGCCACGGGGAATGTCAAGGTCACTGAGCATACTGAAGGGAACGAAGGGAAAAAAAGAGGCAGATCTGGGATGGGGACCTCAGCCCAGGGATGCAGCAGAAGACACATGGAGTACAAACCAGTGCAGTGGTGGTGATGGGAGGGGGCTTGGAAAGGCATCAGACTTTCGCACTGGCAAATACAACTCCCAGATTACTATAAACTCTCAAGCAAGATCTTTGAGCCCAGTTGCCTCACTTATTATAAGATGGAAATAATAATATCAACTTCACAGAATTGGGGAATTAAACAAGGGCACCTCTGAAAAAGCACTTGCACAGAAGCTGGTACATAGTAGATGCTCAACAAAGTTTAAAAAAAAATAGCAAGAAGGTTCTGGGCCAAAAAGCGCGAGAGTAAGGGTGGAGCAGCTCTGAAGAGGAGGAGAGGTGATAAAACACACTTCATCGCCTTAACCATTTTTTTCCAAATACAGCCCTATTGAGGCCTCAAGGTCTTTTGCTCTCTTCCTGTAGCTTTTGGCCCAAAAAGTTCTAGAGGCCCAAGGGAGCATAACAGAGTTCTCTTTTGGGTTCAGCCTTTTGGTAAATAGTGGGCAAATGAAAAGATGAAGTAATGGAAGGATGGATGGATGTACACCAAACACCATGAGAGACTGTTTTAACTCAGAAGAGAGGAACAGACTCATCTAATTCTCATCATCTTTGCTTCCTAGGACTCCTCTGATGATGTAAGAAAAGTTCAGAGAAGGGAGAAAAATCGCATCGCTGCCCAGAAGAGCCGACAGAGGCAGACACAGAAAGCCGACACTCTGCACTTGGTGAGTGTTCAGACATTTCTCCATCCTCTTGAGCCTTCGACTTTGCTCCCCACCACCTGTGGATGCTTGGACCAGAGTCTGAGTTTGAGTCTGCCTGCATGGGGATGTGTATATGGGGGGAGTAAGTGGACGGGTGAGGGCTGTGGGGTGAAGTGGGGAGAGGAGGCTCTCCTATGAGTGTATTGAGAAGATTCTGTAGCAGGGAATGGGCCAGGAGGCTGAAAGACAAATGAGCCTTTCTTCCTGACCCCCGAGAGGGCACAAGGAGTAAAAGAGTTGAGTGTAAGAAGCCCAGAGGCCAGGTGGAAAGCAGAACCACCTGCTCAGAGAGGCGTAGCCAGAGAGAGCTCCCTCACTCCCGAGCCTAGAGAGCAGAAGGCAGGACTGTCTTTGGGAGGAATTTAGAAAGCATTAAGTGCTTTAGGGGAACTCATTATCCCACAGTGCTAGGATCACATAGAGTCCCAATTGGGCAGCCACCCTGGGCCCTGCATTTGGGGCAAGGAGGTCCACAGGTGCTGCACCTTACTGCTCTTTTCTGATCACCAAGGTTTTATTTTGAAATTTCTATCTTTATTGATATCCGAAGAGGTCTGTGAAAGATGCAGTTTCAAGTGCACCTATCTGGGATGGTCACCATCTTGGCTGAGTTGCCTCCAGTCTCAAACTTGCTAGAGAAGGTTCTGACCCCTGGCTTGAGCAGGGGCCCTGGGCAATGCTGAACTGCAATTCCACCAGCGGCCCAAGGTCCTAGTCAGTGTTTCTAAATTCTGGCTGTGTGCTTCATAAAGCAATGCTTCCCGCTCGTCTCCCATATTATCACCTTACCTTTCTTTACTCTGCCTCTTAATTTGGTCCTTGTTCAATCAACTCTTACTTCACTGGCTCCCTCCTCTCCCATCTCCTCATCCCTTCTTCAGCAGCTCTGCCTTCCCGTCCCTCCTCTTGAACCATTCCCGAACCTCTAACATCCTAGTAATTCATTTCAATGGTAAAAAGGGCAATGGGCACCAAAGGTGAATACACTTGTGTTTACTTGGAGGATTAGCACGGCAATCAGCCAGTTAGAACAGTTGTTTTCATCTTACCAAAAAAAAGGTAAGATATAGTTTTAGAAAAACAGATGCTTCTTTTAGCTTTATAAGGAAGCAGAGAGCAGGCTGCACCATCTTTGATTAGATGCTTGTGTTTTATTTGAAATGTATTCAGCACATCCTCCATTGCCTACTGACATAGTTTTAAGTTCATAAATATTTTTTGAATTGAAAAAAAGAATGAATGAACACCAAGTCTGTTCTTCTCTTTGGTAACTCTGATCAGCAGTCTCAATGTGAAGTTTTGGTGGCCCTGCTACTTACGTGTTCTCCACGATTTCCTTATGGCTTACGGTCTCACAACACGCTAGTTTACTATTTTCAGGTTGAAAATCTATGTTCACTCACTTTGTCTCTATCAGAGTCTGTGTCTAACTCAATATTCTTTAGAGAAAGTAAACGAACAAAGAATTAAATAAAAATTAAGAAGGATTCCGTTTTGCATAAATAGACACTGTCCTGAGACTGGAAAAATGCTATAAGCTTTATAAGTTTGTAATATTTTTCTTTTAAAAAAAGCAGAAACTAAGTATAGCTCAGCAGCTCCACAGTCAGAAGGACAGGTTTTGAATCCCACCTCTGCCACTTGCTATCTGTGTGACTGACTTTAGAGATGTTCTTAACCTCTCTTAGACTCAGTTTTCTTATCTATAAAATGGGAAATGACAATACCCACCTCATAAAGATAGCGCATATAAAAAGCTCAATATAGTGACTAGCGTATAATAAATACTTGAAAAAAGTATAATGAGAGCAATATTAATAATAGTTATTATTATAAGAAGCAAGATCAATAATCACAACTAAGATTATATATATACATAATCTCAGGGCTGAATGTCTGGAAATTTCAGACACACTTTTGATGCTTGAGACTTCTCTAGAACACCCTCCGGAAATGGTCCCCAACTTACGCCTGGGCACTTCCAGTGAGGGAGAGCTCCCTCCCTCCTAACATGAACAGAGGATGCTTCTCTATCTTGAGCTGCACCAGTCTCCCTATAAATTCAACACACTGGCCTTTGTTCAACCCCTTGGAGACATATCGATGAGGGTGACATATATGTCTCTTTGCTGTGGCAAGGTTTTCAACTCTGACTCAGCTATCTCTCTCTGCAAGACAAGAGTTAGAACTAGATTTAGCCCATCTGATGATACTAGTCTTGACTATATTGGGATGATCTCTGGGGCTTGAGGTTCGTGGAGCCCTTAGTCATGTAGTCACCATGTCCACATGCACATCCCCAGCCTCAGACTCCAGAATGTTCCCATCTTCCCCAATACCTGGACACCAACTCCTCCTCACTCTTTGTGAGCACCACAGCGCTGGTCTTCACTTTTTGCCCAGTGAGTAGATCACATCAGAGTTTATACAGCACGCAGTCAATGCAACTTATGTTTCTTGGCTTCAGGCAGAAGCTTTTGGCAGCAACATATAAATCTACCACCATCAAACAGAGGGTTTGGCTGTGGTCTGAAATGTTCATTTCCTCTCAGACGATAATTACCCATCCATTATCCTCTTAATTATGTTTGTGATTTGGGTAGAAAATCTTCTGGTTTACCACCAGCATTCTTAGACTTGAATGCTTGGTTTGCCCTTGACTCCTTTCCATGCTTGGCTCCACAGGCTGAGGTTCTGGAACCATCCTCTGGTAGGACTCATCTACCAATACTTTAAAGACCAGGTTTTAGAAGCTTCTGAGAGTACAGTATCAAATAGGGACCATGTTTATATTGGTAATCTAGTCTATACATGCTAGGGTAATGTCATTTTCTTGGTTTCAACTTTATCACTATTATCTCTCTTAAAATACCAAAAGAACTATCTTATTTCTCCAGTGAGAGTATGGGATGCTTACTACTTAACATTTTCAGTTTCTATCCTATAAGTGGTCTACACCATTGATGTATGCTGTACATTGATTGCTTTTAAAATAGCAGAGTAGGGAAGAAACCTCTTTCAACGATTGTGTTTAATCTCATGCCAGTGTTATAACCTCCCTGGCATTGACTACTCACATAAACCGGATCAAGTGCTTCTTTTCATAATTGCGATATCAACAAACAGAGTCCAAATTCTGTTTTCATTCTCCTTTGGTTGCACATCTCACACAGGCTCCCATCACACTTAGTTCTTTTTCTCCCACAGACAACTACGGAGTCCATTAGGAATAGTAAAAGGAGAATAAAAAAAGGAGAAAGGCATATCTTGACCAGTTCATTTCCAAAAGATATCAACAGCTAATAATTGGGTCCAAAATGATCAGCTGAAAAACTATTAATAATAATAAGAGAATCCAATCAGCTTTCAAAATTAACACAAAGAGTAATAACTTTCCTATACGCAAACCATAACCACTTAGAAAATTTAATAGAAGGAAGGATTCCATTTATAACACAGACAACCACAAACGTAAGGAAGGAATAAATTTAACAAAAAATATGCAGGGCTTATTTTTTAAAACTTTAAAATTATTCTAAGTGACTTAAAAGACATTCAAATAAATGGAAAGATGTACCTTATGTAAAGATACGAATTTTCCTTAAATTAATCTATAAATTTTATTTAATTTAATGTCATCCCAATAAAAACCCAATGGGGTTTTCTGGGGGTTGGAGGAGAACTTGATTAGCTATTCTAAGTTCCCAGTGAAAAATAACCATGTGAGAATTGCCAGGAAAATTCTAAAGAAGGAGGGTCATTAGAGAAGATTAGCTGAACAAGATATTAAAGGGAATTACAAATATAGAAACCAAAACAATGTGGAAAAGACAGAACATTGGACAGAATACAGAAATAGATCCCCCAAACGAACTCGAATTTAAGGTCCAAGTGCATATGTCAAGGCCTAAGACACAAGTACAAATGCAAAGTGACTAGGACGGCATTTCAAACCAGTAAGAGAAAGCTAAATTATTCAATAAATAGAGTTGGGACAACTGGCTAGCCATTTGGAACTAGAGTCTTCATTTCTTATACAATACACTTGGATTAAATATTAAAAAAAAAAAAAGAAAACTAAAGAAATTTGAAAAAAAATGAGCATTAAAAAATTTATCTTGGAATGAAGCCTTTCCAGACAACATACAAAACCCAGAAACCGTAAAGGAAAAGATTGATATACATTACCTTTAGATATAAAAAGTGAAAATTTCTATACAGCTCAAAATATTGTATGCAAAATCAAAGGCAAATGAAAGGCTGGGAAAAAGATCTGCAACACATCTGACCAAAAAAGGATATCTTCACTCAATATATGAGAGCTCTTTTTTTTTTCTTTTGCTAAGGAAGATTCACCCTTCCTTTATTTTGTATGTGGTTCACTGCCAGAGCTGATGAGCGGGGCAGGGCCATGCCTGGGAACCGAACCTGGGCTGCCGAAGCGGAGCATGCCGAACTTAACCACTAGGCTATGGGGCTGGCCCCCGAGAGCTCTTATGAATAAGAAAATGATTAACAACCCAAAAGAAAAGTGAGTAATGATTATGAATAGGCAATTTATAGAAAGACAGAAATAAATGGCAAATAAATATGGAAACGATGCTAGACGGCACTTAGTTAGGAAAATGGCAACTAGAACAGAGCAATTCCCTTGCCAAATTGGCAAAGACAAAAAATGTTGCTAATACATGGTGTTGCCAAAGTGAGGGAGAAGCAGGTACCATCATACACTACTAGTAGGAGTATAAGTCAGTACAGCCCCGTTAGAGGACAATTTGACTATGTCCATCCAAATTATAAGTGCACATACCATGCAACTTGGCACTTTTACATCTAGGAATCTATTTACAAACATACCCACAGATTATGTAATTATGTACATGTAAAGATAATCCTTGCTGCATTGTGTGTTAGCAAAGATTGGAAACAAGCTAAATATCCATCAGTAAGGGACGAAATAAACCATAGTTTGTCCATTCAGTGGAATATCATGAAGTTGTTAAAATAATGAATTACATCAGAATGTGCTCATCTAAGATTATCAAGCTTCTATATTCTTAAGTGAAAAAGGTATGAATACCATACATAGTTTGCCCCATGTGTGTTTTTAATAAAAAGAAACATACATGTGGATACGTGTATAAACTTAAAATTTCTCAAATAGGTTGCCCCCAAAATTGTTAATGATATTTATTTCTGAAAAGTAGGAATAAAGGTCTAAAGCAGGAGAGAGATGTTTTGCATTCTTTGCCTTTTTTATATAGTTTGGATGTTTTTATCACATGCTTTTATTTTAAACACATAGATATTTAAATTCTCAACATTGATCATTAGTACATAGGATTTCTTTTCTAATTTTGGTTTCAAACATTGAATAGTCTTCCACTGTGATGTTTTATGCCTTGAATATCCTACGTAAATATCTCAGTCCTTTGGGAGAACCAGCTGTTGGTTGGGATTTGAGTAATCCTAAAGTCTTCAATACTAGACAAGCCACGATAAGGGATAGAAATTGGTTTCATTTGTGTGGCCATCCTGGTTGACTGTAGTGGCTCTCTGGTGCCTTACAGCAGGAAGGATTTTGTGTCAATGTCCCAGTGGGAAAGAGAGTTGAGATAATTGAGAAGCTTTCATGAAAAGGCTAAAAGTACGGGAGATGGTGGGCAGACAGTAACATTAGCTCAGATGGGTGCTGTTGACAAGTCAGATCCAGCCTCGAGGATGGACCTGGAAGCCAGGTAGAGTAACAGGGCCAAATCTGAAAGCTGGAACTTTAGGGACTCCCGTGGATGGGAGTGGGACAGCTGCTTGCCTGGGGCTGGCTCCTGAAGGAGTCCCACACTAGTTCAAAAAAAGAGACAGGTTTACAGGTCCCAGGGTATATCTTTAATGCCGTATACAACAAACATCATGAGTATAAATTATGCATGAAATGAAGCTTTAAGAAATAAGGCTCTGAGAAATAAGACATTTACAATTGCAGGAAAACTGAGTAATGAAAGAGAAGAAGCTCAGCAAAGACGTTAACCTCCCGGGCCTCCCTAGACTGATACTGTTGTTCTTGGTCTTCTGGGGATGGCGGGAAGACAAGGCTGCTTATGGTCCTTTTTCACTGCTGGAGTTCTTTTTCTGTCTCTGGGAGACCATGCCATGAGGTTTATTGGCATAGAGAAGTCATAGGTCAGAAAAAACAAAAAAACACAGAAGGAATGTTCTGGCTAGTTCCACCCTGAAAACGTTCAGTGTAAAATCAATGACTCATCTGTGGGAAAGAGACATTTCTCTTGGGCCTCTGTTGCTATGAACTTCTTTTTATGAAAAACATATTAATTGAACACATGACTGTGTACCAGGCACTGTGTTAAGTGCTCTACTTGCAGTGTCTCATTTAATCTGCACAAAAGCTTATTTTATAATTCCTGGATTAGGTTAAGTAACTTGTTCAAGGTCACACAGCTTATAACTAGGTCTGTCTGACTTTAGAACCCATCTTCCTAACCACTAGACTACACTGCCTCTTCCTTTGGAGTCTCATGAAAATACATTCATCGCCCCTAACCCATATCCTCCTTGAATCTCTTCCTGAATTTATTTTATTGTTCTTTAAGTAACATCCTCCAAAATTCACACTTTTCCTCTTCCATCATTAGGCCTGGTCAAGAAAGTAAAGATGTCCGTATGCAATCGATCAATATGTCCATTTGAGACCATTTTTGAAGAAAGCTGTGTAGCAATAAATATTAACATCTTACGTGAGAAGACCCTTTGGTGCAGCAATTCCACTTACAAGAGTTTGAAGAAAAAATGATGCACAGAGATACTTAATTCATCATTATTTGTCAACAATAAGCAGTTTATCAATACTATAAAATTGGACAGATGCCCAACAACAGGGAATAAAACATATTATGATATATTTATGCAATAGAATTTAATGCTGGCACTAAAAATGACTAGTGGATCTATATTATCAACACAGAGAGATGTCAATGACATAGCATTGAGTGAAAAAAGCAAGTTACAAAGAACGTGCAGAGCGTAATCCCGTTGATGTAAAATTTGTGGGTTTGGGCATGTTTGCATGCATAAAGAGATGTCTGGAAGGAGAATCTCCAAAATGCTAACAGTGGTTATTTCTGAGTGGTTCAGTTTTGAGTAACTTACTTTACTCCTAGTACATTCCTGTAATTTTTTTTATTATGATGAATGAGTACCGTTTTTTAAATCAGAATAAAAAAATAGACTATTTTCTTTGGGAAGGAAAAACATGTCAAGGCAATCCACCACCCCCAACTGCTTGTCCCACTAACGATGGGTCAGCGTGGCTACGTTTGGGAGGCATGTTTGAAAGGAGACCAGCTCCGCACTGGTCTTGACATTATAAAGAATTTCTGTCCAAGTGAGATTGCAGGTCACAGGTCACAAATTGACAGCGCCAATTCAGCAGACATATTTCTCTTGAAATAACGGGACAGTCTCACCGAAAATCTCCTTCCCAACCTGCTTGGGGGTTTTCTTCGTCGTCTTTGTAGGACTCGGTATGGACCCTGCTTCCTAGAGGGCATAGATTGGTTCCACATGACAGTATCCCCTTCAGATTGCAGGCATTCGGTAGAGGGTCCTGTCACGGGTCCATGTGGTAGCTAGTGGAGGGAGTAACAATAATGATGGTCGTACTCCCTTGTTTATAGAATCACAGAATTAAAAGCAAAGTCAAAGATGCTCTAGGCCATACTGCCTTGTTATGATGAGGACCCTGATGTCTTTCTCAAGGACACCCCAGAACCCAAACCTCTTGTCCTTCCACCATTTGCTTTTGTTTTGTGTCACTTTGCTGAACAGGACTTTGCTATGCAGATGCTGCTGCTCTCACATGTCCTTTCGCAAAGGGTAAGCCAAGAAGCAGGCCATTAACCAGAACACCTGCACGACCTAGACACTCTTCAGTGACACAACCCAAGCATACAGCAAGAGACCAGAGAGAGAGAGTCCAAGATTGAGAGGGGCTGAAGTTTAAATGTTCCTTTATTTAAAAAAGGTCTTAAAGTTGTAATCCAAAAATTAAAAGGACAATGACATATTGGGGAAAATATTTTCATCAAACTAAATAAATGTAGCTTTAATATTTATACTATAGAAAGGACATCCTTTTTAAGAAAAACATCAAGACTCCAACAGATAAGTGGGCAGAGGCTATGAACAGAAAGCTTACGTAACATTTTTCCTACCAAAATGAAAATAACCCAATTTTCTATGCTGATTGTGAAAACGATACACACTAAG
This sequence comes from Ceratotherium simum simum, assembly GCF_057802395.1. Classification (NCBI taxonomy): domain Eukaryota; kingdom Metazoa; phylum Chordata; class Mammalia; order Perissodactyla; family Rhinocerotidae; genus Ceratotherium; species Ceratotherium simum. Next base: position 28,174,541 of record NC_141923.1, on the reverse strand, counting down.
GGTTCCTCAACCTCGACACTATTGACATTCTCTGTTGTGTGTGGGGGGTGTCCTGTGCATTGTAAGATGTACAGTCTACCCACTAGATGCCAGTAGCACCCCCTCACCCCCCAGTTGTGACAATCAAAAATATTTCCAAACCTTGCCAAATGCCTCCTAGGGGACAAAATTTCCCCTGGTTGAGAGTGCTGTCCAAGGGAACAGACACATAGAAAGTTCTTCCTCCTTAGTAATTGGTAACTTGTGACATTAAAAGGAAAGTAAGAAACCTTCAAAAAGCTAGTTGGCAAAATAAATTATTTAAAATTATAACACCTAAATGCTGATGAAGGTGTAGTAAAATTGATATACACATTCACTGCTGGTGATGATGTATCTCTTACATAACCTTTTTACAGCAATACTTACCATGAACTGGAAGACTGACTGTGCCCTTTGCCTCAGTAATCTCACTCCTAGGAATTTATCCTAGGGAATAATTGAACAGAAACAAACCCCAACATGGATCAAGATGTCCACTGCAGCATTATTTATAATAGCAACATTTTGATAGCGACGAAAATGTCCAACATTGGAAAACCATTTTAAGTAAATGGTGGATCATCCATTAAAAATAATAATTATGGTGATTATGTAAGTATGACAAAATTATGACAGAAAGGAAATTACAAATTATATACATACTCTGAAATTTTATAAAAATAAGTATTCAGGTTCATTAGAAGGAACAAGATGGGAACATGTACAAATGAAAACACTCATGTTAGAGGACTGGATCATGGGTGTGTATAATTTTTAAAAAATATCTTTAATGTAGTTATACTGTATATATTTTTTATTTAAAAACACAAGAAAATGATCAAATAGAGAGCTGAGTGAACTCTGGAGGAAATCGAGGACGAGAACAGAGAGGATATCATTGAGCTAGAATTCGGGGTTCAGGCTTTCATAGGGGATCTTATAATTTAAAAATTACACCAGAACAATAGGTAGGGAGTGGGACTGTCCCAGTAACATCTGGTCACCCTTGATTTAGGGGAACGAGGGAGGGTGACCTGGAGCTCTTATGAAAATTCAAGTGTAGAGATAAAGTTCAGAGCCAAGCAGAGGAGACTAGATTCCTGGGGCCAGAAAGCAATTTCCTGCATCTGAGGACTTTGTAGCTAAAATATTTTCTGGGTACTTAGCTGGCACAAGAATATGCCTTATTGCTAAGGGAGTGGGGTGCTCCAGAAAGTTCTAAAAGCAAAGGCCATATTCCTAGTACTAGCGCCAATGTCAGCAGAAATGATCCATGCTGCTGGACAAGTAGATGTTAGCCTCCTGTGTACCAGGTATGGTTTGTTCTAGGCATGGAGAATACAGCAGGGAGAAGACAGACTGAGTCCCTGATTTTATGAACCTTACATTCAATTGGAAGTCAGACTGGAAAATAAACAGACAAATAAATGAACACGCTAGTCACATGAAGTGAAGAGTGCTTCGAAGAAAATCAAATAGTGCAATATTGAAAGTGACTATGGGAAGGGGATGGGGACAGTGATCAAGGAGGGTCTTTCTGAGGTCCTGACCTTTGAGATCAAATATGAGAAGGGGACCGGGAAAGTCTGAGGAAAGGGTGCTCACAGCAGAGCCTTGATGGCAAACTGTGTGTGGCCAATCAAGGGTCAGAGAGATGCCTTGTGGGGCTGGGACTGGAAAAGAGCCAGGATCTCAGGAATAGAGGCTGTTGTGCTGTAGGGAGCAGGAATCAGATGGGGGGGAGGGGCTGGTCAACAAAACTAATTCAGATCCTGCCTGGGGGGTACATCTGAATCTAAATTCTGATCTACAAAATGGGAAGCAATAACACCTCGCTGGGTTGTTTGAGAGTTAAATGAGGGAGGCAATGTAAAACAAAGCAATATTGCATTTTTCATTTGTTCATTCATTTGTTTAATGCAGAGAGCCTGGCATTTTCCTACAAATCCATCAGATGACGATATTGGCTGTGTTATCATAATGAAAACATATACCCTTCTTTCCAGTTGTTGATAAAAACTTGAAGAACACGAACTGTTCCACTTGGCTTTTCCCCACAGCTGTTCAAGTCTCCTTTGCTTGATAGGGATGGGGAAGGTCAGGTCCTAGCTAGGGAAATTACATGCAAGTTTCTAGAGTGGTGTCATTCTGCTACTCCCACCCCATAGCTTCAGTTTGGAGAACAAAAGCATCGCTAGGCAGGGGTTGGCCCCGGGCCTTTATTAAAAAATAAATCTCTTACACTCATTTGTCACTATCCTAGAGTTACAAAGTAGAAACTATTAAAGTACTTAAACACTCCCTAGGAAGTGTCCTGGACATCACAAATTTACTTAGTAGACTCTTCACATGCAGGTCTCAGATTCTGGTAAATTATTACAGATTCCAGGCTGGCAGTCAAGCAACATGATTTTATTGAACTCTATGTGTCAGGCACAGTCCTCATCACTGAGGACAAAACAGTGAAGACAATGACAGCCCCACCCTCACGGAGCTCAACAACCTAAGGGGTAACTAGTCTGATAAAGTTATTATTAATGAGGGGCAGGCCTGGTGGCACAAGCGGTTAAGTGTGCGCGCTCCGCTGCATCGGCCCGGGGTTCGCCGGTTCGGATCCCAGGCACACACCCACACACCGCTTGTTAAGCCATGCTGTGGTGGCGTCCCATATAAAGTAGAGGAAGATGGGCATGGATGTTAGCCCAGGACCAGTCTTCCTCAGCTAAAAAGAGGAAGCTTGGCATTAGATGTTAGCTCAGGGCTGGTCCTCCTCCTCCTCAAAAAAAACAAGGTATTATTAATGAGATTCCAATAGGCACCCTACCTCTTGCCTTTACATCATAAGAAAGAACTGATCTGGGCTACTTGAAGTTGTTTTCACCAAAAATAATAGTAATGTAATGGTAAGGCTCTTTGCCTTAAAGGCATTTACTTTTAGAAAATATTTTTGACTTAGAAATGTTCTCCAATCTCTTTAAAGATTTTTATATTATATTTATATTATTTATACTATATATTATAAAATAAAATATATTTAATAAAACAAAATATAAATATATAGAATTAAATGTATAAAATATAATAAATTAAAATAAACCGGTATATATTTATATTATATTATTTTTAATATTATCAAATGTTTTTTATATTTAATAATAATTTATATTATTATATTATTTTTAAATTTAAAAAAATTATATTTTTTAATATTTAAAAGATTTATTTTATATTTTTAGTATAATTTATATTAAGTTATTTTATATTTTTATAATAACATAATATTATTATACTGTTTTATATTCAGCTATGAACACGATTCTCTAGCTAGTTGCTCATTAAGCTCACCTGGGAAGTATTTTTTTAATCTTGATGCCTGAGACCCACTCCAGAACAATTAAAGTGCAACCTCTCAGGGGTGAAGTCCAAGGATTAAGATTTTTTATCACTCTTTAAGTAATTGCAGTGTGCAGCCTAGGTTGAGAATCAGGGAGCAGTGACATTTGAAGCCTGTCAGGTCATGGGGTAGAATGTGTGGAGTGAGTTGGGGTGATTATGTGGGTATATACCTAGACACTCTGTCCCAGAGGCCTGGCAGCTTAAAAAAACAAAAAACAAAAAAAACTAAACAAACAGTTCAAACCTTTATGTTGATGGCAATTATTAGTTGTTCGTTTTTCAGAATTGGGCTTGCTGGTGATAACCTTTCTAATTTGAGTTATCAGTCAGCATTGCATTCAGCTACAAGAAATGGAAAAACTATCAAACAGAGGCATCAATAAGTCACAGTTTATTTTTCTCATATAACAAAAGTTCAGAACCAGACAGACCAGGGCTAGTGTGAGGATGTCATCAAAGAACCAAGCTCCTTCTCTTGCTCTGTGCAGCCATCCTCAATATGTGGCTTTCATCCTCAAGGCTGCAAGATGGCTGCTGAACTTCCAGGCATCGATCTGTGTTGAGGGAGGGTGGCCTTTGACCTGGTGAGGCTTTGCCTTTTTAGTTGGGAAGAGAACCCCCGTGCTTACCTCTCATGGGTCAGAATCCATCACATGGTCACCCCTAGCTGCAAGGGAGGCTGGGTATTTGAGGAATTCTTTCCCCAGCCTCTCTAGAGGAAAGTAAGAGAAGGAGTTTGGGATAGATGCTGAGTGAGCCGAACTTTGGTGTTTCTCACATATAAGGTCAATGAAATCGTAGTCTTGAAAGCCAAGGAGCAGGCTACAGGACTCCAGACAGGGCCCTGAGGCATGGCTGATGTGGCTAAGCATCTGTAGATGATAAGGGCGCTGAGGGCCCTAGAGCTTCAGTTTGAAGGCAGGAAAGTGAAGATTTCTCCAGAATCAGACATGTACATTATTCAGTGCAAAGACCTGTGGTTTAGCGATTCCTGTTCTCTCCTCATCGAGTAAGGAACAGGAGTGAGGGCTAACTTCCCCAGGACTGGCGGGAGAGGTAGGTAGGCATAGATCCTATCTGGCTTGGGTAGTGTCCTACTTCTCAGTTCTCAGACTTCTCCAGGAATGGTGGGCTCCATCCTGTGTCTGCATCTGGTGGACTGGGGTTGGTAACTGCTGGAGATTGAACATATAGCTGGGTGTGAGGGATATACAGTAAGTGTCACACATAACTCTTGTATTTAAGTGTGGGTGGGAGCTAAAAGGTCACTGTACCAATACACGACTGCGTGTTCTGTTGAGGAGGAAACACACAGGGACTATTTTCACCCTTCTGGAAATTGTGATTAGAAAATTTGAGGAGAAGGTCAAGACACTAAACCAGAGCTGGTAGGAAGGAGAGCCAAGCTCTGCTCAGAATGCCTGGAGAGTCCCTGCCACAGCCTTGGGGCAGAGCTCGTCCTTGGCCCTGGTCCCAGCTGCCTTCCCTGTGGGTAAGGGACCTGTCTGGGGATTCCCCATCATTCAAGAGCTCTTTGAGTGACCCCCTTCTCGCCCCTCCAGTAGGGAATTTCCCAGAATGTTCCCACACCCCCATAAAGCCTCTTCCTTAGCCACCCCCAAGCTGCTTGTGGTTCATGATAGGAGGGCATCAAGTAATAACCCCACAGATGAGGGTGAATTGTGAACATTAGCATCTGGATTTGCATGAAGTGGGAAAGAAGGAAGATGAGATTGGAAAGCCAACAGGGCTGAGGCTTCACAGGAGATAATTACCAAATAGCACAAAATTTAAACAGACTTCAAAGGCAAGAGAGGACAGTGGGCACCTGAAGCCAGACGGCCTCAATTAGAGCACTGGTGCTGCAACTTAAGCTGTGTAACTTTGAACGAGTTACTTAACTTCTCTGTACCTTAGGTTTTCCTCTTCCGTAGAATGTGGATAATAATATTATCCACCACAGAGGGTTGTTGCAAACATTAAATATAATGATAACTGTAAAATACTTAAAAGAGTGATTGGCACATGGTAGCATTCAATAAATGTTAGTTATTATTAAGTCAAGTTTGATTATTCTTTCAAAAATTTGGTTTCTACTATTTCTCATATAAATTGAGTATACATCCCTCTGCCCCAAACACACACACACACACACACACACACACACCCTTCCCAACAGGTGGGAGTTAGAGGCTCTCGTCTGCTAATACACTCTGATAGTCAATTTGAAATCTGAAATATTTGAGAGCTGGAGAGGGCTGGGAGATCTTATAATCCCGTAGTTTTCAACATTCACTGCACATTAGAATCCCCTGGGGAGACTTAAACAAGCCAATGCCCAGGCTGCACCCCAGAGAGATTAAATCAGAATCAGGTATCAGTGTTGTTAAAGCTCTTCGCAGTATCCGCTTATCCCAATGTGTGGCCAAGGTTGAGAATCAGTGTTTTGGTCCCATCTTCCTGTTTCAAAGTGAGGCAACTGGGGCTCAGAGAGGGAAAGCGAGTCACCAAGGGTCACCCAGCCAAGACCAGGACCCAGGACCCCTGTCCCCAGCTACCGCTGATGGAGCCCACCGTTGTCATGTATTCCGGATCTCACTCTGCATCTGGAGGAAGGTCTGGCCTCTGACAGAGCAGCTGGAGAGGAGTTTCCCTCCCCACTCAGGGCAGGAGGCAGATGATCCGCTCTGTGATTGGAAGAGTATGCCCGAACCAGGATTCTTGTGTTGTATTGAAGGATCGCCCAAACCAAGCCCCGGTTTTCCCTTGGGAGACCATAGGGCAGCCAAGGACTTCTCAGTGAGCTCTGGGACCTTTGGTCACTTGAGTGGCCAGTCTTCCAGGAGAGCAGTTGGGTGTGCTAGAAAGAGCACAGGGCGAAGAATGGGGAAGTCCTGAGCCAAGCTCTGCTCTGCCCCTACGTGGTTATGGGGCTTTGGACCAATCGCTCACTCAGAGTTTCTGGACCTCTGAGAAAATAAGTGTCTTGAGGAGAATACTCTAGCCCTTTCTCCCAGCAGCTGCTGCCACCAGCCTGTGGTCATTTTGTGAGGTATGCAGAGTAGATTTGTCCCAGGTCTCAGTGGGCCTCATCTGTAAAGTGGGGATGATGACAACAGCTGGCCTTCCGTATCCACCTCAGAGGGTTCTTGTGAGGAGCCTGAAGCACGTTGATGCCTTCTGAAAAGTAGGAAGCAGGTTACCTGGGTGGCCAATCGCAGGCTCACCCCTCCCCCTCTATAGCAGGAGACATGCACGTTAGAAGCCAAAACTTACATCCTAAACATTTCTTTCCTCTGCCCCCTCACTGAGTTCTAGTTTTCCAGCCCCCACTGGAAAGTGAGGGGGGAGTTAGAGGATGTGATCATTGTACCTCTGGGTAAACAGCTGCTCCCATGGCTGCCTCTGCCACTTGTCCCCTTGTGAGCCCTTTCCAGGGCATGACTGCCCCAGGGAGGGTCAGAGGGGACCGAGCAACTGCAGGTGGGGATGTGGAGGGATGAGGCCCCAGATTAGCCACTTCCTCCTGCAAGGGAAGTGAACTCTTCCTCCTGCAAGTGTCTGGCGGGCTGCAGGGCCCTGGGCTGGCAGAGCTGGTTTCTCTGGGGCCCTTGCAGGAAGCAGTCTGCTTCCCAAGGTACAGACAAGTTTCTTGTCACAGGTGGTTGTTTTCTGGTTAGAGGCGGCAGTGGTTATGAACCCCTCCTAGCGCTCTGGGATCTGCAGGCCAGGGGGGGGCGGGCAGAGGGAGCCGAGAAAGCCAGAGAGAGCTCAGCAGAGCTTGCTTAGGGAGGAAGAACCTGCTGTCACTTCCCGAAAGCTAGGCCTGCCTCTAGGCGGGGAGAAGGTCAGAGCGGTTGGTCCCTGCAGCCCGCCTACCCCGCCCCTCCCTCTGCCTTGGGGTTTGCCCAGGCTCTTCGGAGCACAAAATTTACAGTAAATGTTGTCACTAGTGGAAACTCTCAGAGGGGGCGAGGAAAAAGGCTAGAGGAAGGGGCCAGGACTCCCGGGCCCCAGTTCCCGTCTTACCAACGCCCCCCAGTCTCATGTGTGGCTTTATCTTACCTTCCGGTAAAGAGGGGATGCCCTCCCTCTGGGATGAGCCGGGAAACGACCAATGGTAAGATGAATGAGCCAACCAAATCTTGCAGAAGAAGAAGCCAGGACCTCCGACTACACCATTGCGGCTCTTGGTGTCCCACATGCACCAGCCCATTCTAGAGATGAGGGTTTCCTCTGCCCTGACCTAGGCACATTTTCTAGCTCAGAGCCACATGCAGGAAATGCTGGGCTGAGGCTGAGCATGCTGGCATCTGTCCTCCACGAACGGATGGAAGTTGGCTTGATGGGTAAGGCCCCAGTTATACGCTCCTCTTTTTTGAAAGAACCCCCATTGTATATAAATATATATATACCACATCTTCTTTATCCATTCAAAAAGGCAAAATTGTGCCATTTGCGACGAGAAGGATGGACCTTGAGGGTATTACGCTGAGTGAAATAAGCCAGACAGAGAAAGACAAACACCATACGATTTCACTCATATGTGGAAGATAAACACACACATGGACAAAGAGAACAGATTAGTGGTTACCAGAGGGGAAGGGGGTGGGAGGAGGGCGAAAGGGGTAAAGGGGCACATATGTATGGTGATGGATAAAAACTGGACTGTTGATAGTGAACACGAGGCAGTCTATAAAGAAACTGAAATATAGTGATATACACCTGAAATTTACACAATGTTATAACCCAAGATGACCTCAATAAAATAATTTTAAAAAAAAGAAGCTCCCAGGTGCACACATTAGGGTAATTGGCAGTGTAACTAGCTCTCTCATTAGCCTACAACTCATGCTCTTGACGGATGATTTAAGGCAAATTTTAAATGTCAAGTTATCTTACATCTGCTCACTGCCCACCACAATTTTGAGTCAACTTCTAGTCCAGCTGCTGATGTCATCAGACAGTCAATCAACAAACATTTGAGTTCATACCATGTGCCAGGCACTTAATAAGTGGTTGAATAATTAAAACAAATTTAACATCCTATTTAACTAGTGTTTTCAAACTTACCTGATCATTAGAACGTCCTTTGGCAGTCGTTAAAAATTCAGATTCCTAGAATTCACCCCCAATCTCAAACCCACTGAGTTCAAACCTCTAGATTTCAGAAAGGGCCTGAAACTATATTTGTAATAAGCTCTCAAATTAATTCTAATGATATGGCAAGTTTGGGAAATGCTGACCTAAGTCAAACCAGAACTAGAAAAATAAGACCTGGACTCCAAGTAGTAGGTTACTTTTTTGAACTGAAATGTAATTTATTTGCATCTCCAGTGCCATTTTCCCTTCCTCTGTGGGCACCAATGCATAGCAGAGAAGGTCTGTTTGAGTCAAGGAATGTGAACCTTAAAATGCAGTTCCCTTGGGTTTTCTGAAGGTGGAATTGTTTTCTGGTAAATGCTAACTACCAGAGGGTAATTGTTGATTAATTAGTGATGTGATCAGTAATCGGTGCTCTTTACTCTGAGTTTTCCTGATTAGCGTGTATCTGACTGTTCCCCTAAGCAATGGGGCAAAGATGTTTCTGGAAAAAGGGAAGCACATGTGCTTGGGACACACCCAGAGTACCATTAAACAGGCAGGATGGAGTGGAATCGAACACTGGGGTGGATTTTGACCATTTAATATTTATCAAGACCCTAAGTGTTCTAGAATCTGGGTGAAGCAGACAGTTACAGTAACCATAGACTCGGTAAGACTAAATGCAAACACTGGGAACGCTTGGAGAGAAGCTGGTATAACACAGAGTGTAAAAGAGTGAAATTAGTCTAAGATGTTCTCACTAACTGTTTTCCATTTTCTCAGGCTCTGGCCTGCCAGCTAGTTTCCCTTGACATACATGTGCCCCCTCAACCCACATACACACTCACAAGACCCATGGATACACGCATACACAAAGGAGCACACACACACACAAAGTCACACATATACCTCTAATAGGTGGAGCCATATGAAACTGCTATGAAATTGTTATATGAAATTGTTATAGGTCAAAACAGACAACTATCAGCAATTTCATATGGTTCAACCTAGTATCTATGCATATACATGTGCATACATACACGTGCTTATATAGATGCACACATACACACTTGTGACACAAATATATATGCACATGTGCACACACTCACATGTGCAGAGAAATTCACCGATGCCCTTCTCCATGGCTGTGTTAGTGAAAACCTAATCTGGGCTCCCCTGCTCCCCCACCCCAATCTTCCTGCCTTCGCTGACCTTAATCTCCAATGCCCATCCTTCCCCCTCACAGGAGAGTGAAGACCTGGAGAAACAGAACGCGGCTCTGCGGAAGGAGATCAAGCAGCTCACAGAGGAGATGAAGTACTTCACGTCGGTGCTGAGCAACCACGAGCCCCTGTGCTCGGTGCTGGCCACCAGCGCGCCCTCGCCCCCCGAGGTGGTGTACAGCGCCCACGCCTTCCACCAGCCTCATGTCAGCTCCCCACGCTTCCAGCCCTGAGCTTCCAGAGGTGGGGGAGAGCAGAGCCCCCCACCCCCAGCTGCTCGGGCAGGCCTCAGGAGGGGCACACAGACTGTGGCCAGGCTGCCCTCGTCCCTCAGAGCCCTCTCTCCATCTGGAGACTGGCGGCAGAGGCCTGGACAAGGATTAAGCGCAGGACCGCAGCAGCTGGAAGTGTGTGAGACCGCCCAGCAGTGAGGCAGCCCATCTGTGTGTACTGGACCCCATGTGGTGGGAGTTCCAATCCAGAGTTGTATCAAGCATAATGCCCAAGTCCCATGGTGCAGAGGGAGGAGGGCAGGGAAGGGTTATTTTTCTAAATAAATATCTTAAAAGAAACCAATTTGGCAAAGCAATTTCCTCTTTTACACTGTCCCTTGAAACCCTAAGTTCTGTGGGGTTGGGGCCTTCTTTTGTTCTTGGCCTCAAGAGCCCTTAAAGCTCTAATAGCTCTTCTTTTCCATGGTTTGTTAATCCACTTGGGAAGCTGGGTTTTTTCAAACCATCTTCAATCCTCCCTCTAGGCATCTTCTTGATTTTCCTCCCCAATCATTTCACCCTGACCGCCCATTATTCATTGCCTCGTGCTTTCTAGATTGTCAGCGGGTCCAGACAGGGAGAAGGAGCAGAGCAAGATGCGTTCAGTGGAGTGGTCATTCAGGGTGATACTATCATCTCGCACTCACACAACTACGCTTCTCAGGTCCAGCCAGCCAGCTCTGGGCGCTGCTGCATGCCAGGCCCTGTGCAAGGTATTCTAGTAATACAAGGGCGACACCTCACAGGTAAGGCAGTGCTTTCCTCATGCTCTCATCGGGCAACAGGCAGCTTAGGGACACAGGGACTGTCCTGCCCAAGGGTCTACATGTCCTACTGAGGATTTCACCTCCCTCAGGAAGCTGTGGTAAAGCACTCACAACTTTGCCTGTCTCCATGAGGCTCTGCAGGCTGCCATTTTGAGCACAGTTGGAGGGCAGCAGTGGCTCAGGTAACAGAATTGTCTTCAGGGCTTCAAGTTCACCAGTTTGGGCAGAGCCTGAAACCAGTGTGCTCCAGTTCCTCTGCTCCCATGTCCACCTGCTCCTCAGAGGTCCCCAGGCTGAGTGCCCACTGGCCTGCACACCACAGCCTTACACGCACCACTGCCCAAGAGCAATGGTAGGGCCTGCCCACACACACGGTCCCTGCTGAACCAGCTGGGGACAAAAGCGACAGGGATCTGATTCAGCTCCTTCAGCAGTCACCCTCGGTCTCATACCTTGGTCCTTCAGAGGGACTGCGACTGCCCGCTGCCTCCCAGCTGACAGCCATCTTGGGATGTGGTGACCACAGGGGAAAGAGAGGAGCAGGCCTGTTTCCTGGTGCCAGCACCTCCTCCCTCTGTGGCTGACAGCCCTGGTTAGTTTGAGGCAAGGTCTCAATTCTGGAGCTCCCCTGCCCAAGTCTCTCCTACTCCCCTGGGATTACTAAACTCTGCAGAGCCTAGAAAAGCTGCAGCCTAGCACGCGGTCACCTGACCTCCTTGTGTTCTATCTGTGGGAAGAGTCCAACCCAGGGCCTCTGAAGGCTCATTGCCACCACTGGACCCCACACTCCTGAAGCCGCCGCCCGTGGATGCCCAGAGTGTGAGAACTGGGCTCACAGTCTGTTGGAGACAGCCCAGAAGACCTTCCCTGAGCATCAGCATTGCTTCCAAAGCAGAATCCGGCATTTTCACCTTTGGTCCCCCGACAAACTTGGTCAATGGGGCTCTTCTGCCAGTACACGGACTCGACGTAGACCCGGCTGTGTGATGAGGAGCTGACGTAAGGAGGATCTCTCTCATCCATTTCCCTCAGGGCCTGGTGTTTGGTAGCTCATGCTCTGGGTGGCTCTGTCCCACCCGTGTTGACGGGCAGAGCAAAGAAGACAATTGTCACTTCAGATGCTGCGTGCATTGAATAGAACTGGCTTTTCTTTCACAGTCTTAGGAAGCAGAACTTCAGGCCCTGCTTTCTTTGCAGCCACCTCTGCCAGGGCCGGGCCTCTCCTTCCAATCAGAGATTTTCCTCCCCACCCCTGCTCTAGCGCTGTGATTTCCCCCCAGAAACTCCCGTAGAAGGCACATGACCTGTGCTGGACATCTTCTGAATGACATTCAGGGCGAGAACTAGAAATGCAGAGCTCACGTGCGCTGTCCCATCTCTCAGCAAGGACTTCTCTTCCTCTTTCGGTCTCCACTTTCTAATGACCCCGGGCAGTTCCACTTCTCCTTTCTGATCAGTCTGGTAGAGGCAGCAGAAGGCTGAGCTGAGGGTGAGTGCCCATGCCCACCATCTCCACACAGTGAAATTGGGGGGACAGCTATGAGTAGATTTGAACTTCCAGAGCTTTGACCATGGATTTCCACCAACCAGACTCTGTCCCAGCCTCCTACCCAAGACAAGGGTGGCTCCCTCAGGCTGGTAGGCCATTGACCCACACTCAAATGCCTCCAGGGCCCAGGCAGGCACTATAACTACGTGACGCTCACTGGATATAGAACAATTGGGAGTGGTGGGGAGTGCGGCAAACTGAGGAGTGAGTGCTCACCTGACTAAAGCAGGCAGCCGCCCCTCGGTTTTACCCCACGCTGCCATGTAGGAATTCAAGCCCAGTGCTGCCATAGCTTCCAATTTCTCAAGAAAATCCCCAATCAGAATTTCTACATGAACTCTCCCAAGTTTTAAAACACTCTGCGTAGCAAACAAAATACGTGGAGCAGGTTTGCCCTTAACATTTGCAAGGCCTGGGGCAAGAGTACAAACAGAGGCCACATACCATATGTCTAAATATTTACATATTATAAATCAAGGTTATAAAATATGTTAGTCAGCCCTGGTGTCTAGTGGTTAAGATTCAGCACTCTCACTGCTGTGGCCCAGGTTCATTTCCCGGTCAGGGAGCCACACCACCCGTCTGTCGGTTGTCATACTGTGGCGGCTGCTTGTTGCTGTGATGCTGAAAGCTATTCCACTGGGATTTCAAATAGCAGCAGGGTCACCCATGGTGGACAGGTCTCAGTGGAGCTTCCAGACTAGGACAGACTAGGAAGAAGGACCTGGCCACCCACTTCTGAAAAATGGGTCACGAAAACCCTATAAATAGCAGCGGAGCATTGTCTGATGTAGCGCTGGAAGGGGGGAGGATGGTGCAAAAAGACCTGGCAGGGTTCTGCTCTGCTGTCCACAGGGGTGCTAGGAGTTGGAATCAACTCGACGGCACTAACAACAAAATAAAATATGTTAAACAAAATATGTTCTTTTCTCCTACCTTGACAAATACGTCTCCATAACAACCAGGAAGGTGAGGTTTGGAGTTAGAATTCTTAGACCCTTCAGAACTTGGTATTAGCACAAGGTGGCACAGGGAGAAACAGTCCCCAGACCTCGGCCTGTCCTCTTCTTGTCCCTCTCCTGGCTCCTCCTCAGCGGCCTTATGTTATGTTGGTGGACATACCACCTACAAGACAGGGTTCCCTGCACGTCCCTCCACCACGGACAGCCATCCTCGGCCACCCCTCGGGTCCAGGGGTGCACATACCAGGTCTGGTCTACCCGGGAGAGCAAGTATCGCGGGAAGAGGGCTACAGCTCCTGGAAGCCGGCTCAGGGCCACTCAGGCAGGGGATTCTGGTGTCCTGGGTATGTGGACCACAGTCTAACAGGGGACAGAGGGCTCTGGGTAGGCATGTCCCCTGGGTCCTAAGCACTTCGTGCCCCACAGGAAAGTGTATAGTAGGAGAAGGTCCACGGCCAGTCCCTGCAATGTGGGGAGTCCAGAGCAGGGTCCCCTTTTGCCCGGGTCTGAGGGTGGCACTGCAGAGGCCTGCCACTTTGTAACTCTGACCTAGGTCACCGAGGTCTCCCTGGAGAGCCCGGGCCAGGGGAAGGCTCCGAGCAGCAAGAAAGGGGTGCAGGCCGCGTCATCGCTACCTGTCACTTGGACGCGAGGGTTCCTGGGGAATCTTTGTTTCCCCACCTGCCATCCTCGCTGTTGACCTCTTACTAGCAGTGTCATTCCCTGAGGCAGCGTCAGAGCAAGTTACAGGAAAGCCAGATTTTCAGTCTGCAGGTCGAGAAGTGTGGGTGGGGAGAGAAAGGGCAGCAAAGGCAACTCAAAGGTCACGGGGTTGCCATCTGCTGGGCCCAGACTTACCGGCAGTGTTTATTGATACCTCCAGCCAGTGCCCCCGTTGTGGCTGGTGCCCCCGTTGTGGCTGCGGCTTTACAGGGAAGGAGCTGCGCCAGCTGGGCGCCCCCCGCTTTTCGGGACAGAGGCCGTCTTCCTCCGCCGCCCTGGCCTCCTTCCCCCTCACGGGGTTCGGTGCCCCAAAGCTGCCCAGGAACCGCAAGGGGGAAAAGGGCTGGTGAGCTGAGACCAACACTAAGGTGGCCGAGATTTCATCCTCTTTCGTCTCTGTCAGACGGGACTGGCATTTTAAGAGGCCCTGGGGAGAGCCAGGCCTGACCGAAGGAATGGTGGCTAAGGGTGGCGTTTTAGGCTCTGCAGCAAGTGTGGAGAGGAGATAGTTAGTGTACTTCCTGCCGCGTGGATGACCAGCTGCTGCGCTGGCCTCGTGTGGGTGCCAGGGGAATGGGAGCCGGGGCCGGGAAGGGAACAGAGGCACATTCCTCCTAAAATCTTATTTTTCAACTGCTTCCTATGTGATTTCAGTTAATCTACTTCCGGGAAGATAGGCTAAAAACTTGATCCTGGGTTACAGAATCCACCAGCAAGCAGAGACGAGGAGCCCCGTCTTAGAGGAACTCACTAGGGAAACTGGCACAGACTAATTCCATTGCTGCCCAGGAGGTTTGCCTGGCTCCTTCTGGAAGATTCCTGGTGAGAGACCACTGAGCTTGTCACTGTACCTAGAAACCAAGGTGAGGAGCAACGGCAGAGACTGACAATTGACCTCTCAAAGCCATTCTCCTCTTTTTCTTCTCTATAGAACCCTCATTTCATCCAGGATGGCAATGTGCCCAGCTCAAAAGATTACGTTTCCCAGACTCTCTTGCAGCTAGAGACGGCCACATGACACAGGCCAATGAGATGTAAGCAGAAATTGCCAAGTAGGGCTTATAGGAAAGCTCCTTAAAAGGTGGGGCCATCTCAGTTGGCACATGCCTTCCTCCTTTCCATCTGGAAGGCAAATGCAATGTAGGAGGTGGGACAACCATTTTAAGACCATGAGACAACCATGTACACAAAGGAGGAAAAGAGATTCTGGGTCCCTGGTGATACCACAGAAATGTGATGATGCATGAACTAGAAGGCCTCTCTCTGGGTTTCTTTTAAGTGAAAGTAGAAAAGAGTTTACTTGGTTAAGCCACTATGAGTAGCACTGGTAAGTGCTGCTTACCTCATTCTGTCTAATGCAGAAGCCAAGAGAACAAAGAACCAAACAAGGAATTTAAACCACCCCAGCTCGGTGGTTCTTGACTAGGGGTGATTTTGTTCCTCAAGGAACATTCAGCAATGTCTGGAGACGTTATTGGTTGTTAAAACTTGGGAGACAGATGCTACCGGAATCTAGCGGATAGAGGCCAGGGATGCTGCTGAACATTCTACAACGCACAGGACAGACCCCACGACAGAGAATTATCCAGCCCCAGGTGTCAGTAGTGCAGAGGCTGAGAAACCCTGCAGCTGGCCCTAGTGCTTCCAGAGCACTAGCCCTTAGCCTGCTTCCCTCCCCTGGCTCACTCGTCCATCCTTCCGCTCGTGGACACAAACTTGTGTGGTGGCTAGGCTGGAAAACTCAGGTCCGTGAGCACATTTTGCACTTTCCTTATGCTAGGCCTCTGCTCCTGTGCTGTTCCCTCCACCTAGAATGCCCCTGTCATCTTTTCAGTGGTTCTTTAGACGGGGCCCAGGAACCTTCATTTTTAATAGGATTCTCTGGTGCCTCTGATCTAAGTGGCATGAGATGCATGACTTCATTATGCCACATTTATTTTTTTGAAATTCTACCCATTTTTCAAAATCCAACTCAATGACCACAGGGCCTGCCTGGAATGCAGGATGATTTTAGGCGATACTTGGTTAAAACTTATTTACTTTAGTTGGTATCTACTTGTTCTAATAAGTCTAGTGGTTTTCCATTTATTATAATGATACACAGGTTCCTTTACAAATAAATTTTACTTTCATAAAAAGTGAATCGATTTAAAGAAATATATGCTAAAAATGACAGCTGTTTAGGAAACATCACTCTTGTTAATGTAAACAGTATGTAAATATTTGCTTTGTTTTCCATGTTGCTTTTTAATGCACATAGAAGACAAGGAAGAAGGGGTTAAAGACAGATGAATAAAACCTCCCTGTTGGCCAAAACCCAGATCATTTACATTCTTCTTTTGTTTAAAAATAGGTATATTTAGATTTTTAATGCCTAGCTAATATGGGGTATAAAACTAAAGTTTGAAAGCCAGAAGCATCCCTGAAATTTCCCCTTTTTGTTTTCTCTAGAAAACAACCAGGTCTGGAAAGTGAAAAGCATCATATCTCATTTCCCTATCTCGTGGCATTTGAAGATACTGAACTAAACTTTCCAAACCATCTTGCAACGTGCAGTCACAGACATGGGTCCCCATTCCTGGAGACCAGCTCTTCACCGCTGTGCCATCGGAGCAGTGAAATCAGGCTGAGTCACATCAGTACCAGGTCCCGCCCGCATCCCCATTAGCACATCTTCTCTGGGTGAAGTCAGCATTATTCTCCTCAAATGCTTATCAACTGTCTGCTGGCACGTGGCATGACTGGGCTTTAAAAGTTAGTCAATGTGACTATCGAGGTGAAGACCCAAGTCCTTGATGGACCCAGAGGCCTTACATCCTCTGCCCCTCAGCTCATCTCACACACCCTCATTTCCTGCACTGGCCCTGTGCCTTTCCCTGATTCTCTATGCTCCCTCCCCCTTCAGAATCTTGTTCATACCGTTCAGCCTCAACTGACCGCTCTTTATCCTGTACTCCCCTTCCATCTGGTTAACTCCTACCTTTTCTTCACATATCAGTTTAGGGAAGTTTTGCCCAATTCCCAGACTAGATCAGATCCCCACTATCACATGGTTTCATAGCAACACATACCCTTCCTTCATAGTCATTAACAGACTGAAATTTCACATGTATCTGTGTGGTTATTTGGTTAACATTTGTCTCTATTCCTAGACCATAAAGTTCTGTGATGGCAGGACTTTGCAAAGGTTTGGCTCACCTTTGTATTCTCACGTACATTTCTATGCACAGTAGCAAAGAGCCTGCCACACGGTAGGAACTCAATATTTGTTGACTGAACGAATGCAAGGATGGATGGATGGATGGATGGATGGATGGATGGATGGATGGATGGATGAAGGAAGGAAGCACAGTGCCTACTTTCCAGGAATGTATGATCCAGGACAATTCTTATTCTAACAATGGAATACAAGTAACAAAATAAACATTTGACCAACATATGAACAGTAAGAATTAATCAGATTTTTTAAGAGCAGGAATCAAGGGAAGGAACTCATTCCCGTGGAGATGGTAGAGATTGGGGACAGGAGCCCCAGGTGGGGCCGAGGAGGCTAGGGTGGTAAGCTGTGTCTCTTGAGTCACACTGTCATCTGGCTTTTAGTCTTGTACCTAGATGTCACCAACCAGACAGAGGCAAGGACCAGGATCAAAGTAGAAACAAGCTGGAGTCCAGAACAGGGCTCTGTAAAAGGACCTTCACCTCTGTCTGCCCGCCCTCATCAGCCTCTGCTCTATCGCTCCAAGTCTTGCTCCCATGATAACGTACAATGGAAGTTGGCCTGCCTGCCTGCCAAGCTGGCTCTCCATGCCCCCACCCCCTACACACACACACACACACACACGCTCCATAAACCAATCCTCTGACCCAGAAAGGAGAGGTAATGATGATAAAGATAAGACATCCACCCATATCATGGATAAAGCCAGCAGTGGTGACTAACGGTGAACAGTCAAATGACTGTCTGAATAGTCCATTTACTAACCCGTGAGCAAAGGTAGAGACTGTCTGTGTCTTTGTTACTTCTGTATCATAGTACCCAGCACAGCCGGCACTTAATAACTATTGGTTTCATAAAGGAAGGAAGCAAAGAAGAAAGGAAGGAAGGAAGGAAGGAAGGAAGGAAGGAAGGAAGGAAGGAAGGAAGAAAGGAAGGAAGGAAGGAAGGAAGGACCTCTTATATTCTCAAGGCTTGTCTACTTCAGGGTAAATTTGCCTACAGCTCCCTCAGATGTTTGTGTCCCATTGTTCCTGAGGAGGTAGGGGGAACAAGGCTCCCCAAATCCTCGGGAACCAGGCCTGAGTGGGTTGACCTGGTGGCCTCCAGCAAGTTTATAGTACTACTAGGATGGGGATCTAGCTCTGTCTGGTTCTAACCCCTGAGGTCTGATGACAGCGTGTCACTGGACTCTGACCTACAATTGGGATGCAGGTGATTAGAGGGGTCATTTTTTGCCACCCAGAATCCATTCCTCCTTCTTTTGGTAAAGCACCCTAATTTCCTTTTCGAGAATTGCCTCTTTCCATGTGTAGGGCTGTCGATCAGTTGCCATGCCTTAGCTGGTGAAGATGCAATCATTTGACCCAGGCTGGGCCAATCAGACTCTTTCCTGGGAATTTGACTCGAGCAGAGCAAAGGAAAGACCCAAAAGATAACAGGAGCCCTCCACTCCAACTGTGAAGCCCTGACCAGAGAATTCCTGTGGTAAGAATCGTCCTGGTTCCTGCCTTATTCTGAGCCTTGTCTCCAGCCTTCCTTTGGATTCTGTGAGCCATACAATATCCTTCCAGCAAATTCACTTCCTCCTTAAGCCAGCCAGAGTAAGCTTCTGTTAAGAAACCCAAAACTCAGGAATGATGATTCACACCTGGGTTTCCCAGGAAGCGGGGGAGGGCACTGGATCCTAATTCTCTGGGGCCAACAGGAATAGGCTGGTTTCTGAGAGGGTTCTGGGATGCTCCATCAGAAACCAAGCATTCAGCCAGCCTGCGCCAGCCTCTGGCGTGCCTGACCTGGATAAGACCCTTTATTGCTTTGAAAACCATCACTGGGAGTCTGCGACTCGGCCTCCAGGCTGCACTCTCCACTCGCTTTGGTTCATGCTGTGTGAAGCCCAGCCAACCTGCTCAGGGGCAATATTCGAAATTCAGTTCTGGCGCCGGCCAGTCAGAACGGACGCTGGAGCCGGAACAGGGTCACGGCGTGCCCTGCATTGCGGCATGGAGGGCAGTAGGGTGGGGCTACTGACCAGCCAGGATGTAAATATTTTACTCTTTCAACAACGGGACTGCGCTGGGCGCGCCCCATGTGGGTATCAGCTCAGCGCCTATAGGATGTGGGCGCCTCTGAGGGAGGGGCTGTCTCCAGTGGGTGTAACTCTGCTCTCCGCAGCCTTCGCTCCCCACCTGTCCCTGCCTGGCCAAGGGCTCTGCACAGAGCTGGTGGTTAACAGACATTCGTAAATAAAAAATAAAAATCCCTAGATAGGAGAAAGAAAATGAAGAGGAAAAGAAGGGGTAGAAGGAGGGAAGGAAGGGGAAAAGTTGGGTCTGTTCTAGAAAAATCACCCTGTGGACCTTCCCCCTGCCTTCTCACACCCCCACCCCAAAATGTTTATCTCTGGTGTCATTTTAAATAAGAATCAGGGGCACTCTTTTTTTTTTTTTAATTTTTTTCCCCCCAAAGCCCCAGTAGACAGTTGTATGTCATAGCTGCACATCCTTCTAGTTGCTGTATGTGGGACGCGGCCTCAGCATGGCCAGAGAAGCAATGCGTCGTGCACACCCGGGATCCAACCCTGGGCCGCCAGTAGCAGAGCACGCGCACTTAACCGCTAAGCCACAGGGCCGGCCCAGGGGCACTCTTGCAAGAGGGGAAAGGCGCAGAATAAGGGCGATGCATGAGAGCGTAAGGGGACTGTGCTGCCTGATCTTGCTGGGGGCAGAGGCGACAGCAGCTGCCATTTATCAAACATTTGCCTCATTGTTCACTCTATTACTTTAGGAACTGTCATCTTCCCCATTTTGCAGTTAAAGGAACAGACTCAAAAAGAGGTACATGGTTTGCCCAAGGTCACACAGCGAAGTGTGGAGATGGGGCTCAAACTCACCTTTTTTGCCTCCGAAGCTGGAGCTGTATATGAGGGCTGAGTCCACTTGGGGGAATTTCTGAGGTCCCAAGTTACAGCCAGGATCCTGGGGACCGCAGCCCTGAGTTGGTGCTGCCACCTAGTGACAAGACAGAGAACTGTGGACACAAACCTTCCCCTCCCTCCCCCTCCAGGCTCCAGCCCCACACCCCAGCTTGAGAGACCCGCACAGGTTGAGTTCTACCTCTCACAGCCAACTGTTATGTGTTTTGGCAGAAGAAGCTTGGACACAGAGAACTGACTTCTCGGCGTAAGCTGGCACCTCATCAGGCTTCCTCACTGTATCCCAGAGCATAGCTCTGAAGAAATATTTGGTGACTAAATGAATGACCAGGGATGCAAATCTCCACAGGTCTGGGGACCAACCTGGTCTGCATAGACAACCTCTGAAGACACGTCACTGTGAAGATCAGGGCTGAGCACATCCAGGTCTAGGGCCAAGACTTCTGCCTCAGTGCAGGTCCTGCACGGCCCCTTTCATCGAGCACTGCTAGCTCCCTGGTGCCACGTTAAGCAGCTTGTCTTGCTTTATCTAATTTCCTCCGAGACCCAAAGGGATCATTGCGGCATGCCCAAGTTCACAGAGCGGGGACTCGAACCCGGAGCCTCAGACTCCGAGGGCAGTGTTCTTCCCGCTTCATCACTCTGCCCTGCCACCCCACTTCCCCCCAGCTCGACTCACCCCGTGAAACCTTGTTTTTGTCAGCCCAGTCATCCAGATGTGATGACTCAAGAGTCGATGTGGGGCAGACTGCCAGGGGGAGAAAGGCCTGTGTCAGCACAGTGGCTTTCCTGACCTTTAAGGCAGCGAGGAGTCACCTCAATCTGAAACATGTGGCTGACATGCGATTTCAGTCTCAACCATAATAGGACATAATATCTGGGCAGATAAGCAGAAGCAATTCCCACTCCCCGCGCCTCCCACGGCTCTTTCTGGGTCTTCTCCCAAGCCCCAGGTCACCTTAAACGTGGAAGTCAGAAGCTAAATCTTCCTTTTAGACCCAGTTCTTGGAATCTCGTTGCAAATGGAGAGAGAATAAAGAGTCACCTTCTAGAAGGCAGGACGGTCTCACCAAACCTGTGCTTCACTCTGCCCCAAATTAATTCAGTAACTTCTCTGTTTAGTCCTCAACGGTTGCCGGCAAAGTGCATCATTTGTGTCAGGAAATCCACTTTCGATTATGTGCTACATAAACTGGTTGCCCATAGTGACAAAATACACATCACAGAATAGTCAGCTCTGCCCCTGACACCCCGTATCTAGTGAGGGCAGATACTAGGCAGCATGTTCCAAAGCAGGCGTTTTTTACCTGAAATATCTGGATTACCCATGTAAACCACTGATTTCTTACATTTGGTGGTCATAGGATTGCTTTGAAGATCTGATGAAAACTATGGAGCCCCCTTCCCTTTGCAAAGTATATATGTACTCATCAAATTTGGATTACATAATTTCAGGGGTTCATAGACTCCTGAAACCCATTCGTAGACTCCTTAGGTAAAAACCTTTCATCGGTCAACACAGCAAGCACCCAGTACTCAAGAAACACAGCTGCCGGCAGAGAGTGTGGTCCAGGGCTTGCGGCACTGAATTGGGAGCCAGACGTTCTCATCAGTTGTCACAGTTTAGTGAGCCAGGAGGGCCTCCTACTTGCAAGAAGTAAATGTACTTTACGTGAAGCAGAATGTTTGACTCAAGGACCGTTTTGATCTGGCAGCTCTGATATCACGTGTCATCAATGATGAGAAGGAAGGAGAGGGGATGAGGATGGGATGAGGTTCAGGGATGGAATAAAGATGTATGTTAGGTACATTACTTGATAATTTTTTAATGGTTGGAAGCTTAATGGTTTTTCAAAATGATGTATAAAAATGTCCCTTTGACAAAATGCTCTTGTGGTAAAACAGACATGTCAAGTGCCTTCCAGTGAATGGAAGATTAGGACAACATGTGTGAGAGAGGTGGCTGTCTGTAGAATACAATCACAAGGGTATAAGAACCCCAAACTGTGTTCCTGTAGCTTAAGGTATTTATTACAGCCAAAGTGTAAATACTCCTGGTACGAGTAATACTGTGTCTTATCAGCCATCAGACAGAATTTTTGCCTGCTCCTTCCCTAAAGGTCTTCTTTCGATTCTTGGGAGGGTAGAGAGGGCATAAGCATGCTAGAGATTGGAGGAATGGGTATGGAGGGGACTTGGAGGATGGGAGCTAGAGGCATCGAAACCAAATTGATCATGTCATGATTTCTATCAACATTGATCCTGGTTTCAGTTGAGTTGAGTTGCAAATCGCTTAAGTTGATTCAATCATTCGCCTCAAGAACAAATTCTGGCCATCAAAATATTAGTCCCTGTTCCTGCTCCAACTTCAGTATGTGTTCTGAGTAGAGATTTTATGTTATCAACCACCATTATGCTTCATATTGGGAGGTACCGCTCTTACTGCCTCGTGTGTGTATACGTGTGTGTGTGTGTATACGTGTGTGTGTGCAAATGTGTGGGCATGTCCGCAAGGCTGGGTGCGTCCACAGGTCGAGGACAGAGTCCTGATGACTTCCACACTAGGTGCCTGTGAGTCCTTCGGTTTCTGAGTTGACACAGGCTCTGTTCCTATTTGCGTCTCTCCTTTCAGAATCACTTCCCTCCCCTGCTGCCTCTCTGGTAGCTGCTCTACTGTCCCTTGGCTTATTGAGTCATTCATTCAACAGGAATGTATTGAGCGCCCACCTGTGTCAGGCACATGCTAGGGACCGAGGATGGAGGAACGAATAAGGCAGAGCCATCCCTGCCCGCGGGGAGTCTCAGTCCGGTGGAGGAAACAGACACCAAGACCTAATCGTACTGATTAACGAATGACACCTGTGATAAGTACCTGGGAAGAGAAGCACGGAGAACAGGAGAGCAAACACCCCGAGGACCTGACCTATTGTGGGGAGGGGGGTGGTCAGGGAAGGTTTGCCTGAGGGAGACATATTTCAACTGAGTGCTGAAGGATGAGTAACGTCAAGCAGATGGAGGATGGAGGAGGAGGAGAAGCGTGTTCCAGGTGGAGGGAACAGCACACGCCCAGTGTGGCCTGAGGTGATATGGAGACGCTATCTCCTGGCTGGAGGTGTCCAAATAGCTGGAGAGACGGTTCTACCTCTTCCTAACTCTACTGCCTCCAAAAGTGCTGGTGCTGAGGTACATTTCCACAGAAGCATCCCCCATTTTTTGCAGTTGGTGACACGACACAACCAGCCCACCTGTCAGCGCATCCATGCCTCTCACCCAGGGCAGACACTTCCATCCCTCTGCTTCGTCCCTCACCAGGCTCTCCTAACGGCTCCCCTGTCTACTCTCCATATGGTGGCCAGAGTGATCCTTTTACAATGCAAGTCAGCCACAGCACTCGTCTGCTTAAAACCCTCTCGTAGCTTCTTCCCTCAGTCAAAGCCCAAGTCCTCAGCAGAGCCCACAGACCCCTCATGATCAGGCCCCATCTCCCTATCTGAACTCCTCTCCCTGCACTCTCCCTCTCAGTCTCTCTACTCCAGTCACACCAACCTCCCTGCTGTGTCTTGAACAAACCAAGCATGTTCCTGCCTCAGGGCCTTTGCACTTGCCATTTCTCTGCCTGCATCACTCTTGGCTCCAGATCTCCACATGGCTTGTTTCCTCACTTATGCTCAAATGTCTCCTCCTCAGAGAGGCCTTCCCTAGCCACCGCCTCACTCTCTATCTTGTTACCTTACATGATATTATGTTAGTTGTTTGTCCATTGACTGCCTTCTCTGTGGGATTGTCAACTTCAGCAGGTTCAGGACCTTGTCAGTGTGTTCACCATTGTATCCCCTGTCCTTAGAGCAGTGCTGGAAAGGCAGTCAGGGCTCAACAATATTTGTTGAATGAATAAGTGAGTCAATGGGTATCACCACCCCCACACCACCCTCCATCCCTGCCTCCTCCCCACTTCTCACTAACTTTAGCAAAGGGAAGGAAGAGAATTCTCAATATCAAGACTCCACAGATTCCTTCTGATGTCCCCAACTTTCCCAACACACTGGCCAGGAGCAGGCTTTTGACAGCCGTGGAGATGGTGGGGATACGTCAGCTTCCAAAACGCGTGAGTGTCGGAGATACAGGCGGCAACAAGC
The DNA here is from genome assembly GCF_057802395.1 of Ceratotherium simum simum. Classification (NCBI taxonomy): domain Eukaryota; kingdom Metazoa; phylum Chordata; class Mammalia; order Perissodactyla; family Rhinocerotidae; genus Ceratotherium; species Ceratotherium simum. The sequence continues at coordinate 28,150,258 of NC_141923.1, read as the reverse complement.
TCCTTAATGGTACCTGGGTCCAGGCACAGAGGGAGATTGAGACCTGCGCCAGTGTGCCACGAGGCTGCGGGGGACGGAAACAGGTTGTGTCAGTAGTTTCGTGCTGTGGTTCCCTGATTAGCAGTCAGAGCAGGGCCACACCAACAGAAATTACTCGACACACGGCTGTTGTCGTCGCGTGAGTACGGTAGCTGTTTTTCATCTGAGGTTATACCCTTTCCTCTAAGTCGGCATTTCCTCAAACTTCAGTCACCCAGAGATGGCCACCACCATTTCTGCTGCATCCCTGGACTATCTGCACTGTTATTGACTTCATGTTTCAAGTTGACTCACTTTTATTCTCTGAATACACACATTTTAAACAGAAACTAGCAGATAAGGGAGAGCAAAAAGAAAGTTGTGACCAGCAGGACAAACCACGGCCCAGAGGGAGCGCTGCATGCAGAGGCGGAAGGCAGAGCCTCGCGATGGCAGTGGAGGCAGGGGTGGGGGGTTCGGAGCCGGGAGTGAGGTTCCAAGGGGCTGAGCAGAGGGAATGAGAAAGAAGAGAGCCCGCAGGACCCTGGGAATCTCAGGGACAGAAGGAGGAAAAGGAGGCTGCAGCCTGGGACGGAGGGCTGGGCTTGGGGTGTCGTGAGAAGGGAAGCCGAGGGGGTGGGGGACTGACCCCGAGGTGCTGTCAGTGTGGGGTTCGGGTGAGGTGAAGGATGGGCAGGACGGAGTTCTGAGCTAAGGGCAGGGCCTGAGGAGGGCATGTGGGAGAGGACACGTGGGACGGGGTGCTGAGGAGTTGGGCAGAGTGAGGCTGGGCTCCAAAGAGTCCGGGGGAGGAAGGCTGGGGGATGCAGAGGGGAAAGCTGAGATTGGGGGGTGTTGAGGAGGGATCACAGTGGGGTGACCTGGAAGTGGATTTGGAGGGAAGGCAGTGCTGGGTGCGTGTCCCCTCCGCAGAGGGGCCAGGCTGTTCTCCTGGGACTGGACAGCGAGTGTGTTGGCCTCAGCTGGGCAGCGGCCCCTGTGTTGCTCCCGGAGCATCTGAAATCCTCTGAGGTCTCACTGGTCCATGTGTCCCTACTCTAGAGCAAGGAGTGACAGTGTGGACTCTGCAGCCAGAAAGCCAGAAATGTGCTCTTCTGTTGGGCAGATAAAAGAGTTCTTGGGAGCACTGGGAACTAAAGGCATGTTAAGGAATGAGAAATAAGGCAGGAAGACCAGAAGGTAAGCTGTCACACAGAGATCTGTCCCAGCAGGAAATACCAACTGCAGAGACACAGAGCTGCGTTTGGATTCTGGAGTCATCTGCAGAATCATACAAATGATTGAGCAAGAGAAATTCAATGAGCACAGGCAGCCCTTGACTGGGGTTGTACACCTGATCATTACTCTGGCAAACGCGATGGTCCTTAGTACAAAAGTGGGGATGCTTCCAAGCACCAAGGGGGTAGGGAGCTAGGTTTTTGTTGTTGGAAGTCGATTCCGACCCTAGGCACCCTGTGTACAGCAGAGCGGAACCCTACCCCATCTTTTTGTGCCATCCTCTCACCCTCCAGTGCTGTATCAGACAATGCTCCCCTACTATTCATAGGGTTTTCATGGCCAATTTTTTCAGAAGTGGGTGTCCATGTCCTTCTTCCTAGTCTGTCTTAGTCTGGAAGCTCCGCTGAAACCTGTCCACCATGGGTGACCCTGCTGGTGTTTGAAGTCCCTGTGGCATAGCTTTCAGCATCACACAGCCTTCACAGCCTGACAACTGACAGATGGGTGGTGTGGTTCCCTGACTGGGAAACGAAACCAGGCCATGAGGGTGAGAGCGTCGAATCTTACCTCATTTCTAAAAGTACCTGATTCTCAATACATAAGAGTTAATGGTCGTGGAGGACACTGATGGTCTTATCTGCCTGGTTAATGGCTCCTCTCTTCCTGGGAACTGCCCCTCCTCCACCTCCACTATGGCCGGCCCCCTTGGCAGCTGCCTGCTTGTCCCCATGGTCACGGTCAATGGGCCCAGGAATGGGCATCTGGGAGTTTGTATTTAGGACAGAACATCAGGGCAGCCTCTCTCAGGCAGCTGAAGCCGTGAAGAGGTGAAAGTCCAGTGTGGAGAAAACCAGTCTTCAGGAAGAGACAAAAGGAAAGCAGACACGCAGGGTGCAATGGACTAGTTGTGTGTCCCCCCCAAATTCATATGTGGAAATCCAACCTATAGGTAACTGTGCTGGGAGGTGGGCCTTTGGGAGGCGACGGGGTCCTGAGGGTGGGGTCCTGAGGGTGGAGCCCTCACGAATGGGATCAGTGCCCTGAGGACAGAGACCCCAGAGAGCTCCCTCACCCCTCCTCCATGTGAGGACACAGCGAGAAGACCCGTCTGTGCACCAGGAAGGGGGCCTCACCAGACACCGAATCTGCCGGCTCCTAGACGGTGGACCTCCCAGCCTCCGGAACTGTGGAAATAAGTTTCTGTCGATTATAGGGTATTTTCATCACAGCAGCCTAAACGACTGAGACACGGGGAGAATTGGAGAAGGGAAGAGTCCTGAGCAGGTCCAGTCCTTGGTTCTGGCAGTTCCCGAGGCTTCAGCCACACTCTGCCTTTCTGCCACTGGACTGGTCACCTTCTCCCTGAAGGCCGTGAGCACCCCCAGTCTTCTCGAAACACATTCTCCTTGAGCTGCAGCTGGTTTGGGTTGGGCATCTGTCATTTGCATTCAATGCAACAGTGAAAAGAAAAGATTATTGAAAAGACTGGGGTGCACTCAGCACTCTTGGTTTCCCCAATTGAGACACCAGGAAGCACTTTCAAGACCGCTCAGAGCTCAGGGCGGCTGACAGCACCAACGGCAGGGACTTCACACACCTGTTGACTCGGGAAAACTTAAAGGGGATCCATAAATACTGGGGTTTCATTCTGGACCAGTTTGTTTCTTTCTAGTTATTCTATTTATTTACAGAATTAAGGAGAACCTGAGCCAGTGTCCTGCTCTGCAGCCTGGAGGGGGCATGACGGCAAAGAGTTAAAGATGAGACGATGAATTCGGGACGCGTTAGTTTCCATAAAATTTGAGTATTGAATTTCCATGGGAATTCACACTCTGAACTGAAAGCAGTGTCTCTGGCCCATTGACCTTGCAGGGGCTGAGGGAGCTGGAGGAAGGGGAGGGAGGCCGAATAAAGGGGGAAGGAGAGAGGAACAGGGGGCACGAGGGATAAGAACACAGGGCACTTTTCCTTTACAACTTGGCTTCTCTCTGCAAGATTCATGGGCTGAAGCTGTTCCTCTCCCTGCAGAGGGCATTGTCCTGACTCCTCCCTCTGCCCCCTCCCCATCCAATCCAGTCCAGCACCACCGCTCCCCTGCCCCTCCTCCCCACCCTCCTGCACTGCCCCTGTACACCTCTAAAACTCCATTCTCCCTAGGGGACCACAACAGCCTCCTAAGAGGTCTCTCTGTCCCCATGCTCCCCCCAACCCCAACCGAGTCCTCCACAAAGCAGCCAGAGTAACCTCTCCAAAGTGACAAACCTGACAATGTCCCTCATCTGCTTAAAACTCCTCAGTGGCTCCCCTTTGCTCTTAGGATGAAGTACAAAACCCTCAATTATGCCTGCACCTCCAGCTGCTGCCTCTCTCCCCCACCTCCCCCTCCCCCTCCCTCTGCTCCTGCCACACCGACTTTGCTCAACTCCCTAAAAGGCTGTGCTCCCTCCTGGCTCAGAGCCTTTGCACGAACTGCTCTCTCTGCCCAGAATGCCCTTCCCCTCTCCTTCACCCAGTTAGTTCCCATTCTTTCTTAACATCTAGCTCATCCTTCCTTCTTTACAAGTTCTTACAAATAACCCTCATAGCACTTGTCACACTTCAACTGACACCTGTGTGAGAGTTTGACGGTTGTCCTCCCAACTAGACTGCAAGCTCCGTGAGGGCAGGAGGCACCATGTCTGTTTCACTCACCACTGGACTCCCAACAGCGTCCACGGGGCCTGGCTGAGTCTTACCTCCCCCTTCAGGTCCTGTTCAAGCATCTCTGAGAAGCCCTCTCGGGCCCCCTGCTTAGTCAGTCCTGAACCAGAATGGACCTCCACCACGCGTTTATTGTGCCACTCAGCAACGATTTGTCACATATGTGTCTCATCCCTAGTGTGTGGATTCCTGGACAGCGAGAACCACTGGCTTTGTTGTGTCCGTTTCCCCGACACCCAGCACAGTGCTTGGCCTACAGGGGACGACTGTGTGAATAGATGAATGACGTTAAGACAGCTCCCTGGCCCAGGTGTTATCCCCCGTAAACCGAGGGGCTGAACCACAGGACTGTCTGTCCCCTCTCTCACACTCCGGATCTAGCATCACAGAGCCCTGCCCATCAGCGCCTCTCTGCTGTGTCACCCGTGTGCCTAAACTGTTGCGCTGGCAATCAGCAAATCTCCTGGCACCACAGTTCCTCTAGTTCACTATGCAAAGAGAGCCTCACACCTCTGGGCTTTCTATAGATTATGCAAAAAGAGGCCATTTTAATACCTCCTTCCTCTTTGACTCATGTTTTTAGTTAGGTCTTTCTCATGTCTATGGAGCAACGTCTTTGATTTCTAATTATTAAGAAGTAAGTAAAACATATAAAAAGGTATGAAGAACAACCTAGTGGACCCCATGAACACACCCAAGTACAGAGAGCTGGGGACGTAAAACGTGACCCAAGTAGGTGGCTGTTTCTTCAGAACAGAACTAACACCATCTGAGGCCTGGCTGGATACAGCCGCGTACTGCCAGGGAACTGAGAATCAATTTCCAGCACTGCGTCCAAGACAGAGCCTGCGTCTCCGTGTCCAGGCAGGGGGCTCTCCTCCGTTCTCTCCCAAGGAGAGCGAGGCTCCTCCCATAGCAGACCCGGACCACCTTGCCTTCAAGACAGACTCCAAGACTCTCTGAACTGAGAGGACCCTGGTGGGGAAGGAATCCAGAACCCCACTCAGCACAGGAATGCCCTCCCCACCGTCCTGCCCCGTGGCCTCCGTGAGATGTGGCAGTGGGGTCCAAACCCCACAGGGGAGGCACCTCAGAGAAGACAAAGGCAGACCCAAGAGACAAAGGAGACACGAGCATTCAGAACAAGCTGGACGTGTTTTCACTCCTGTTGAGGCCCTCTGCAGGTGGGACTCGTCTAGGAACTGCATCCCAGAAGTCCATGCAATCATTCCCTCGTGTCCCTTCTGTGGGCCAGACCTCGAGCTAGGGGCTGGGGTTTGAATATGAATAGGACATGATTCACAACCTCGAGGAACTCACAGTAAGTGGATGGCTTAAAGAAGTAAATAAACGTTTATGATGTAGTGTGACAGAAGCTACTATAAAGGTGTATGTGCAAAGTGTGAATGAAGCCTCTGAATCACCCCCAGGGCATCAAGGAAGGCTCCCTGGAGGAGGTGATGCTTGTCCTGCATTGTGAAGGATGGCCCCTGCAAGGCCTGATGTGTTCATAACGTTGTGGGGAGCTGCAGGTGCTTCCAGCTGCCCGGAGTGAAAGGTGGGAGTGGGCAGCAGTGGGAGTGGTGGCCAGAGAGACATCACAAAGGCCTTGTGTGCTAAGCTGAGGAGTGTGAACCTTCTGCAAGCTCGGGGCGGCCACTGGAGGACTGAAGGCAGGGGAGAGGCCTGAAGAGAACTGGACAGCCCTGTGAAGCGGCGTGGTGGTGACCTGGAGGCATGAAAGCAATGAGCAGGGGGTCGCAGGATCAAGGTGAGAAGCCATGAGAGTCTGAACTGAAGTGGTGTCCCAGGGAAAGGAGAGGAGGGAAGATGGTAGGAGATAGGCATCCAGCGGAAACTGAGAGTGAGGGAATGGAGGGTTCTGGGTACTTCCCGATGTTTGGGTTTGGCTGACTGGAAGCTGGCAGTGCTACCATCGACAGAGAGGATTCCAGAGGAGACCTTGGCATGGTCTTTGGATGTTGGGACAGAAGGTGAGCCCTAAGTAGAAGAGATAAGATCGCCAGAGAATCTACAAGAGTGAAAGTCACTAGAAACAGAAAGAGGGTCAGAGAAGGGTCAAGCAAGAGCAGGGTGTGGGGGGGCCGGCCCCGTGGCTTAGCGGTTAAGTGCATGCGCTCCGATGCTGGTGGCCAGGGTTTGGGTCCCAGGCGCGCACCGACGCACCGCTTCCCTGGCCATGCTGAGGCGGCCTCCCAGTACAGCAACTGGAAGGATGTGCAGCTATGACATACAACTATCTACTGGGGCTTTGGGGGAAAAAAATAAATTAATTAATTAATTAAAAAAAAAAAAAAAGAGCACGGTGTGGGTAATAGGGCCTCTGACCACACCGCCAATTTTCTGATGTGACCCCGTAGCACAACTTTGGAGGATACAGCATCCCTGAGGTTCCAGGGTTGGAGACTTGGGTGCCCATTTTAGCACCAACATTATAAAATCCACGATGGAATTGACCACACCCCTAGGCATCACCTGTGCACCTCCTCAGTGAAGCAAGTCCATCTCCACTCACTTTGATTCTATTTCTTAATTTTAGAGTTTTTTTTCAAAAACCAAATTTATACATAGCTTAAAGAATTAAATAGTCATGTATCAAAAATATCAGTTTGTTACCCCTTTCCTGCTCCCTTGAGGCAATCGCTTTCAGGTCTTATTAGATGATTCTTCTGCTGTTTACCTCCATAGCTCTAAATAAGATGGGGATATTGATACTTCCTGGTTTTGTCCATGTCAGGAATCATCTACTGACTTTCCAATATGACAGACAAAGGTTCAGCTCTGTTAACCCACCCTGATCAACACCACACGCATGTGCCCACTTCCCATTCCCCCATCCTCCCAATAGAGTTATATCATATGGGGTTATATCAGCTTTCTGCATTCACATTGTTATGATTGTGTTCATGCTCTTCACAACCGAGTCACTCAAGGACCATGATTTTTCCCTTTCCTTCACAGCTTTCTACACTCCACAGGAGTTGATAATCATGTCCTCTCCCCACCCCCCTTTTATTTAGTTACACTTTGTGGTACTTATCACTGGTCCAACCCCTAATTCTACCCCATTATTTAAACCCCCTCTCAATGTGTCTAAACACAGTTCTACCAGTGTCGTCTTCTTGGGTAAATCTTTCCTGGAGTCTTTTGAGCAGCTTCCATCTGAACAGGCTGCTTGCTATGCCCGGCACACAGCTGTGCACCCGAGAATTTCCTTTGCTGTGATCTTGGTGATTTCCTTCACCTGCCGCTTGTCTTGGTGGAGCACACCTTTAAGAGCTCTCTGGGAGAAAGGATAAGGTAGTATCTTTTCTTGAAAGTTTGCATGTCATATGTGATAATATTTGCTTCTCTTCTCATACGTTTTCTTTGGTAGTTTGGGAATAGAATTCTAGGCAGGAAATGATATTCCTTCAGAAAGCATTTTTCCTCTGACTTCCAGTTTTCAGACTTGATGATAACTCTGACGATGTTCTGTTCCTGTTTTTTTTGGAAAACATTTAATGAAACCTGTTTTTATGTTTGAAAGCCTGTGGATGTCTTCTTTGTTTCAGATTTCTGAAATTTCACGGAGGTGTAATTCAACTCAATTCTCCTGACAGGTGTTGAGAGATGTGCTGTATAGCTTCTCTCACTAGACGCTCCAGTGTATACAAAGATACACACAGGTCCTTAGGGGCTGGAAATATGTGGGAAGTGTGGGAGATAAGGCAAACAGGATATTGGTGACTAAGCAGTGTTACACACATAAATTACACATATAAGATTTGTAAGGGCAACATTTTTACAAATTCCATGTGTCAGTATTTTTTAAGAGAGACTAATCCAGGGTCTCAATCTGATTCATCACATTAGCAATTTAGCCTTCTCATGCACTCAGCGAACTTCATGCCTCCCACACTCCAGCCTCTGGTGAGGGGGTGGTAAGCTATCAATAAGGGTGTGATGTTTTGACTTCCCAGTTCTGCTCTTACTGCTGGAGTTGCTCTTAGCCTCTAGGGGGCAGACTCGGCTACCATTCTGCAGAGAGCCAGGACAGCTTGAATCCAACGCCACAGGGTCCCTCAAGCTCCTTGGGGAGTCAGTTGGGATAGAAGCAGGCACCAGGGCCCCTTTTCAGGAAGCAATCCCTAAAATGCATTTGTCCTTCCCTTTCAAGGTGTATCTATAGGTACCTATAGATAGAACATATCACTAAACAGATATAACACATAATAAGCTGCTCAATAAACGTTTTCTCAATGGTTGAATACAGAATATTTCCCTCCACGTAATATCTGCCCAACAGCTGTCCTCCCCCGATGGGAATCAGCCAAGAGACAGCACTACCCTGGGCGCGGCCAGAATACTATTATTGAAAACAACTGACACACATTATCTTGTTTAATTCTCACAATAACCTTATGAGGCAGGTATTTTTAATCCTCATTTTAGAGATTCGGAAACTGGAGGAGAGAGGTTGAGTAACTTGCCTAAGATCCCAAAGCTAATAATGGCAGAACAGAGCTTCAAATCTTGAGTAGACTGAATCCAGAGCTCACAACAGATCCCACAGGCTCTACCACAAAAGGCGACCCCAAATATCACATGAATGCAGTTAAATCCCTTGGGATTAGTCAACAAACTGAAGCATTGCCCCAGGGGAGAAGGTCCGAGAAGGGTGTGGAAGGGAACTGAGAAACCTGTCTTAGGGCCGGCCCCGTGGCATAGCTGTTAAGTGTGTGAGCTCCGCTGCTGGTGGCCCGGGTTCAGATCCCGGGCGCGCACAGACACACCGCTTGTCAGGCCATGCTGTGGCGGCGTCCCATATAAAGTGGAGGAAGATGGGCACAGATGTTAGCCCAGGGCTAGACTTCCTCAGCAAAAACAGGAAGATAGGCATGGATGTTAGCTCAGGGCTGATCTTCCCTACACACACAAAAAAGAAACCTGTCTTACTGTTGCTTGTTCTCATTCTAATTAGCTGTGGGACTCTGATAACACACTCTGACTCTCTGGGCCTCAGTTTCCACATCTGTAAAATGAAGTTAAGAACATATTCTGAAGAATTTTTGGAGAGGACCCTGATGACCTAGGGAGATCAACAGTGAGAGGTCTCAGAAGGCATTCCAAGAGAAGGTAGGTTCTGTGCTCCCTGGAGAATGATGGGAATCACCATTGGAATTTGCAGGGGATGTTAAATTAGTGTAGAAATTCTTAGACTGCTATGAGTTCCCTCTTCAAAGATCCCATTCTAATCCAAGACCCCATAATTTCTACCAAAAAGTGGGTGCCTCCAAGCAGTGTTGCCTCTCCTGGGAACCTGTGGTTCTAACTCCACCAGGGGTGCTCAGACTTGGCTGCATGGTGAGGTCTCCTGGGGAGCTTTAAACACGCAGATGCCAGGTCCACTCTCAGAGACCGTGATTTGGGGTGTGGCTGAGGTACTGAGAATGTTAGGAGTTCACCATGTGATTGTAATGTGCAGCCCAAGTTGGAGCCACTCCCACAGAGTTTTAAATTCTTCACTTTTGGTCTGAAGATGAAAACAGAAAACCAAAGGAAAGCAGTGGCACCCAGTGGCTCTCAAACTTTAATGTGCAAACAAACGAATCACCTGGAGATCTTCTGAAAGGCAGCCTCTAATTCAGTCGGTCTGGGTTGGGTCTGGGCTTCTACCCTTGTAACAAGCCGCCAGAGGATGCCCACACTGCTGTCCCCAGACTATGCTTGAGTAGCTGGGCTGTAGCTTCAATGAATACAGACTTGCTGGTCAGGCCAGATGGGACCTTAAGAAGTTACTTCACTTCTATGAGCTGTTTTCTTTTCTGTAAAATGCAGGCAAGTAATGGTAACTACATCACAGAATTCTTGTGATGCTTAAATGAGATAATGCAGTGAACGTGTTTAGCACAACGTAACAATTGTTCGCTTTTCAATTGTTAGGACAGTCAACACTCATGGAATGCTTACTACCTGCCAGGAATTTTCAAAGTGCTTTCATATCTTAACCGTTCAAGCCTCAAAACAACACTATGAGGTGGGTACTATTATTTCATCATCCTTATTTGACAGATGAAGAAACTGAGGCACACACAGGTGGGATACCTTAATTTTCGCTACTCACCTAGGATGAGCTAAACCAGTGTTTGAATCCAGGGAGAATCTGGGCTCTTTTCCCTCCCCAGGGCTGAATGGATCAGTGCGAACAGGCACTTCTGCCCTGCACGCCTGACTTTCTGGAGGAGCTGAGTTGAGGGCTTTCCCTCTGGCATGGGCTGGGACCAGCACGGGGCAGCCTAGGTACGCGGCTGCAAAGACCACGCCCAGGGGCGGCACTGTGCTGGGCATTTCCCCACAAACCCACCGCTAGTTCTTAAACATCTCCGAACTCCCCTCTCCCGTGGGGCACCCATCAGGAAGCAACAGCCTACCTAACAGGTTCAAGCTTGAGTTCCCCGAGACAGACCACGTCCGCAGGGAAAGCAAAGAGCAAAGCGAGTTTTGCGCAACTCCCCTTTACCCCAGGAGCGCAACCAGACCGGGAAACCTACAAATCTCTCTTTATACCGAAAGTTCAGCAAGAGTCAGGGAGCCTAGCCAAGTGGGAAGAAGTCGGGAATCCCTCTCGGATTCCCCAGAGGACTAGGCGGCCCCGGGCATCGGTGCCCGCGCGCAGGGGAGGCGGACCGGCACCGGGGAGACTCTGCTTGGAGGATTACCTCGGAAGGACGGAGGGGCTTTTCTTGTGGGGTCCCCTGGGAGGGGGCAAATGAATTTGAGGGGCAGTGCAGGGGGTGGGGGTTACCCGGCGGTTTCCATGGCGCCCGGGGCGTGTAAGAGGAATGCACCCGCAAGTTGTGGCGAAACAACTGTGCTGTCGGGCCAGCCCGGCTCAAGAAGGCGGGAGGGAGTGGAGGGGGTAGGGGGGTGGGGACGCCGGGCTGGACGGGGGCGGGGCGGTCACGTGCGCCCGAGGGGGCGAGGCCCCTAGCCGGCCCGGGAGCTAACGGAATCGGGTCAAGTGGCTGCGCAAGGAGCGAAGTTTTTCCAGGGCGGAGAGGCTGAACGAGGCGAGAACGCCCTGGGAGGACTCAAGGCGCCGGCGGCCGGGACCGGGCTGAGGAGTCTGCGGTGGCTTGGGGGACAGCGGTCGGCGACAGAGGACGCCAAGGAAAAGTGGGTGTAGGATCTCGGGGGTGAGCGCAGGGAGCCTCACGCCTGGCTTTTACGCAGGCTCGGGTCTCCGTTTATTCTGGGGCTGTCCGGGGCCAATGCCTTGTCAGCTCTAGGGGACCAGCTGAGGCCACTGTCCCTTAAGACCGCCGGAGTCCCCAGCACCTGTGGTCATGGTGAATGAAGATCGCAACCAACAGGAGTGCGATGGCACCCCTGCGCAGGAGTCCGCAGTCCGGGCGGACCCCAGCGTCTCTGCGGACCCCAGTGTCTCGGTCCAACCCAGCGTATCGGTCCACCCCAGCGTCTCGATGCACCCCAGCGTCTCTGCGGACCCCAGCAGTTCGGCCCACCCCGGTGGCTTGGCCCGCCCCAGTAGCTCAGGCCCGGAGGACCTTAGCGTGATCAAGGTGAGCAGGCGCCGGTGGGCGGTGGTCCTGGTGTTTAGCTCCTACTCCATGTGCAACGCTTTCCAGTGGATCCAGTACGGCTCCATCAATAACATCTTCATGAACTTCTACGAGGTCAGTACAGTTGCCATCGACTGGCTGTCCATGTGCTACATGCTAACCTACATCCCTCTCGTCCTGCCTGTGGCCTGGCTGCTGGAGAAATTTGGCCTGCGCACAATCGCCCTCCTCGGCTCTGCTCTCAACTGCCTGGGGGCCTGGGTGAAGTTGGGCAGCCTGAAGCCACATCTCTTCCCAGTGACGGTGCTGGGCCAGGTCATCTGCTCTGTGGCCCAGGTCTTTATCCTGGGCATGCCCTCCCACATCGCTTCCGTCTGGTTCAGGGCTGATGAAGTTTTAAGAGCTTCTACCATCGCTGCCCTTGGTAATCAGGTGAGTAGAGGAGTTGTGGATGTTCAGAGGAATGAGCGTCATGTCACTGTGAGACTGAGTGGGGTAGATTGTACCTAACTGTGGGGACCCTGCAATTTTCTGACTTGAGTCAGACTTTCAACAGTGTTTGTGACTCTGGGTGACTGTGGCTGGGTGTGACTGACGGTGTGAGTGATGGTGACTGGGTGACTGTGTATGAGAGGTGCCGGGAAACAAAAGGAGGGTACCTCTTCTTTCACATTTTCTCCTCCCCCAGCAGAAAGCATGCTTCTGGAACATATGCTGTTTTCGTGGTCTCATTACTGAGCCTGTCCGTCCACCAGCTTAGACCTGTGACTTTAGGAAAGCTGTTCTTCCTCAGGGAGCAGCCCTTGGGTGTCAGACTGTTCTTGTGTCATCAGAAGTTGGGAGGTGTTTTTAGCCTGACCAACCAGCTTTCCTAGAGTACACTATCTCATACTCGGTAGAATCGCGGAGCAGTGTCCTGGCCGTGGTTGGCACTGTTCTTACCTTCTTTCATACACAACTGAAGCCAGGACAGTGGGAACAATGCTTCGTGCCAAACTCCTTCCCTGGGGTTTAGAGCCAAGTCCAGCAGGATGGGGTAGAAATCACATTGCGAATATCCAAGGCCTAGAAACTTTGGAAAGCCTGGAAAGTGCATATTTTAATCCCTTCTCTTTCCTGCCTTTTGGAAGGGTAATCTCAAATTCTTTGCGTCTCAATGTTGTTATGACCCAGAAAGTTGGGTGTATTATGAATCTAATTGCCTTTTCCAGTTTTGAAGCAAACATTTATGGACTCCTCCTTTATCTGGACCGCTGCCTCCAGTCTCACTTCTTCCCAAGCACATGGAGTTGCGGCTACGCGCTTAACAAATGACCAGTGTAAGAGAGGAAGAAGTATTTCTCTACCCACTAGGTCTTTCTGGCTGGTCTAAGAATTAAATTGACATGAGACAGAATAACAGGAAAAAATCAAACAAAGTTTAATAGTGTATATGTGTGATAAACCCAGGAAAACTGAGTAACTTACCATTTTGGCAGAAGCTGCCACCATAAATACCATTTTTAGCTAAGGACTAAGGAGGCTGTCGGAGTAGTGGTTTGGGAGTTCAAAGGGGAGGAAGGCAGTTTACGTGGAGACGGAAAAGCAAATGTTTGATAAACAAACGTTTGCTGGGCCATCTGTAGACAACGTGAGAGAACTTGGATAAGAATGGGCTTAGCAAGGATCCTCCCAGTCTACCACACCCTGAGTTATCTATGGTGATGGTCTGTCTTCTTTCACACAGTTAGGGGGAAGGTCAAAGTTTCTTTCAGTCTTTTGTCCTTAAAAATAATCAAGCCAGGGGCGGGCCGGTGGCGCAAGTGGTTATGTGCCCGCGCTCCGCTGCCGCGGCCCCTCGCAGGTTGGGATCCCGGGCGCGCACCGACGCACCACTTGTTAAGCCATGCTGTGGCGGTGTCCCCGATAAGGTAGAGGAAGATGGGCACGGATGTTAGCCCAGGGCCAGTCTTTCTCAGCAAAAAGAGGAGGATTGGCATCAGATGTTAGCTCGGGGCTGGTCTTCCTCACCAAAAAAAAAAAAAAGCTAAAGAGACACATTTTGGGGTGGCCAGTTCTGATCCCTGACACCCGTAACCCTTAGTTCTTATAGGCCTTCTTTCATACACAGCTGAAGTCAGGACAGTGGGAACAATACTTTGTGCCAAACTCCTCCCCTAGGGTTTAGAGCCAAGTCCAGCAGGATGGAGTAGAAATCTTGCTCAGAATTTCCAACGCCTAGAAATCTTGGAAAAGCCTGGAAATCTCGTATCTTAATCCTTTGTCTTTCCTTCTTTATAGGAGAATCTCAAATTCTTGGCATCTCATTGTGGTTATGATCCAGAAAGTTGGGTGTATTATGAATATAATTGCCTTTTGAAATTCTTTGAAGCGAATAGTCATGGACTCCTTTATCTGGACCGCTGCCTCCAGTCTCACTTCTTCCCAAGGGCGTGCAGTTGTGGCTACGCGTTTGAAGAATGACCAGTGACCCTTAGTTCTTGTAGGCCTATTTTCTCTTACCTGTTCATTGCATTTAGAAAATTTAACCTTTCATCTAGAAATTTCTCTTTTTTTTTTGAGGAAGATCAGCCCTGAGCTAACATCCGTGCTAATCCTCCTCTTTTTGCTGTGGAAGACCGGCTCTGAGTTAACATCTATTGCCAATCCTGCTCCTTTTTTTTTTTCCGTTTTTCTCCCCAAAGCCCCAGCAGACAGTTGTACGTCATAGTTGCACATCCTTCTAGTTGCTGTATGTGGGACGCGGCCTCAGCATGGCCGGAGAAGCGGTGCGTCGGTGCGCGCCCGGGATCCGAACCCAGGTCGCCAGTAGCAAAGCGTGCGCACTTAACCGCTAAGCCACGGGGCCGGCCCCTAGAAATTTCTCTTTTGGATCAGAAATTTCCAAATCTTCTCTCAAGGCAAATTTCCATTCTGTTCATCTTTAGCACCAGGGAGGTAAGCTGAGCTAGATTTCCCTATGCCAGTAAGTCCTGCCACTGGGGTGATCGTGGAAGCAATCAGTGAAAGCACAGAGACGGCTTCTCTAGCACGCAAACAGGCGCCATAAAGTCCTTTCCTCAGTTGTCTTGCACTGCAGGTTTGAATGTTCTGAAGATTGAATTGAGTTGAGGTCTGGGGATGAAACAAGATGGATCTTTTGTTCAGGGCAATTGAAAAGTAGGTATCGAGGGTGACATTTACCAACCCCCTACCCTCTAAGGTGATGTGACTGTGGATTTTAACATCCCCTTTGCAGCCCTGCTGATGCGTTTGACATTTTTGGATTTTTCCTTTATAGGAGGGTAAACCTGGGAGGTGAAGGGCGGGACTTGCAGGCTTCCAGAGGGTTAAAGCTCCCTGTGAGCAGCAGAACAAGATTCAGACAAGGTCACTGCAATCCCAAACCCACTGTGTGGGGAGGGCAGGAGAGCTAACCGGGAGAAGTCCTCAGTGGTCTGGCGAGATCAGAGAATGCAACACTTTTTGTTAACCATAAAGTGTAAACTAATAGGTTTTCTGAGCCCTCCTCACACACCTGTGAGGGAACTTAACACCAGATACATCTTTGAAATTTTAAAAGAATAGTTATTCATTCTCCACTCCCAACCCCCACCAAAGTCAGATGCTAAGAATTTTACATTTGAAAACACTCTGATGGCATATATTTGTATCACGAGCCATCTATTTAAGTTTGATCTTTCAGGCTTAACCAACTGTGGTAAGTTAAAAAAAAAAACACATGAAAAACGGAATTGTTTATGCTTCCTCACGTAGAGATGACCAGGTTTGCTTCTCGGCGTGTGTTCTAACCTTCCTTTCTGAGTAAAGCATGGCTGAGTGGAGGAGAAATATTAACAGAGCACCTTGAGCTTTGCTGCTCAGAAAAAAGGCTCCACCAAGATTTCAGATGTCATTCTGCAGAATAATTCTTTGTGGCCTGCAAACGTCACACTGATCAGCACAACCCCTGTACCCTGCCAACTCTGACCTCTCTCCTAGTGCTTATATGCTCCACACCTGCGCCAGCCCCTGCTCGCATTAAATCCCACATTCCCTCATTCATTCCACAAGCATTTTCCTGGCACCTGCCTTGTGCCAGATGCTATGCTAGGGCTGCAAAGATAATCCCTGCCTTCGCAGAGTTCCTGTACCAGGGTTTTAAATTCTACCAGGCACCAAGATTCAGAAAAAACAAAAAACACGTAAAAAGCAGATCAGAGTATAGAGGATTTACTTTGTTTCCACTGCTTTGCCTAATTGCTGTGGGAAAATTGAAGGGGAAGGAAGCTCATATCTATCAAACACTTATTATGTGCAAGGCACCTTTTCATCCATTGTTGAATGTTTCAGCTTTGTGAGGTAGGTGGAATTGTCCCCATTGTTAGAGATGGGGAAACTGAGCCCCAGATAAATGGAGCTACCTTATCCAGGGTCCTACAGCTGCTGAGTGGTAGAAGGGAGATCTGAACCCAACTCCACCTCCAACACCCATGTCAATAGCCAGTATTGAGTTTTCACATGGATAAATCATATATTTAAATTAAAAAAAAAAAGGCAGGATTCTGAGGTTTGAATTTTGCCCCTTGTGTCTTGAGGGTTGTTGGTGGTGATAAAGCGTCCAGCAGTTTTCTCCAGAATTTGAGGGCCTGGCACCTGTCTTCTGTTTTGGAGTTCCCAGCATCAGCATTGCCTCCCCACCCGCTGTGCTGTAAACTGCTCAAGGGCCCCTTCTGCCTCTCTGAGCCTAGGCGGAGCGCACAGGAAGGTGGGCTCCAGTCTCCAGGAAGGAGAACCAGTGAGGCCTGAGCTGGGGTGAGGGAGGGAAGGCTAGTCTTAGACTGCAGCCCCAGCTCTTCCCTTTCCCTTCCCGTGGTACACTCGGACCAGTTGCACAGTGGGTAACAGCTTGACAGTTTTTAGCAGCACTTGCTCCATTGTTTCAAGGGAAAATGATCTGTGTGGAGTTTTGAGTGATGTGGACACGTTGTTATTGTGCAAGGGCTGGAAGCAAGCTTTGTGTGGGAGTCTGGTGATCGCTTGGTGATCAGGACGAGAGATGTGGGAGCTGGAAGAGATCTTCAGGTCAGCTCCAGCCCCAGTGAGGAGCCAACAGCACCGACACTTCCTCAAGGACGCTTGGGCGGCTCATAGCTCCTCTGAGCTACATAGCTCCTTCTCAGCTCCTCTGAGAAAGAGTAGGAGAGAATCAGTCTGCTTTTCGAGGTAAAGAAAATACAGTAACTTTACAGAACAAGTTCTGTAGAAGCCATGGCTGGCTCGGCTGTCAAAAATAGTGCTGTCCAGTAAAAATATAACGCAAGCCACTAATGCAGACCACGTACATAACTAAATTTTCTAGTAGCCACATTAAAAATACGTAAAATATAGGGGCCGGCCCCGTGGCTTAGCGGTTAAGTGCGCGCGCTCCGCTACTGGCGGCCCAGGTTCGGGTCCCGGCGTGCACTGACGCACCGCTTGTCCGGCCATGCTGAGGCGGCGTCCCATATACAGCAACTAGAAGGATGTGCAACTGTGAGATACAGCTATCTCCTGGGGCCTTGGGGAGAAAAAGGGAAAAAGAGGAGGACCATTGGCAATAGATGTTAGCTCAGGACCGGTCTTCCTCAGCAAAAAGAAGAGGATTGGCATGGATGTTAGCTCAGGGCTGATCTTCCTCACAAAAACCAAAACAAAGGTAAAATATAAATTAAAAAAATGTGAAAACAACAGGTGAAATTACTTTTAGTACTACATTTTCTTTAACCCAAAATATCCAGTATATTATTTCAATGTGTAATCAATATAATAAAATTACTAAGAAGCTATTTTACATTCTTTTCAGCATGTATTTTACACTTATAGACTAGCCACGTTTCCCAGCAATGATGGGATGTGTTTAGTAACATCGGGTTCTAGCACGTCGAGAGCAATAATGCTATTTGTAGAGGAGGAAAAAGTTTTCCTGGACCCTTTAGGGTCCCTGACTGGGTCTAAAAATTAGACTAAGTCAGATTGACGGGAGAAAATCATCCAAATTTATTTAACGTGTGATGTGACATGGGAATCTTACTATTTGTTTGTAAGGAAATGAAGCAACAGGTAGACCCATGTGCTTTTGTGCTGGGTGTGATGAGGAGTGGACAGTCGTGGAGGAATATGAATGGTGAAGGAGTATGAGGTTGTTGTAACTGGGGGAAACTGTACAAGGCTAGTTTGTTAGGATTCTCCTTGGGGGAGTCCCTTTGTCTCCAGAGATGAGGATGCTCCCTTCCTCCGAGTACAGGGAGGGCACCTCTCACAGGAGGGTTTTAAGGGCTGTTTCAGGGAAGAAGGGCGGGGACGGGGAGGAGGTCAGAGTGATCTGCCTCTGCCATTTTCTGAAACTCCTTCAGCTTAAAATACTCAAGATGCCAAGGTCCCGTATTCTGGGGTAGCGTGTCCTGAGCTGTGTTACATTTCCATCAGTTGGAAATCAGAGTCTAGCAGGTAAAGATGGGCTCTAGGAAGCCGAGGCCAGGCTCGAGGAGCTTGTGTTTGCTGGACCCGCTGATCATATGGCATCGCCCAGAGGCTGACTCAAGAGTCAGGGTCTTAGGTGGTGGTCAGCCTAGTCTTGTTCCAGAATCATCGTCACTTGGGTCTGTTCAAGTCCGGGCTTTCCTTCTGGATCTTCCAACGTCAGAGGCCTTTCAAGGTCAGAGAGAAGTTTGGGGAGGTGAAGGCAAACTCTTGTTCTCTTCCTTTGGTTGTGTTAGTGTTACGCAAGGCACACAAAGGGCCAGCCCACACGGCCACCCACTTTCTGGCCCCCCGTTATGCATTAGAAGAGAGGAACAGACAGGGCCTGGAGAGCAGAACAGAGCTAGTGGGGACCGAAATGAGAGAGGGTGGGGCCGCCACCACACCCTCAAATGGTCGTGGGGGGCCAGCCAGGTCATATACATGTGGCAAAGTAGAAGTGACATTGGAGTGTGGTGGGGTCACAGCAAAAGTGACAAAGGCATCTCACCTAAAGGCAGCAGCTCCTTCAGCTCCTGCCAGCTACTGACACACAGAGTGTGACCTGGGGTGGTCATATGTCTCATTTTTTTTCTTTAAAGAGAAACCAGAAATCCAGATTTTTGTGTGAAATCTGTTTTTTTTATTGTAGTAAAATATACATAACATTTGTCATTTTAACCATTAGTAAGTGTACAATTCAGTGGCATTAAATATGTTCACAATATTGTGTATTACCAGTTGTCTACGCGAACTTTTTCAACATCCCCAACCACTCTGTACCTATTAAACAATAACTCCTTCCTTCCCCCTCCCTCCAGCCCCTAGTAACCTCTATTCTACTTTCTGTCTTTATGAATTTGCCTATTCTATAAACCTCATATACATGGAGTCATATAATATTTGTCTTTCTGTGTCTGGCTTATGAAATCTGTTTTTTAAATGTTGATAACTAATTCAAAAGTTTTATTATTGTTATTATTAGATTCTATGTTTTGAAACTGTGGGTCAGATAAAACTGCCCGTTTGAGACTTCTGGGGAGGGTAACCCAAAACCAAATTGCAGTTCTGCTTTCTCCTTCCTCGGGAGGCCCTCACCAAAGATGCAGGCAGGTGGAAATGAGCTCAGAGGCCAGCAACTCTGGGGAGGAGACTAGACCAGTGCTCCCCCACCATGGTGATCATTTGCCTCTCCCATGGGGCTAGGTAAAGAGACAGATGCCTGGGCCCCCACGTGGACTTCCTTAACTGGACTCTCTCGGGAAGGGGCCCAGGCCCCTGTATTTCACCTGGGCTCCCAGGGGAGGCTAGTGGTCAGCGCTTTTTGAAGCCGTGTGGAGAAGGGACCAGCACCCCATGGGAAGGCATCCTCCTGCTTGGAGCCACGTTCTTGTCGGAGCTGATTTATTATGTGTTTGCTGTATGCTGGGTCCTCTGTCCAGGTGGAAGCAGTTGGGAGCTCAGCCACTCGCTCTTCAGATTGAGGGGAGAAGCACGACTGGGGGTGGGGTTCATAATTCTGATTCACTTAAGGTTCTGAAAATATACTCAACGCCCTGGGGTGGGGGGTGGGTAGGGGAGAGGGGATGCTCCTCATCCTTTGTTGCTGTGACGTTCAACTCTGTGCACTGGAGGAGGCTTGGGTTGGCCTGGCCTGACTTCTGTCTTGGCTTTGTTGCCTTGCCAGACATTGTTGCAGGTGCCCGCCAAGTCCATGGCATCCAGTCAGAGTCTCCAGTTTGGTAGTCCCTACTCCCTCCCCATTCCTATGCAGCCTATCCCTTGTTCCCTCCCAGCCTCATCTCTCTGCCCTGACCAGTCTGGCTCCTTAATTATCTCCTTGAAGAGATACTGCTTGGGGAATAATTCTTAGGCCGTGGAGAGTGACATCAGCAAGATGGTGGACTAGGAAGCTCCAGACCCTCACTCCCCACAGAAACATTAAATAAACTAGAAACTGGCTACAGTAACTTCTTTATAGGAGCTATGGAAATCAGTCAGAGATCTAGAGCAGCCAAGCAGATGCCCAATCAGGAAAAATCCACATTCAAAATGGTAGGGAATTTTATGGCCTTCTTACTCAGCCTTGCCTTCCGCCTTCCCCGTGCTGGGCCTCCCAATGTCCTGTTCCCTTCAGCAAACTGGGGAGAGTAGAGCAGACCCAATTTGCATCATTTTAACCCAGTTGTATTTCTATACACTAACAGTGAATAATCCAAAGAGGAAATTAAGAAAACATTTCCATTTATGATAGTGTCGAAAAAGAAAATACTTAGGAATAAATTTAACCAAGGAGGTAAAGACTAGTACAGTGAAAACTACAAAATGTTGCTGAAAGAAATTAAAGAAGTCGTAAATGGATGGAAAAACATCCTGCGTTCATGGATTGGAAGACTTATATTGTTAAGATGTCAACACTACATAAAGCAGTGTGCAGATTCAGTGTAATCCCTATCAAAATCCCAATGATGTTTTTTGCAGAAACAGAAAATTGCATCCTAGAATTCGTATGGAAGTTCAAGGGACACTAAATAGCCAAAACAATCCTGGAAAAAAACAACAAAGTTGGAGGTCTCATACCTCTTGATTTCAAATCTACTAACAAGGCTGCAGTAATCCTGATGCTATAGTATTGGCATAAAGACAAACATGTAGACCAATGGAATGGAGAGTCCAGAAATAAACCCTCACCTATATGGTCAAAATGTTTTTCAACAAGAGTGCCAAGACCATTCAATAGGAAAAGGACAACTTAAAAAAAAAAAAAAGACTTTATTTTTTAAAGCAGGTTTAGGTTCACAGCCAAGTTAAATGGAAGGTACAAAGATTTTCCATATATTGCCTGCTCCAATGCAAGCCTCCCCCATTATCAACAGCCACCACCAGAGTGATGCATTTGTTACAATCAATGAACCTACATTGACACATCATTATCACCAGTCTTTTCAACAAATGGTGCTGGGACAACTATAACTCTTAGAAGAAAACAGGGAAGAAGCTTGATGACATTGGATTTGGCAATGATGGCAATGCTTTCTTGAATATGATACTAAAAGCATGGGCAAAAAAAGAAAAAGATAAATTAGATTACATCAAATTTTAAAACTTTTGTGCATCAGAGAACACTATCAATAGAGTGAAAATACAATCCACGGAATGGGAGAAAATATTTGTAAATCATATATCTGATGAGGGGTTAATATCCAGAATATATAAAGAGTTCCTAGAGCTCAACAACAAAAAAACAAACAACCCAATTTAAAAATGAGCAAAAGGGGCCAGGCCGGTGGCGCAAGTGGTTAAGTGCGCGCGCTCTGCTGCGGCAGCCTGGGGTTCGCCAGTTCGGATCTTGGTCACGGACGGACCCACTGCTTCGCAAGCCATGCTGTGACAGCATCCCATATAAAGTAGAGGAAGATGGGCGTGGATGTTAGCCCAGGGCCAGTCTTCCTCAGCAAAACGAGGAAGATTGGCGACAGACATTAGCTCAGGGCTAATCTTCCTCACACACACACACACACACACAAAGATGCCATTTGCAAATCCTAGGGGCCACCCATACTTCTGACTCACTGACTATAAATTGGGGGTTTCCACAACCCCTGCTCAGGTTCTATAATTTCTAGAATGGCTCACAGAATCCAGGTAAGCATTTTACTCAGGTTTCCTGGTTTGTTATAAAGGATACAACTCGGGAACAGCCAGGTGGAAGAGATGCTGGGCCAAGTTGTAGGGGAGGGGCACAGAGCTTCCATGTCCTCGCTGGGGGCGCCATCCTCCCCGCCTTTGATGTGATGTGTTCACCAACCCGGAAGCTCACTGAATTTGTTTGTTCAAGAGTTTTTACAGAGCTCAGTTTCCAGCTCCCCTCTCCTCCTCAGAGGTGGGGGCAAGGTGGGATTGGAAGTTCCCCAACTCTGATCACTAGGTCTTCTGGTGACCAGCTCCATCCTGGGGCCATCTAAGGCGCTAGTCACCCTAGGTCACCTGATTAGCGTAAACTGGAAAGGAGCCCCTTTTGAATAACAAAAGACACTACTATCACTCAGGAAATTCTAAAGGTATTTAGAGCTCTGGCCAGGAAGTGGGACAAAGACCAAATATATTTTTATTATACCACAGGTGCCTAGAGTAGTCAAATTCGTGGAGACAGAAAGTCGAATGGTGGCTGCCAGGGGCTGGGGGAGGAGGGAATGAGGAGTTGTTGTTCAAGGGGTACTGAGTTTCAGTTGAGGAAGATGAAAAAAGTTCTGGAGATGGATGGAGGTGATGGTTGCACAATAATGTCAGTGTCCTTAGTGCCACTGAACTGTACTGTTAACAATGGTAATGGTTAATGGTTAAAATGGGAAATGTTAGGCTCCGTATATTTTACCACTACCACCAAATAAAGGATACATCACTTTTGAGGAGTTCTCTTCTGGCTGGGTACCTGCTCACCTCCTGCCCTGCTGTCATCAGCCTGTGCTGGAGGAACGCATTCCCTGCCTTCTCCGTGCTTGCTGAGTTTACTGGAATACTGGCCTTTGTTTTCTGGTGGTTTGTGTTTCCCTTTCTTCCTTTTCTCTTGTTCTCTTCCCCTCCTCCTCCACCTCCTCTTATGACTAAATGGGAAACTTGTCTGAAGACTGGAACCTTGACTAATACATCTCTCCAGGGCTCAGGGCTCTGGGCAGTAACAGGTGCTTAGAAATGAATGGACGAGTTAATAAACAAGTTTCCATTTCCTGAAAGGAGTTAAGGCGACCAGTCAGTTACCTGAGAGCTCAGGTGGTTGGAGGAAGGGATTATCAGGCCTTGATTCTTCCCGATGTGACTCAGTCTTGTTCACTCAATGGAAAGAGCTGAAGTCCTTGCTGTGTGCCTTGGACTGTGCCAGACCCAGGGTGGTTCTCTTTCGCTCTGCTGGGTACCCTTGGACAAGTCCTGTAACTTCCCTAAGTCTCGGCTTCTTCTTTTGTGAGATGGAGATAGTATTGGCTACTGCAGAAGGTGGAGGCGAGGATTAAATGAGACAGTAAGCGGAGGGCGCTAGCCAGCGGAGTTTATCAGATAAGAAGTGCAAAATGAAGAACAGATGCTGTCAGTACTATCATCAATAAAGGTGGTTGGCTTCTGTCTTCAGGGGGCTCCTGATCTAGAAGGTGAGGCCAACACTTCAACGCTCATGATACCCCACGTGACAGGCTTAAGGGTCTATGTGCACAGGGCATTAAGGGGTCACAGCATGTGGGAGGACATTACCCCAGTGTGAGTGCAGTGGGGAGCAGGCAGGACAGCTTCCCTGAGGAGGTGATGGTAATAGCCAATTCTTGATGAGTGAGGCGACCAGGAGTTGGGTGAAGAGAAGAGGGTGGGCCATTCCAGCTAGTTCCCAGGCAGTATCCTGATGGGACCTTGTCCCTCTTGAGAGCTCCTCACACTGAAAACAGTGCCGGTGCTGGGAGATGGTGTTAATGTCCCAGTGTGTGGTGATGAGACCTGATGTCTGTGATGAAAACTTTGGTGTCTCTGTGAGATACTGGGCCAGCATCCACCCCCGCACATCAGACTATAGTCTCACAAACCTAAGACTCTGCTGAAGGAAACGGGGCGCCCCGCTTATCAGGTGGACACAGCTGTTTTCCACCGTCTGGTTCTTGATGTTTTTCTAGCAATGCTGTTAACAGGATGTCCTTCCCTTGACTTCGGCTCCCTCCGGCCCTCAGCATCAAACATCCCCGAGTGGATTGCAGGATGAGGGTTGGAGCCCCATCAGGGATGGTAAAGAACCACAGGGTTATGGTGAAAGCTGGTGTTGCCTCTTCTTTCATTCTTCTCTGTCTCCTGACTTCTCTCCAAGACCATTCCCAAACTTAACTGGTGGAGCATCTCCCTTGTCTTGTTTCTGCAGGACTAAGGGCCTTTTTCTTTGCTGGGTCCTTCAGAGGTGGCAGGGCACCCTGCAGACTCGGGCGGCCCACCCAGACTCTCCTGCTTTCTGACCTCATTACAGCATCTTTCCATTTTTATGCTGTGCAAAAACACTAGCTCAGCCTCTCACCCCCCACAGCTCAAGATGAGGCCTTGCCCCAGCATGGGAGCAGGTAGCAGCGGCACCTGTGGTGTTTGCAGAAGGCGGGGGTGGGAGGCAGGGCTGGCTTCCACTTGCTTACCCGCTTCTTGGGATTAGACAGTGTGTCTCGGAACCTCATGGTGGAGCAGGGTTTGCTTTGGCTCCCATCCGATTCCTTTCTAGTGAGGAGGTGAACACAAGCCCCTTTCAGTTCCAGGAGACCACTTTTGGGGGACAGCTCCAGAAAGGAGGGACATAGAAACTGGAGCAAAGTTGGGGGTTATTTTTTCTCCTTTTTGCTGTTCTCCTCTCCCCTGGAAATTCCTGATCTCTGCCCAGAATTACTGTGTTAGCATGTTTGGGTCTCCTTTGGTGGCTCTGGAGGCAGCTATCTGTGCACAAAGCTATTGCTGTGTCCATCTCCTCTGAGAACTGTAGGAAGTGAGCAGCCCTGAGTCATCATGTTAAAGCAGGACCCATTCCAATGGGCTGTTGTTTGGGGTGGTGGCTGCCAGGTGAGCAATCCACGCCTCCTCAGACCTTCGTCCTGGGCTTCCTGTTTGGTGCTGGACATGTTGGTGGGGCCCTCAGTGAGCTCACTCAGAGGAGCATTTCTTGTCTGCCGAGGAGCTGGATAGGAGCTCGCACGACTCATCCATCATCCCTGCCTAGGATGCCTAGGGAAGCCAGCAGCTGAGAATTATCTCTTGATTTCTTTCCTTGGGGCAGTGGAGATCAGTTGTTTTTGTTTTTCTTTTGGTGAGGAAGATTGGCCCTGAGCTAACATCTATTGCCGATCTTCCTCTTTTTGCTGAGAAAGGTTGGCTCTGAGTTGACATCTGTGCCCATCTTCCTCCATTTTGTATGTGGGATGCCACCATAGCATGGCTTGATGAGTGGTGTGTCAATCCACGCCCGGGATTTGAACCTGTGACTCCCGGGCTGCCAAAGCAGAGCGTGCGAACTTAACCACTACACCACTGGGCTGGCCCTGAGATCAATTGTTTTTAGTTGGGGTCCATGAACTCCAGAACAACTTGGAGTGTTTGTTAAAAATGCAGATTCAGGGCCGGCCCTGTGGCTTAGCTGTTAAGTGCGCGTGCTGCGCTACTGGAGGCCCGGGTTCGGATCCCGGGCATGCACCGACACACCGCTTCTCCGGCCACGCTGAGGCGGCGTCCCACATACAGCAACTAGAAGGATGTGCAGCTGTGACATACAACTATCTACTGGGGCTTTGGGGGAGAAAAGAAATAAATAAAATCTTTAAAAAAAAAAAAAAAAAATGCAGATTCAGGGACACCAAGGCAGACCCAAGGAATTAGCCTCCCTGGGGTAGGGCACTGGATCTGTGTTTTTGATTGTGTGCCAGGGATTCTGATTCCCACTGAAGTGTGAGAACTCCTGGTTGGGAGCCATGGAACCGCAATTCCGCTCTGCTGGTGGCTGTTTGGGGCCTCCAGCAGGACACCTGCCCTCTTTGGGCATCAGCTTCATTATCTGTAACAAGGAAGCCTGCCTAACAGGGTTGCCCCCAAAGTGAAATGAGGGAGTGTGTGTGTGAAAGTTCCTGGATCCAGATAACCCCCCGTAAATATACTGAATCCATATCTATCTTCTTCCTCCCCACCAAACTCAGGTTCTGCAGCAGTGTTTCTGGTATCTCTAGATTGCAGCTCCTTTCTTTCTTCTTAGCTGCCCTCCCTAGAATTTTTGCAGACAGATGCTCCTCCCTGATGTGTCACTCGTTGGGAACTTAAGCAGACCCACCTGTCAGCTGTCTTTGCTGATAAGTTAGGTTGAGACCAGCGTCATGACTCTTCTAGACAGAAGTCAGCCCCTGCAAGGCCTTGCTCATAGTACACAGGCAGGAAGAGGACATGCCTGACACACAGTAGGGATTGAGACCATTTGGATGGAAAGATGTATGACAGGTGTTCTGGTTTTACACTTTATATTTGGGGTGTTATCTTCTCATTTCAGAAGGAAGATTCCAGAGCATTTTCTGTGATTGCTGTTTAATAACATGTCAGCCATGGCCTCAGTAGGATGGGGGTGTGGTGGGGGAAGAATGTGCCTACAATGGCTCCTCTCTTCAATGTAGGAAAGTGGCGGTGGTGGTACAGCACAGAACAGATTTAATCCCCGCCACCAGGAGACAGGGCCCGGGTGTGACAAGTTGTCACCTAAAGGCCTGGAGGTCCTGGCCTTACCACATTTTCTCCCAGGCCCCTTACAGTTAGCAAGTGGCCGTGCTCAATGGTAACAAATGGGGACTGGTGGGGTCAGACAGTCCTTGTGAAGATGTTGCATTTTCTCTCTCTAGAGTTCTTCTGTTTCTCCTTAGGGAAGAGGGTACCCTATTATCTGCCCCAGCAATGGCTAGCCCTGTATTCTCATGCTACTCCACAGAAATCCATGACCTTTCCTAGGGTGTCCCCGCCCTGGGCTAGATCTCTGTCCCTTGCAGATAACCCACACAGGCCCTGGGCCATCCAGTGTTTGCCTCTCTTTGAATTATTTGTCCTGGATTGCATCCTCCAGCCAGCCTCCCTGTGTCTCCTCCATTGACAGCAGGTAATGTGAGTAACCCCAGAGGTCTGAGTTTCAACTCTGAAAATGGGAATGAGAGGGCTGTCACCAAGAGAGCCCAACCAGATTTAGAAGAAAACTTGGGAGGATTAGAAACATTTATTGTCACATGAAGAACTTTTAGGAATGACATTGTGTGACATTGCAGACAAAGGAGACAGTTCCGCTTTGGGCTGTTGTACACCATCTGTCAAAAGGCAGGGAGTGGTGCAGTTGAGCACAGTAACAGCACACAGGACGGTAAAGTCCATCTGTTGGCTGCTGCGTGCCGGCGTCTGGGACAGAATTGGTGGGAAATTCCAAAGCATTCCAGTGGAGCTTTACACTTGCCTACTTCAAATGTGAAAACCTTGGAGAAAGGGAGCTCTGCATTCTGCCACCTTGGCCGGCCTGCTGGTTCAAGAGATTCCCCCTCGCTTTTTCTCTTTCCCATCTGAGTCATTGGGGAAGTTCTATGAGCCTGTGGTCACTGGCCGACAACACTGTCAGACAGAGGGACCTTTGAGTGGTGAAGCCGGCAGTGACGCGGGCTCTTCGTGAAAAGGGAGGCAGAGGAGGCTTCACGTCTGCTCTCATGTAGACCTAGACTGACCCTTTGCAGATGTCACCACAGGGACAATTTCAAGAGGAACTGCAGATGTCACCACAGGGACAATTTCAAGAGGAACACCAACCCTTAAAAGGAGGAGTGTGTGTACCCCAGGGGTACAGCCTCCTGAGTTGGTGACTGAAAGCCGGCAGAAGTATGAGGCTCAGCTGAAAAAATAAAGTCTTTTGTCAGCATCCTTTTTTTTTTAATCAAAAAAATTTCCCTGTAGAACTCAGACCCCTCCCCTAAACTTAGCATCTTCTCTATTTACAGCCTAGGGTTCCCTTGCTCTTCAGCTACCTTGCATCCCCAAAGATGAGGAGGAAACCCAGCACCAAGGCTGTAGGTCAAGATCAAGGTATATTAGAGAGTTTATAAACCTGGTGATCTGAGCTCTTTGTCTTACACCTGTTGTCTCCTCCCCCTCCTTTTAGTATGGTGCTTAGTATCAGTAGGTGTTCAATCAATATTGAGTGCAGATTTGAGAGTGGGAAGCTGATCAGCCTATATTCCAATGGCCTCCATGTCTGATCTTGGGGATCCTCAAATTTGAGGTCTTCTCTGTGTCATTCCACCTTGCACCTGCTTCCTTTTGGTGGTAAACTCTTGGAAGACAGCAAACTGCTACTGTACCCAACTTGTTTGCTATAGAAGAGACTGGAAATACTAGAATTAGGTTTGAGCTGCACAATTCTCAAAGTCCTTTCTTAATTCAGGAGATACTTACCGAGCGCCGTCTCTGTTCTTGGCATTGTGCTGGGTGCGGTGTGGGGAGGGGTCACACAGGAAATGTTAGTCAGTGTCCCTGTCCTCAAGGTGCTAACTATCTAGTTGGGGAGACAACGCTCTACATGGAAAAACCTGAAACTCAGCATTACATAAGAACAAGAAATCCTGTAGGGTGTAACCACGTGGTAAACAAAACAGACTGTGGCTGGAGACACTTCTCACATTGCTCCATCCAAGAGCTAGACAGACGGGGAGGTGCTTGAATTACAGAGTCGAGCGTATGAGGCTGGAGGAAGTGTCAGGTCTTTGAGGGCGGTCACTTCTGTGGCTTTCACCCTGTTCATCAAGGGATTTGGAGTCAGGTAGACATGGGTTTGAATCTCAGTTCTGCCTTTAGAAGCTGGGTGACCTTGGGCAAAGTACTGATGTTTTCTCATCTGTAAAAACCAAACCAGAGATAATAATACCGACTTAGGGGGTTGTTGTGAGGGATTAAGTGAAATAACATGAGAAAAATCATTTTGCACGCTGCCTAACGTATAGTAGGTGTTCATTATGTGTTAGTTTCCTTCTTTCCAGTTTGGATAGTAGCCGTGACCTGAGCGTTCAGCCTGATGGTTAAGAGTGCAGACTCTAGTACCGATGGCCTGAGCTTGAAGTCCAGCCTTATCACTCGCTATTGTAGGACCTTGGGTAAGCTACTTAAAAGCCACTTTCCTCAAATTATAATGGGGATTAAAAGAGTGCGTATATATTTATGTATAGCGCTTAGGCTGGTGCCAGCCACATGGTGAACACAACGTATCAGCTGTTATTACTACTCTTCTCTCCCCTAGGAATCATGATTGCAGGCTACCCTAATTTTGGTAGCTGCTGCTTCCTACAATTCCCTAACCTCTTTTCCCCTAAAGGTTGAGGAAATCCAAGAGTGTCGAGGTAGTATAAGCCACAGCATACTCACAGATTTGAGGACAAACCCTGTGAGTGGGGAGGGAGCTCTAAGGAAGTCTAGAGTTGACCAGCAGTGACCATGCTTCGCAAGTTCTTAGAGACCTAAGCTTAGCATTTTAAATCCATAAACCACTTTCATGAGTGATTTTCCCCCAAATCAATTGGATTGTTTTTTGTTCCTGAAGGTCTGCTACCTCCTTAATCCTGAGTTGGCCTTTTCAAAAGAAGCCAAGGGCTTGGATTTGGGGATTTCAAAAATATAGTTAAATGAGCAGGTTTTGCATGCACGTTATTGCTTACCATGGCATTTTCCTGGGAACTGCCTGGCGTTCCTAGGTGGGGAGGGCTCGATCTCATGGTTAAACTGTTCAGCCTCAGTGTATCAGTGCCCTAGCAGCCACCTTGTTGTCCTTGCTGCTTTCTGGAGCGTCCACAGACTCAGTCCCAGGCGCCCCCTCGGAGCCTTCTCCACTAGTCCAAAGGTGGCTTTCCTGCAGAGTGCCTTCACTCTAACCTAGTCCATTACGTTTGGGACCATGGGGCCCCTGTTTGTGTATTATTCTGCCCAGGTTAGTCATTCACTTGCAGGTGTAAACAACGTCTAAGTGAGTCACCAAGGAGAGAGGGAGGTATTTATAGGACCAGAATTGTGTATTGGAGTGTGCAGACGTGCTTCACTAGCACCATCATCGTGGTGTTGAAATGCCCACTCCAGTGCACATGGGGGTCGGGCAATGAGTGTTGAAGACACTTCCGAGTGTTGCACATAATTCCTCATGTGGGCCTGGTCCTGGGAGACGAAGCTTTAGAGGTGTCCTCCCTGCTGGTGGCCATACTGTCCACGCCTGAGATGCCAGTGTCAAGCTACACAGCCCCAGGAATGTGTGGGCATGCTTTTGTGTAGAATGGAAATTAGGCATAGTGCATTACTAGCGTATTTTAGTGCTCATAAATTCTGTATGGACTTAAATGATGCTCAATAGAGTAATATTTTCTTAGATTTGTCTATGTAGCTTAAGTTTTCCTCAATTGTGGTGCTCTGTGAACCGTAGCTTCCAATTTTTCTTTAGATTGTAAGACCATTGCCAGTGTACACAGAGATGTGTAGATACACACATGTACCTAGTCATCCATCATATAAGAGCACCCTTTTGGGGGGTGGCCTCATGCTGGGTGCTTTAAGATTGCTCATAAGGGTTGATAGGCTTTAAGTGTTAAGTATTTAAGTGGGCTTTAAAGGACCCTCCATCATGTTTGTTAAATAGCAGACTTTCTCTGGGAACCTTGTCTAGGTTTAAATTTCCAACCACGACTTTCCCCAGGTCTGGGCTCACAGCTAATCTGGAAGGGAAGTGAGGTTTTCCTGACATGCCAGTTGACTGCAGCCCGTTCATTCGACAGTCTATTGAGTAGGCCCTCTTCTGTTTACCAGGCACCAGACTAGTGTCAGAAAAATGGCTGAAAACCAAAGGATTAGAGGAGTTTGGGGCAAGAAGATGACGCCTAGCTACAATAACCAAGGAAGACTCAGTGAAGGAACTGACGTTGAGATGGGCTCAGCAAGAGTAAAGGGGGAGGGCCGGCCCGGTGGCTTAGCAGTTAACTGTGCACGCTCTGCTACTGGCGGCCCGGGTTCGGAACCCCTGGCGCGCACCGACGCACTGCTTCTCCGGCCATGCTGAGGCCGCATCCCACATACAGCAACTAGAAGGAGGTGCAACTATGACATACAACTATCTACTGGGGCTTTGGGAAAGAAAAAAAGGAGGAGGATTGGCAATAGATGTTAGCTCAGAGCCGGTCCTCCTCAGCAAAAAGAGGAGGATTAGCACGGATGTTAGCTCATGGCTGATCTTCCTCACACACACAAAAATAATAAAGGGGAAGACCTTTCCAGGCAAGGAAACTGCTTGGATCAAGGTGGAGACTAGACGATGAAAAGGTTGGCATCGTGAATCGTCCGGTCTGGCTGGAGTACCAGTGACATGGACGGAAGTAGGTGGAGGTGCACTGGAAAGGTAGTTTGAAAGTAGGTGAAGAAAGCCGGGAACAGCAGGCTGAGGGGTTTGGACTTCCGTCCTCCCTCTGAGAGGGCTGACTCCTCGAAGGTCCTTGAGCGGGGACTTTGTGGGCAGTGCAGCTCTGAGGAACGTGCACCTGAATACGTTGTGCGGGCTGGTGGAGAGAGATCATGGTGCCTGAAGGCGAGGGGGCGGATTCAAAGTGGGCTTCTAAGGAGGGCTTGGGAGGGTCTGGGACAGAGTGGACGTGAGAGGGCAGAGTCAAGGGTGACTGAGAGAACTGAGGAAGAGCAGAGGGAAGGAGAAGCAGCTGGGGAAGGAGGAGGAGGAGAACCGGGGGCAGGTGGTTGCATGACTGCCATACATAAACCAAGCCTGTCTGGTGAGTCCCAGTAGCCCCTCCTCTCCTGCCGGTTGCCATCGCTGTGTGCGAGTGTGCAGGGTGCAGAGCCAGGCTTGCAGGTGGGGAGTGAGAGCCTCGGAGCTGTAGAGCATTCTGCTGAATGGTCCATTCCCATGAGCTCATTTAGTCCTCAGAACAACCCTGTGAGCTAGATACTGTAACGAGGTGACATTATCTTTTTTTGGTGGAGTTGGAAACAGGCACAAAGAGATAAATTAACTTGCCAAGGTCAGACAGCTAGTAACTGGTAGAGCTGAGATTTGAACTCAGGTCTCTCTGACCCCAGAGCCTGAGCCCTTAACCCCTGTATTCGGGTGATGATGTCTCTAAGGAACGTTGAATTGGAAAGCAGGAAAGGTGAGAGGTTCATTTTAAAGTGAACAACATGCATGTGAGCTCCTCAAGGAGCAAGGTGAGCCTCCAGTGAGGTCACAAGGAGACCAAGTTTGGACTCAGCCTTCAAGCCCAGGGACTCTGCTGTAGAGAAAGCTGCCACCCAATAAGTGGACACTTTTGACCCTCAGTGCCAGGGAGCCAGCTCCTGGGGGCCCTGAAATCCTAGAGAACTGTGGTTCTGTGGGTCTCAGAGCCGATATAACTGTTGTGTGTTGGGTTGTGTGATGGGTTAGGGGTGGGCGTTTTATCCCCGAGGCAGCCCAATGGTTACCTGGTTTTATTCTTGCTCTGCCAAATGCATGAGCCAGAATGATGAGCAATGCATTACACAAAGCATGGCTTCTCCCTGTCACCCACAGGCCTCAGGCTGCACAGGTGTGTTTTTAATTGTGACACTTGCTCTGGCAGTGCCCGTGACCGCTAGATTGCATCAGTGTTTAGGTATCACCCTGGAGTTTGTGGGAAGACCAGAAATAAAATGGAAAATGAAATTGAGTGTCCCAGGCTGCCTCCATCCTTTCATTCACCACGTTTTTGTTGAACACCTTCCTTTGGGGTGAAGTGAACTGTAGTGACTGGGCGCATAGGTGTTGGATGCAGAACTGCTGTGTGTTCAGACTCCCTCTCTGCCACCTGTAGTTTGTCACCTTGGGGAGGTCACTTCACCTTTCAGTTTCATCATCTGTGAAATTGGGGCATGACTGGACTCTCTTTTTGGGGTTGCTGTGAGCATTGAGATACTCTGTGAAAAGCGCCATACATTTTACTGATTCATGTTATTCTGTGATAGGCTCCAGAGGTAAATATGGGCCCTGCCCTCATGGAGCTTATAGTCTGGATGGGAGACAGATGTTAATTGAATAATCATACAGACATAAAACTGCCTGTGTGAGGGTCCTGACCTCAGATGAGGGACCGGAGAAAGCTTCCCTGAGGAAGTGGGACTTGAGCTTAGGCCTGAAGGATGTCTGTGTTTACGGGGTGACACAGAGCAGGGAGGGCTTTCGAGTCTGGGCAGAGGAGCTGGTGCAGAGTCCCTGTGGTCTTCTGGCACTTTGGACATTTGAAAGATAGAAGGGAGGCCAGTGTGGCAGGGTCTCAGGGAGCAAATAGTTAACCAGGGGCAGGTGACCCCATGTGCAGAACTTTGTGGGTGTGTCTAGGATTTTTACCCCTAATTTGAAAGCAAAGGGAGGTCACTACAGAGATTTCAGCACATAGGACATACTCCAATCACATTTTCCCGATATCCCTGGCTGCAGAGTGGAAAATGGCAGGGAGTAGAGCCCCATGGAAGCCGTTAGGGGGCCAGTGTCTCCCCCACTCCCTGGATGCGTGGTAAGGATTGCCTGCAGATGAAAATGCAGGTACTCAGGACCCACCCCAGACCTGAGGGATCACTGTGGGGTTGGGGCTGGGGCTGGTGACCTTTGTCATCAGGCGCGGTTGGGAAATACTGCTATGGACTATGTAAAAATGAAGAGAGCCTAACTCTACTTTAAAAGCAATTTTTAAAAAGTAAGTTTCTGAAGGCCAGCCCTGGTGGTCTAGTGGTTAAGATTTGGTGCTCTCACTGCTGTGATCCAGGTTCGTTTCCTGGTCAAGGAACCAGACCATCAGTCAGTCAGTTGTCATACTGTGGCGGCTGCATGTCTCTGTGATGCTGAAAGCTATGTCACCAGTATTTCAAATACCAGCAGGGTCATCCATGGTGGGCAGGTTTCAGTGCATCTTCCAGACTAAGACAGACTAGAAAGAAGGACCCCCCAGTCACCCACTTCTGAAAAAATTGGCCATGAAAACCCTATGAATAGCAGCGGAGCATTGTCTGATACAGCTCCTGGAAGGTGAGAGGATGGCATAAAAAGACGGGGCAGGCTTCCACTGTGCTGTCCTCGGGGCCGCTAGGAATCAAAATTGACTCGATGGCACTAACAACAACAACAAATTCCTGACAAGCTAAGACTGACTTGGTTTGACTGTGTATTGTGTATTTTGCCTATACTTTGACTTTGTTGACGATGATAAAACTAGAACATATGCTGGGACATAAGCCAAGTCAAAACCAGTTAGCGGTGATTTTTAATCATTTACGTTCATGGCCTGTGTCTCTGTTTTTTGTGAGCACAGGAAAGGTGCCACCGCCACCCTCCCAGAACTGCATTCTCCCATCTATTGGAATTAAACTTTTTTTTTACATAAACATGTAGGTTGTGAAACTTTTATCATGTTGACACATATATAAATGTAAATAACTATTTGTAATTATTGTTCTTGTTTTTTTAAAAATTATTTATTGAAGTCATAATGGTTTATAACATTGTGTAATTTCAGGTGTACATTATTATTTGTCAGTTTCTGTATAGACTGCATTGTGCTCACCACCAATAGTCTAAATTTTTATCCGTCACTGTATATATGTGCCCCTTTACCCCTTTTGCCCACCCACGTACCCCCTTCCCCTCTGGTAACCTCTAATCTGTTCTCTCTATCCATGTATTTGTTTATATTCCTCATATGAGTGAAATTGTGGGGTGTTTTCTTTCTCGGTCTGGCTTATTTCGCTTGACATAATACCCTCAGGGTCCATCTATGTTGTTGCAAATGGAACGATTTTGTCTTTTTTTATGGCTGAGTGCTGTATATATTTCCCACATCTTCTTCATCCGCTCATCAGTTGATGGGCACTTGGGTTGCTTCCATGTCTTGGCTGTTGTGAAACACTACAGTGAACATAGGGGTGCATAAATCTGTTTGGATTGTTGATTTCAAGTTCTTTGGATAAATACCCAGTAGTGGGATAGCTGGATCATAGGGTATCTGTATTTTTAATATTTTGAGAAATCTCCATACTGTTTTCCACAGTGGCTGCACCAGTTTGCATTCCCACTAGCAGTGTATGAGTGTTCCCTTTTCTCCACATCCTCACGAACATTTGGTATTTTTTGTCTTGGTAATTATAGCCATTCTGATAGGTGTAAGGTGATATCTCATTGTAATTTTGATTTGCATTTCCCTAATAGTTAGTGATGTTGAACATCTATTCATGTGCCTGTTGGCCATCTGTATATCTTCTTTGGAAAAATGTCTGTTCCTATCCTATGCCCATTTTTTGATCAGGTTGTTTGTTTTTTGTTGTTGAGTTGTATGAGTTCTTCATATACTTTGGAAATTAACCACTTGTCGGATATATGATTTGCCAATATTTTCTTGCAGTTGGTGGGTTGTCTTTTCATTTTGTTCATGGTTTCCTTTGCCTTGCAGAAGCTTTTTAGTCTGATGTAATCCCATTTGTTTATTTTTTCTTTTGTTTCCCTTGCCTGTGTAGACATTGTATTCGAAAAGATGTTGCTAAGACTGATGTCAAAGAGTGTACTGCGTATATTTTCTTCTAGGAGTTTTATGGTTTCAGCTCTTACATTCAAGTCTTTAGTCCATTTTGAGTTAATTTTTGTTTATGGCAAAAGATAATGGTCTACTTTCATTCTTTTGCATGTGGCTGTCTGGTTTTCCAAACACCGTATATTGAAGAGACTTTCCTTTCTCCATTGTATGTTCTTGGCTCCTTTGTCAAAGATTAGCTGTCCGTAGATGTGTGGTTGTATTTCTGGGCTTTGGATTCTGTTCCATTGATCTGTATGTCTGTTTTTGTGCTAGTACCATGCTGTTTTGATTACTGTAGTTTTGTAGTATATTTTGAAGTCAGGATTGTGATGCCTCCAGCTTTGTTCTTGTTTCTCAGGGTTGCTTTAGCTATTTGCAGTCTTTTGTTGATCCATATATTTTTAGAATTCTTTGTTCTATTTCTGTGCAAGGTGTCGTGGGATTCTGATTGGGATTGCATTGAATCTGTAGATGGCTATAGGTTGTATGGACATTTTAACTACATTTATTCTTCCAATCCACGTGTGTTGAATATCTTTCCATTTCTTTATGTCATCATCGATTTCTTTCTATAATGTCTTATTGTTTTCAGTGCATAGGTCTTTCACCTCCTTGGTTAAATTTGTTCCTGGATATTTTATTCTTTTTGTGGCAATCATAAGTGGGATTGTATTCTTGAGTTCTGTTTCTGCTAGTTTGTTATTAGTGTATAGAAATGCAACAGATTTTTTAAGTTGATTTTATACATTGCAACTTTGCTGTAGTTGTTGATTATTTCTAATAGCTTTCTGGTGAATTCTTTAGGGTTTTCTGTGTATAAAATCATGTCATCTGCAAACAGTGAGAGTTTCACTTCTTCCTTTCCAATTTTGATATCTTTTATTTTTTTTTTCTTTCCTAATTGCTCTGGCCAAATCCTCTAGTATTATGTTGATTAGGAGTGGTGAGAGTGGGCACCCTTGTCTCGTTCCTGTTTTCAGAGGGATGGCTTTCAGTTTTCAGCATTAAGTATGATGTTGGCTGTGGGTTTGTCATATATGACCTTTATTATCTTGAGGTAATTTCCTTCTATACCCATTTATTGAGAGTTTTTATCATAAATGGATATTGGATCTTATCAAATACTTTCTCTGCATCTATTGAGATGATCATGTAGTTTTGTTCCTCATTTTGTTCATGTGGTGTATCACATTGATTGATTGGCAGGTGTTGAACCATCCCTGCATCTCTAGTATAAATCCCACTTGATCATGGTGCATGATCCTTTTCATGTATTATTGTATTCGGTTTGCCAATATTTTGTTGAGGATTTTTGCCTCTGTTCATCAGCAATGTTGGCTTGTGATTTTCCTTCTTTTGCTGTCCTTGCCTGGTTTTGGTATCAGGGTAATGTTGGCCTCATAGAATGAGTTAGGAAGTGTCCTATCTTCTTCTTCTTCTTCTTCTTCTTCTTTTTTTGTGAGGAAGATTAGCCCTAAGCTAACATCTTTGCCAATCCTCCTCGTTTTGCTGAGGAAGACTGGCCCTGGGCTAACATCTATGGCCATCTTCCTCCACTTTTTTATATGGGATGCCACCACAGCATAGCCTGACAAGTGGTGCGTTGGTGTGCACCTGGATCCGAACCTGGGCCACCAGCAGTGGAGTGCGCGCACTTAACTGCTACGCCACGGGGCCGGCCCTGGAAGTGTCCCATCTTCTTCAATTTTTTTGGATAGTTTGAGAAGGATAGGTGTTAAATCTTCTTTGAATGTTTGGTAGAATTCTGCACAGAAGCCATCTGGTCTTGGACTTTCATTTTTGAGGAAGTTTTTGATTACTGTTTCAATGTCTTTACTTTTGATTGGTCTGTTCAGATTCTCTATTTCTTCTTGATTCAGTTTTGGGAGGTTGTATGAGTCTAAGAATTTATCCATTTCTTCTAGGTTATCCAATTTGTGGGCATATAGTTTTTCATATTATTCTCTTATAATCCTTTGTATTTCTGTGGTATCCATTGTAATTTCTCCTCTTTCATTTCTAATTTCATTTGTTTGAGTCTTCTCTCTTTTTTTCTTAGTGAGTCTGGGTAAGGGTGTGTCAATTTTGTTTGTTTTCTCAAAGAACCAGCTTTTAGTTTCATTGATCATTTCTATTGTTTTTTGGTCTGTATTTCATTTATTTCTGCTCTAATTTTTATTATTTCCTTCCTTCTGCTGACTTTGGCTTTGTTTGTTCTTCTTTTTCTAGTTCTATTATGTGTAGTTTAAGATGACTTATTTGAGATTTTTCTTGTTTGTTGAGGTGGGCCTGTATTGCTATGAATTTCTCTCTTAGAACCACTTTTGCTACTTCCCTTAAGGGTTGGTATGATTTATTTTCATTTTCATTTGTCTCCAGGTATTTTTTTATTTCTCCTTTGATTTCTTCATTGATCCAGTGGTTGTTCAGTAGCATGTTGTTTAGTCTCCACATATTTGTGACTTTCTCAGCTTTTTTCTTGTAGTTGATTTCAATCTTTATGGCATTGTGGACAGAAAAGATGCTTGATATGATTTCAATCATCTTAAATTTATTGAGGCTTACCTTGTTTCCCAACATATGGTCTATCTTTGAGAATGTTCCATGTGCACTTGAGAAGAATGTGTATTGTGCTGTTTTGGGATGGAATGTTCTATATATATCTATTAAGTCCTTCTAGTCTAGTATTTCAGTTAAGGCCACTGTTGCCTTTTTGACTTTCTGTCTGGATGATCTATCCATTGATGTAAGTGGGGTGTTGAGGTCCCCTACTATTATTGTCTTACTGTCAGTTTCTCCCTTCAGATCTGTTAATAGTTGCATTATATACTTTGGTGCTCCTGTGTTAAATGCATATATATTCATAAGTGTTATGTCCTCTTTGTGGAATGTCCCTTTTATCATTATATTCTGCCCTTCTTCATCGCTCATTGCTTTTTTATCTTGAAGTCTGCTTTTTCTGATGTAAGTATGACATCATCTGCTTTCTTTTTCTTGCCAGTTGCTTGGAGTATTGTCTTCCATCCCTTCACTGTGAGCTCTGAGCCTATGTTTTTCTTTAGAGCTGAGATGTGTTTCCTGGAGGCAGCATATTGTTGGGTCTTGTATTTTAATCCATCCAGCCACTCTTTGTCTTTTTATTGGAGAATTCAGTCCATTTACATTTAGCTTGATTGCTAATATAGGAGGGCTTAATACTGCCACTTTGTCTCTTGTTTTCCAGTTGTTCTATATTTCCCTTTTCCTCTTCCTATGTATTTCTGACTGCCATTTCAGTTTGGTGGTTTTCTGTGATGGTTTTCTCAGTTTTCTCTTTATTTATGTATTATGTCTCTGCTCTGATTTTTTGTTTAGTGGTTACCATGAGGTTTGTATAAAACATCTCACAGATGAGATAGTCCATTTTCTGATAGCCTCTTATCTCCATTAGCCTAAGCATGTTCCATCCTTTTCCTCTTCCCCTTCTAAGTTATTGTTGTCAGAAGTTATTCTGTTTTGTGTTGTTATTTTGTGATTAAAATGAAGTGTTTATACTTATTTTTGATACTTGCCTTCCCTTTGTCTGTTACGTTATAATTAAGTGTTTGCTAACCTGTTCTGATAGAGAGCTGCAATTTTTCTGATTTTTGTCTATTTATCTGCTTGCTCAAGTCTTTGCAAACCTTTGCCTTTTTGTTTCAGGTATGGGGACATCATTGATCATTTCTTATTAGGGAGGTCTAGTGGCAATGAACTCCCTCAGCTTTTGTTTATCTGGGAAAGCTTTCATTTCTCCATCATATCTGAATCATAGCTTCACTGGATGTAGTATTCTTGGCTGAAAGTTTTTATCTTTCAGTATTTTGAATATATCATTTCAATCTCTCCTAGCCTGTAAGGTTTCTGCTGAGAAATCCACTGAAAGCCTAATCGGGGTTCCTTTGTAGGTTATTCTCTTCTGCCTTACTGCCCCTAATATTTTGTCTTTGTCATTGACTTTTTTTTGTGTGTGTGTGTGAGGAAGATCAGCCCTGAGCTAACATCCATGCCAATCCTTCTCTTTTTGCTGAGGAAGACCAGCCCTGAGCTAACAGCTATTGCCAATCTTCCTCCTTTTTTTCCCTTTTTCTCCCCAAATCCCCAGTAGATAGTTGCATGTCATAGTTGCACATCCTTCTACTTGCTGTATGTGGGACGCCGCCTCAGCGTGGCCGGACAAACAGTGCGTCTGTGTGCGCCCAGGATCCGAACCCGGACTGCCAGTAGCAGAGCATGCACACTTAACTGCTAAGCCATGGGGCCGGCCCCTGTTATTGACTTTTGCCAGTTTTACTGTTATATGCTTTGGAGAAGGTCTTTTTGCATTGATGTAATTAAGAGTTCTATTGGCTTCATATACTCGTAAGTCCACTTCTTTCCCCAGGTTTGGGAAGCTCTCAGATATTATTTCTTTGAACAAGCTCTCTGCTCCTTTCTCCCTCTCCTCTCCCTCTGGAATACCTATAATCCTTATGTTGCATTTCCTAATTGAGTTGGATATTTCTTGAAGAATTTCTTCATTTTTTTTAAGTCTTAGTTTTCTCTCCTCCTCCACCTGAAGCATTTCTATATTTCTGTGCTCTAAATTACTAATTCTGTACTCCATAATATCAACTCTGTTTTTTAAGATTTCTAGATTGTTTTTATCTCATTTTTTGTGTTCTTCATCTCCAGAATTTCTGTTTGCTTTTTTTTTTAGAGTTTCAGTCTCATTGGTGAAGAATTCCTTGTGCTCATTAATTTTATTCCTGAGTTCATTGAACTGTATTCCTGAGTTTTCTTGTAACTCACTGAGTTTCTTTATGACTATTATTTTGAATTCTGTGTCATTTAGATTATAAATTACTGTGAGTTCAGGATGGGTTTTGGAGACTTGTCATTTTCCTTCTTGTTCTGGGATGTTAATGTACTTCTTCATGGTGTTTGATGAAATGATCCTTTACCAGTGCATAGTGATAGTATCAGCTCACAGATTCTACCTACTACCTCTATGGGAAGGGGCAGGAGCTGTGTTTTCTGAACACTCTGCACATCTGCTAGAAGTTGTGCCAGAAGGGTTCATCTGTGTTTGCCCACTGGCCACAGCCACTTGGCAGGTCACACATGTGTGCACAGGCACTCTGGTAAGGAACTGCTGCCTTGGCCAGGGATCGGCAGAGCTGGCGCACTAGGTCGGAGGGGAGGGGGTGTTCTTTCATGCACGCGGGCCCACTCTGTGCTCACAGGTGGCATGCCTGGGCTGCTGCTCTTGGTGGGGGTGCCCACACAGTGGCTGAGTGGTGCCACTTCGTGTGGAGCGTTCCCACGGGCTGAACTGCAACTCTGAAAGTGAAAGCATTCATGCACATGCCTGCCTGCTCCCCTGCCTCTCTTACCCTTCTGCACCAGCTGCTGCATGAGGACACGTGACCTGGATCATTTCCATTGGGGAGGGGGACTGGATCCGCTTACCTTCTTCCACTGCTTCCCAGGGATCTAGTACCCCCACTTTCATATGTATGGCTGTGTGGATCTCTCAGACGTCCTATTGTTCTTTGTAGGGAATCCTTTGTTGGTCAATGAATGCCTGTTTGGTTGTATCTTAGGGGGAAGAGACTAAGGTAACAGCTCACTCCGCCATAATGCTGACATTACCCTCTTGGAATTAATCTTGTACTGACTTGTGCTGCAGATCTCTGATTTTTACCAAAGTGATGTCCTATTGAGTGCTTGACAGAACTCAAATGGGTGAAAATATAGGCTTATGTGTTGACTAGTATCACACCAATATTTCATGGGAAGCAGGAGTTGAGCTCAGGTTCTGGAGTCAGACAGAACTGGTTTAGGGGCTCAGCTCTTCTGCTAGCTGCCTCTGTAACCTTGGGCAGGGTGCTGATCATCAGTTTTTCTCAGTTTTGTCTTTGTTGTAAAGTTTCTTGGGTTAAATGAAGAAGATAAATTATATTAGATACTCGGTGCATAGTAGATGCTCAGGAAATGGTTGCCCATCCTACCCTCACCCAACTCTCGCCTGTACACATTTTTTTCCTTATCACTTCACAGTGGTTTCTACAGTGTGGTTTGTAGACATAACATGTACCCTAATGGGCAGACCTGTGTGATATTGCCAGCTTTGTGTAGACAAGATTTTCCACCAATGTACGTCCATCCATCTGTCCAGCCGGCCAACATGACTAAGTACCTACTAAGGGGCAGACTTAGGAAACAGGAGCTGGAATACAGCTGTACACTCTCACTGAACACAGCTCTCAAGAAGCAGGAAAAAATATGTCTTGGAAAAAGAAAGAGGCAGCAGTTTCCAGTCTAATCTCTGTGTTTTGTTTTCCACACTGGACATGAAAGTACCTCCAGGGCGAATTTCCTCCTGGAGAAAGGTCACTGTGAGACAGTGTCGCTCTCTGACCAGGGTTAGCACAAGTCCCTGTGGCTGGCTGCTCCATCCTGCTGGCTGGAGAAGGCTTCAGTGCTCGAGTTGAGGTGGAATGGCACTCACTCAGCATTAGTGTGTAGGCGGAGAATGGAGTATGGCATCTGAGGGGTAGGGCATGTAGTGTACAACCGGCTGGGAGGACTTATTCTCACGGCAGAAGACTCCTGGGGATTAGGTTATCCTATGTCAGGGTCCTTTGGGAATGAAAGAATGACAGAGCCTTGGGTGATGTCCCATATCTTCCGTCATTCTTGCCAAAGGGACCCTGGGGATTCTATTCAACTTCTAGATCTCCAACTCTGAAGTGCTTAGGCTAAGGCCAGCTAAGACCTACAGTGGGCCCATGTTCCCAGCTATGAAAGTTATGTTTGCCCCTCTGTCTATGGCTGGTTTTTACCCTCAGGGTCTTGGATATCAGCATTTAAGAAGCCGGACTTGACTCTGACAAATCACTGTCACTGAGGAAAGGATAAAGCTCTGAGGACATGAAGTATCTTCTCTTCTGGAGAAGCATGCTCACTTGGGCCTTTCTCAAGGCTCTTGGTCCTGGAGGAACCAGGCCAGGCCCAGTGGAGGAGGCACTGGCCTGAGAAGCCAGGTTATCTGTTTTCTCACCTCAACTGTGCTAGAACTCCATGTGACCTGAACAAGTCACTTCATCTCTAGATCTTAACCTCATGTAGCCTCTGTTTGTCCCTCAAATAATCGGGTTGTAGTAGAGGATGACAAAGGAACTCTGAAACTATAACATTCTATATTTGCAACCCACAAGTATCCCCGTTTGTGTTATCGTTTGTATCTTTGTTTTAAATGCTCCCTGCCCCCACTAGATTATAAAGCTCCTTGAAGGCAGGAACCCTGCCATATACATCTTGGTACCTCCTAAAACATCTAGCAGAATACTTTTCATGTAGTAGATGCTTTAAAGATCTGTTAGCTTTATTGATTATATACTGGCGTACATTGGAAGAACCCTGTACTGAGCCTGTCGATGATGACTTTTGTGTTGTGAATATTTCAGAGCTGAGAACCACCAGTGACCATGCTGAGTGTGTATAATTGACAGGCTGGAAAACCAATCAACACAGTCAGCAGATTGGCAGCTGATGCATGGTATTATACGTGTCTGCTTTTTTCCCCATAAGCATCTTTGCTGTAGACGTCTTTGCCACAAACATTTTCACTGCGTAACTAATTGGCCATAAGACAGTTTTGCTGTAAAAATGCAAATCACAAAAAATAAAAGAGGAACATTAAAAAGGGCAGTAATGAAACATGAAAAATGAATGACATAATTAGAAATACTTTTTTTGAAATACAAAATATTTGAATACATTTAAAATGTGTGTAGATTCACGGCAATACTGTGCAAATAATTGATTTTATTTTGTGGGATGTATCTAAGCACTCGTCTTCAAAGTCTTTCATTCATAGTATTACTTTTTTTTTTGTTTTGCTTGTTGATTCATCTCTTTGTTTAGCATCCATCACACTTCTTTTTCACTAAAATTTCTTCCTTCGTTGAGAGGTGTCAGTTTCCAAATGCTAGGATGCATATTTGTATCTGAGCTTTGAATTGCGTTGTGAAAAGCCTTCTACGCTGTTGTTTGTTCTTGGCGTGTTGTCACATGTTCATTGATAGATGTTCCAAAGTTCTATGGGAAATGTGGAGCTAAGGTTTATATAAGATAAAAATGGGAGAACTGTGTCAATGGAGAGATGAAACCAAAGTGTCAAGCGGTTGAAACCAAACTGTCAACCAGTTATGTTATCTTTTATACCAAAATCGCCTTACGACCAATTAGACATGTGGCAAAAATGTTTGCAGCGAAAATGCTCGCGGCAAAGATGCTTATGGAAGAAGAACCTAGAACCCGCATTACACTGTGCCATGAAAGCAGATTTTTTCTCCACCTGCAGGTCCTTTGAAATACAATAAAGGAAAAGTGGGACCTTAAGACAAAAGATTTACTCATCTTCCTTCACTCTTAGGATTTGAGGCTTGCCTGAGTTCTCAGGCTATTTCCCAATTTCTGCCTTGGTATTACATGTGGCAGAAGGGCTTCCGGGTTGTATCACAACTAGTCACTACTGAAGCAAGGCATTTCTGACCTAGGAAACATGCAAGTCAGGTTATCTGTTAGGTCACTGGAGTTTGAACTTCCATGCAGACATGAGATGTTTTAATTTGTTGGTGTCTGTGCATGTGTGTGTGTGTGTGTGTGTTTATAGCCAGTTTGCATGTGCCCATGTCCTGCACAAATTTATACAATTGTGTGTGACTTCATACTACAGATGCTTTGTAAATTATGAAGTTATTTACGCAATGAACTTAAGCTGTCATGTTTGTAAATGTGGTAACAACTTCAGGCTTCTATCTCTTACTGAATGCAAGTTCTTAGGGTTGTAGGGTGTAGATCTTTTCCGTCAGCTGGTCTCTCAGCTCCAGGGTAATGCATTCAGTGAAATCAAGAATTTAAGTGGCATGAAAAAGGAAAAAATCAACATTGTTTTACTTTACCATAGACATGGGAGTATAGGAACCATTGTTCATTAGTTTGCAGCTACAGAAGAGTCAGTCTGCATTGAGAACCTCAACTATAATATTTTTCAATAGGTATTGATAATGAG
Organism: Ceratotherium simum simum; assembly: GCF_057802395.1. Lineage (NCBI taxonomy): Eukaryota > Metazoa > Chordata > Mammalia > Perissodactyla > Rhinocerotidae > Ceratotherium > Ceratotherium simum. The sequence goes on along the minus strand of NC_141923.1, from coordinate 28,106,036 downwards.
GGTGGTTGGGGTGTGTGAGTTGAGTTGTCAATCAAAAGAGAGATCTCTCTGGTGTTTTGAGGTGGGGTTTAAGGTGGGGGGGCCCTGTTTGGGTCTTAAAAAGGACTGGAAGTTGGGGATTATGTTTCTTATTAGGAGTCTCTTTAAATTTGTGCTGTGATCTCTTGGCCATTGTTAACTGTGATTGATTGTCTCTGTCTTCTATAGCTTGGAATTGGGCTTGGATTCTTGGTCCCTGCTGTTTTGGTACCCAACATTGATGACCAGGAGAAGCTTGCCTACCACATCAGCATCATGTTCTACATAATAGGAGGTGTAGCCACTCTGCTTTTCATCCTTGTCATCATTGGTAAGGTCACTAGTAGACTGATGGGAGGCTGGGAGGCAAGGAGGTTCTGCTGACTTGGGTGGGGACCTTGTGGACACAGCCCTAGAATACCATGGACACTTATAGAAACTGGAGGCCAGGCTTCTGATGGTCTTCAAGTGTTTTAGCCTGAGCAGTTGCCACCAAAACAGGTCAGTAAAGGTTTAATTGTAATTAACCAGTTCCCCAATACGACCTCACCAGAATTCATGTGCAGACTGCTGATTCCTTGATGAAAGCCCAGTGAGCACTTATGGTATCATAGGCACCGCTGAGCATGCCTGATCTCACCTAATCCTTGACAACTCTATGAGTGAAGGTACCGTTTTCACTCCCATTTAACAAAGAGGAAAAGGAGACTTAAGGCAAGTTACTAAATTATTCAAGGTTAGAGAGCTAGTAAGTGGCAGAGATTGGATTCAAGCCTAAGCTTGTCTAACTCCATAGTCTAAATTTCTGGAACAAAACAAAGCAGAATTGAACCACAAACAGTAATACTCTCATAGATTCACCTGAGAATACCTGGGGCCACATTTTTTAAATGCTATTTAAATTATAAGAGTAATATATGCTCATTATGGAAAAATCTAGAAAATACAAAAAAGAATAAAGAAAAGAATGATCATTAATTTAGCCTTGTACCAGTTAATCCCAACCACCAATGTCAGATAACTACTATTAATTTTATGTGCATGTACATTTAATCATTGAGGTATCTGGTTGATTTTATATCTTCCTTTATCATCTGAGTGATATGACGGGCTGTGATAAATCCAGAAACAGTGTATTAGAGGTTTTCATTGTCAATTAGTCACCCATCTTTAAAAGTTAACCAGCTTTCCTCCTAATGTCTGAAAGTTCCACCTCGTGTGGTAAATGTTTCCTTCCTTCCTGCCGGCCTCACCTCCAGAGTCAGTTTTATAATCTGTACCTCACCACTGTCTCACTGTGTCCTTTCCTCCCCGGAATCCAAGCAGCGGAAGGGCTGCCTGATGGCTTCAGAAGCTGGCAGGATATCTTGGAAGGGGACTTGGTGTTCCTGGAAGGCTGAGAAGCTGTGGAGCTGGGGATGAGAGCAGGAAAGAACGATCCAGCCCGAGACCCTCTTAATCAGCTAGACTTAACATTTAAAATTATAATGTTTCCAGCTTGAAATTCTTATATTTGTAGCAGATGAGGGCTTGATTCTTTGCAGTTGAAATCCTAGAGATACGACGTTCCTACATTTTGGCATTTTATTATCAAGCACAGATAGTAGCTCATTGAGTAAAGAACTGAGAAATCTTATCTGGATTCTGGTTTGTGGTTGCCAAGTCCTTGAGCAAACACCTGCTGTTGCAGAGATAAATAACCTCTTGCATTGCTCTTTCCCCCTGAAGGGGAGGTGGACAGGTAAGATAGTGGACAAGAGGTTCCCAGTGGTGGGAAGTCATCCAGGACTACTTCCGGAGAAGGAGGAAGCCGGGCTCTGAAGTCAGGGCTGGAGGGTTTTCTGGGTGGGGGCCCCTTTGATATTTAAGAGAGTAAACCTCATTTCCAGAGCTTCCTCTAACTGGAGATAGCCTATTGACCTTTCAGGAGTGTTCTCATGGCATGTGGGGGAGGCCACGTGGTGCTTGCTTGGACCCAGTTGGATGACCAGTTTAGTCAAACAACTGGTTAAAGTGATCTGCCCCCCAGAGAACTGAATAGCAATCTGTGCAGTCAAATTGACTGTACCAGTTGTATTGAAAAAAGAATGTACAATGAATGGTTTTCCATTGTCTGTCCCCAGTCCTTCATATCAGAGTGGCTACTCCTGCAGGATCCTCTTGTCTCTTCGTGAGGCAGATGTCTGCTTCAGACTTTGAGAAACTAGGAATGAACTTGAAGTTTTTCCAATAGAAGAAGATCCTTTCACTTATTCAGGGAATGTTTCTTGGCTGCTGTGTGCCAGGCTCTGTGCTAATCGTGGGCAACACAGTCCCTTCCCCCTCGGGAGGAGCTCTGGGGCTGAGCCATTAACTGGGCTCACTAATACCAAAGCCTCAGCCCTCACTTCCTTTCTATCCATACGTTACTATTGCCTGTTTTCAGTGCTCTGTGGTATGTTACCTTCTGGGTATTATGGGACTCCTTGATCCTTGAACGTTGCCTGGGAGGCCCAGTGATTGCAGCCATCCAGAAGCTATTAAGAAAAAGTAATCAAAGGAACACTCACTCATCCACAGACAATGAGAAGCAGCTTCAAGAGAGGAGGCTGTAAAGGAGTTAATTGAAGAATTAATACTTCCTTTTGGAGCCTTAGCTCCTCCTCAGATGAGGGAGCCAGCTCTTGTCCGTGTGTCCCCTCTGCAGGGGTGGGACCACAGGGATTGTCAGTCACTTCTCTGTTTCTTTCCTTTCAGTATTCAAGGAGAAGCCTAAACATCCCCCCAGCAGGGCCCAATCCCTGAGCTATGCCATGGCATCCCCTGATGCTTCATCCTCCATCATCCGGCTCTTCAAAAACCTCAACTTTATGCTGCTTGTCATCACCTATGGTAAGGTGCGGTGTGCCCAGGAGAGTGCTTTAACGAGGAATGTGAGACAAGAGGCCTGATGTGTCTGTGGGTCTTACTCTTTCCAAATCCAAATTGTGTATGTAAAGTCATTGTTTAGGGTCGACCAGAAGAGCCAGCGGTGCCTCAGGGCCTTTACATGTTCTGTAAAGTTGACCTCGAAAACCATTCCTTCCCATGTCATGTTGTCTGAAAATGCCCACTGATCCTTCAAGTCTCATCTCAGTGTCACTGCTGTAAAGCAGTATTAAGTGACCTTCCACTTTTATTGTCTTGTTTCTGGTACGTCTTAATACTTACCATGTTTTTTTAATTAATTAATTTTTTTTTGGTGAGGAAGATTAGCCCTGAGCTAACATCCATTGCCAATCCTTCTCTTTTTGCTGAGGAAGATTGGCCCTTAGCTAACACCCATGGCCATCTTCCTCTACTTTATATGTGAGACGCCTGCCACAGCATGGCTTGATAGGCGGTGCATACGTCTGCACCCAGGATCCAAACCTGTGAACCCCAGGCCACCAAAGCAGAGCTTGCAAACTTAACCACTATGCCACAGGGGCGGCCCCAACACTTATCATTTTTAAAAAACTGTTTCCAGATCTGTCTTCCAACTAGAATGAACTCCCCAAGAGTGGGGATTTATGTCTTTTCCTCTTTATAGTTCCTCAGCAGTGGCCAGCCTGGTGTGGATTCTCCAACAGGTATTGAATGAGTGAAGAAATGAATGAATGAATGAATGCATACATGAATCTTGCCACACGAAGCACTCCTCAACCAATCCTCCTTCATCTGATAACATTGATTCCGTTTTTACCTGAATACAAAATCACATTCCTCTTTCGTTTCATTTTCTTGGCTTTTGGTAAGATAAATTTGAATACCTAACAAACAGCAGCAACAACAACAAATCCTGGGGAGGGAAGAGAATCTCATTTCCAGAGTTGACGTGGTAGTCCACTTCAGAATCTCTCTTTTTTCTCCCACTGTCTTTGCTCTAAATTAAAACAACAACAACAACTACAACCCTCTATAAATTAAGCTAGAGGCTTTGAAGCCCCCAGAGATCCCCCAGCATCCCCACCTTTCCTGTAGTTTCAGATTGGGCTTTGAAGAGGGAAACGGTTCATACTTTTTATATTGTACATTTGATGTTCATATTTTCCTCTGAATTATATGCACTTAAGAGCATGTAGCTGGGAATCAAGCAGATGATAGCATTTCACGGGCACCTTTGCTGGCCGTGGTGGACATCTTGGGGTAAGAGCCTTGACTGCTGGACTGGTGAGTTTAGAGTTGGCACATAAGGAATGGGAGGTCTGAGTTTTGGTGTCAGCTCTGCCAATCCCTGAGTGTACCACCTTCACTCGTCCTGTGCCCATCCTTTGTCTCTCTAATTACCCGCCTCAGAAAATAGTAGTAACATTTGCTTCTCATTGGAGTGCTCTGAAGGGAAATGAATGCTTTTAAAGCAGTTTCGAATAAAGACACGGCATGCATCCACCTTGCTGTTGCATTGGTAAACTTGCTGATTTCCTACATTCTCTCGTTGGTCTGAACTAGATTTCACCGAGTAAGGAGTCGCTCTCGTGCAGCTGGTGGGACATCCAGTATTGTATTTGTAGTGGTTTCTCCAAGCTGCAGAGTCAGCTGCCCAGACGTGAGGTGCAGTGATACAGTGAAGGCTTTGGAGGAATTCCAGCTTCTGCCTGTGGCTGGCTGTTCCCTATAGGGTTTTGGCTGCACCCTTAGAGGTAGATTTGAGAGATAAAATAAAGGCCATCTGGCTAAATTTGAATTTCAGATAAACAACAAATTCTTTTTAGTATAAACACGTCCCATGCAATATTGGACATATTTATGCTAAAAAATTATTCATTTATCTGAAATTCAAATTTATCTGGATGTGCTGTTTGTTTTTGTTTTTTCCTAAATCTGGCAGCCCAACATAGAGAGGAGGAGGTGCAGAGGTTGGGTTTATGCTTGATGTTGCTGAAATATCACAGGAATAAGAAACTGCCTCCTCCTCTAGTAAAATACCCTCCCTCCTCCAAGTTTGGCAATGCAGGAAGATGCAGGGCGGGAGCCAGATTCTCCTCAGGTCTACCAGAGTCTGTGTAGGGCAGGGCTGGTGATGTGTATGAGCAGTGGGGTGGGGTGAAGGAAAGAACCTTTCTTTGGCTACCTTCTCCTTGTGTCTCTAGGACTTGCTTTCACATGGCCTCCTCGTATGTCTTTTCATCAATGGTGTACCAACTGCCGTGTAAAAAGAATTGTTGAAAAGGCTCCTCTTCTAGAGAATGTCCTCAAAGGGAATACTTTTCCATGTTATCCCCCAGCCTTGCCTCCAGCTATGCTTCTGAATAATCTGCCAGTGTGGGCATCTGAAGTCTGAGCCTCAAGTGTGTCCTGAGGATACCTTCCCTGGGGCTCTCAAGGGCTTTACCACTGCCCCACCCACATGGGCCTGGGAAGGGACTTTGCGCCCTGTCTAAGATCCTGTCTTCAGAGTGGGTATAAAATCCTCCGGATTCCCTGGAACTTTGCTGAGGTCAGGCTGGCCTCAGGGTTTACTACAGGTTCAGGAAGGACTGAAGGGAAATGAACACAGAGTAGCCAGAACCCAGGGATAGGATCTGGGATCAGTGTTTCCCGAGCTCCCTGAGGACAGAATGCCCTGGGGTGCTTGGTTGAATGTGTGCATAGGTTTCCCTGCCTCTCTTCTGCAAATTCAAATTCAGAAAGTCTGGGTTAGGGCCTGGGAATCTGCTTTTAACAAGCATTCCAGGCGATTCTGGTGGGTGGCAGGGTTGAGAACTTCTAAAGTAGGTGTGTTATGGGTCATTCTCATGGTCTTGAAGCCCCTTCCCATCCCAGCTACCTCCGTGTTAACCCCAGCTCCTGGAGGCCTGGTTCCAGATTCCCAAGGCCATTTATTCCCAAACTCCAGGAAGTTTAAGAAATGCCCAGGGTTTTTTGTTGTTGTTGTTTTTAAAATGCAGATTCCCAGCCCCCTTCCAGGAGAATCAGATTTAGTAGGTCCATGGTGGAGCCAGGAATCTGCATTTTTAAACTCTAAGGACTTCTAATGCCAGTGGTCTCTGGACCACAGTTTGAAAAAACTGGTCCTGACGAGGGAGAGAAACTCAGAGTGATGACACATCCTTTCTGCCTTCCTAAAGCCGGTCTCCTCAGTGACCAGCACATCTCCCAAGTGACTGATACCAGGATGACCAGGCCTTTCAGGGAGATCACATTTTCTGACAGGAGTACGGCCCTGACCCGGCAGGCTTACCTTGCTGGGGACAGTCATACCCAAGTATAATACAGTAACCTGTCTTCCTGTGAGAGGGACTCACACACCGGGCAGAGCACGCATTCATCCCTGTTCTCGAGTGCGGACACCGACCCCTTGATTTGGGCAGTGGAGTGGTTTGTGCTGTTGAACCATGTCTGGTGGCCTGGGATGGCTATTGGTAAATCACACTAATCTAGCTGAGCCAGTGGGTCTCAAACTTGAGCAAGAGCAGAATTACCTGGAGGGCTTGTCTCAGCGGGGATTGCCAGCCCCACTGCCAGAGTTTCTGCAGCAGAAGGTCTGGGGCGGGGTTAAGAATGTCTGCATCTCTCACAAGCTCCCGGGTGTGCTGAGGTGGGGCTGATTTCCCTAAACCCTCCAGCCCCTGTGAAGCTGCTCCCTCAGTAGTGCAGGTCAGCCAGCTCAGGACTGCTTCCCTCTGCCTTTTTCAGCCTCAGGAAAGTGCTGGTGTAGGGGGTGGGGTTGCTCCAGTTCTCCCTCCCTTCCTGAGGATTCTGCCCTCCTTGTTCATCCCAGCCGGGCCCCCAGCTGAGAGCAGTCATGCCCCGAAGCTGAGCTTGACTTGGAGCCTCCTCTTGCCCCTTGTAGTGTGAGGCCCAGAGGCTGAGGGAGGTGTGAGGAGCAGGAAGAGGGCTGATTCCATCCTTCTCCCTGCCCCCGCTCCTCCGCATCTCCTTGTGGGACCTGTTGACTCAGGCATGGAATTTCCAAGTGGCTGGGTGTGTGGTATGAAGGTTAGTCAGGTATGTTTGTTGTGTCAGAAGTTGCTGAGAGCCTCCGAGTCCTCATGAGCATCAGCTTGTAGCGACATTTGGTGACATTTCTGGGTTTGCCAACCCACTGTGGCCCTGTGCCAGTCAGGAGGTGGCTTTGAGCCCAACCTTGTTGCATCCCTGAGGCGACCTGCCAGAAGAGGCTGAGACGCGAAATTGTCATCCCCTGAGCTGGGGAAATCCGGAGAATCAGTTTTGTGAGGATGTAAAGTAGAGTCATTAAGATCGAGGACTCTGGAGCCATGCGGTCTGGGGTTCAAATCCAGCCCTGCCTCTTACTACCTGTGGGATTGTGGGAATGGCAAACAAAACTTCCTCTCCCATTTTTCTGAGAATCTGGCCTTCACTGAACTTTGTATCTCGTTCCTCTGGAAACCTGATAAGGGGGTAAGTCAACTGCATTTAGGCAACGTTGCTTATGATAAAAATGACCTCTTGGGATAAGATGACTGCAGCTGGACTGGGAGGCCTTTTCCTATCTGGTAGGAACCCATTCTTGGTGCTTCTCTGAGTACGGTGTCTCTTTCCAGTGGCCTGTCCTTTATGGGGACCCTGGAAGCTATGGCTATGGGGTCGTTACAAGCAATAGTAGCTCCTGTGAGGTGTTAAACCAGGGTTGCCATGTCTCCCTTTCCCTCCACCTGAGCCATCACGTTGAGGGCCAAAGAGAACAGCTTCTGGATGGCTCCATGGACTGGGGTTCTATGGACTGGTTCCATTGAAGAGCAACTCCTGGGGCTGCCCTGCCCGCGAGCTGTCTCATACCCTTCTAATGTGAAGGGTGCCAGTGGTAGTTGTGAGCCTCAAAATGAGTTAAAGTTAAAAAGACCCCTGCTGGGCATTACTTAGTGGCCTGTGTATTTGTTTTTAGACCCTGTGTGCATTTTTCTCATCTACAAAGTGGGGACGATAATATTACCTACCGTCTAGGGTGGTTGTGAGGATTTAAGGTGCTTAGAACAGTGTCTAGTACATAAGTCTGTGCAGCTGATGCCATCGTCGTCATCATCATCATCATCATCGTCATCATCATCATCATCATCATCGTTACTGTTATTATGAAGGGAGGGCAGGAGGCACTGTCTCCTTTGGGTCAGTTCCAGTCTAATCTTAGTTACTAGCTCACTGTATGGCTTTAGACAAATGGCCTCATTCTCTAAGGACACAGATTCTTACAGTATATTCTAGGTGCTCCATTTGTTACTGAGCCCTAAGGGACCGGTGACCCTCTGGTGAGTCCTTTTGCCCCGATCTGCTCGCGCCGGTAGGAGTCCAGGTTAGGAATAGCAGAGCGGAAACATTCTTCATTGATCAGTGAATGGAGGAGGCAGAGTTCGTGCTCTCAAACATCTTCTTGAAGGGAACGTGAGCTGGGTTCTTAATGGGATATGAAGGGAGAGGGGTCTCTGCATTATCGCTCAGGGCTGGGGCATTTGGGGCATGCCTAGATCTTCCCTTCTTGCACACAGCCCCTGCTACACACGTTTCCTTTTGCGCACGGCACCCCATCGCCATCTTGGACATTTCTGATTTGGACCAGTTCTGCAGTTTCGCCACCTGGCGTTGTTCTGCCTTGGTTGTTATAAGCAAGCACAACTTAAAAACAAAGCAGTGGACTTGGAAAGTTTTAGGGACTTCTCTGGGTGACACATTTATTTGTTGAATGAGTCGATGAATTAGGTGAGTCAACTAAATGCTCTTTAGGGTCCTTTCTGGTTTCAAATGGTGTCCAGTGGTTCTACTGACCCAATAGGTCTAGCCAACACTTAAGAGGAATGTGGATGGTTCTGACCTAGGAGTAATACTTTCTAGAGCCTGTGTTTCCAGGGCAGAGTTAAAGGGATCAGAGGGCAATGGTATGTGGCCAAGAAAAGGTTCAAATGGTTACTTTTGGTTGTTTTGGAGTATTTCTTCGAGAAACACTGCAGAATAGCCTCCTATGCCCTGGATTTTTCTTCTCTGAGGACACCACTCCCTATGGCAACGAGGATGAGGATTTCTAACCTCCCTAACTACGAGGGGAGAACTTAGCTCTGGCCCCAGTGGAAGGCTGACCCTAATGCTGTGTTTCTCCCTCCCTCCTTCAGGTCTGAATGCTGGTGCTTTTTATGCCTTGTCCACTCTGCTGAATCGCATGGTGATCTTGCACTACCCGGTAAGGGACTTCCCCAAGCATGAGAGAGATTGAGATTTCTGAGTCTCGGCGGGAGCTAGGGTGGCAGTTACTCCTTGGTTTCCCCTAGGTCTTGGCAGTGTAGTATGGTGGTATGCTTATGGGATTTGGAGGGAGATGGCCCTGGGTCTCAACCCCAGCTCTGGTGGTACTGACCTGTGTGAGAAGCTAGTTAGCTTCTCTGAGCTCTCATTCTCTTTTCTGCAAAAGGAGCATCATTACCTACTGAAAGATTATTTGTAGGATTAGAAAGTAAATAATATCGTGTGTGTATATGTACATTCATATCTATTATATGTATGTAAAGCGCAGGGCCTGGTGCCTGGCAACACAGTAGGTAAGCATATATACGTATAGAATCACATGTGAAATATTTAATTTGCAAAATATGCGCAAGGTGTAATTTTGAATCTTAGTTGCTCCACTGAAGCATTTTTTAAATGTTTCCAGAATCAGTGAGGGCTGGATACTGGGAGTGGGATTCTGAGTGTCCTGGAGTCAGGAATCCCATGTCCAGTCCTCTTTTGAAAGGACGAGGGTCCTTTGAGAGGTTGTGGGTCACTGTGGCTGAGTGTTCCAGTTCTGGAGTTTTGACAGGTCTGAGTTCACATCCTAGCTCTGCACTTAATAAATGCGTCATGACCTTGGGTAGGTAGGTTAATTTCACTGTTCCTCAGTTTCTTCATCTGTAAAATGGGGAATATTGATTCCTAACCTTATGGTGGGGAATTATGAGAATTAAATGAGATGATGATGTAAAGTTCTTGGCATAGTATCTGGCTCATAATAATCACTGAAAAATAGGTAACTATTATCTCCCTATTCCTTTGGCACTGATAGCTCAAAAAACCTAAGTATGGAATGTTTGGATATACTTATTTCAGTTTCCCTCTCTGTGAAATGAGAAAAATGAAAAATAAAGGGGTTATTGTAAGGACTGAATTTTTTAAAAAAATTTACCTAAAAGTGGTTCGAAGGACAGAATTTGGTTCCCCCCAGCATCCAGTGTCATGCTCACACTCCAGGGTTATATTATGTTGGGAGGAGCAACTGTTCTAGGATTCTCTCCACACTGGTAGCTTCCTACAGGCCATCTTCCCTGGTACTTTCTGAGAATTGTCTCTAATGGAGCCTGAATTACTTGCCTTTGCCCCTTTGCCTTGTGGTGACTGTGCCCTGCCTGGTGTCTCGTCCCCTTGCTGAGTGACCGTCAGGGCTGTGGTTTCCCAGGGGGAAGAAGTGAATGCTGGAGGAATTGGCTTGACCATCATCATTGCAGGAATGCTCGGGGCTGTGGTCCCAGTCCTCTGGCTCGATAGGACCAAAGCCTACAAGTAAGTGACTTCCTCCTGGACTGAGAATTGGGGACCAGTGTTTTGAAATGACACATTCATTAGCAATACGGCTCTAAAGGTTTGGGTGCGGCAGCTGGGGGTCTGAGTGGTCAACTAGGCAGTTGAAATTTATCTTCTCTGAGCCTCAGTTTCCCCATTTATAAAATGAGGTAAGCAATACCCGCCCCATGGGGATCTTCGGAGGACTAGAGATGGAGGACATGATGCCTAGTGCAGCACCTTCCCCAGTCTCACCCCCAAGTAGCAGTGGAAGGTTGGGATGAGGGAGAAATGAAAATGAAGGTGGAAAAATGTCAGCAGTTGGGAAGTTTGTGGAAGGTCCAAAGAGCGGACATGAAGAGGTGATTCCACTGCCCCGTTCCCATGACTCCCTCTTGGACCCCAGGGGTTAACCAAGGTACTCTGTGCTTCCTCTGGGCTGCAGTATTGTCTTGCAATTGCTTACACCTCATTGGTAAATATTGGGATGTGCTTTGGGCCTGAATGTCCAGTGAGTTTCTAAGAGCCGCTAAGATTTTGGCATATGCCAGGCTAATCCAGGATGCTTGTTCTAAACACAGATTCCTGGGCCCCACCCTCAGGATGCCAGTTCAGTAGGAGAATCTGCATTTGTAAAAGGCAACCCAGATGGCTCAATTCTGTAGTGAGCCTTTGAGAAAAGGCTCTGGGGAACAGAGGCCCAACTTCCTTCCCTTTTTATTGCATCTTTCCAGTGCTCTGCATGCAGTGCTACTCAATTAATGGTGGCCCACAGGGCAGCTGCCAGGGTTGTCCTGCGCTGGGGCATGGCGGTACTCTGGGCCACATTGTCAAGGCCTCCAAAGTTCCCAGGGTCTGGAGGCGACAGACAGTAGCAGAGCTGTTCTCTCCACACAAACCCGCTTCTGTGAGGCTCTGGTCAGACCAGGTCTCACTCTGGCCGCCCTAGTCCAAGGTCAGTTGAGGCCATCCCTGGGGTTGTGGCCGCCTGGCTGAGCACGACGAGGAGCCTGGCTCGGCTTAATTACTGCTGGTGGAGCTTGGCTGCCGTCTCGTCTCTGCCACCTGTCAATTGCTTGCTTCAGCCAGACACAAGAGCAGTGAGGACTGGCCACCCCCAAACCAGTGGACCGCAGTGTCCCTTTTTCCAGGGCTTGCCCTGTGGCAGGAGAAGGAAGGAATTGGACTGTCGGCTGGGCTGGGACGTGGGCAGCCAGATGATTCAGATGAACTAGAAAATAGAAGGAAAGGGCTGGGGAGGACACTTCAGAACCTGTCATCACCAGTTCCTGGTGTCACCTGATGTCTCAGTCCTGCAGTCAACAGGAGACGTTCTTCTGTCTGCACTGCTACCCAGGCAGAGAAAGGAGGAGAGGGCTCTGTGATCTGGTCATTTCGGTGGCAGTTCCCCCCCCAAAAGGGTCCCAGCCCTTTGGTTTGGAGGCTGGAAATTGGGTGGTCAGTTCCCTTGATCTCAGGCTGGGACTACAGACAGTTTTTCTAGATGGGTCAGTGGTTTGAGATGAAGCTATGGTGAAACAAATATGGCAAAATATGAGCTTGTGGGTCAGGGAGAGAGCCTGGTGTCCATGAAGCTGCATTCTGCGGCGGGGGGGGGGGGGCGGGGGGGACCTTGGAAGGGGAGCAGGATGGGGGAGGAGGAAGCTCATGTACCCTCAGCAGCTGCTCTGAGCACCAGGTGGGAGGGGCTTTCTTCAGAGGCTCTGACCTTAAGCTTTTCCAAGATGCAACCACACGGTATATTAGTATTCCTGTGTGCAGTGGTAGAAAGAGTGCTGGATTCAAATCCCAGCTTTGGGTTCAAATCCCAGCTCTGCATTTACTCAGCGGGTGACTTTGGACAAATAACTGGACTGAGACTCAGTTTCCTCATTCGTAAAATTAGGGGTAGCCATGCATTTCTTGCAGGGCTTTTGTGAGGGTTGGGGGAAATCAAATGCCTGTTAAGTGCTTGACAGAATGCCTGGCACCCAGTAAGTGCAGTATCAGTTGGACATAACCGTAGTCTACGTCTCCTGGCGCCCCCACCGTGTTTCTGGCCTCAGGAGAGGAGTGAAGCCTGTAAGCCTTCATCCTCTGAGTCCTGATGTTCGGGCAGGAGGGCGGAGGGCTGTGTGGAGCCCGGGCTCTGCAGTGAGTAGGGCAGGGAGAGGAATGCAGGTCCAGCTGCAGGAGTCGGGGTTGCAGCAGAGTCGTGCCTGGGCCGCACGGGAGGAGACGTGTGTGGAGGGGACTAGCAGGGTGAGCCCGAAACAGAAACCAGCACGTTGCTGATGGTCCTTCTGAGGGGACAGACAAAGGAAAGTGTCACAGGGAGAGGGCGGAGGGTTCTCACTCTGGCTTTGGAGTCAAGCACTTAGTTCAGGGCTGGAGAATGTTCTCTTAGTTCCACTGTCTGGAGCAGAGTGGCTCAGATTCTGCAGGAAAAGCTGGGCTGGACCTGTGCACGTGGCAACAGGAAGAACTTAGAGATGACAGAGAGAACTGAAAAGTCACACTGCCCAGCATTGTTGTGGGGCTTGGGGCAAAGCAGACAAGTAGAATTGGATGGCCTCTGGGGGAGTTCTGCATGCCACTGCCGCCTGACCAGAGCTGATGTTGTCCTGTTTGGTTTTTTGGTGCGGGATGAGGAAAGGAAAGGGCCGGACCTTATTGCTTGTGGGTAGGACATGACGACTCAAGGTGCAGCTCGATGTTTTTGAGAGGCTTCTGCAGGAGGAGAATGCACGTGCAGCAAGATGGCTTGTACTTCCTGGTCTTACCCTTTGTAGCAGTGACCACGATGTAATTCAGTAGTTATTTGTGTGATCATTGGTTCGTGTCCATCAACCTCATGGACAGAAAGTTCCGTGAGAGCAGATGTACTAGCACACAGCAGAGGGCTTGACACATAGCAAGTGCCCCACAGATACTTGTAGAACGATTGAATGAATGGATGGATGGATGGATGGATAATCCTGTTAAAGTCGGAAGTGCGTGACTCAACTTCTCTGCCTCTGCTTGTAGGGAGACAACACTGGTGGTCTATATCATGACCCTGGTGGGCATGGTGCTCTACACATTCACCTTGAACCTGGGACACCTGTGGGTAGTGTTCATCACTGCTGGCACAATGGGGTAAGTTTCACCTCTAACCTGTTTAACTGATAAACACCATCCCATGGCTTCTAGAGCTGCCGCCATCCTAGGAAGCCATATTGATCCCTCTGCTGCCTTCTCACTGAGCTCTGGAGATGCATGTGGACGTAGTGCCCAGAGCTCTTGTTTCCTTGCAGCACTTGAAAAGGCCACCTGGGGCTCCCTGGCCCATCCATGCTGTTGGGATGGAGGATGTCCTTCACACACCTCCTGGAGGCTTGGAAATGTTTTTTAGCTCTGCCTGGGACAACACAGGGTCACAGAAAGTACACAGGGCCGAGAGTCAGCAAGTCTGGGTCCTGGTCTCAGCTCTGCTGCTGACTGTCTGTTAGACCACAGGCCCATCACTTAACCGCTCTGAGCGTCAGTTTTCTTATCTGTAAATGAAGATGAGTGGCCTGCCTCGTCGAGTTGTTAGAAGGATTGAGAGAGATAGATGTGAAAGCAGCAAGAAGTGTGGTGCAGATGTAAGAAATGAGAATTGTAATTTTCTAGACCTGTTGTTTGAGAAAGCATAGGAAACAGTACCCTTCCCATGGGAATCTCTGCTCAGCCACACCTCCCAATTATTTTCCTGTAGGCACTACATGAGTGTGTGTGTGTGTGTGTGTGTGTGTGAGTGTGTGAGAGAAAGAGATTCAGAGACAGAGCCAGAGACAGACAGACAGACACTCAGTCCTTCTCAGCTGGCGACTCTCTGGAGGGAGGGAAATAAGGAGGACTCAGAGCTCTTCCTTTCAGGTCCCCGAGAGCCATGGAGATGCTGTTCAATATCCGGGAACTTCCCCCTCCCAGCACAGGGCCTGTGTACTCAGGACACAGAATTTCTTAGCTGAGGTCTGAACACTCCAGGAAACCGTACCCCCTCTGTAAATGCTCACTCTGTGTGTAATTGATGGCTGGACGGAGAGGAAGCAGGGGCCCCCGAGGGCCTCCTGAACAGAAAGCCTCCCTATGAACCTCTTCCTGGCCTGTAGGGGTCTGTCTTTCCTTGGTATGGCCACTGAGGCGATGCCCCGATCCATTCAAGGGCCTGGCATGTCTTGATGGGGAGAAACAAACAGGAAAGTTCTAAGGGAGGAGGTGGGCTCCCCATCCTTCTTGTTCTGGAAGTTCTCCATCACCTCGTTTCTGTGATCTGGCCTTTAGCTTCTTTATGACTGGCTATATCCCGCTGGGATTTGAGTTTGCTGTGGAGCTCACATACCCAGAACCAGAAGCCATGTCATCTGGCTTCCTCAACGTGTCTCCCCAGGTAAGGCTCTCATTTAGTGGCCCCAAAGCAGTGGCTCTTGCTTCCCTGCCCGGCCTGGCTGGCACAGGCATTGCATTGTGGCAGCTCAGTTCCCCCTTGGGCTAGTTGGCTGAGTGCTTATTTCCAGTCTTCTTTGTGCCTTTCCAGGTATTTGGGATCATCTTCACCATCTCCCAGGGCCAGATTATTGAGAACTATGGACCCATGCCCGGGAACATCTTTCTGTGTGTGTTCCTCATCCTTGGAGTAGTCCTCACTGGTGAGTTGGAGCCTCAGGACAAGATGGCGCTCAGGCTGCCCATGGGCTTAGGCGTTTGGCAATTTGGGACCCCAGGGTCTTGACTGATCATACAGATTAGGGGCACACATGCAGTGGGGCTGGGGGGATGGCTTATTATGAAAACCGTTCGGGAGGCAGTAGCATGTTTTGATGGAGTGAGCATGGGCTTTGGTGCCAAAAGACCCTCGTTTGAATCCCAGACTGTGACACTGACCTCCATAGCTGTTTGATCTTGGCCAAGTGAACCAAATTCTGGGAGCCTCACTTTCCTCGTCTGTAAAATGGGGACTGTTGTGAGGATTAGAGCGATGTGTCCAAACTCCGTGGCAAATATAAGTGATCTATAAATGAAGGCCAGTGTCATCATTGGCTTCTGCCTGTCAGGGACAGCAGCGATCGCCAGGCTTTATCAAGTTGGCTGATGGTACCCCCAGCTCCCTGGGATATCTGAAGTAGGTCTGGGATACCTGTGACCATAAGGAAAATGAGGCCTCCCTCTCTTAGATGAACTTGACCATTGGTCGGCTTCATAACTCTGTGTCTCTGTTGCTTTTCCTTCTTGATCCCTCGACCTCAGCATTCATTAAGGCAGATCTCCGGAGGCAGAAAGCAAATAAGGAAACCCCTGAGAATGTGAGTATGGGGGAGCTTGCTGGGCAGAGTTCTGGGTTCTGGGTGTTGCTGAGGATGTGGCAGCAGGGGTGGGGGTTGGGGGAGCTCCCGAAGTGGACTGGTTTCGTGGTGGCTGTGAAACCAATGCAACTCACAAACATGGCGCCCAGAGAGTTTCCTCAGTGGGTGTTTCAGCACTGCTTTTCTGCTGCTCTTTCCCGGGCTCTTCTCCCACTTCCTGCCCTTCTGGCCTCCCTGCTCTGGTCCCCAGAGCACATCACTGTTGTCACAGTCTGCTGAGTAGTGTCCACCCCAGATCCTGACACAAGTCCTGAGGCCCTGGCTCCACTGCTTTCAGCCTGGGGTCAGTGGCTAGAGAGCAAAGGTGGAAGCCAGGCTCAACCATTCTGTCCTGGTGGTGATGGCCCCAAGGCAGTGGCTCTCCTGGCATGTGACAACCCCTTAGGCAGTGGGATGGAGACGGAGGACTGGAGCCAATGGAGCCAGTAGGGCTTTAAAAGGACAGTTCAGGAAGTAGGAGCTGATAGTGGTAGAAGGGGACAGGACCAGGAGTATGATCTAGAACAGAAAAGTGTTTCCCATCTACTCCAACCAGGTGGGAACTATTTTAACCAAAATGTTAGGTATCAAATCTGAGCCTGGATGAAAGAAATTTCAAATCTCAGAAGGAGTAAAAGTGGAATATTTCTTAAAAAATAAACAAAACACCTAAAACCTATTACAGAGGTAATAGATGTTCTTTGTAGAAATACTGAAAAAGACAGAGAAGTGTACAAAATTTAAAAATCACCCTGTAATACCATCATCTAGAGGTGAGAAGCTGTTTTTTTAAATTTACATGTACATGTCTATATCCACATATAACATATATCCACATATATGAATACATATATATCTATATATGTATTTTTAAAAATATGTGTAAAAAATATATACGTATTTTTTAAAACAAAAATGATCTTCTATCTGCTTTTTTACTTATTGTGAACACTGTATCAGGTCATTAGTCTTGTACAACATACTTTTCATGGCTGTACCATGTTGTAATGACTGCACATGGATAAACCATTTATTTAACAGACTTGATTTGGGAACGGGAAGGTTCTTGTCTACAAAAGAAGTCCTTTCCCAGGGACTTGTGTGTGTGTCACAGTCACCTCTGATGCCTTCACCTGGACGCTGCCTTGAGAAACTCTGTCATCGGCCTAAGTACTTGTTTGCTCCAGAGGGAGGGAAGTCCCAGCCAACTTCCTATAACCTTACTGAAAATTAATCTTGATTCATTCCAGCCTGAGAAACCCATAGCTGCTTCTGAGATGAACGGGCAGACGGATGAGGCCCTTGAAATGGGAATGGAGTCAGCTTGAATTAAGTGTACCCCACCTTTGGTGGGGACAGGATTTGCATACCGACCACCTTCTAGCAACAATCTTCATCAGATGTTCTAAATTTAAAGGGATTCCCTTTAAACCATCTCAAGCTGACCTCCTCCTCTGCCTAGCCTGCTGTCTGGCTCTACTCATGGGCTTGGGTAGTGTCTCCTGAAAATAAGACATGATGGTATTTCCTCCTGTGCATTGAGCTACAGTCATGACCACTGTGCTGTTCCCCTGTGGCCACTGTCCTGGCCTCAGCACGTTGGGGCAGCCTGTGCTGGCCGCGGTGCTGGGGTGCCTGGGCCACTGCCTGAGGGGAGCCAGGGCTGTGTGTGTACAGACACTTCTGGTGGGGGGAGTGAGGTAGGGGTGGAAGAGAGGTGAAGAGAAAGTGTACCTGACTTTTTGATGTGGAGAAAGGTGTTTACTCTTCAGCCCCTTAAAGTGTGTTAACCAAATGTTTACTGAATCCATGGCTTTATTTTAAAAACAATTTGTATTTTCTATTTGTAATACCAGATGTTTTACGGCAATAAAAGATTCTTCAAGTGATCTGCCTTGTCATTTGGTGGGGCAGAGATGGCTTTTAGTAGTCCCCACGAGACTCGCACGTTTCTGAGGACTAAGGTGTGGGAAAGGGCTGGGGGTGGGGCAGGTCTGGGCTGGAGGTGCAGCTCCTTGGCCTCCATAGAAGTGATTTACCATCCTGGTCACCTGGGTTATTTTTTAAGGCCAAGGAGGGAAAGATTACTGTCAGCCTGCGTGGGGGACTGCACCTCAACGCCCAACACACGACCCTGACCGCTTCCCATGCTGTGTACACATGAAGACGGTTCACCAAGTGTGGCTGCTGATGGAGCCCACTGTCGTTTCTGGCTCTGCTTCACAGGGTGGCCGAGGTGTTTGTTCTACAATCACCCCAGGCTCGCACCAGCCTGCTCTGACTGGAGTCCGCAGTCTCGGCCCCTGCAGTTCAGTTGCCATTTTTCTCCTGAAGTGTCCTACTTACTGCCACTCTCCCTCCCAATTGCATTCACCTTATGGCTGTTACTTGGATGTGCTGCTGCTGTCAGTTTTCTGTAGGTTTCTTCCCTAGAGAGTTGCACTGTGCCTATGGCCTTCTGGCACCATATCTGTTAGTAATTCTTAGCTGGAGAGAGACAACAGTATGATTCTCCTCTATATCATCTGGGAAGGGAGCCAAGCCTGGGTTGTTAAAGAAATCTAATATTCATAGTGTCTGCTAAATACTCTATGTCCTCTTTTTAGATCCTTTGGGCTCTTGTCTTTATTTTTCTGGAATCACATTTCCATGATGCCTGCCTCAAGGATTCAAATCATCTTATGCTTCATTCATTCGTTCTTAGGTGGGCTCCATGGGGATCTCCACTCAAATGTTCACTCTCTCTAAGATCATTGTGTTTCTTACTGCCTCTTTTTCTTACTTACTCCTTACAATAGCTGGTGAGTAAGGGAAAGATAGTTCTTATCACTGAGCTAGTTTTCTAGATGTGCTATTGTGGGGATGTGAGGGCTGGAATTGCTGCACCCACTTTTGGCGCCATAAAGGAAGCCAGCCTGAGGATGAAGCCAATGCAGGAGGGCAGAGCTGAAAGAACTGTGGAGAAATGGAGCTGAGTCCTGATCAAACCATTACTGAAGCCTATATCCTCTTAACTTTTCAATTTTGTGAGCGAATGTTATTTTTATTGTTTAAGCCACTTTAAGGCAGATTTTGTTCCTTTCACCTAAAGAGCCTTAACTGATAGAGAATTCCCAGTGCACTCAAGTATCAACTTCAAGCTTCCTATGATCCCTTACAAGTCTCCTGCCTCTTTCTGACCTATCTCCTACCTTCTGCTTCCTAACTTCACCATACCATAGTTAGACTGATCTTACTCCTTGAACAAGACTGTTCCTACCTTCCAGATGCTGCTCCCTCTGCCCTAAACGCCCGCCTCATATCTGAAGACATCTGCTGTCTGGGCATTCTGGTCTAATCTTAAAATTCACCTCCTCAGGGAGGCCTTTCCCGATGATCTAACTTATGCCCTCCTCCCCTTCTTGATCACAACTCCTTGTTTTCTAGAGTTCTTAGCACTGTCTGAAGTTGTTCTCTCACCTGTTGACTTGTTGATCAGGTTTCCCTGATGACAAGGTAAGGGCCATGGGAGCAGGGACATTGCCTGGGCTGTCTGTCTCTTTCCCATGTGTCTGGCAGGGAGTAAGTGTTCGATAAACACTTGCTAAAACCATAAATGGGCTCTCAAGTCTACACGCTGTGTGGGAGGCCCCAGCCAGTGGTAGCCTCTCAGGGTTGTGTCTGGAGGGCACCTGTCCTCTCCAGCGCATTGTCCTTAGATGTCAGTGTTCTCCTTTTCAGGGTCAGGCAGCTGTGTCTTCTGTGCTGCCTTGTTGTCTTTTCTGCCTCTGCTTTCTCAAGAATCTGTTTCT
This sequence comes from Ceratotherium simum simum, assembly GCF_057802395.1. Taxonomy (NCBI): domain Eukaryota; kingdom Metazoa; phylum Chordata; class Mammalia; order Perissodactyla; family Rhinocerotidae; genus Ceratotherium; species Ceratotherium simum. The sequence continues at coordinate 28,086,376 of NC_141923.1, read as the reverse complement.
TCCTTAGGAAGAAAACAAGAAAGGGTCCTGACCATGCAGTTGTGAACTCAGAATCTTGAAGGTGAGGAAGGAGAGGAGGAAGAGTTGACTTCAAGAAAAATGAGCAAGTGACAAAGGGGGCTGGAGGCAGCCAGGTGTGCCTGGGTCCTGAGCTGTCCTCACTCTGGTGTCTTTGATCCGTGGAAAGCTGTGCTTCTCCTACACTTGAGCTCAGAGGAGGGCACGAGCGCTCTTGGCTTAGGGGAGGTCAAAGTACAAGGACTGATCAGAACAGAGAGTTTTTCTATTTATCACAAAATTTGTTACACAAACACAGCTGAACAGAAGGTCTAAAACAGCTCCGACTCTTCCAACCCTGATCCACGTGTAGATACAAGGATGTGAGCCACGCTCACTCACAGAGGAGCCCTTCTCAGAACTGTCTGTCCCTCGGATGGTTCAGAGTCTTGGGTGCAGCAGCAGAGAAGAGCCCAACGTGGGTGGACGACCTGTGAAAGCAGACCTTGGAGTCATCTGCTCTGTGTTAGGCAGCAGCTTTAAGTTTCACAGTTCACCTGTTCCCACCACACAAGTCACATCAAGGATTGAAAATAAAAGGAAAAAGGCAGAAGGCTGGAAAAGTGATCCTGGAAGAGGTGGAGGTGGGGGAAGGGCACACAGTGGGCTTCGGAGGTGCTGGCAATTTCTTGATCTGGATGGAGGTACAGCGTATTCACTTTAAAATGATTCTTTACATTGTGCATACATGTTATATGTTAAAAAATTTTTTAATGTAAAAAAACCTCCAAAGGTAAAATGCTAGACATGGGTAAGGGGGCTGATGACAGAGCAGAGAAGAAGAAATTAAAGAGCAGAGAGGATGAAGGCACAGGACAGCGAAGGTGGAAGACGAAGTCTTGGAGGTGGTGGGGGTGGCCTCAGTTTCTCTTCTTCTGTCTGGATACTGGTTCAACTTCCAGGTACTGGAGCCCAACTAGCATTCCCAGGATTGAGAAACCTTGAATACAGAGAACAGAGAACAGACGTGAACACAGCGCTTTCTTAAACCCTTGTGGGTCTGCTCTCCGGCCCCGGCTCTAGGGCTGGGCCAGTTCCTGTGGGGGGTCTAGGGTGGTTGGAGGCTTACTTGCCACCATCAGGGGTGCCAGGACGCCAATCGTGGGAGCCGCGGTCCCATATACAAACACCTCGGAGAGGAAGTGCCCCAGGGCGAGGAGGAAGGTCCAGAGCGTGAGGTGGTAGAGCCTGCAAGGGAGCAGACAGAAATGGGAACTGAAGGGCCTGCGTGCTCAGTGCAGAGGAAAAGGAGCCGTCAGACTGGATACACACAGAGAAAAACCCAGGCAGTGACTATGGCGGAAGGAAGAGAGACTTGGTCCTGAGAACGACCTGGCCGCTTGATCACATCAGTTTATTCTCTACTGGGGCAGAACTGAAGGTTTCAAAGACTAAACTGAAAGGAGAACGGTCCCGGCTTCCAGAATGATCTCCAAGTCTTAGCAAGGTGGTGAAGCCAGCTACAGCAAAGCTGAGTCTGGACAATGGCAGTCCCAGGCAGTGTAGACGATTTGGGATCAGTCACGCTTACATATTCTCCTTACTCAAACTGGCTTGCCTCTGTAGTCCAAGCCCACCCGGCAGATGTTTGGCCAGGGGCTGGTCAGTGCTCCTGTCATGGATGCCACAGAATGCAGGGCCTGAACGGGGGATGAGCAGCAAGGACCCCTCTGGGCCTTTCAGATGCTCTCGCAATGTGGGCTGGTTAATCTGTGTCTCAGCCTAGGACAATGGTGAGGTGGAGGACACATTGACAACCTCACAGGAAGAGAACTTGTTCCTCGGCTTTGATAAAGAGGTGGGGAAGAGACAGGTTACAGGGTGATCAACCGCCTGGACTGATGCTATCTTTTTTTGAATTATGAAATTTTACGAATTATGAAATACTTGAAACATACAAAAATTATAGATAAGAGAATATTATAATTAATCCCTATGCAACCTATACCTGCTCCACCAAATCTGAATGTTTTGATGTTTTTGATTCAGATACTTTTTTCTAAAAACTAAAATATTACAGATATCAGGTAAAGCATCCTATGTGTCTTTATCCCATCTTGATCCCATTCTTCTTCTATGCCCTAGAAGGAACCAGTATGTCAAATTTGATTTTTGTCCTTGCTGTGCATGTTTTTACACATTTAGTAAATATGTATGTATGAGAGTTGATTTTGAGTTTCCAGTTAGGGAGAGAATCGAATGAGTGTGCACAGCAGAAGTGCATGAACCAAAGGCTAAATAAAGCTAGAAACAGAAGTCAGCCTCTGCAGCTGTCCTGTGTTGGGAGAAAGGAAAATGAATGGGTAATAGGGGTAAAAATAAGTCTGAGCTGTCTTTGCTCACTGCAAAAGCACAGTAAACAGAAGATATACCCCGGGCCGGCCCCTTGGCTTAGCAGTTAAGTCCCTCCAGTGGGATTTGAGGCAGCGCTATTAGCCCTGCGATCTCTCCAACTTTATTTTTAAAATACTTTTCTCTTTTGAACTTGAAAACTGTGGTTTATTTGTTCTAGACTGACACGTATTTTAGGAAGCAGTGTGGTTTAGTGGAAACAGCCTGGAGCCTGAAAATGAAAACTAGAAAATGGGCTCTGGTCTCAGTTCTGTTGGTAACGAGCTTTGTAGCAACAAGTTCATTATAGACCTGCTCTGCATATCGGTCCTGCATGTATGAAGTGAGACTAGTGTATCTGACCTCCTCTCAGAGTGACAGGGAGTGAGTGAGGCTTGACTACTCATTTGAAAGACCTTTACCATGATGAAGAAGGGCTGATAGGGATCAGCGGTATATCTTTTTTTTTTTTTTTTTGTGAGAAAGATCAGCCGTGAGCTAACATCCATGCTAATCCTCCTCTTTTTGCTGAGGAAGACCGGCTCTGAGCTAACGTCTATTGCCATTGGAGTGGCAGACTGACTGGAGTCAGTCTTCCTCTGTTTAAATTAATTGGGTCTCTGGGGCCGGCCCCATGGCTTAGCGGTTAAGTGAGCATGCTCTGCTGCTGGCGGCCCGGGTTCGGATCCTGGGCGTGTACAGATGCACCGCTTCTCCAGCCATGCTGAGGCCGCATCCCACATACAGCAACTAGAAGGATGTGCAGCTATGACATACAACTATCTACTGGGGCTGTGGGGAAAAAAAAAAAGGAGGAGGATTGGCAATAGATGTTAGCTCAGAGCTGGTCTTCCTCAGCAAGAAAAAGGAGGATTAGCATGGATGTTAGCTCAGGGCTGATCGGCCTCACAAAAATAAATAAATAAATTGGGTCTCTAATACGTAGATCTGCAAAATCTGGAATGAAAATCACTACCTCCCAGGGCTGTTAGGAGGAGACTTAATCAAGGTCATGTGGATGAAAGCATCCGGCATAATCAGAGGGGTCAGTACCGTTACCTCCTCTCTTCTCCAGATGTTGAGAGTTTGGGTAAGACAAAAAAATGTTTCAGTGTGAAGTTGGCGTTGGTGGCCTCACTCAGTGACCTGAGCGAACATTCCACTTCACTGTGGTGATGACTGTTGCTGGGAAGAGAGCTCGAGCCCCCTCCAGTGGCCCCACCAGTTACAGCATTGCCTAGGAGGCTAGACTGCCTGCAGTTGCTCCACACTGGTCTCCTTGAGTACCTAGAGAGGCAGAATACAGGGGTCCCCAGTTCTCTGTCACCTTCACCGACTGAGTCTGCTTAAGCGTAAAACACGTTACTTCTGGGCTGGTTTTTTCAGGATCGTGATTTCTGGTCATTCCTGCTTATTGAGGAGGAATGTGAGAACAAGGTACATGTGGGTGGCTGCTCTAAAAAACAGCACGCCACTCTACTCCTTCAGTAGAAGAAAGGCTGATTCCTCAGTAACGAAGTAGAGGGATATGATGCAGGCCACTGGATCACCACACTACTACTTTGCTGTGTCAGTTCCGAAGAATTGTCAAACTTTAAAGAACCGTTAAGTCTACTATGTTTTTAGGCCTGGAAGGAATGGAACCTATTAACCTTTTATTAACCACATTCTAGGCTAATGTGTCATAATTAACAGGTCTCCAAGGGGAGGACCACAGTGAGTATGCTTAGCACCTGATTTCCAACAGAAAGATGCTAAAGCTCTTCCTTCCCTTACATACGTCTTGTTGTGGATGTCGATGGCACAGATGCAGCGAATCACTGATAAGAGCAGCGTCCAGATCCCAAAGGTCCGAGCTTGGAGGCCATTCACTATGTAGCAGATAAAAGTAAGACTGTTGAGGGGCCAGCCCTGTGGCGCAAGCGGTTAAGTGTGCGCTCCGCTGCGGCGGCCTGGGGTTCACAGGTTCGGATCCCGGGCGCGCACCGACACACTGCTTGGCAAGCCATGCTGTGGTGGTGTCCCATATAAAGTGGAGGAAGTTGGGCACCGATGTTAGCCCAGGGCCAGTCTTCCTCAGCAAAAAAAAAAAAGAGGATTGGCAGATGTTAGCACAGGGCTGATCGCCTCACAAAAAAAAAAAAAAGTAAGACTGTTGAGAAGGGGAGGAGTAAGGCTCCTTCCAGACTCCTCCCATGTCACTGGTGGGTCATGGGAGGCAGGGAGCTGAGCCTGAACTCCCTCTGGCTGGGCAGAGTGGAAAGAGGCGCTGGTGCCACGCACATGGAAACTAGAAGGAAGGGAAGGAATTCCAGAATGAGAACTGCTCAGCTCTTCTTCAGATGTCTACAGTTGGGTGGGGGAGTCCCAAGAATAGAAACCCAACAAAGAGCCACTTAGGCAATAACTCCTAGATGTAGTAGTTTAAGCTTCTGCACTGGAAGCCACTCGGGTGTTGAGAAAGCCCAGCAAGTCTGGATCAGGACAGATTTGGAGGAATGTTGCAGAGTGGTCTGTCAATACAAGATGCCTAGGAGATTAGTAGACTTCCAAAACTGATGAGGGGCGAACTCAGAAATATTGGGAGCTATCTAGATGCCCACATCTGGTCTTTAAGAGACCTAAGTCCCCGGGTCTTCTCCTGAATCCAGATCTATATTATTTGAATAGAGCCCAATCCAGACTGATTTCCTGTGCACGTGGTAGTGGAACAAAGCACCGTTTCTTGTTTTCTGAGGCCACCCTGCTCTTGGCGGCTTCGTTCTGACACTGCTGTATTAAATATCTTGTTCTGAAGGTATGGATCATATTCCACTGTTAACAGTGGTTCTTGAGCCTGGGCATTTATTAGAATCGACTGAAAAATTTTTATAAAATTACCAAGACCTGTGTACCAGACTAATTAAATCATACTCTGGAGGTGGGCCCTGGGCATAAGTATTTTCTATAACTCTCTCCCTGTGTGATTGTACTGTACAGCCGTTGATCTAAGCCATCCAGTGGTCAGGAATGTCAAAATAGTGAAAGCAAAGACACTTCCTGTGCTAGTCTATCAAGCAAAGGAAAGAAATTTCAAGGGACAAGACTGAAAATGGAAACGTCTATTAATGTTCACTTGGGCTTTAAGGATTTTCCAGCTTTTGGAAAACTAGACAGAGATACCAATTTCACAACCCTGAAGACCTTTAGATGGTAGTAAGGTGAGAAAAAATTCTACCTGCCAACCAAATATCTAGCAGTTAGCCCTGGAGAGCTACATTCTTTATAAACCAATTTGATAGCTTTTCTGATGAAAAGACTGAAGAAATTTCTCTACTTAGTGAGATATGAATGACTATTTCACCAACCCTAAGGAGATTAGGCATCAGGTGAAACTCTATGGGATGCTCCAGAGCACGGCTATGACCAGCAGAGAACCCTGACAGCCCCCAGATCACGAGGGAGGAGGCAGTCTCTACTCTGGGCTGGAGACAGACAGACAGACAGACACACACACACACACACACACAGTTGTTTTGCTCAGCTACATGCCCTTCAGCTAGTCACATGACCCCTGGGCTTTTCTGTCTGAGCTTGAGTTCAAAGGGCCAGAGCGGATAACCTAAAATCCCGTGAATCTATACAGGGTTCCTGCACCACCCGAGGGCAGCGTTTGAGGGTGAAAAAGTGGAATTGTCCTGCCCAGCTTTCCAGGTTCTTGACTCCTACTATATTTGAGCTTTGTTCAAAATGAGCCATAGCCTACTTCGTTTCATTTTATACACAGATGTTGCGGAAAATGAACTAGGTCAGCGCCTGAATCTGGGTTAGCTATAAATGTGACACGGACTCGTCAGCGCTGTGAGGTGGTGCTGCAGCTCAAGTGACCCCCCGGCAGCAACGCAAGGGAGTGCATGCTGAAACGTGAAGATGCCCTCAGCAGAGGCTCAGGAAGCTGGGAAAGGCCACCGTGGGCCTTCGGGAGCTTCACTCTGGGAGACCAACTTGGAGGGATCTGGGTGCCTTCTCAGGGCCCAGGTCACGGTTTGGGAAGACCTTGGATTAGGAACTCTCCATCTGCAACATGGAATATAACCACGTGGGCCGTGACCTGATTTCTGAAGAGGGCTGGATAACATGCAGAGCTTCCTCATGGCTTTCCAGTGGGGCCTCACAGAGTCACCAAGGACCTCTATTTCCTCACTTGTGTGTGTAATGCTTTCTGTACAGACTAACTGCCTAGGGCAGTGTGAAATGGATGAAAGGGTATTCAGAGAAGCCAGGGGGAAAGGGGCCAAGTGCTCTCCACAGTCTTTATTCCAGTGACTGCCAAAGGCTAGATTAGGCAGCATCAGAATCACATGGGAGGTTTTTAAAAAACAGCACCCAGAGCCCCACCCAGGGGGTGAAAGTTTCAGTAAATAGGTTCGGAGAGGGCGCCTGTGCTTTCTTTGTTTGTAAGTCTTCTAGGTTATTCTGATGTACAGCTGGGTCTGGGAACCACAATTTAGGCCACTCGCGCAAAGGATGCAGTTCTTCGATTTCTTACCGAGCTCTGGCTTGCCGGTGTAGAGCTTTTCATAGAGAAAGGTGTGGTCTCGGAAGCTCTGCAGCGTGTTCCCCATGGCTATGATGGAGACCATAACTAGCCAGCTTCGCAACACATTCAGGAAACGGCTCATGGCTCCCCTCACACCAGACAGGGCTTTTTGCCTTGGAAACAAAGGCAGAGGACATGAGACAACAGATGGTTAGTCTACTGCAACCATAAGCTCTCTCACCTCCGTAGTTAACCTGTGCCCCACTCATGAGGGCTGTACTGACCTTACTTGATCAATCACTTCATAAATTCCTCTCCAAGTCCCCTAGGATCTTCCACCCCCAGTGATCTTGACACACTTCCCTTACCTGACAAGGTTAGCACACTGAATATTTGAATATTTACCTTAAACCAAAGTGTGCTGAAGTTTACCCAGGGTGAAAAAGGCTAAATAATGCAGTGGGTGGAAATGACAGCAGCAGTGGAAAAAATGGAGAGAAGAAAGGGAACAGAAGCAAAGGAGTTGTACAAATATTACTACAAAATAACACATGGACTTCCGTGCAAGCCTTACAGAAACTGGTCTCAATATTTAGTCACACTAATAGTAGTGAACCAACAATATACTCTGTAACAAGTGGCACAGGACTTATTTTTGTCTAAGCAATTTCTCCAAAATACTAGCCTAAACCAGAACTTTTTCTCTTGGCTGGAGTCAGTCCTCTTCTATCTTTATTTGTAGCCTGGTTTGTCACGGCATTCCTTTGTAATGCAAGTGGTTCAAATCTGCTAACAGATACCTTCCTGGCTACTGACGACAGATCCTTCCAAGCACAGAGAAGCCTTATACATTTGAGTGGAACCTATGGTGTGAGGCCCATATTTACATCCTCGGCTCTTCTCTACTCTGGTTCTCAGGTACACCATGCTCCATAAACTAGAAGAACAATCTAAAAGTTAAAAATAAACTGCTGTGATTTGAGAGCTAGTAAGAAAATTATATGGAGAAGGAAACTGCAATGTTGGTGTTGGGTTACAAGAGAAATGATAATAGCTTACAGTTATTGGGCACTCATGTGTGCCATGCAGTGCAAGCACCTAACATATATCATCTCATTTAATCCTTAAACAAGGTAGGTAGGCACTATTAATATTTACATTTTACAGATGAGGGTTCGCACAGAGAAGTTAACTGATTTGTTTGAGGTTACACAGCTAATATATGGCAGAGCTGAGATACATGGTCTGTTGGGCTCTGTATTGCAATACTGCCTCACTGAGAATACTTTTTTTTTTTTTAATTTATTTTTCCCCCAAAGCCCCAGTAGATAGTCGCATGTCATAGATGCACATCCCTCTAGCTGCTGTACGTGGGACGCGGCCTCAGCATGGCCAGAGAAGCGGTGTGTCGGTGCGCACCCAGGATCCGAACCCGGGCCGCCAGCAGCGGAGCGCGTGCACCCAACCGCTAAGCCACAGGGCCGGCCCTCACTGAGAATACTTTGATGAAGTTTCCATTTTTGAGGAAGACAAGCAGACCATATCCACTTCTGTCTTCAAGTTGTGTAGAAGATACAACTATATTATGTACTTTTTGTTTAAAAAAAATACAAGCTTAGATCAAGCCTTGGTGAGCATTGATTTCAATCAGCTTGATTTCAATAAAACCGATGCAGATAAAGAATCTAATAATGGAATTACTTCTTCCCAACTTCATTATGTCCTTTTGGCCCACAGTTTATCTGTTTTGGGTTAACTTCTTGGGCCTGAAGTGGTGATAAACCATCAGGCCTCCTTTGTCACTGTGGCAGCAGAAGTCTCAGGAGGGTCCTACACTACCAGCTGAAACAGATATTAAAGTCAGCAATGGCTCTAGACAGTGAGAAGCATCAAAAAGCAAACAAAAATGAGCTCTAGAGGAGGATGGGTGCATAGATGACACCCTCAGGGATGGTAGATCACAAAAGTGGACTTTGTCTAAGTCCACAGAGAACAGGGCTCTACTGGCAGGTGCAGCGTGGGCCAGGATCCCTCCATCCTCCTTAATTTCTCACCCTCCCTCAATAGGAGACTCAGGCTCTTTCCTCCCAGGGTCAGAAAAGCTCCATGGATGGCCCCCTCTTTGACAGAACTTATGTCCATTTCACAGAAGGTCTTAGAAATCCCAGCACATAGCTGATGAAGGCAGAACTTGATCACTCTTCTGAACTGCTCTTCCAATCCCTCAACACCGTTTCCCTAAAGCTTGAGGGCCTCCTAGAATATCCGACATCTATTCTCAAATTTTGCCCTGGCCCAGCCCAGCAAAGGTATGGTGTTAAGACTAGAGTCAGGAGAGAGAGATTCCTCTCCTGATCCTACCATTTAGTAGCTGTGTGACCCTGGGCAAGTAAGTTACACGTTACACTCTAGGTTTCCTCACCTGCAAAATGGAGATGAAAAATAATTACATGAGAAAAGTGAAGGTTCCTTGCACCGTGCTATGCTCACAGTGGCAGCTCATTCGTTCATCCATTCACTCATTCCCCGAACCTACCAAGCCTTCATCTTCCTAGCTCTCCCTTCTCATGGTCTCTCAAACCCCTTTTCCCTCAAAAGGTTGCCTTCCAGGTATCTTCCTTCCATCCCACCTCCATTTTCCCATATTCTCCAGAACTTCTCAATCAGATGCCACACACACCCCTACATCCCTTTTCTCCCCCACATTGTCCTTACCTGGCGACCAGAACCCCCAACTCAGCAGTGTAACCAGGGGCCCTCTAGGACCAGTTCAACTGACCCCATCTTATCAACAGAGTAATTAAGAGTGGTTTTTCAGGAACTGAGACACCCTTGTCCAATTTGGGCCAGTTGGGACCACCAACCCATCAACTGGGCCTGTGCAAAGGTCAATCAGTGACCTTTTTGACCTCAAAGAGCTAAAAACTCTGCCCTCAGATCATGGTAACCGTGGCCATTTTGTGAACATGCGTCCTATGAAGAGCCGTGAAGTTTGACTACACTTGTGCAGATCATCAATTACCTGACTTCTCTTTACCTCCAATTCTCTATCTCCACACTTGAGACCGCCCTTCCTTTCATCCCATAAATTTTGCACCAAGCCCTGGATCAGGGAGACAGATCTGAGATCATGTGCCCCTGTCTTCTTGCAAATAGCAGATAGCAATGTGGCAATAAAGATGTTTTCTTTTCCCAAAAGCTGATTCTATAATAATTAGGTTTTTTTAATGCACATTGGGCCAGAGAACCCCAATTTTGTGCAGTAAAACATTTTGGTGACCACGAAGGGACAAGGTCCTGTGACTGCCCACCTGAGGCTCTGGAACCCCCAGCATGGTGTGGGGTCTTTTTGTCACCCTAAGTGGCCACCTAGACACTTCTGTTAGAGGCTCAGCTGATGGTATTCCCATTTCCTGCTGTGGCACTCCAGGCCTCAAGTCATTTATTTTCATTTGGGAGAAGAAACAGCTTCTTAATCAAGATGTCTCTGGGCTCTGGGTGAGTAACTTTAAGAAAGCACCTGTCCTTTACGTTACCTCTCTGGTTTGATTCCCTGAGAATATTAATTTGGCTTGTATTCTGGAGAATCCTGGTGGGCTGAGTCCCAAACCTTGGACCTGAACCAACCAAGGGAATTAGAGGCAGGATAAAAGCCTCACTCATGAAGTGGCTCCTGAGTAGCTCCTAGCAGTGGTTCCAAGCTACTCCTGGTTTTGAGCAGCTCCTGGCCCTGATTCTGAGTAGCTCCTGGCAGTCTGGTTCTGAGCTACTCTTGGCAAACTAGCTGGTATTCTGGTCTGTATTATGTGTAGAACTATATTGTGCATTAATCTTTGTCTAAATTGAGTTGGTTGTTTTGGGGACTGAGTTTCTCAGTGACTATAACAAACTCTATTTTTTAATATTTTTCCAGTTTCCCAAACTTTATTAAAGAAAAAGCAATGATGGTAAATCTCTAGAACATAGTCAATTTTCTGGGATTCTTCCCTCCGAAACGTGACATTTGATTTCCAAACACATGCCAGAGAGTACATGGTTCCCAACTGTACTAAGTAGATGAGAAGCTGAAATCCTAAAAATGTTCATCTTCCAACTTTCCCCAGTCTGTAGTCTGTCTTTGCATCAGCAGTAATTGCCTGAACAGCCACTATGGCTTCATTAATTTTTGTCTGTAGCTCTCTGAGCTCTTCTATATGCAGCAATCACAGAACCTGAGCAGCTTCGCTAAGAACTGCATCTCCTTTGTCAAAACCAAGAATGTTCTTGTCTAAAGCAACGGGCAAGCCCTTTTGGTTTGATTTGCTTTAGCAACTGCATCCTGTGTCATGCGCTCCTGGACCAAAATGCAAATAGCCTTGAGCATTTGAGCATACCATGATGATTACCAGGTAATCATCATGATGCTGGATCTGAAGAAGATTAGCCAAAGCCATTAGGCCAGCCTTAAAATCAGGATTATTTATATCCAGATTGATCAATGGCTCTGCACTTTTAGCTGCATTATCAGCATTTTTTGTATTATCAGGTACTAAGTCCTTGTACTTTTCAGCATGATCTCCAAATTCAAGTCTAACAGCTAAACCAGGAAGCCAGTCAATTGCTTCTTATAGATCTTGAATCTTGAAAGGACAGTTAACATCTCTGAGACATTTTTCAAAGAACTTGGGCCAGTCACGGCTGTGGATGTTTCTTAAATTACCCCGTCTTCAATTTTGTAGTGTCTGATTTTCTGGTCTTCAAGCTAAACAATAAAGTTTCTAAATTCTGTTTCATCCCTGCAGTTGAAGCCTGGGGGGTTGTGGTAGTCCAGGTCTGTCAGCTTGCGCCGGAACGTGGTGCTGCTCCGCTTGGGGCCTGGGCTCCGCCGGGCCAGGGAGGCGAGCGGGGCACTACAAACTCTCTTTAGAAATTACCTTGTTTGTTGTGGCCACCTTGGAAAGAGCCCCCTAACATGGGGATAACTATAAACAGCAGGCACGATAACCCGGGGTAATTTAAAATTATAGTGGCCATTTTGGGCTCTTTTTGAGCCTCCAAACTGAGGAACAAGGAAAATCTTTTTAAAGAGTCAAGTGCGACACCTTCCAGCAAAATTGTCCAAAACCTAAAGGTTCCAGAAGCTGTAAATATTTACGAAAACAAGCTAACAAACAAAAACAACTGCAGAATGTTAGCAAACTTGTTTTGTGTCCTAAGGGCTTGGCTTAATAATCATCAGGTTGGAGGTCCCAAAAATAGGGTCGGCCAAAATGTGGCTGCACCCCATTTTGCACTCAGAGATTGTCAGACAGAAATGTGGGTTGCACTCCTTTTTGTGGCTAAGGGTCCTACCAAACTGCCATCAGCCTCAGGGGAATTACATTGGCCATTAAAAGGAACGTTCCGATTAGATAAGATTATTTAAAAGTGCACTTAAAAGTAAAGACTTCAAAATTCCAAAGTAACTTTATTGAAAGTTTTGTTGCAAAAAGAAAAAAATAAGTTATAAAGGCTATCTAGGGCTGGCCCTGTGGCTTGGCAGTTAAGTGCGCGCGCTCTGCTGCTGGTGGCCCGGGTTCGGATCCCAGGCGCGCACCAAGGCACTGCTTCTCTGGCCATGCTGAGGCCGAGTCCCACATACAGCAACTAGAAGGATGTGCAGCTATGACATACAACTATCTACTGGGGCTTTGGGGGGGGGGATAAATAAATAAAATCTTTAAAAAAAAAAAAGGCTATCTAAAGGAAAAGTATATTAGGCCGTGGCTTTACAGACACCTGCGTAATCTACTCCCAGAGTGAATGAGACTCTGAGAGATTTTCTGGGAAACTGCTGTTCAATACAGCTAGGTATAGTTACTGCTTCTCCTGGCTGAAACCTGACAAGATATTTGAAAGGATTTAGCAATTTACAATCAGAAATTCAGCCAATCTGAAAATTGATATTTAGAGCCTGATAGGAATTTTCTTTCCAGGCTTCTTCCCTAAGTTAAAATAAAACTAAGAACTCAGAGGGAAAGAAGCAAATTAGGGATGATGTAGTTGGACAGGTAGATCAACCTGTAATGTCATTTAAGTTACAACCCAATTTCTGAGGAATTAAGAGCAACCGTCCTTAAAAAGTTCTTTGCAAAACTAGAAATGTGGCTCCAGACGCAGTTCAGATTCTACCCATTTCCTTTATCTCAAAAATCTTATAGCCTCTCCAGGAACTGTTATCTAGCCCATGACCAATTCCTAAGACTGAACAAAAAAGAAAGAAAAACAGCCATAAGAGCACTCTCACCCCAAATTTAGCATCCTGAGTATCTTCTCCAAAAATATTAGGAGAAAAAGCTTAAAACAAAGTTTGGATTCAATTATTTTTTCATAACTCGTGAACTTTATATTACTGTACCTGGTTCATGACAGAAGTTTTAAAACAATAGCTGTGGAGTCTTTGTGTATGTATGTCTATATGTATGTTATATATGTGTGATAGCTTACCCCCCGATGGTATAATTTCTAAAGAGCTCTATTCAATTGGGTTAAAGTAAGCACTTATATAAATGTAATAGAAACTAGCCCAAATATCTTTCAAGCTAACATGATATAAGTTTTGGTAAATAAAAGTTTATTTAAGTTTGTTTGATTGAAATGGACATGTCCTCAGAGTTGTCAGCACTGGATATGTTGTAGACATGCAGCCTTTATTCTACATTTATTGGTCAAATAAGCTCATGTTATCTCTATTATAAAACAGGTTAGCAAAAATAATAACTTAAAATGATAGCTAATTTTGTCTAATGTCTCATGAAGTTTTTATGGGTAATCTAAGCATAACTTGGAAGCAAATGACTTAGATACAAGTGATATAAAAGTTCATAGATAAACTTCTAGTAATAATTATATTTTATGGCATGTGTATTTAAAACAACTTCCAAAATCTCTTTGGTAACTTGAAACTTTGAAGTTTTGCTAGGTGAAATTAAATGATAAAAAAGTTCATTGAGGGCTAGCCCCATGGCCTCCTGGTTAAGTTTGGCATGGTTTGCTTGGGCAACCTGGGTTCAATTCCCAGGCATGGACCTACACCACTTGTTGGCAGCCATGCTGTGATGGCCACCCACATACAAAAAATAGAGGAAGACTGGCACAGATGTTAGCTCAGGGTGAATTGTCCTCAGCAAAAAAAAAAAAAATTCATTGAATATCTGGGTCATTTTCAAATAAGAAGAAATACTGAAACATTACTGCTAAACATGTCTATCTACTTTTGGCTTCTTATTACAGACAAATGAAAAGATGTTTGGATCTATTAATAAACATGTCTTGTATTTTATTGAAAGATTGTACTATAAAATAGTATGTTTCTAGAAATTATAAAAAGTATTTATAAATTTGCCAAGCTACAGAATGCTAATGTAAGAGACACTTTATAATTGCTTACTTCATAGTTTTCACTAAAAATTAAGGTCTGTAAGATTCAAAAATTCTAATTAACATGTGATTAAAACTACCAAAAATTGATAAGGAAAACATCTTGTTTTCTTTATATTCAAGGAAAGTAAGATGTATAATTTCAGTAAAGAAAGTATAAAGAATGGAAATATTTTTGTTTGTTAAGAAAGAGAAATTTGTCCTAAAATACTAGAAGGGAAAGAAAGCATGGGAAACATTCTGAATGTAAAAAGAAAATTATAGAAGGTTTTTGGAAGAGGAATCCTGAGGAAAGAATTGTGTGCATGGTCAAGTTGGCTAAGATGAAAATAAACTTAATTAAGTGAATAAGTGTTAATATCAAAAGTAAGCTGGTAAAAAATTAGAATTTGGTGTTCTCTCTCTTAAAAGGATAATTTTCTTGAACTGTCAGTCTGCTCTTTATACAGAGATTATAAAAGATTTTTCTTTACCTTTGAGTAATTCTGCCTAAAAGACAGAAATTCTATGTTTTGTCAAAATAATTTCCTATGTTCTAAAAGGCTGAAATCTCTCTATTAAGAGAACTTAGGGTTTTGGGTTTTTTTTTTCTGTTTAACTCTGTATATTTGCCTTTAACATCTTCTGTTGTCACTTGGGTTAAATGGATAACTAAGCCTTGTTTCACAGGGAGTATTGTTTGATATTTGACCAAGTGTTTTAAAGCCTTTTGATATTTTTGACAAACTTGACCAAAATTCAAACTTTGAGAATTTCCAATGGGGCCCTGGAACTTCTCAAGGAATTTGTTCTCTTTCTATAAAGAGGGAGATATTAAACTAATTAGGCTTATTTGGTATGTTAAATTACATGAGAAGCATTGCAAATAAATGACAAACCTTCTTAGGTTATATTGTGTGGATGAATGTTTATTAATATAAGTGTTTTTAAAAAAATTCTGACCCATCCTGGTTGTCAGCCATAATTCTAGTTATTATCTTAAAGTGTTGTATGTCACAGAAATAGCCAAGTTTCTCTGTCAATTTCCCTTTTTGAGTCTTCTGTCATTTGCAGATAGTTGTTGTTTTACTCCGATGTTTTTGCAGATGTACTTTATCTTCAGGGAGATTCGTGGAATGGACTCTGACACTTGCTCTAGAATGCAGGCTTCTGATAAACTTTCAGATTATAAAACTGTGCTGGATAAGAAATTACAGAACTCTATTAGAGACATTGATGGCCTCATATTTTTTTTATTTTTAATTTTTTTTTTGATTTTATTTATTTATTTTTCCCCCCCAAAGCCCCAGTAGATAGTTGTATGTCATAGCTGCACATTCTTCTAGTTGCTGTATGTGGGACGCGGCCTCAGCGTGGCCAGAGAAGCGGTGTGTCAGTGCGCGCCCGGGATCTGAACCCGGGCTGCCAGCAGCAGAGCGCACGCACTTAACCACTAAGCCACGGGGCCGGCCCTGATGGCCTCATAAAACTTCTAACAGAAGATTAAGATCAAGAATTGATTACATGGCACTGAATAAACTGATGAAGATGGTTATAATTTTTATGACTATTCATTTGAAATATTGCTGACCTTTAATGTTTTGTTTTTACAGATTTAAGGAAACCTTTTTCTCTTTTCTCTTAAGCTAACTATGACTTATAGCAATTTGGCAAAATTATATCTTTGTAAGCAAAATTGAAACATTTATTTTTTTCTCCCTACCTGAACCCTCCAGAATGGAAAGTCATGTTGAGTGAGTATTGTTATTTTCATGGCAATATAGTTATTTGCATAAGTTCAGTAAGAATCTGATCTCCTTATAGCAGGACACAATTGGAAATATTGGTTATATTACCAAGGCTTTGACTGGAATGTTATATTTGAGAGAAATATGCATAGACTCAGATATGACCTTTGTTCCTCAAAGGAACAAAGACTGACTTTATGGAATAAAGACACTTGGAAATATTGGCCTGGTACCTTGCTTAAAGAGTTCCCAGCAACCTGACCAGGTGAGTAAAGAAGGTCACTTGCCTGGCCAGTGCAAGGAACCTGAGGATATTTTGGGGGGCCTCAAGAGAAGAGATGAATTCATCCAAATCTATAGGTATTGCAGGTGGAGTCTGATGACAAGTCCTTTGCTTGGTTTTCCTAGCCTTGAGAGGTCTCTAAAGTTTCATCTGAGACTCCTTATAAAAAGTTCCAGCAAAGCAGATTTAAAAGAGCATATGTGATCAATTGCTATTCCTGCTGTACTTATGTAAATAATTGGGCCAAGTTTATTGAAACTGGACTTATTTTGCAAACCAATTAGTCTTAATTTGGCTATCTTTGGTAAAAATAAGGGTGATTTTAGAGGGAAAAATTGTTTCAACAGAAACTATAATACACATTCGTGGATATCAGGTTCTAGTTCTGTTGTCTTTGAGGTGTTATTTTCTATCTGTAAACTTGACTGAATCCTGAATTCTTCTAGTCTCCTGAAATATCTGGCTACAAATCTCCAAACTAACATTTTCCATCATTTTCATTTGGAATCATTGAGAACTGAAACTGCCCTTTTTCCTGAAGCCCCGGAAAATGAAGCTGGACAACTTGATAGAAACTTATGACAGATTCATGCCTGTTGCTGTGTAAGCCACTCAGAAAGACACATGAACACATGATAACATCATCAGAGACATTTCAAACTGCAAAAGATGCTTCAACGTTGACATCTAGAAATCTTCTTGACTGGCTGCCTCCCTGGGCTCAGAAACTGGTTTATAATTTGCTCCAACCATTAACATTGTTTTTCTTTTTGTTTCTCTAGAAGTGCATCTTATTAAATACCTGGTTACTCACTTACACAATGTAGGTCTAACGTTGGGAGGCCACCTACATCATAGTCTCAGAGACTGGTTCAATGAGATGGAGAACCTTCACCCCTTATCAGCAGGAAGAAGCTAGAGCAGTCTTCACCCTATATCCCTCAAGATTGAGGAATGAACAACAAAAACGGGGGATTTGTAACCACGGGCCCTCTAGGATAAGTTAAACTGACCCCATCTTATCAACAGAATAATTAAGTGTGGTTTTTCTGGAACTGAGACCCCTTGTCCAGTTCAGGCTGCTTGGACCACCAATTCATCAACTGGGCCTGCGCAAATGCTTGATAAGTGACCTTTTTGACGTCAAGGAGCTAAAAACTCCACCCTCAGATCATGGTAACACTGCCAGTTTGTGAACAGGTGTCCTATGAAGAGCCATGAAGCTTGACTAAGCTTGTGCAGATCATCAATTACCTCACTTCTCCTTACGGCCAGTCATCTATCTCCACACTTTAGATCACACTGCCTTTCCTCCCACAAATTTTGCCACAAGTCCTGGATCAGGGAGACAGATCTGAGAGCTTATGCCCCTGTTTCCTTGCAGCTCAATCTAGCAGTAAAGCTGTTTTCTTTTCCCAAAAGCTGATGCCCTAATAATTGGCCTTTTTTAAGGCACATCAGGGGAGAGAACTCCAATTTTGTGTGGTGGTAGCAGCAGCAGCAAATAAAGCTTCCCAAGGAGCACTCCAGCCAGAGTCCACTGAGCAATTTGTCCCCCGCCTCCGCCCTCACTCGGCTCCAGGATTGGGTCGTTTCCGTCTGTCCTCGCTGTGATTGGCCGTCCTGGGCCCGGTTGAGCAGGAGATGGGGCGTGAAGTGTTGCCGCTGCCCAGGCCTCATCTCCGGTACGCCGCTCACGCAGTGAACCTTCCTGTCTAGAGAGGCGGATGAACTCCAGTTTCGAAGACCACCTTTTAGGGGCGGAGAAAAAAAGAGCCGAGCAAAGAAGTCGAGTCTCTTCCGCTGAGAGGAGGGCTCTGCCGCCGCGCCGCGCCGCGCCGCCGTGACGACATCCTTCCGCTCCTGAAGCCGAGCGTCCTCAGCGGCGGGTGGCGGGCGCCTGCGCAGTGGCTCCGAGTGGGCGGTTGCTGGTTGGTGGTTGTAGTAACGGGGGAAGCAGCCGTCGGTGGCGGCCGTGAGCCCGCCTGGGGAAGGAGGACGGAGGTAAGGGAAGAGCGCGGTCCCCGCCTGCCCGCCCGAGCCATGGGAAGATGAGACGGGTAAGCGCCTGCGTCCGCGCGCCCTCCTGCCGAGCGCGGTGCGCTCCCGGGTCTGGGCGGCCCCGGCGGCTGCGCTTCCCTCTGAGTCCGGGAGCAGCTGGTGGCTTCCGGGCGCGCCGGGCTGAGTCGCGGCGGCGGAGTCGCCCGGTCCTTCCCCTGGGGAGCATCTGCGACCTGCCTGGGGTTGGGGTGAGCCGAGGTCGGGCTGAGGGGCTGATCCCGTGAGGGCGAGGACGCTCCTGGGGCGAGTGTCCTTAATCTTCTTCCGATCGTCCTGTCTGTCCCCGCTCTGCCGGCGGCCTGGGACGGGTCGGCACCCCTTCCTCGCTTGCAGATTTTGTTTTGCTTCAGCTTAAAGGACATCCCAGCATTTTGGGAGAGATCGAGAAATCCCGTTGGGAATCCTCGGAAGAACGCCTTTGAGGTGGTTAGATCTTCAGCCCATTCCGCTGAAGATCTGTAGGGATCGTTATCGGGATCGGCGTTTTTTTGTCCTGTTAACAATCTAATCTTATCGCATATGTGAATGGATAGAAAAGGTTTGGAAAGATTGACATCAGGTGGTTATCTCTGAGCAATGGGATTACGGTTATTTAAATATTTTCATTTTCTTTATCAGTCATTTCTATTCCTTCCTGTCACACACATAACGAATATGTACTTTTCTCCAATGGAAAATATATTTTAAGTTAGAAATGGGAATATTCTAATTTTAATGACTGAGATTCAGATGATAGTTTGTGATTTTTAGTAAGGGAGAAAAATTTTTGAGAGTGTTTGGAAGGACAGTTTATTCCCCAGCTATTTATTACCTTGATTCAGTAGAATATATTAATCTTTTGGTTCAGTGGTTGGATTTGTTTTAGTGGAAACATGAGGGCGTTTTACTTGTGTGCTTGTCATAGAGTCGAAAGTATTTTCAAGGATCTTAAATCTTGAGTTTTTATTTTTAACCCAGGTCCAGTTTTTCTAGCAAGGAATCTGTTTTAGGCAGTCATCCACTTACCTCAGGCTTCTCTGAAAGTTAAGTAAATCTATCCTTTTGGTGCGTGTTAGATATAGTATATAAAAGAAAAATGAGAAACTCAAACTTAATAACAGCTCTTCAAATACATAGAGGACAGACAGTACGTTTGGGAAAAAAATCTTGATTTTTCTGGCGTATGTGAGGGACTGTGATAGAAAGTAAGCTTCTAGAGGCTGGGCACCATTTAGGTAAATATTCATTTTTATTACTTGAAGATTATCAGCAATAATCAACAAATAGACAACTGTATTATGTTTCAGATCATTTGGCTTTCTTACAGGAATCAGTGCCACCCAAATTGATTGACCCAGTGAATCTGCAAGGAAAGGTCTCTGAGGCCCCCGTCTGCTGACTGTATGACAACCCCTAAAGGAAATGCCAGTCGTGATGGCCCGGGACCTGGAGGAAACAGCATCATCCTCAGAGGATGAGGAGGTGGTAAGCCAAGAGTAAGTAATAGCAAGCCTGCTTTTGACCCTTTGCCTCTAGGATGGAAAATAGTTCTCTTTTACTCATATACTCTTTTACCGAATATCCTTCCTTTACTATTGTCTGCCTCTGGTTTTAGCTTCTATCCATGATCTAATTCAAGATCTTATTCTGTCTCCATCAGCTATCTGAAATGACATAAGGCTCTGGGCTCATAAGTGAACTCGGGCTCATGAATGAACATCGGTTCTAGACGTTGCAGGTAGTAGCTCTTAGTAAAAACTCTTAATCAGAGCTCCTACCATAGAAGATTTTGAAATTTTTAGATATTGAAGAAAAATAGATCTCCAAACTCTTGTGACATTGGTTATGTTCATAAGCCTTTACAGTGATGGAATGATGATAATATAGAGGTTAGGTGACTTCCCAGAGTAACTGTGGGGCAGGACATTAGAATTCTGTAGCCTGTGCTGTGTCTATTGGACCACATTGCTTTCCTGAGTTCTTTTAGGTAAGAGTCATGTTTCTTGATTGCTGGATTCTCATAATAAAAATGAATGATAGTGATAAGTGCAGCTGCTATAGATGATGGTAAGGGCTTTAACTACTGTATCTCATTTAATCTGAAGATGTTATTATTCCCACTTTATTAAACTGAGACTCACAAATATCAGAGTACTTCCTAAGGGGCGCATAGAGAGTATGTGAAGGATTGAGATTCAGACCTAATTTTCCTGGATTTTGAAGCACTTTGCAGTTTTGCCTCCCTTAATGTTATTACTTGACACAGAGAACAAAGAGACTGGCTTAAAATTAATATTAGTTTTAAGATTCTCTGTGAGTCCCCTTGGATATGTGTGTGTTGTCTAACCTGAGAAATGGGCATAATATCTCCAGGCTATTTTGTAGGCGTATGGTGAGGATCAAATAGAAGAATGTGTATGAAATTACTTTGTAAATTATAAAGTGCCATACAAATGTAAGGCATGATTCTAACTGGCTTTAATATTGAATTTAAAGTGGAATTCTTATCATAAAGTGGAAGATTCCATTATTTAATATGACTTGAAAAAAATTATTGAAGCATTAATAAAGCTTTAAGGAGAGGCTTCTCATCACTGTTAGGCTGTAGAAAATAATAGAGATTGGACCATATATTTGGATCATTCTCATTCAGGATAATTAAATGGGTAATTCCCTTTGGCCACTTTGCTTTCTTGAGATTTTTGCTTTCTGTGTGCCACTTTACCCATTTTACGAAATTTTTAACTTCTGCTGCAAGCATCCATCTTTCTGATTTCAAGATAATGATTTACTCCATGAATCTCTCTGTTATTAGTGGGCCTAGAGGTTAAGCCTGACAAGTATTAGATTGCACTACATGAAATTGCTATTTTGATAGGTCAAAAACAGTCAAATATTGGGGCTGGCCCGATGGCGTAGCAGTTAAGTTCGCACACTCCACTTCGGTGGCCTGGGATTCTCAGGTTCGGATCCCAGGCGCGGACCAATGCACTGCTTGTCAAGCCATGCTGTGGTGGCGTCCCATATAAAGTAGAGGAAGATGGGCACAGGTGTTAGCCCAGGGCCAATCTTCTTCCTCAGCAAAAAGAGGAGGAGTGGCAATGGATGTTAGCACAGGGCTAATCTTCCTCACAAAAAAAAAAAAATTAAAAATAGAAATACCATACAACTCAGCTATTCCACTACTGGGTATTTATCCAAAGAACATGAAATCAAACATTCAAAGAGACTTACGCACCACTATATTCATTGCAGCATTATTCACAATAGCCAAGGCATGGAAGCAACCCAAGTGCCCATCCACTGATGAATGGATAAAGAAGATGTGGTATATATACACAACGGAATACTACTCAGCCATATAAAAAGACAAAAACGTCCCATTTGCAACAACATGGGTAGACCTTGAGGGTATTATGTTAAGTGAAATGAGCCAGACAGAGAAGGACAAACACCACCTGATTTCACTCATATATGGAACATAAACACATGGACAAAGAGAACAGATTAGTGATTACCAGAGGGGAAGGGGGTTGGCGGGTGTGCATAAGGACTAAAGGGGCAAAATATGTGGTGACTGAGAAATAATAATGTACACCTGAAATTTCACAATGTTATAAACTATCATGACCCCAATAAAATAATAAAAAAAAATCAACAGCAGGACTTTGAAAGGAAGAAGAGCAAAAGGTCCATGAATTTGGATTGGGGGGAGTAGTGGGGATTACACCTTTGTTTTCACTAACTTCTAGAAATTTAGCATTTCTCAATTATAAATATAGGCAACAAAGCACAGCAGTGTTAGCGTTATCTGTGCCATTGGCTCTACCTGAAATTACAGATTTTTTATATCATTTTACAGTTGTTGCCGATATCTCAAAATGTCATTTACATTTATCACTACTTCTGAGTTATGGTAGATATTAAACTTGCCACTAGATCACCTGTGATCACAGTCGTCCTCCTCTGCTGTGATGAGGCTGGACAATAATCTGGCAACTCTGCCTCAAGCCACCAAATGGTGACATCTCACATTGGTGGTCCAGACATCTATGATGCTTCCCAGTATTCCCCACTTATAAGTGTTAATCAAAGACCACCCTAGAGTGCGATGATTTTATGCAAACTAAGCAAAAACAGTCTTCCTGCTACTGTCTTTAGAAAATAAAATTTAACCTTCCACTGTTTTAAATGAATCATCTTGTTATTTAATATAGTAATAAGAAAGCATATATTACTATATCACAAGTTTGTTTTTCTAATTTTGATAACTGCGCTTCAATGTAATTGGTATTCTTTGTAATATGTATTTTATTTTAAGCCCTTAGAAATGTTATTCTGATAGGGATTCATGGCACTAAAAAGGCTAAGAACCCATGGATCTAAGGTAATCTAAAGCATAAAGTCTCCATCCATTCATTCATTCAGTCATTCATTCAGTCAGCAAGTATTTATTGAGAACCTACCATAATACTAGGTTGAACCATCTGAAATTGTCAATATTTGACTTTTTTCTTTTGTTTCCTTTGTCCAAGTAGACATGGTATTCAAAAAGATCCTTCTAAGACCGATGTCAAAGAGTGTACTGTCTATATTTTCTTCTAGGAGTTTTATGGTTTCAGGTCTTACATTCAAGTCTTTAAACCATTTTGAGTTAATTTTTGTGTATGGTGAAAGATAATGGTCTACTTTTAACCTTTTGCATGTGGCTGTCCAGTTTTCCCAACACCATTTATTGAAGAGACTTTCCTTTCTCCTATGTATGATCTTGGCTCCTTTGTCAAAGATCTGCTGTCTGTAGAGGTGTGGTTTTATTGCTGGTCTTTCAATTCTGTTCTATTGATCTGTGTGTCTGTTCTTGTACCAGTACCATGCTGTTTTGATTACTCTAGCTTTGTAATACATTTTGAAATTTGGGATTGTGATGCTTTCAGCTTTGTTCCTTTTTCTCAGGATTGCTTTAGCTACTTGGGGTCTTTTGTTGCCCCATATGAATTTTAGGATTCTTTGTTCTATTTCTGTGAAGAATGTCATTGGGATTCTGATTGGGATTGCATTGAATCTGTAGATTGCTTTAGGTAGTATGAACATTTTAACTATATTTATTCTTCCAATCCATGAGCATGGAATATCTTTCCATTTCTTTATGTCCTCATCAATTTCTTTCAATAGTGTCTTTTTTTTTTTTAATATTTTATTTATTTATTTATTTTTCCCCCCAAAGCCCCAGGAGATAGTTGTATGTCATAGCTGCACATCCTTCTAGTTGCTGTATGTGGGACGCAGCCTCAGCATGGCCAGAGAAGCAGTGCATCGGTGCGCGCCCGGGATCCAAACCCGGGCCGCCAGCAGTGGAGCATGTGCACTTAACCGCTAAGCCATGGGGCCGGCCCTCAATACTGTCTTATAGTTTTCATTTTGTAGCTCTTTCACCTCCTTGGTTAAATTTATTCCTAGATATTTTATTCTTTTTGTTGCAGGTGTAAATGGCCACAAAAGATGCTTGTATTCTTGCGTTCTCTTTCTGTTAGTTCGTTATTAGAGTATAGAAATGCAACTGATTTTGTAAGTTGATTTGGTACCCTGCAACTTTGCTGTAGTTGTTGATTATTTCTAATTGTTTTCCAGTGGATTCTTAAGGGTTTTCTGTATATAAAATCATATCGTCTGCAAATAGTGTGACTTGCACTTCTTCATTGCCTATTTGGACTCCTGTTACCTCTTTTTCTTGCCTAATTGCTTGCCTAATTGCTCTGGCCAAAACCTCCACTACTATGTTGAATAAGAGTGGTGAGAGTAGGCACCCTTGTCTTGTTCCTGTTCTCAGAAGGATGGCTTTCTGTTTTGAGCATTAAGTTATGATGTTGGCTGTGGGTTTGTCACATATGGCCTTTATTATGTTGAAGTACTTTCCTTCTATACCCATTTTATTGAGAGTTTTTATCGTAAATGGATGTTGGGTCTTGTCAAATGCTTTCTCTGTATCTTTATTCCTCATTTTGTTAATGTGGTGTATCACATTGATTGATTTGCAGATCTTGAACCATCCCTGTGTCCTTGGTATAAATCCCACTTGGTCATGGTGTATGATCTTTTTAGTGTATTGCTGTATTCGGGTTTTTAATGTATTGCTGTATTCAGTTTGCCAATGTTTTGTTGAGGATTTTTTCATCTGTGTTTATCAGTGATATTGGCCTGTAATTTTCCTTCTTTGTGTTGTCCTTGTCTGGCTTTGGTATCAGGGTGATGTTGGCCTTGTAGAATTTGTTAGGATGTATTCTGTCTTCCTCAATTTTGGGGGATAGTTTGAGAAGGATAGGTATTAAGTCTTCTTTCAATTTTTGGTAGAATTCTCCAGAGAAGTCATCTGGTCCTGGATTTTTATTTTTTGGGAGGTTTTTGATTACTATTTCAATCTCTTTATTTGAGATTGTTCTATTCAGATTCTCTATTTCTTCTTGGTTCAGTTTTGGGAGGTTATATGAGTCTAAGAACTTATCCATTTCTTCTATGTTGTCCAATTTGTTGGCATGTAGTTTTTCATATTATTCTTATAATCCTTTGTATTTCTGTGGTATTCATTGTAACTTCTCCTCTTTCATTTCTAATTTTATTTATTTGCACCTTCTCTCTTTTTTTCTTAGTGAGTCTGGCTAAGGGTTTGTCAATTTTGTTTATCTTCTCAAAGAACCAGCTCTTTGTTTCACTGATCCTTTCTACTGTTTTTTTGTTTCAATTTCATTTATTTCTGCTCTAATTTTTGTTATTTCCCTCCTTCTGCTGACTTTGATCTTTGTTTGTTCTTCTTTTTCTAGTTCTGTTAGGTGTAGTTTAAGATTGCTTATTTGAGATTTTTGTTGTTGGTTAAGGTGGGCCTGTATTGCTATGAATTTCCGTCTTAGGACTGCTTTTGCTGCATCCCATATGAGTTGGTATGGTGTATTTTCATTCTCATTTGTCTCCAGATATTTTTTGATTTCTGCTTTAATTTTTTCAATGATCCATTGATTGTTCAGTAGCATGTTGTTTAGTCTCCATATATTTGTCAGTTTCCCAACTTTTTTCTTGTGGTTTGATTTCTAGTTTCATAGCTTATGGTAGGGAACAATGCTTGATATGATTTCAATCTTCTTAAATTTATTGAGGCTTGCCTTTTTTCCCAGCATATTGTCTGTCCTTGAGAAAGTTCCATGTGCACTTGAGAAGAATGTGTATTCTGCTGTTTTTGGATGGAGTGTTTTGTATATATCTCTTAAGTCCTCCTGGTCTAGTTTTTCATTTAAATCCACTATTTCCTTGTTGACTTTCTGTCTGGATGTTCTATCCATTGATGTAAGTGGGGTGTTGAAGTCCCCTACTATTATTGTGTTGTTGTTAATATCTCCTTTTAGGTTTGTTAATCGTTGCTTTATGTACTTTGGAGCTCCTGTGTTGGTTGCATATATATTAATAAGTGTTATGTCTTCTTGGTGGAAAGTCCCTTTTATCATTATATACTGCCCCTCTTTGTTTCTTGTTGTCTTTTTTATCTTGAAGTCTGCTTTGTCTGACATAGGTATGGCAACATCTGCTTTCTTTTGCTTGCCATTTGCTTGGAGTATCATCTTCCATCCCTTCACTCTGAGCCTGTTTGTCTTTAGAGCTGTGTTTCCTGGAGGTAGCATTTTGTTGGGTCTTGTTTTTTGATCCATCCAGCCACTCTCTGTCTTTTGATTGTAGGATTCAATCCCTTTAGAGTGATTATTGATACATGAGGTCTTAATACTGCCATTTTTTCTCTTATTTTCCGGTTGTTCTGTATTTCCCTTATTTCTTGTCCCGTGGATTTCCAACTGCCAATTTAGTTTGGTGATTCTCTGGGATGGTTTTCTCAGTTTTCTCTTTATTTATCATTTTTGTCTATGTACTGATTTTTTGTTTAGTAGTTACCATGAGGTTTGTGTAAAAGATCTAGATGAGATAGTCCATTTTCTGATAGCCTCTTATCTCCTTAGTCTAAGCAGGTTCCATCCCTTCCTCATCTAAGTCGTTGTCACAACTTATTCCATTTTGTGTTTTGAATTTGTGATTAAAATTAAATGGTTATAGTTATTTTTGATGCCGTCCTTCCATTTATCCTTAATGTTATAATTGTTTGCTAACCTGTTCTGATAGAGAGCTGCCATTTTCTGATTTTGTTTGTCTATTTATTTCGTTGCTGAAGGCTTTTTAAACCATTTTTTTTGTCACGTACAAGGGCCTTCTTGGTCCTTCTTGTAGATGGGATCTTGTGGGGATGAACTCCCTCAGCTTTTGTTTATCTGGGAAAGTTTTTATTTCTCCATCGTATCTGAAGGATAGTTTCACTGGATAAAGTATTCTAGGCTGAAATTTTTTGTCTTTCAGTATTTTGAATATATCATTTCACTCTCTCCTAGCCTGTAAGGTTTCTGCTGAGAAATCTGCTGAAAGGCAGATAGGGGTTCCTTTGTAGGTGATTTTCTTCTGCCTTGCTGCCCTTAATATTTTTTCTTTGTCATTGACTTTTCCAGTTTTCCTAATATGTGCCTTGGAGAAGGTCTTCTTACATTGATGTAATTAGGAGTTCTATTAGCTTCATTTACATGTAATTCCATCTCCATCTGCAGGTTTGAGAAGGTCTCAGCTATTATTTTTTTGAACAAGCTCTCTGCTCCTCTCTCCCACCCTTCTCCCTCTGAAATACCTGTAATCCTTAAGTTGCATTTCCTAATTGTGTTGGATATTTCTCGGAGTATTTCTTCATTTATTTTTAGTCTTAGTTCTCTCTCCTCCTCCACCTGATGCATTTCTGTATTTCTGTCCTCTAAATTACTAATTTTGTCCTCCGTAATATCAGCTGTGTTTTTTAAGGATTCTAGATTTTTTTATGCCATTCATTGTGTTCTTCATCTCTAACATTTCTTTTTTTTTTTTTTAATAATTTTATTTATTTATTTTTTTTTGCCCAAAGCCCCAGTAGATAGTTTTATGTCATAGTTGCACATCCCTCTAGTTGCTGTATGTGGGACACGGCCTCACCATGGCCGGAGAAGCAGTGCGTCAGTGCGCGCCTGGGATCCGAACCCAGGCCACCAGCAGCGGAGCGCATGCACTTAACCGCCAAGCCACGGGACCAGCCCCTCTAACATTTCTAATTGTTGTTGTTTTTTTTTTATAATTTCAATCTCTTTTGTGAAGAATTCTCTCAGCTCATTAATTTTATTCCTGAGTTCATTGAACTGTCTTTCTGAGTTTTCCTGTAATTCATTGAGTTTCTTTATGATAACTATTTTGAATTCTCTGTCATTTCGTTTGTAAATTTCTATGACTTCAGGATTGGTTTCTGGATACTTGTCATTTTCCTTCTGGTCTGGAATGTTAATATATTTCTTCATGCTGTTTGATGGGGTGGACCTTTGCCATCACATAGTGGTAGTATCTGGTCGCAGATTCCACCTGCTACCACTGGAGGGGCAGGAGCTGCGTTTTCTGAGCCTGCTGTGACCCCTGGCAGTTGTCCCTTTCTGTTGGAAGTTGTGCTGATAGGGCTCTCTCTCTCTGGCCACTGCTGCCTCACACACACACGTGGAGGCACTCTGGCGGGGATCCCCTGCCCTGCCCAACTGAGCCAAGCTGGTGCGCCAGGTGGGATGGGGGACAGGGACGCCTTCTTTCCCACCCACGCTACCGCTCTGCACTCGGTGGCTGCCCACCTCAGCTGCTTTGCTTGGTGAGAGTGCCCCTGGGGTGGCTTAGCCACCTCGGTGTGGACTGTTCCTGTGGGTTGGGAAGCAACTCCAAGAGTGGAAAGAATGCCTGCGGAGAGCTGCCTTTTCCCCTTTCTCCCCTCAGAGTCATGTGCTGGCCACCATGTGAGGTCTTGCACCCTAGATCGCTACCCCTGGGCCGGGGGAGGAGATCCCCTTACCTCCTTGCACTGCCCTCCTGGTGGTCCAGCAGCCCTGCCTTCAGACATATGGCTGCGTGGATCTCTCAGATATCTGTTGTGTTATGTGGATGTCCTCTGTTGGTTAATGAATGTCCTTTTCGTTGTATCTTAGTGGGGAGAGCCTAGGAGAACAGCTCCCTCCACCATGATGCTGACTTCACTCCACTACTGTTGATTTTTGACTGTTAATCTCGTTCTGTCACCTCATGTCTTGTCTGTCAGTCACTTAACAGATCTTAAGTCAATCTTGTTCAGATTTAGGGCAGTAGGCTTACATTTAAAAAGGTTTGGAAATTAGAAGGTCTTAAATCATCTAAGGATGTTGATTTGATCTAAAGATCCATGGATATCTGTTAGATCTGCTCAGATCCATAGGCCATGTTAAAAGTGTTAATGCCTTGCAATCCTGGACTTCAGGGCTAGAAACTGTTCAGAAAGTCCTTGTTTTGCATGGCATTATTTCAGATAATAAATGTCAAGGGGCTCTTTTTCTATATTTTGTTTGGGCATCCCAAATACAAATTCATAAATAGATGTGGAAACTTTCATAAAAGGATTTTTTTTTTTTTTTTTAGATTTTATTTATTTTATTTTTTCCCCAAAGCCCCAGTGGATAGTTGTATGTCATAGCTGCACATCCTTCTAGTTGCTGTATGTGGGACTCGGCCTCAGGATGAACGGAGAAGCGGTGCCTCGATGCGCACCCGGGATCCGAACCCGGGCCACCAGCATCGCAGCGCGCGCACTTAACCACCAAGCCACAGGGCCGGCCCTCATAAAAGGATTTGATGTAAGGTTTCTTTAGTCACGGGAAAAATAGTAACCTTAATTCCTATCATAAACGCTGGGTTTATATCAGTTAAAAGGATCACCAGCATTTACATGGAAAAAATAAAAGATCATCAAAACAAATGATTATCGAATGAGTGCTACAGGATTTTACAGAAGGAAGGCATCACTGTGGCTGGAGGAGCTGGGGAACGTCCATGGATGTGGTGAGATGGGCTGGGCCTTGGAGAGTGGGATTAAATGGACAGAGAAGTGGGGAAGGCATTTCCAGCGGGGATGTTGGTATGAGTCAGGCATAGAAGCTTTAAGTTATACAGGCTGGATCCCAGGAGTGAATAATATATATTCCTCGTGAAATTGCTTCTTAAAAACCAAAACGTTCTTAGGCTTTCAATAAAGTGAACCATAAAACTGGTCTACTTCAGTAATTAATCATTCACATCCTTGGTCTTTTCGTGACTCTCATGAATTATATTTTCTTAATATATACCAGTTTCTAGTGTGAATGAAAATGTAAGGTCCCAATTTCCAGTTTCCTAATCATTTTGAGTCTTTCCCTTTAGCACCACCTGGTGGACACATGATTTTCATAACAATTTAGCATCTACCTTAAATGTGTTTTGGTTGACCTTAGTGAATAATTTGTCTCCTACCTCTTTTATCTTTTCATAGGTTGTAAGTGGAAAGATTTCTCTGTCAGAGATTTGGCTTTCCACAGATAGTATGGTTAGGATCTTGGCTCTTCTCAGCTGTGTATCTGTTTATAGTCATGCATCGCTTAATGATGGGGATACGTTCTGAGAAATGTGTCATTAGGTGATTTCATCATTGTGTGAACATCACAGAGCGTACTTACACAAACCTAGACGGCATAGCCTACTATACACCTAGGCTATATGGTACTAATCTTATGGGACCATCATCATATATGCACTCTGTTGTTGACTGAAACGTCGTTATGCGGTGCATGACTGTGTTGTGTTCCTGACTGTTGTCAGGAATTTCTAACTGGTAGCAGTAATCCATTGGTTGTGAGTGCTAAGACAGTGGTGCCAGTGTGTAGCTAGTGCTAGATTGACAAGGAACTTTGAATAGTTTCCAAAGTTTCTGTCTAAGACTTGGTAATTTAGGCTGCCTATTATTTCTCGGTCCTCTGACTTAGAAATATAGTAGAAAAATTAAAGTTGGAAAAGATCATAGGAATCATCTGGCCCCTTACCCTGATTTTATAGATGTTTAAGTTTTAAAAGCATGAAAACCACCAAAAAAATCCTTCTTGCTAAAAAATGCACCCTGTATGGGCCGGCCCCGTGGCTTAGTGGTTAAGTGCATGCGCTCGGCTACTGGCAGCCCAGGTTCGGGTCCCAGGCACGCACCGACGCACCGCTTCTCTGGCCATGCTGAGGCTGCGTCCCACATACAGCAACTAGAAGGATGTGCAACTATGACATACAACTATCTACTGGGGCTTTGGGGAAAAAAAAAAGGAGGAGGATTGGCAATAGATGTTAGCTCAGAGCCGGTCTTCCAAGAGTAGGATTAGCATGGATGTTAGCTCAGGGCTGATCTTCCTCACAAAAAAAAAAAAAAAATGCACCCTGTAAACACCATTTCTCACAAGTGGACACTATCATCCAAGTCAGAGAGTAAGAACAATTAGCATCCACATTCCATTTCTAGAAAACAGGAGATGAACTAGGTGTGGTGTTCTTTGTTTTCCTCACTAAAAGGCTTTTGGCAGCTCATGCCAGGTCTAAAGGCTGCCTTACTTCTAAGATTGGTAGCCTGGCAGCCTGTGCATTCAAATTGTGGATCTTTTTTTTTTTGATGGGGAAGATTTGCCCTGAGCTAACATCCGTTGCCAATCTTCCTCTTTTTTTGCTTGAGGAAGATTAGCTCTGAGCTAACGTCTGCGCCAATATTCCTCACTTTTTGTATGTGGGATGCCTCCACAGCATGTCTGATGAGTGGCGTAGGTCCGCACCTGGGATCCCAATTCGTGAACCTGGGCTGCCGAAGTGGAGCCCGCAGAACTATAACCACTCAACCATGGGGCCAGCCCCTCAAAATTTGGATCTTTAAAAACTTGGGCTGGGAGAGTCTGACTTAGCCCTGAGATTTGTGGTATGGACTTTGTTACGGGGTGTGGTCATGTGAGTTTTTGAGAGCAGCCTGAATCTTGGTTAAATGCATCTTATTCCCTTTAAGGAATTGATTCAGTCCCCAAAGAGTTGGGTTTAAGGTGATCCATATACAGAACATCACCGAAATGTGACTCGGGAGATGGAAGGGTAGAAAGAACAGACACTTATTTTCACATACCTGTTCCATTACTTAACCAGCTGTGTGACCTCGGGCAAATTACTTAACCTCTCTGAGACACCTTTTCTTCAGTTCATAGTGCGGCAAGATGATTAAGTGAGGTAACATGTAAAAGCTCTTAGTTTAATTCCTGGCACAGTGTAGGGACTCAGTTCATTTCTTTCCCTTTCTACCTCCCTGCATTAAGGAGGTTGAAAATTTTCCTAATCTGTGAGTAAATATACATGTGTCTAAGATTGATTAATCTGAGATTTCCTGAGGATAGAGTAAGAGAATAAAGTCAGGGGTCCTTTTCTGAAGGAAACTGTCTATTGTTCCATTTAGTATAGGCTTTCTTGAAAATACGTGGTTTTAATTGGGAAACTTGTATTAATTTAGGGTTCCTAGCTCAGAATCTTAGGATGGGCCATCAAATTGGCTTAAAAAAGAACTATAGGGTGTAAAAGGGGTATATAAATTATTGTGAATATATTAGTTAGCATTCTTTATGTGTGCTGGGGAGTAAAGTGTCCTAAATAACGAAAGGAATTTATTTACTCATATTTAGGAAAGTCTTGTTTCTGTAACTCCACATTTGCCGCTCAGGATCTCACTTCTCTCATTCTTTCATTCAGGCTCCACTGACTTCCCTCTTCTACCAAAGCTCCATGCTCTCCTCTCCAGGTCACGAAATGACAGTTGCACTTCCAGACCTCTCATGCCCTTACACCACCAAGGGGAAGAGAGGCCGTCTCCCTTGTAGCTGCTATAGAAGAGAAAGAAAGCATCGCTTTCTCAGAGGGTCTCACAACCTGTCTCCTGACACTCACTGGCTCCTATTGGTTTATGTGTTCATCCCTGAACCAGTCACTATAACTGGGGGGTGGAATACCTTGATTGGCTGAAACCAGTCAAGGCCTATCCCTGGAGCAGGGATGGAATTAATCTTAAACAAACCACATGCTTAAGAATGGGAGACTAATGGTTTCCCAAAGGACGTTTGGGGTTCTTATGCCAAAAGGAGGGGAAAGTTGCTAAGCAGCAAACCGCAGTGATCTGCTTCAGCTGGTAATTCAGATTTTGAGCTGTGAATTAATAAAGCCTTTTATTACAGTTGCAGGGATCATCCATGTATCATGTGGACTGGAGGCTGCAGGAGAATTCCAGTTTTGGTGTTCCATGCTGATGCTGTTCTGACAAAGGACAACAATATTCAAGTAATTGGAGGTGGGTATGACCTCCTCACAGAGGGCAGGGCTGGGTGTGGCCCTGAGAACCTTGTCTTGCAGAAATTGATATCACATATAGATAGAGAAAGGGCCTTGGCCATGCGAAAATCTACTAATTTGTTATGCTTGAAAGGATTATTTATGATTTCTTCAGTTGTTTTCTGCATATTAAATTGTTTTTCCTCTTTGAATTTTTTTCAGAATTATATGTACATGTGTTTATTTATTGTTATTTTTTTAATTGAGATAAAATACACATAAAATTTACCATTTTAACCATTTTAGAGTGTATGATTCACCGGCATTTAGTATATTCACAGTGCTGTGCAACCATCACCACTGTCGAGTTCGAGAACATTTTCGTCATCCCAAAAGTAAACCCTGTACCCAATAACCAGTCACTACCCTTTCTCCCTTGTCCCCAGTACCTGGCAATCACTAATCTACTTTCTGTCTATATGAATTGGCCTATTCCAGATGTTTCATATATAGACCCATACGATATGTAGCCTTTTGTGTCTGGCTTCTCCCACTTAGCGTAATGTTTTCAAGGTTTATCCATATTGTAGCATGTTTCAGTACTTCATTCCTTTTTATGGCTGAATAATATCCCATTGTATGGATTTACCACATTTTGTTTATCCATTCATCAGTTGATGGATGGTTGTTTCTACCTTTTGGCTATTGTAAATAGTGCTGCTAAGAACATTCATGAACAAGTTTTGGTTTGAACACCTGTTTTCAATTCCTTTGTGTATATACCTAGGAATGGAGTTGCTAGGTTGCATGGTAATTCTGTGTTTAACTTATTAAGGAACTGCCAAAGTTCCTTAACTGTCACTTAACTTCTTAAGTGACAGCAGCATTCCAACCAACAATGTATGAGAGTTCCAATTTCTCCACATCCTCACTAACATTTGTTATTTTCTGTTTTTAGATTATAACCACACTAGTGGGTGTGAAGTGGTCTCTTATGGTGGTTTTGATTTGCATTTCCTTAATGACTAATAACATTGAGCATCTTTTCATGTGCTTATTGGCCACTGTATCTTTTTTGGAGAAATGTCTATTCAAGGCTTTTCCTATTTTATAATTGAGTTGCTTGTATTTTTGTTGTTGAGTTATGAGTTCTTTATACATTCTGGATACAAGACCCTTATCAGATATATAATTTGTAAATATTTTTTTCTATTCTGTGGTTTGCCTTTTCACTTTCTTGATATTGCTCATTACTGAGCAAGTTTTTCACTCTGATGACGTCCAGTTTATCTATTTTTTCTTTTGTTCCTTATGCTTTTGGTGTCATATCTAAGAAACCATTGCCTAACCCAAGGTCATGATCCCTATGCTTTCTTCTAAGAGTTTTATAGTTTAAGGTCTTATATTTAGAGCTAAATGGTCTTTGATCCATTTTGAGTTAATATTTTTATATAGTGTGAGATAAGGTTCCACCTTCATTCTTTTGCATGTGGATACCCAGTTGTCCCAGGACGATTAGTTGAAGAGACTGTTCTTTCCCTGTTGAGTAGTCTTGGCACTATTGTTGAAAATCAGTTGACCATGGATGCATGGGTTTATTTCTGGACTCTTAATATTCCATTGATCTGTAGTACATTTACCTTTTTTTTTTTTTTTTTGTGAGGAAGATCAGCCCTGAGCTAACATCCATGCCAATCCTCCTCTTTTTGCTGAGGAAGTCTGGCCCTGAGTTAACATCTATTGCCAATCCTCCTCCTTTTTTTCCCTTTTTCTCCCCAAAGCCCCCGTAGATAGTTCTATGTCATAGTTGCACATCCTTCTAGTTGCTGTATGTGGGATGCCGCCTCAGCATGGCTGGACAAGCCGTGCGTTGGTGCACGCCCAGGATCCGAACCTGGCCCGCCAGTAGCGGAGCGGGTGCACTTAACTGCTAAGCCACGGGGCCAGCCCCTGCAGTACATTTATCCTTATACCAGTGCCATATTGTTTTGATTACTGTACTTTTATACTAAGTTTTGAAATTGGGAACTGTGAGTCTTCTAACTTTGTTCTTCTTTTTCAGGATTTTTTTGCTATTCAGGGTCACATGGAATTCCATTGAATTTTAGGATCAGCTTTTCCATTTCTGCAAAAAAAGGCTGTTTGGATTTTGATAGGGAGTGCATTGAATCTGTAAGTCACTTTTTGAAGTATTGCCATCTTAATGTTAAGTCTTCAGTCCATGAATATAGGATGTCTTTCCATTTATTTAGGTCTTCTTTAAGTTCTTTAGAAGTGTTTTAGAGTTTTCAGTGTACATGACTTGGAGCTTCTTGGTTAACTTTATTTCTAAATATTTTATTCTTTTTGATGCTATTATAAATGGAATTGTTTTCTCAATTTCATTTTTGGGTTGTTCCTTGCCAGTGTGTAGAAATACAATTGATTTTTGTATATTGATTTTATATCCTGAAACCTTGCTGAACTCATTTATTTATGTATGTGTTTATTTTTTTAAATTATCATTAGTTTTTTTTCCCTGGAGAAGATTCGCCCTGAGCTAACATCTGCTGCCAATCTTCCTTTTTTTATGTGAGCCGCTGCCACAGCATGGTCACTGACAGACAAGTGGTGTAGGTCTGCATCTGGGAACTGAAGCCGGGCCACTGAAGTGGAACGTGCCGAACTTGAAAACTAGGCTATTGGGGCTGGCCCTGAACTCGTTTATTAATAAGCTGTAATAGTTTTTGTGTATGTCTATTCTTTACAATTGTCTATATAGAAGATCATGTCATTTGCAAATAGAGATTTGACTTATTCTTTTCTAACCTGGATGCCTTTTATATCTTTTTATTGCTTAATTGCTCTGGCTAGAACTTCCAGTACAATGTTGAATAGAAGTGGTGAAAGTAGGCATCTTTGCCTTATTCCTGATCTTAGGGGGAAAGCTTTCAGTCTTTTATCATCCAGTATGTTAGCTGTGGGTTTTTCATAAATGCCATTTATCATGCTGAGGAAGTTTTCTTCTCTTTCTTTGTTGAGTATTTTTATCATGCAAGGGTATTGGGCTTTGTCACATGCTTTTTCTACATCAATTCAGATGATTTTATGCTTTTTTCCCCTTCATTCTATTACCGTGGTATATTATATTGACTTTTTAATGTTGAACCATCCTTGCATTCCTCAGATAAATCCCACTTGGTCCTGATGTAGAATTCTTTTAATATGCTGCTGGATTTGATTTGCTAGTATTTTGTTGAGAATTTTTGCATCTATATTCATAAGGGATATTGGTCTGTAGTTTTCTTTTCTTGTGATGCCTTTATCTGGCTTTGGTATCAGGGTAATGCTGGCCTTCCTCCTCTTTGGAAGATTTTGAGAAGGATTAATAAGTGTTAATTCTTTAAATGTTTGATAGAATTCATCCAGTCCTAGCTTTTCTTTGTTGGGAGGTTTTTGATTGCTGATTTAACCTCTACTTGTTATAGGTCTGTTTGTATTTTCTATTTCTTATTGAGTCAGTTTTGGTGGTTTGTGTGTTTCTAGGATTTTGTTCGTTTTATTTAGTTTATCTAATTTGTCAGTATACAGTTGTTCATAGTATCATTTTATAATCCTTTTTATTTTTGTAAGGTCAGTAGTAATGTCCCCACTTTCATTTCTGATTTTAGTAATTTGAATCTTTTCTCTTTTCTTAGTCAGTCTAGCTAAACATTTGTCAATTTTGATGATCATTTTAAAGAGCCAGCTTTTTATTTTGCTTATTTTCTCTACTGTTTTTCTGTTCTCAGTTTCATTTATCTCCACTCCTCTTTGATTTTAAGCAGTGCTCTTGAATCCTGGGGCTAGCCTGTAATTATCTTCAAAGGTTACAGTACTACAGATCAGAACTATTGTGTGATAATAGTGGAAAGACTCTATTCTTGGGACATTGGTTCTGTACTGAGGTCATTGGTTCAAATCCCAGCTTTGGCATTTACTAGCTATGAGTCATGGGCAAATCACTTAAACTCTGTTAACCCATTTCATTATTATTATTTTTGGGTGTGTGTGAGGAAGATCAGCCGTGAGCTAACATCCATGCCAATCTTCCTCTTTTTGCTGAGGAAGACTGGCCCTGGGCTAACATCCATGCCCATCTTCCTCCACTTTATATGGGATACCACCACAGCATGGCTTGACAAGCAGTGAGTCAGTGTGTGCCCAGGATCCGAAGCCCGGGCCACCACAGCAGAGTGCGCACACTTAACCGCTATGCCACCGGGCTGGCCCCGACCCATTTAATTATTAGTAAAATGGAGATAATAGCTACCTTGAAGCATTGTGACAATTAAATGAGATCATTTAATGTTTGGCACATAGTAGGCAGTCAGAACTTGTACTGCTTACTTTACTTGTTGAACAGGATCTGCTCTACTTTTAAATGACTTTAATAAGCCAGGAGGTCAGAGGACAGTGAGCACCTGCTTCTGGGATTTGTATCCTCCCCCGTCCCTAAGGGTCCTTGAGTTCTAATCCCCTCAGCAAGTTGCTAGGTTACTACTTAAAGGGAAATGGTTCATTTGTATTCTCTGAAGCCCAAGTAACTGAAGAATTGCTAACATTTGCTGAGAAACTCCCTCTAAATATGCTTTGAGTCAAAACGTCAAAGGTGGGTAAAAACAACAAGTTTATAATCCTCCCAAAACACACTTCTTTTGGTTTGCTTGTCACATAAATAAATCCATGTATTCTATGGCAATAGGCAGACCCTTCTTTTTTGGAATACCTAACATTTATTGGAAATAAGTATCCATCAATGTAGTCATCCCATTATTCAAGCAATCACTATTTTCTAGAACCTGTAAGTCTTTGTGTTTTTTTTCCCTTACACATTCTTGTGATTAAAGAATAGGTCACTAAACATTTTTTCTTAATCTCTCTGCTTTTAAATTTTCTGTATCTTTCTAATTCCTTGAGATTTAATCATTTTCTTCAACTTCTTTTATGAAAAGAACAATTTGAATGATTTTTGTTAGTTGCTGCCTCTGATGTCTGAATTTTTAAACACTTGGTCTAGAGCCGGCCCTGATGGCCTAGTGGTTAAAGTTTGGTGCGCTCTACTTCTGTGGCCCAGCTTCAGTTCCCGGGTGTGGAACCACACCACTCATGTGTCAGTAGCCATGCTGTGGAGGTGGCTCACGTAGAAGAACTAGAAGGACCTACAACTAGAATATACAACTATGTACTGGGGCTTTGGGGAGAAAAAAAAAAGAGAGAGGAGGATTGGCAACAGATGTTAGCCCAGGGCGAATCTTTCCCAGCAAAAAAATCCTCCAAAAAACAGGCCAGCCCCGTGGCCAAGTGGTTCAAGTTCCGCACGCTCTGCTTTGGCGACCCAGGTTCATAGGTTTGGATCCTAGGCGCAGACCTACTGCACTCATCAGCCATGCTGTGGAGGTGTCCCACATATAAAAAATAGAGGAAGATTGGCACAGATCTTAGCTCAGGGCTAATCTTCCTTAAGCCAAACAAAAAAAGAGGAAGACTGGCAATGGGTGTTAGCTTAGGGCGAATATTCCTCACCAAAAAAAAAAAAAAAAGACAGTCTATTTTTTAATTTTTTTTTTCTCTCTTAAATAGCTGACATAGATCTGCTCAAATCATAATCCTGTGGTGAAATCCCCTTGAGAAGTTTATCTGGGGCATTAGTTATCTTCTGTTGATCTTATAGTGTTAGATGCCAACCTTGTTTCTTCTGTTATGTATTAAATGTTTCACTGAATTCACCATTAATATTTTTGGTACAATATGATTTCATATGCTTTATTTGTGAAATATTCCAGGAATATATATTTTTTTCTCACTATATGCATATACTTTAAATATGTAAACGGGATTGAATTTTAGAGGCAACAGAGATATTTTCAGATTAAAGTAATCTCCTAGGATGAAGTAGCGTTTTATAATTTGCCTGTGAATGTGTCAGTTTCATAAGTTTGCATTTGTAAAGACTACCACTGTCCAATAGAAATATGATGCTAGCTATATATATAAAATTTCCAGTAGTCTTATTAAAACAACTAAACAGAAATAGGTGAAGTTAGTTTTAATAATATATTTTATATAATCCAAAATATCATTTCCACATTTACTCAGTATAGAAAAATCATTGAGATATTTTACATCCAGTGTGTATCTTATAGTGCATCTCAGTATGGACTAAAATTTTCACTGCAAGTATTTGATCTGTATTTAGATTTCATAAATGTTATAGGTGAAAAAGTAAATTCATATTCTCAAGTTGTTCCAAATAAATTTTCCCATAACTGAATCGACTATCAGTTTTTAAATTTAAATTAGTTAAAGTTAAATAAAATTAAAAATTCAGTTCCTCTGTTACACTAGTCACATTTCAAGTGCTCGCTAGTTACATGTGGCTAGTGACTCCATATTGAACAGTGCAGGCATAGACCTAATCATCTGACAGTAAGACAAAGCTAACTGTTGTCATTGAAGGGGTTATTCTTGAATTCTAAAAGTCAAAAACATTAGTTTTCTCTTCATTCTAGTTTCCCATGCTATTACAGACCAAACCCCTCAGGGCACTTCACCATTCCCTAGGTGCTTCTGCGTTGAACAAGTGAGAGAAAGTTAGATTATTCAATAAATAGAGTTGAGACAACTGGCTAGCCATTTGGAAAAAAAAAATGCTAGATTCTTAATTTCTTATACAACACACACACAGATTAAATGTAAAAAAAAACAAAAAGACTAAAGAAATTTGAAAAAAAATGAGCATTAAAAAATTTATCTTGGAATGAAATCTTTCCCAGATAAAATACAAAACCCTGAAACCATAAAGGAAAAGATTCATATACATTACCTTTAGATATAAAAAGTGAAAATTTCTACACAGCTCAAAATACTATATGCAAAATCAAAGGCAAATGGCAGACTGGGAAGAATATCTGCAACACAGCTGACCCAGAAAAAGGCATATTATTTAATATGTGAGAGCTCATATGAATAAGAAAATGATTAACAACCCAAAAGAAAAATGAGCAATGTTTATGAACAGGCAATTTACAGAAGAAATAAATGGCAAATAAATATGGAAACGATGCTAGACTTCACTTAAGAAAATCTTAGTTAAACCAACAGCAGGATTCCCTTGCCAGATTGGCAGAGACAAAAAATGTTCCTAATACGTGGTGTTACCAAGGTGAGGGAGAAGCAGGTACGATCATACACTACTAGTAGGAGTATGTCAGTACAGCCCTGTTAGAGGACAATTTGACTATGTCCATCCAAATTATAAGTGCACATACCGTGTAACTTGGCAATTTTATATCTAGGAATCTATTTACAAACATACCCACAGATTATATAATTATGTACACGTAAAGATAATCATTGCTGCATTGTTTGTTAGCAAAGACTGGAAACATGAGAAATATCCGTCAGTAAGAGACTAATTAAGTAAACTGCAGTTTGTCATTCAGTGGAATATAATGAAGTTGTTAAAATAATGACTTACCTTGGAATGTGCTCATCTGAGAAGATTATCAAGCTTCTATACTCTTAAGTGAAAAAGGTATGAATATGGTACATAGTTTGCC
This sequence comes from Ceratotherium simum simum, assembly GCF_057802395.1. NCBI lineage: Eukaryota > Metazoa > Chordata > Mammalia > Perissodactyla > Rhinocerotidae > Ceratotherium > Ceratotherium simum. The sequence goes on along the minus strand of NC_141923.1, from coordinate 28,046,194 downwards.
CCCAATTGTGTTTTTAATAAAAAGAAACATATGTGTGCATATGTGTGTAAACTTAAAATTTCTCAAATAGGTTGCCCCCAAAATTGTTAATATTTATTTCTGAAAAGTAGGAATAAAGGTCTAAAGCAGGAGAGAGATACTTTGCATTTTTTACCTTTTTTATATAGTTTGGATGTTTTTATCACATGCTTTTATTTTAAAAATACAGATATTTAAATTTTCAACATGGATCATTACTACATAGGATTTCTTTTCTAATTTTGGTTTCAAACATTGAATAGTCTTCCACTGTGATGTTTTATGCCTTGAATATCCTACGTAAATATCTCAGTCCTTTGGGAGAACCAACTGTTGGTTGGGATTTGAGTAATCCTAAAGTCTTCGATACTAGACAAGCCATGATAAGGGATAGAAATTGGTTTCATTTGTGTGGCCATCCTGGTTGACTGTAGTGGCTCTCTGGTGCCTTACAGCAGGAAGGATTTTGTGTCAATGTCCCAGTGGGAAAGAGAGTTGAGATAATTGAGAAGCTTTCATGAAAAGGCTAAAAGTAGGGGAGATGGTGGGCAGACAGTAACATTAGCCCAGATGGGTGCTGTTGACAAGTCAGATCCAGCCTCGAGGGTGGACCCAGAAACCAGGTAGAGTAACAGGGCCAAATCTGAAAGCTGGAACTTTAGGGACTCCTGTGGATGGGAGTGGGACAGCTGCTTGCCTGGGGCTGACTCCTGAAGGAGTCCCACACTAGTTCAAAAAAAGAGACAGGTTTACAGGTCCCAGGGTGTATCTTTAATGCCGTATACAACAAACATCATGAGTATAAATTATGCATGAAATGAAGCTTTAAGAAATAAGGCTCTGAGAAATAAGACATTTACAATTGCAGGAAAACTGAGTAATGGAAGAGAGGAAGCTCAGTAAAGACGTTAACCTCCCGGGCCTCCCTAGACTGATACTGTTGTTCTTGGTCTTCTGGGGACGGCGGGAAGACAAGGCTGCTTATGGTCCTTTTTCACTGCTGGAGTTCTTTTTCTGTCTCTGGGAGACCATGCCATAAGGTTTATTGGCATAGAGAAGTCATAGGTCAGAAAAAACAAAAAAACACAGAAGGAATGTTCTGGCTAGTTCCACCCTAAAAAAGTTCAGCCTTAAATCACTGACTCATCTGTGGGAAAGAGACATTTCTCTTGGGTCTCTGTTGCTATGAACTTCTTTTTATGAAAAACATATTAATTGAACACATGACTGTGTACCGGGCACTGTGTTAAGTGCTCTACCTGCAGTGTCTCATTTCATCTGCACAAAAGCTTATTTTATAATTCCTGGATTAGGTTAAGTAACTTGTTCAAGGTCACACAGCTTATAACTAGGTCTGTCTGAATTTAGAACCCATCTTCCTAACCACTAGACTACACTGCCTCTTCCTTTGGACTCTCATGAAGATATATTCATCTTCCCTAAGCCATATCCTCCTTGAATCTCTTCCTGAATTTATTTTATTGTTCTTTAAGTAACATCCTCCAAAATTCACACTTTTCCTCTTCCATCATTAGGCCTGGTGAAGAAAGTAAAGATGTCCGTATGCAATCTATCAATATGTCCATTTGAGACCATTTGTAAAGAAAGCTGTGTAGCAATAAATATTAACATCTTACGTGAGAAGACCCTTTGGTGCAGCAATTCCACTTACAAGAGTTTGAAGAAAAAATGATGGACAAAGATGCTCAATTCATCATTATTTGTGAACAGTAAACACTTTATCAATACTATAAAATTGGACAGATGCCCAACAACGAAGTAAACATATTATGATATATTTATGCAATAGAATTTAATGCTGGCACTAAAAATGACTAGTGGATCTATATCATCAACACAGAGAGATTTCAATGACATAGCATTGAGTGAAAAAAGCAAGTTACAAAGAACGTGCAGAGCGTAATCCCGTTGATGTAAAATTTATGGGTTCGGGCATGTTTGCATGCATAAAGAGATGTCTGGAAGGCAAGTCTCCAAAATGCTAACAGTGGTTATTTCTGAGTGGTTGAGTTTTGAGTCACTTACTTTACTCCTAGTACTTTCCTGTAATTTCTTTTTATTATGATGAATGAGTACCGTTTTTTAAATCAGAATAAGAAAATAGAAAGAAAAATATTTTCTTTGGGAAGGAAAAACATGTCAAGGCAATCCACCACCCCCAACTGCTTGTCCCACTGACGATGGGTCAGCGTGGCTATGTTTGGGAGGCATATTTGAAAGGAGGCCAGCTCCACACTGGTCTTGACATTATAAAGAATTTCTGTCCAAACGGGATTGCAGGTCACAGGTCACAAATTGACAGCGCCCATTCAGCAGATGTCTTCATGAAGCTGCCTTCAGCAGCAGCCAGACTTCTTTCTCTTGAAAAGAATGGGAGTCTCACCAAAGAACCCCTACCCAAGCTGCTTGGGGGTTTTCTTCATCTCCTCTTTAGCAATCAGTCTGGACCCTGCTTCCCAGGGGCATAGATTGGTTCCACAGGACAAAATCCCCTTCAGATTGTGGGCTATCTGTAGAAGGTCCCATCATGGGTCCATGTGGTAACGAACGAGGGACTAACAATAATGATGGTCATATTCCCTTGTTTATAGAATCACAGAATTAAAAGGAAACTCAGAGATGCTCTAGGCCAACCTGCTGTTTTATGACGAGGACACTGATGTCTTCCTCAGGGACACCCTAGAAAATAAACCTCTTGTCCTTCCACCATTTGCTTTTGTTTTGTGTCACTTCGCTGCACAGGACTTTGCTATGCAGATGCTGCTGCTCGTTCATGTCCTTTCGCAAAGGGTAAGCCAAGAAGCAGGCCATTAACCGGAACACCTGCACAACCCAGACACTCTTCAGTGACAGAACCCAAGCATACAGCAAGAGACCAGAGAGAGAGAGTCCAAGATTGAGAGGGGCTGAAGTTTAAATGTTCCTTTATTTAAAAATGGTCTTAGGGGCCGGCCTGGTGGCACAGTGGTTAAGTGCGTGCCCTCCACCTTGGCAGCCCGGGGTTCACAGGGTTGGATCCCAGGTGCGCACCGACGCACTGCTTGTCAAGCCATGCTTTGGCGGCGTCCCATATACAGTGGAGGAAGATGGGCACAGATGTTAGCCCAGGGCCAGTCTTCCTCAGCAAAAAGAGGAGGACTGGCATTGGATGTTAGCCAGGGCTGATCTTCTTCACAAAATAAATAAACAATAAATAATAAATAAAAACGGTCTTCAAGTTGTAATCCCAAATTAAAAGAACAGTGACATATTGGAAAAATATTTGCATCACACTAAATAAATGCAGCTTTAATATTTATACTATGGAAAGAACATCCTCAAGAAAAAGAAATAAAAGGGATTCAAATTGGAAGAAGTGAAATTGTCACTATTTGCAGATGACATTATATTTAGAAAACCCTAAAGAATCCACCAAAAAACTTTTAGAAATAATGAATGAATATGGTAAAGTTGCAGGATACAAAATCAACATACAAAAATCAGTTGTGTTTCTATACACTAACAACGAAGTAGCAGAAAAAGAAATTAAGAATACAATCCCATTTACAATTGCAACAAAAAGAATAAAATACCTGGCAATGAATTTAACCAAAGAGGTGAAAGACCTATACACTGAAAACTATAAAAAATTGTTGAAAGAAATTGAAAAAGACACAAAGAAATGGAAAGATATTTCTGTGCTCTTGGATTGGAAGAATTAACATAGTTAAAATGTCCGTACTTCCTAAAGCAGTCTACAGATTCAGTGTAATCCCTATCAAAGTTCCAAGGACATTTTTCACAGAAATAGAAGAAAGATTCCTAAAATTTATATGGAACAACAAAAGACCCTGAATAGCCAAAGGAATCCTGAGAAAAAAGAACAAAGCTGGAGGTATCACACACGCCCTGATTTTACAATATACTACAAAGCTATAGTAACCAAAACAGCACAGTACTGGCACAAAAACAGACACACAGATCAATGGGACAGAATCGAGAGCCCAGAAATAAACCCACACGGCTAATTTTCGACAAGGGAGCCAAGAACATACAATGGAGAAAGGAAAGTCTCTTCAATAAATGGTGTTGGGAAAACTGGACAGCCACATGCAAAAGAATGAAAGTAGACCATTACCTTTCACCATACACAAAAAGTAACTCAAAATGGATTAAAGACTTGAATGTAAGACCTGAAACCGTAAAAATTCTAGAAGAAAACATAGGCAGTATGCTCTTCAGCATTGGTCTTAGCAGCATATTTTCAAGTACCATGTCTGACCAGGCAAGGGAAACAATAGAAAAAAATAAATAAATGGCGGCTGGCCTGGTGGCATAGTGATTAAGTTCTTGCGATCCACTTTGGCAGCCTGGAGTTCGCAGGTTCAGATCCCGGGCGTGGACCTACGCACTGCTTATCAAGCCTTGCTGTTGCAGGCCTCCCACATATAACAAGTAGAGGAAGATCAGCACGGATTATTAGGCCAGGGCCAATCTTCTTCAGCAAAAAGAGGAGGATTGGCAGCAGATGTTAGCTCACGGCTAGTCTTCCTCACCAAATAAATAAATAAATAAATAAATAAAATGGGACTACATCAAACTAAAAAGCTTCTGCACAGCAAAGGAAACCAGCAACAAAACGAAAAGGCAACCTAACAATTGGGAGAAGATATTTGCAAACCATATATCTGATAAGGGGTTAATATCCAAAATATATAAGGAACTCATACATCTCAACAACAGAAAAATTAACAACCTAATTAAAAAATGGGCAAAAGATCGAAACAGACATTTTTCCAAAGAAGATATACAGATGGCCAACAGGCACATAAAAGGTTTTCAACATCACTCATTATTAGGGAAATGCAAATCAAAACTACAATGAAATATCACCTCATGCCCGTCAGAATGGCTATAATTAACAAGACAGGAAACAACAAGTGTTGGAGAGGATGTGGAGAGAAGGGAACTCGCATACACTGCTGGTGGGAGTGCAAACTCGTGCAGCCACTATGGAAAACAGTGTGGAGATTCCTCAAAAAATTAAGAATAGAACTACCATACAGTCCAGCTATTCCACTGCTGGGTATTTATCCAAAGAACATGAAAACATGAATGTGTAAAGATATATGCACCCCTGTGTTCATTGTGGTGTTATTCTCAATAGCCAAGACTTGGAAGCAACCTGCGTGCCCATCAGGGGACAAATGGATAAAGAAGATGTGGATAAAGATATATACACAATGGAATACTACTCAGCCATAAAAAGAGATGAAATCTTGCCATTTGCGACAACATGGATGGACCTTGAAGATATTATGCTAAGAGAAATAAGTCAGAGGGAGAAAGTCAAATACTGTATAATCTCACTCATAAATAGAAGATAAAAACAACAAACAAACAAACATAGAGACAGAGATTGGATTGGTGGTACCAGAGGAGAAGGGGGGAGGGAGGAGGGCGAAAGGGGTGATCCGTACATGTGGGTAGTGATGGATGGTACTTAGTCTTTGGGTGGTGAACATGATGTAATCTACACAAAAATAGAAATATAATGTTATAAACCAATGTTACCTCAATAAAAATAAAAGTAAATGTAGAAAAAAATAAAGAGGATTGACAGGAAAACAAAAGAACATCCTTTTTAAGAAAAACATCAAGACGTCAGTAGGTGTGTGGGCAGAGGCTATGAACAGAAAGCTTACATAACATTTTTCCTACCAAAATGAAAATAACGAATTTTCTATGCTGATTGTGAAAACGATACACCTCGACACTCTGACAGTCCACCCACTAGATGCCAGTAGCACCCCCTCACCCCCCAGTTGTGACAATCAAAAATATTTCCAAACCTTGCCAAATGCCTCCTAGGGGGCAAAATTTCCCCTGGTTGAGAATGCTGTCCTAGGGAACAGACACACAGAAAGTTCTTCCTCCTTAGTAATTGGTAACTTGGGACATTAAAGTGAAATTAAGAAACCTTCAGAAAGCTAGTTGGCAAAATAAATTATTTAAAATTATAACACCTAAATGCCGATGAGGTTATAGTAAAATTGATAGATGCGTTCACTGCTGGTGATGTTGTATATCTTACATAACCGTTCTACAGCAATGTTTACCATGAACTGGAAGACTGACTATGCCCTTTACCCCAGTAATCTCACTCCTAGGAATTTATCCTGGGAAATAATTGAACAGAAACAAACCCCAACATGGATCAAGATGTCCACTGCAGAATTATTTATAATAGCAACATTTTGATAGCGACCAAAATGTCCAACATTAGAAACCCATTTTAAGTAAATGGTGGATCATCCATTTGATGATGTAGCCATTAAAAATAATAATTATGGTGATTATGTAAGTATGACAAAACTATGACAGAAAGGAAAATATGAACTGTATATATGATTGAGATTTTATAAAAATAAGTATTCATGTTTGTTGAACAAGATGGCAACATGTACAAATGAAAACAGTCGTGTTAGAGGACTGGGATCATAGATGTGTATAATTTTTTAAAATTCTCTTTAATGTAGTTATACTGTATGTATTTTTTATTTAAAAACATAAGAAAATGATCAAATAGTGAGCTGAGTGAACTCTGGAGGAAATCAGGGATGAGAACAGAGAGGATATTATCATTGAGCTAGAATTCGGGGGGTCAGGCTTTCATACGGGGTCTTATAATTTATCCTCCAGATGGGAACACTTTTGAGAGTAAAAAGGGGCACTAGTAGAAATTATATCAGGATAATAGGTATGAACTGGGACTGTCACCCTAGATTTAGGGGAACCAGAGAGGGTGACCTGGAGCTCTTATGAAAATTCAAGAGTAAAGTTCGGAGCCAAGCACGGGGGACTAGATTCCTGGGGCCAGAATGCAATTTCCTGCACCTGAGGAACTTGTAGCTAAAATATTTTCTGGGTACTCAGCTGGCACAAGAATATGCCTTATTGCTCAGGGGATGGGGTGCTGCAGAAAATTCTAAAAGCAAAGGCCATATTCCTAGTACTAGAGCCAATGTCAGCAGAAAGGATCCATTCTGCTGGACAAGTAGATGTTAGCCTCCTGTGTACCAGGTACGGTTTGTTCTAGGCACTGAGAATACAGCAGCGACAAGACCGACTGAGTCCCTGATTTCATGGACCTTACATTCAATTGGAAATCAGACTGGAAAATAAACAGACAAATAAATGAACACGCTAGTCACATGAAGTGAAGAGTGCTTTGAAGAAAATCAAATAGCGCAATATTGAAAGTGACTATGGGAAGGGGATAGGGACAGTGATCAAGGAGGGTCTTTCTGAGGTCCTGACCTTTGAGATCAAATATGAGTTAAAGAGAAGGGGACCAGGAAGGTCTGGGGAAAGGGTGCTCTCAGCAGAGCCTTGAGGGCAAACTGTGTGTGGCCAATCAAGGGTCAGAGAGATGCCTTGTGGGGTGGGGACTGGGAAAGAGCCAGGATCTCAGGAATAGAGCCTGTTGTGCTATAGGGAGCAGGAATCAGATGGGGGGGGGGGGCGGTGGTCAACAAAACTAATTCAGATCCTGCCTCGGGGGTACATCTGAATCTAAATTCTGATCTACAAAATGGGAAGCAATAACACCTTGCTGGGTTGTTGGAGAGTTAAATGAGGGAGGCAATGTAAAACAAAGCATTACTGCATTTTTTGCTTTGCACTGGGGAGAAGGTTATATTTATTCATTTGTTTAATGCAGAGAGCCTGGCATTTTCTTACAAATCCACCAGATGACGATATCAGATGTGTTATCATAATGAAAACATATGCCCTTCTTTCCAGTTGATAAAAACTTGAAAAACACGAACTGTTCCACTTGGCTTTTCCCCACAGCTGTTCAAGTCTTCTTTGCTTGGTAGGGATGGGGAAGGTCAGGTCCCAGCTAGGGAAATTAGGTGCAGAGGCTGACTTCTGTTTCCAACCTCTTTTTAGCCTGGGACTTTGGTCCATGTGCTTCTGCTGTGCACTCTCATTCTGTTCCCTCCCTAACTGGAAACTCAAAATCAACTCCCATACATACATATTTACTAAATGTGTAAAAACATGCACAGGAAGGATAAAAATGAAATTTAACATATTGGTTCCTTCTTTGGGGAGAGTGGGGAACAGGAGAATGGGATCAGGACGAGAGAAAAATACACAGGATGCTTTAACTGATATCTGTAATTTTTGTGTGTGTGTGTGTGTGTGAGAGGAAGATCAGCCCTGAGCTAACATCCATGCCAATCTTCCTCTTTTTTTTGCTGAGGAAGACTGGCCCTGGGCTAACACCTGTGCCCATCTTCCTCCACTTTTTTTATATGGGACACCGCCACAGCATGGCCTCACAAGTGGTGCGTTGGTGCGCGCTCAGGATCAAAACATGTGCCGCCAGCAGCGGAGCACGCACACTTAACCGCTACACCACGGGGCCGGCCCTGTAATATTTTATTTCTTAGAAAAAAGTATCTGAAGCAGAAATGTCAAAATGTTCAGATTTGATGGAGCAGGTGCTGGTCGCATAGCAAAATTATAGTATTTTATTATCGATAATTTTTTGTATGTTTGAAGTATTTCATAATTTTAAAAATTTCAGAGTTAAAAAAAAAAGATAGCAGCAGTCCAGGCGGTTAATCACCCTGTAACCTGTCTCTTCCCCACCTCTTTATCAAAGCCGAAGAACAAGTTCTCTTCCTGTGAGGTTGTCACTGTGTCCTCCACCTCACCATTGTCCTAGGCTGAGACACAGATTAACCAGCCCACATTGCGAGAGCATCTGAAAGGCCCAGAGAGGTCCTTGCTGCTCATCCCCCGTTCAGGCCCTGCATTCTGTGGTATCCATGACAGGAGCACTGACCAGCCCCTGGCCAAACATCTGCCGGGTGGGCTTCGACTACAGAGGCAAGCCAATTTGAGTAAGGAGAATATGTAAGCGTGACTGATCCCAAATCGTCTACACTGCCTGGGACTGCCATTGTCCAGACTCAGCTTTGCTGTAGCTGGCTTCACCACCTTGCTAAGACTTGGAGATCATTCTGGAAGCCGGGACCATTCTCCTCTCAGTGTAGCCTTTGAAACCTTCAGTTCTGCCCCAGTAGGGAATAAACTGATGTGATCAAGCAGCCAGGTCGTTCTCAGGACCAAGTCTCTTTTCCTTCCGCGATAGTCACTGCCTGGGTTTTTCTCTGGGTGTATCCAGTCTGACGGCTCCTTTTCCTCTGCACTGAGCACGCAGGCCCTTCAGTTCCCATTTCTGTCTGCTCCCTTGCAGGCTCTACCACCTCACGCTCTGGACCTTCCTCCTCGCCCTGGGGCACTTCCTCTCCGAGGTGTTTGTATATGGGACCGCGGCTCCCACGATTGGCGTCCTGGCACCCCTGATGGTGGCAAGTAAGCCTCCAACCACCCTAGACCCCCCACAGGAACTGGCCCAGCCCTAGAGCCGGGGCCGGAGAGCAGACCCACAAGGGTTTAAGAAAGCGCTGTGTTCACGTCTGTTCGCTGTTCTCTGTATTCAAGGTTTCTCAATCCTGGGAATGCTAGTTGGGCTCCGGTACCTGGAAGTTGAACCAGTATCCAGACAGAAGAAGAGAAACTGAGGCCACCCCCACCACCTCCAAGACTTCGTCTTCCACCTTCGCTGTCCTGTGCCTTCATCCTCTCTGCTCTTTAATTTCTTCTTCTCTGCTCTGTCATCAGCCCCTTTACCCATGTCTAGCCTTTTACATTTTGCTTTTTTTATTTTATTTTTTTGCGAGGAAGATCAGCCCTGAGCTAAAATCTGCCAATCCCCCTCTTTTTGCTGAGGAAGACTGGCCCTGAGCTAACATCCATGCCCATCTTCCTCCACTTTATATGGGACGCCGCCACAGCATGGTATGACAAGCAGTGCATTGGTGCGTGCCTGGGATCCAAACTCGCAAACCCTGGGCTGCCGCAGCAGAGTGCGTGCACTTAACTGCTTGCGCCACCGGGCCAGCCCCATACATTTTGGTTTTTGTTACATTTAATTATTTTTAAGATAAAACAGGCATACAAAGTAGTATACAACATGTATGTACAAGGTAAAGAATCATTTTAAAGTGAATACGCTGTACCTCCATCTAGATCAAGAAATTGCCAGCACCTCCGAAGCTCACTGTGTACCCTTCTCCCACCTCCACCTCTTCCAGGATCACTTTTCCAGCCTTCTGCCTTTTTCCTTTTATTTTCAATCCTTGATGGGAACACGTGAACTGTGAAACTTAAAGCTGCTGCCTCACCCAGAGCAGCTGACACCAAGGGCTGTTTTCAGAGGTCGTCCACCCATGTTGGCCTCCTCTCTGCTGCAGCATCCAAGACTCTGAATCATCCGAGGGACAGGCAGTTCTTCTGAGAAGGGCTCCTCTGTGAGTGAGCGTGGCTCACATCCTTGTATCTACACGTGGATCAGGGTTGGAAGAGTCGGAGCTGTTTTAGACCTTCTGTTCAGCTGTGTTTGTGTAACAAATTTTGTGATAAATAGAAAAACTCTTCTGTTCTGATCAGTCCTTGTACTTTGACCTCCCCTAAGCCAAGAGCGCTCATGCCCTCCTCTGAGCCCGAGCGAAGGAGAAGCACAGCTTTCCACGGATCAAAGACACCAGAGTGAGTAGGACAGCTCAGGACCCAGGCACACCTGGCTGCCTCCAGCCCCCTTTTTCACTTGCTCATTTCTCTTGAAGTCAACTCTTCCTCCTCTCCTTCCTCACCTTCAAGATTCTGAGTTCACAACTGCATAGTCAGGACCGTTTTTTGTTTTCTTCCTATGGAAGAAACAGATTCTTGAGAAAGCAGAGGCAGAAAACAGCACGAGGCAGCACAGAAGACACAGCTGCCTGACCCTGAAAAGGAGAACACTGACCTCCCAGGACAATGCGCTGAAGCGGACAGGTGCCCTCCAGACACAACCCGAGAGGCTCCCATTGGCTGGGCCTCCCACACAGTGTGTAGACTTGAGAGCCCATTCATTGTTTCAGCAAGTGTTTATCGAACACTTACTCCCTGCCAGACACATGGGAAAGAGACAGACAGCCCAGGCAATGTACCTGCTCCCATGGCCCTTACCTTGTCGTCAGGGAAACCTGATCAACAAGTCAACAGGTGAGAGAACAACTTCAGACAGTGATAAGGACTCTAGAAAACAAGGAGTTGTGATCAAAATGGGGAGGAGGGCATGCGTTAGATCATCAGGAAAGGCCTCCTGAGGAGGTGAGGTTTGAGATTAGACCAGAATGCCCAGACAGCAGATGTCTTCAGATATGAGGCAGGCGTTTAGGGCAGAGGGAGCAGCATCTGGAAGGTAGGACCAGTCTTGTTCAAGGAGTAAGATCAGTGTAACTATGGTATGGTGAAGTTAGGAAGTAGAAGGTAGGAGATAGGTCAGAAAGAGGCAGGAGACTTGTAAGGGATCATAGGAAGCTTAAAGTTGATACTTGAGTACACTGGGAATTCTCTATCAGTTAAGGCTCTTTAGGTGAAAGGAACAAAATCTACCTTAAACTAGCTTAAACAATAAAGATAACATTCGCTCACAAAACTGAGAAATTAAGAGGATATAGGCTTCAGGAATGGTTTGATCAGGACTCAGCTCCATTTCTCCACAGTCTTTTCAGCTTTGCCCTCCTGTGTTGGCTTCATCCTCACGCTGGCTTCCTTTATGGCGCCAAAAGTGGGTGCAGCAATTCCAGCCCTCACATTCCCACAATAGCACATCTAGAAAAATAGCCCAGTGATAAGAACTATCTTTCCCTTAGCAACTATTCAGGTAAGAAAAGGAGGCAGTAAGAAAAGCAATGATCTTACAGAGAGTGAACATTTGAGTGGAGATCCCCATGAAGCCCACCTAAGAAAGAATGAATGAAGTATAAGATGATTTGAATCCTTGAGGCATGCATCATAGAAGTATGATTCCAGAAAAATAAAGACCCCAAAGGATCTAAAAAGAGGACGTAGAGTATTTAGCAGACACTATGACTATTACATTTCTTTAACAGCCCAGGCTTGGCTCCCTTCCCAGATGATTTAGAGGAGAATGGTAATGTTGTCTCTCTCCAGCTAAGAATTGCTAACACATATGGTGCCAGAAGGCCACAGGCGCAGTGCAACTCTCTAGGGAAGAAACGTACAGAAAACTGACGGCAGCAGCACATCCAAGTGACAGCCATAAGGTAAACGCGATTGGGAGGGAGAGTGGCAGTAAGACAGTTTAGGAGAAAAATGGTAACAGAACTGCAGAGGCCGGGACCGCAGACTCCGGCCAGAGCAGGCTGCTGCGAGCTTGGGGTGATTGTAGAACAAACACCTCGGCCACCCTGTGAAGCAGAGCCAGAATCGACAGTGGGCTCTCTCAGCAGCCACACTCGGTGAACCGTCTTCATTTCAGGGTTGTTGCCACCAAAAGGGCTCTTCTACTCGCAACAAAGACAACCCAACAATCAAGAGACATGGTGGTAGGAGAGAAAGGGTTTTTTATTACAGCTTGCTAGCATGGGGGAAGATGGCTGACTAATGTCCTAAAGAACCATCTTAAAACTACAAAATTTTGAAGCAGTCATATAGAGCAAAAGGGCTGAAAAGGAGGGTCTCAGAATGTTGAACGTCTGGTATAGTAGTCTTTAAGATGCCACACCATCCCTTTCTCCTGTCACTGGTGATGAATACCAGCACGGGGCTCTTTCCCAGAGGTCGTTACATTCCTGGGAAAACTTAAAGAACAAAGTTATCACCTTATCGCAATAGAGAGGTCTATGTATAAGCCAGGGCTACAAAAATAGCAGAGCATGCATATTTCTCACAAGCAAGTGCTTATTTAGGCTACATGCAAACCAAAGCACTGCTGACAAGTAAAGGGGGGTGTCTGGTGGATCAGGGTCATTTACAGTTCCAACATGGCTCCCCTCTATAAGATGGCTTCCCTTATACTAGCTTATGTTAACCTTAAATTGGCTGTATTTATCTGAGCTGTTTAGGCGGCACTAACAGGGTCACGTGTTGGGCGTTGAGGTGCAGTCTCCCTTGTAGTCCAACAGTAACCTTGACAGCCCCGTCATTAAAAAATAACCTAGGTGACCAGGATGGTAACACCGCTTCTACGGAAGGGCATGGGAGCTGCACCTCCAGCCGTGACCCACCACCCCCGGCCCTTTCCCACACCTTAGTCCTCAGAAACGTGCGAGTCTCGTGGGGACTACTAAAAGCCATCTCTGCCCCACCAAATGACAAGGCAGACCACTTGAAGAATCTTTTATTGCCGTAAAACATCTGGTATTACAAATAGAAAATACAAATTGTTTTTAAAATAAAGCAATGGATTCAGTAAACATTTGGTTAACACACTTTAAGGGGCTGAAGAGTAAACACCTTTCTCCACATCAAAAAGTCAGGTACACTTTCTCTTCACCTCTCTTCCACCCCTACCTCACTCCCCCCACCAGAAGTGTCTGTACACACACAGCCCTGGCTCTCCTCAGGCAGTGGCCCAGGCACCCCAGCACCGCGGCCAGCACAGGCTGCCCCAACGTGCTGAGGCCAGGACAGTGGCCACAGGGGAACAGCACAGTGGTCATGACTGCAGCTCAATGCACAGGAGGAAATACCAACATGTCTTATTTTCAGGAGACACTACCCAAGCCCATGAGTAGAGCCAGACAGCAGGCTAGGCAGAGGAGGAGGTCAGCTTGAGATGGTTTAAAGGGAATCCCTTTAAATTTAGAACATCTGATAAAGATTGTTGCTAGAAGGTGGTGGGTGTGCAAATCCTGTCCCCACCAATGGTGGGGTACACTTAATTTAAGCCGACTCAATTCCCATTTCAAGGGCCTCCTTCCCTCTGCCCTTTCGTCTCATCGCTCAGAAGCAGCTTTGGGTTTCTCGGGCTGGAATGAATCAAGATTACTTTTCAGTAAGGTTACAGGAAGTTGGCTGGGACTTCCCTCCCTCCCTCCGGAGCAAACAAGTAATTAGGCCGATGACGGAGTTTCTCAAGGCAGTGTCCAGGTGAAGGCATCAGAGGTGACTGTGACACACACACAAGTCCCTGGACAAGGACTTCTTTTGTAGACAAGATCCTTCCCGTTCCCAAATCAAGTACCCGAGTTCCCAAATCCGGGCCCTCACAAACACACTCAGAAGGTGGCCCCAGCACCCTCACACACCTGGGCCGTTAGCTCTGCCAATTCGCTTTCTCCTTCCTGGCCACAACAAAGCTTTGCTCGAGTTTATTGATGTTTGGTTTGATCAGCTCTTAGGAAAGAGGGTTTGGTGACAGACCCCAAGGTTAGGCCAGGAGAATCTAGGCCCAGAGAGCCAATGGGCTTGTTCTGATGAAGCTGGTTCTGATGGTTCTCCCAGAGAACTTAGCAGTCAGTGTGATGACCCAAGAAGGACCCTCAGCCAGAGCAGCTGCCGCTCCTTAGAACTGGGCTTCTGAGGGTCATAAGACACTAGAAAAGTTAATGTCCTGATTAAGCTTCTTTCCGTGATAATTTCCCAGGCTTTCTCCGTAAGGGAGGAGGTGAAGAGGGAAGGCAGTCACCAGGCCAGGACTGACCCCACTGTCCTCCACCAGCCTCTCCCAACGCCAGCTCCCATGACCCGAAGGGGTCGGGGTCGGGATCGAGTCTGCATTTGGTGAAAGGTGCCCTTTTCCCTGACTACATAAGCTTTTGAGTGGGCTCCAGGAGGCACAGGCACTGCCATCCAACCCACAAATATTCCAGCCGGTTCCCTCCAAAAGCTGCTCCAGCGAAGACCTCTGTGCTGGCGGTGAGCTGTGCTGACGGAAGAGGTGGGGGGTGTTCGTGTTCCCTGAGTCGCCACCACCTTTCTCTCTCAGAAATGCTCCTCCAAGACGGTCGTGGGGGCTTTGCTGGTATGGCTCATCACCTCCTCCTCCTCCTCCTCTTGGAGTTTCTACAAGGCAAGACAAGCAGGCGGCCCTTTGGGTGAAGAGACACAGGACTCCACCCTGGCTGGAGCCGCTGCCTGTGAGTGACTGTATCCGTGGGAAACACAAGAGTCAGAGGCCACTCCGTGTCCCCAAGAGTGAACAAAGGGAACAAGAGAAAAGCAACCAGCCCCTGCCACAGGTGTGCTACACACACACACACACACACACACACACACACACACACACACACACACACACACACACACACACACACACACACACACACACACACACACACACACACACACACACACACACACACACCATCACAACATAAAGGAAAACACAGTCCAGCTTTCTGTGATGCCACAGCCACCACAAACCATCCCAGTCCGAGTGCCAGGTTCCACGCTCTCGTCCTCGCCGTGCCGAAGGCTAAAGGTCACCTGGACTGAGCATCAAGCAGCTGTCCCAACTGCCCGGTCTGCAACTCCCGCAGAATTTCCGACTACCCCCATTTGGAAGCAGCCCCCCAGGATGAGGAACATTATGATGATGTGCATGGAATGGATGCAACAGAGAATTTTTATAAAGGCAGGATGCCTAACAATATAAACTCAGTGGCTACAAATATGTCTATGCACTTTATGGATAGAAAAAAAGACTTTGGGTCAGTTTGGCTGTGGCTTTCCCAGGGAGGGGTGGCACAGGATTAGGAGAGTCTTCTGGGTCACACTTGTTAGGTGAGTTTAAATATGGAACTAAAGGAATTCCAGGAATTAAATATGGCCTGGAAATCATCCTCTAGGGCCCCCAGGTGCACACTGCCACCTTGCACATTTGTCTGCTGTTTTAAGGAACACTTTGCTGCTTAGCTCTAGTTAGCGAGAAGGCCTCGGGCCCAGGCACAGCCCTGCACAGTCCACACCACTCGGCTGGAGGAGGGTGTGCAGGGCCAAGCTGCAGTCCAGTCTCAATCCGACAGTGGTGCTTCTTCCCCAGGGAGTATCTCCGGGCCAGTCCCTGGCAGTGGCCACAGCTGTGGAAATCCAACCTTCGCATCCTCAGTCTTGCTAACCTTCTGGCACCAGGTCAGCCTCGGTCATGAGAAGCCTTCGCTCAGGCAACTAGCAGCCTACTTCAGTCAACCAGGCAGGCTCTATCTCTGCCACACACGCACACAGACACGCCTGCCTCCGCAGAGCCATCACCTTGAAATCGCAATCAGAAACCCAGGCTAGTGGGGAAGGAAGCACAGCCACTGCGTCTGTGGCTGAGAACTATCAGCTGGAAGAAAAATGGAAACCAAACCAAGATTTTCTTAGTCAGGCGTTACACCATCCCAGAAGTTCTGTCTCTTTTTACTAAAGCTATACACCTCACAGATTAGGAAGAGCAGCTCTGGATAGGTCTGCTGCGTGCCCTGCCTTCCCCTGGCTCTGATAATGAATTCGTGTGCTCTGTGCAGGTCTCGCTTACACTGACCGCCATGGGGTGTGTAATGATGGACGGGCTCCAGAGGAGGGATGCTCTGTGACAGCCCTGGCTTCCCTGGGTGTCAGCCCAGCATGACTCTGACTGCCCCATAACACTAAGCTGGCCCAGATACAAGTGAGGCCCAGAGACGCAGAGTGAGTTATCCATGGACACAGAGAGTTGAGCGCCAGCACCACACTCAAGTCTCGTATTCCTACTCAGTGCTATTTCCAATGCTCCGTACAGAAGGTGCCTGAGCCGACAGCTCCAACCTTGACTAACAAACCCGGTCCATGTGCACAAGGATCTGGCTGCAAGAAGCATGAAATACTGGAACAACCTAAACACTACACGAGAGGAAACGGAAATACGTTTATGTAGATATGAGGCTGTAAAATGCAACTGTGGAAAGGAAAGGCTGTCAAGCTATACTAAGTAAACAAGTAGGTAGAAAACCAAACGTGCACAAGCACACCCATAGAAAAGTGGGCTAAAATGTTCCTAGGTTGTCTCGGGGTGCAAGGACTGTAGGTGACCTTTACATTCTTCTTGTTTGACTATATCTGCCAACGTAAACACAGATTCTAAAGTAAACACAGCAAAATCCCATATCACTTGACACAATATGTCACATTCCAAATTGAAACCTTTTCACGAGAAATCTATCCCGTTTTATTACGGGCATTTTGTCCCAGGCCCACTATATAGTCACCAAAGTGTTGCAGATCATTATGTTTCCTTGTACATGGCACAGGGGAGCGCCCGTCCCCACAGTGGCAACACCATGACCTCACCCTGGCTAGAGAACAGCGTTTCTGCTCCAAGGTGTTCCCTGTCTCCCCACTAAATTTTTCCTGTCCTACGCCCCTCCCGCCACATGCTGCCCACCGCTGCCTGCCAACTCGAGAGCCCGATATCAGAAGACAAATGGTAAAGAACTAAAGATCATCACCTGTCTGCCAACATGTATCCTTAAAATGCTAAATATACCTCTTTCAGATAAAATTATTTTTTTAAATTTTTTTGCAGAGGAAGATTCACCCTGAGCTAACATCTGTCGCCAGTCTTCCTCTACTTTTTCTGTGGGTCGCGGCTACAGCATGGCTGAGGAGTGGTGTAGGTCCATGCCCGGCATCTGCACCTGTGAACCCAGGTTGCCAAAGCGGAGCATGCTGAACTTAACCAGTACACCACGCGGCCAGTCCCTCACATACCGTTTTTTGCCTTAGAAAACTGGCAAAGATTTTTCAAAATGGTAAATACTCAGTGTTGGCACTCATACACTGCTATAGCATATAAATTGGTAGTATCGATGGTACTTTTCTAGAGAACAGTTTAGCAATATAACAGGGCCTTAAAAATGTGCTTGACCGCTGATTCATTTCTCAAGGAAATACTGTGCTTAAGAACATGCACAGGGGCCAGCCTGGTGGCGCAAGTGGTTAAGTGCGCGTGCTCCGCTGCGTCGGCCCGGGGTTCACCGGTTCGGATCCCGGGCGCGCACCGACCCCCATGCTGTGGCAGCGTCCCATGTCAAGTGGAGGAAGATGGGCATGGATGTTAGCTCAGGGCCAGTCTTCCTCAGAAAAAAGAGGAGGATTGCCAGATGTTAGCTCAGGGCTGATCTTCCTCACAAAAAAAAGAACATGCACAAAAATTCAGCTTCCAGGACATTAATCACAATATTGTTTATAACAACAACTAGAAACAACCTTAATGTCCATGGACAGGAAAACTGTCAAATCATGGTTTATACATGTGCACTCATTAAACATGGTGCATTCATTAAAAGTATGTTGTAAAAGACTAATGACCTGATACAGTGTTCACAACAAGTAAAGAAACAGAAGATTCCATTTTTGTGTAAAAAAATATATATATATATCCATGGATATATATTATATGTGGCTATAGATGAGTATAAGTACATGGAAAAACACAGCATCTCATCTCTAGATGATGCTATTACAGGGTATTTTTAAATTTTGTACACTTTTCTGTCTTTTTCAGTTTTTCTACAAAGAACATGTATTACCTCTGTAATAGGTTTTAGGTGTTTGTTTATTTTTTAAGAAATATTCCACTTTTACTCCTTCTAAGATTTGATATTCCTTTCATATAGCTCAGATTTGATACTTAACATTTTGGTTAAAATAGTTCCCACCTGGTTGGAGCAGATGGGAAACACTTTT
Source organism: Ceratotherium simum simum (assembly GCF_057802395.1). NCBI lineage: Eukaryota > Metazoa > Chordata > Mammalia > Perissodactyla > Rhinocerotidae > Ceratotherium > Ceratotherium simum. Next base: position 28,027,597 of record NC_141923.1, on the reverse strand, counting down.
CTGTTCTAGATCATACTCCTGGTCCTGTCCCCTTCTACCACCATCAGGTCCTGCTTCCTGAACTGTCCTTTTAAAGCCCTACTGGCTCCATTGGCTCCAGTCCTCCGTCTCCATCCCACTGCCTAAGGGGTCGTCACATGCCAGGAGAGCCACTGCCTTGGGGCCATCACCACCAGGACAGAATGGTCGAGCCTGGCTTCCACCTTTGCTCTCCAGCCACTGACCCCAGGCTGAAAGCAGCAGAGCCAGGGCCTCAGGACTTGTGTCAGGATCTGGGGTGGACACTACTCAGCAGACTGTGACAACAGTGATGTGCTCTGGGGACCAGAGCAGGGAGGCCAGGAGAAGGGCAGGAAGTGGGAAAAGAGCCCGGGAAAGAGCAGCAGAAAAGCAGTGCTGAAACACCCACTGAGGAAACTCTCTGGGCGCCATGTTTGTGAGTTGCATTGGTTTCACAGCCACCACGAAACCAGTCCACTTCGGGAGCTCCCCCAACCCCCACCCCTGCTGCCACATCCTCAGCCAATGCCCAGAACCCAGAACTCTGCCCAGCAAGCTCCCCCATACTCACATTCTCAGGGGTTTCCTTATTCGCTTTCTGCCTCCGGAGATCTGCCTTAATGAATGCTGAGGTCGAGGGATCAAGAAGAAAAAGCAACAGAGACACAGAGTTATGAAGCCGACCAATGGTCAAGTTCATCCAAGAGAGGGAGGCCTCATTTTCCTTATGGTCACAGGTATCCCAGACCTACTTCAGATATCCCAGGGAGCTGGGGGTACCATCAGCCAACTTGATAAAAATTGGGGATCACTGCTGTCCCTGACAGGCAGAAGCCAATGATGACACTGGCCTTCATTTATAGATCACTTATATTTGCCACGGAGTTTGCACACACTGCTCTAATCCTCACAACGATCCCCATTTTACAGATGAGGAAAGTGAGGCTCCCAGAAGTTGGTTCACTTGGCCAAGATCAAACAGCTGTGGAGGTCAGAGTCACAGTCTGGGATTCAAACGAGGGTCTTTTGGCACCAAAGCCCATGCTCATCCCACCAAAACATGCTACTGCCTCCCGAACAGATTTCCAAATAAGCCGTTCCCGCTGCATGTGTGCCCCCAATCTGTATGCTCATTCAAGACCCTGGGGGCCGGCCCAGTGGCTTAGCGGTTAACTGCTCGCGCTCCGCTGCTGGCGGCCTGGGTTCGGATCCTGGGCGCTCACCGACGTACAGCTTCTCCGGCCATGCTGAGGCCGCGTCCCATATACAGCAACTAGAAGGATTTGCAACTATGACATACAACTATCTACTGGGGCTTTGGGGGAAAAAATAAATAAAATTATAAAAAAAAAAACAACGACCCTGGGGTCCCAAATTGCCAACAACCTAAGCCCATGGGCAGCCTGAGTGTCATCTTGTCCTGAGGCTCCAACTCACCAGTGAGGGCTACTCCAAGGGTGAGGAACACACACAGAAAGATGTTCCCAGGCATGGGTCCATAGTTCTCGATAATCTGGTCCTGGGAGGTGATGAAAATGATCCCAAGTACCTGGAAAGGCACAAATAAGAGTGGAAATAAGCGCTCAGCCAACTAGCCCAAGGGGGAACTGAGCTGCCACAATGCAATGCCTGTGCCAGCCAGGCCGGGCAGGGAAGCAAGAGCCACTGCTTTGGGGCCACTAAATGAGAGCCTTACCTGGGGAGACACGTTGAGGAAGCCAGATGACATGGCTTCTGGTTCTGGGTATGTGAGCTCCACAGCAAACTCAAATCCCAGCGGGATATAGCCAGTCATAAAGAAGCTAAAGCCAGATCACAGAAACGAGGTGATAGAGAACTTCCAGAACAAGAAGGATGGGGAGCCCACCTCCTCCCTTAGAACTTTCCTGTTTGTTTCTCCCCATCAAGACATGCCAGGCCCTTGAATGGATCAGGGCATCGCCTCAGTGGCCATACCAAGGAAAGACAGACCCCTACAGGCCAGGAAGAGGTTCATATGGAGGCTTTCTGTTCAGGAGGCCCTCGGGGGTCCCTGCTTCTTCTCTGTCCAGCCATCAATTACACACAGAGTGAGCATTTACAGAGCGGGTGCGGTTGCCTGGAGTGTTCAGACATCAGCTAAGAAATTCTGTGTCCTGGGCCAGCCCCGTGGCTTAGCGGTTAAGTGTGCACGCTCTGATACTGGCGGCCTGGGATTCGGGTCCCGGGCGCGCACTGACGCACTGCTTGTCCAGCCATGCTGAGGCCGTGTCCCACATACAGCAACTAGAAGGATGTGCAGCTATGACATACAACTATCTACTGGGGCTTTGGGGGAAAAATAAATAAAATTATTCAAAAAAAAAAAAAGAAAGAAAGAAATTCTGTGTCCTGGGTACACAGGCCCTGTGCTGGGAGGGAAAGTTCCCGGATATTGAACAGCATCTCCATGGCTCTCGGGGACCTGAAAGGAAGAGCTCTGAGTCCTCCTTATTTCCCTCCCTCCAGAGAGTCGCCAGCTGAGAAGGACTGAGTGTGTCTGTCTGTCTCTGTCTCTGAATCTCTCTCTCTCACACACACACACTCATGTAGTGCCTACAGGAAAATAATTGGGAGGTGTGGCTGAGCAGAGATTCCCATGGGAAGGGTACTGTTTCCTATGCTTTCTCAAACAACAGGTCTAGAAAATTACAATTCTCATTTTTTATATCTACACCACACTTCTTGCTGCTTTCACATCTGTTCTCTCTCTCAATCCTTCTAACAACTTGACGAGGCAGGCCACTCATCTTGATTTACAGATGAGGAAACTGACTCGCAGAGCCGTTAAGTGATGGGCCTGTGGTCTAATAGATAGCAACAGAGCTGAGACCAGGACCCAGACTTTCTGACTCTCGGCCCTGTGTACTTTCTGTGACCCCGTGTTGTCCCAGGCAGAGCTAAAAAACATTTCCTAGCCTCCCAGAGGTGTGTGAAGGAGATCCTACATCCCAACAGCATGGATGGGCCTGGGGGCCCCAGGTGGCCTTTTGAAGTGCTGCAAGGAAACAAGACCTCTGGGGGCCGGCCCTGTGGCTTAGTGGTTAAGTGCGTGCGCTCCGCTACTGGCAGCCTGGGTTCGGATCCCAGGGCGTGCACGGACGCACCGCTTCTCCGGCCATGCTGAGGCCACGTCCCACATACAGCAACTGGAAGGATGTGCAGCTATGACATACAACTATCTACTGGGGCTTTGGAGGGAAAAAATAAATAAATAAAATCTTAAAAAAAAAACAAGACCTCTGGGCACCATGTCCACATGCATCTCCAGAGCTCAGTGAGAAGGCAGCAGAGGGATCAATATAGCTTCCTAGGATGGCAGCAGCTCTAGAAGCCATGAGATGGTGCTCCCCAGTTAAACGGGTTAGAGGTGAAACTTACCCCATTGTGCCAGCGGTGATGAACACTACCCACAGGTGTCCCAGGTTCAAGGTGAATGTGTACAGCACCATGCCCACCAGGGTCATGATATAGACCACGAGGGTTGTCTCCCTACAAGCAGAGGCAGAAAAGTTGAGTCACACAATTCCGACTTTAACAGGATCATCCATCCATCCATCCATCCATTCATTCAATCATTCTACAAGTATCTGTGGGGCACCTGCTGTGTGTCAAGCCCTCTGCTGTGTGCTGGGACATCTGCTCTCACGGAACTTTCTGTCCATGAGGTTGATGGACACTGAACCAACGATCACACAAATAATTACTGAATTACATCGTGGTCACTGCTACAAAGGGTAAGACCAGGAAGTACGAAGCTGTCTTGCTGCACGTGCATTCTCCTCCTGCACAAGCCTCTCAAAAACATCGAGCTGCAGCTTGACTTGTCATGTCCTACCCACAAGCAATAAGGTCCAGCCCTTTCCTTTCCTCATCCCGCACCAAAAAACCAAACAGGACAACATCAGCTCTGGTCAGGCGGCAGTGGCGTGCAGAACTCCCCCAGAGGCCATCCAATTCTGCTTGTCTGCTTTGCCCCAAGCCCCACGACAATGCTGGGCAGTGTGCCTTTTCGGTTCTCTCTGTGGTCTCTAAGTTCTTCCTGTCGCCACGTGCACAGGTCCAGCACAGCTTTTCCTGCAGAATTTGAGCCACTCTGCTCCAGACAGCAGAACTAAGAGAACATTCTCCAGCCCTGAACTAAGTGCTTGACTCCAAAGCCAGAGTGAGAACCCTCTGCCCTCTCCCTGTGACACTTCCCTTTGTCTGTCCCCTCAGAAGGACCATCAGCAACGTGCTGGTTTCTGTTTCGGGCTCACCCTGCTAGTCCCCTCCACACACGTCTCCTCCCGTGCGGCCCAGGCAGGACTCTGCTGCAACCCCGACTCCTGCAGCTGGACCTGCATTCCTCTCCCTGCCCTACTCACTGCAGGGCCCGGGCTCCACACAGCCCTCCGCCCTCCTGCCCGAACATCAGGACTCAGAGGATGAAAGCTTACAGGCTTCAGTCCTCTCCCCGAAGTCAGAAACACGGTGGGGGCGCCAGGAGACGTAGACTATGGTTATGTCCAACTGATACTGCACTTACTGGGTGCCAGGCATTCTGTCAAGCACTTAACAGACATTTATGATTTCCCTCAACCCTCACAAAAGCCCTGCAAGAAATGCATGGCTACCCCTAATTTTACGAATGAGGAAACTGAGGCTCAGACCAGTTATTTGTCCAAAGTCACCCACTGAGTAAATGCAGAGCTGGGATTTGAACCCAGAGCTGGGATTTGAATCCAGCACTTTTTCTACCACTGCACACAGGAATACTAATATACCGTGTGGTTGCATCTTTGGAAAAGCTTAAGGTCAGAGCCTCTGAAGAAAGCCCCTCCCACCTGGTGCTCAGAGCAGCTGCTGAGGGTACATGAGCTTCCCCATCTCCCATCCTGCTCCCCATCCAAATCCCCCCCCCCCCCCCGCAGAATGCAGCTTCATGGACACCAGGCTCTCTCGCTGACCCACAAGCTCATCTTTGCCATATTTATTTAAGCACAGCTTCATCTCAAACCACTGACCCATCTAGAAAAACCGTCAGTAGTCCTAGCCTGAGATCAAGCAACCTGACCACCCAATTTCCAGCCTCCAAACCAAAGGGAACAAATCTGGGAGCCTTAGGGAGGGGGGAACTACTGCCGAAATGTCCAGATCACAGAGCCCTCTCCTCCTTTCTCTGCCTGCGTAGCAGTGCCGACAGAAGAATGTCTCCTGTTGACTGCAGGACTGAGACATCAAGTGACACCAGGAACTGGTGACGACAGGTTCTGAAGTGTCCTCCCCAGCCCTTTCCTTCTATTTTCTAGTTCATCTGAATCATCTGGCTGCCCACGTCCCAGCCCAGCCGACAGTCAAATCCCTCCCTTCTCCTGCCACAGGGCAAGCCCTGGAAAAAGGGACACTGCTGTCCACTGGTTTGGGAGTGGCCAGTCTTCACTGCTCTTGTGTCTGGCTGAAGCAAGCAACTGACAGGTGGCAGAGACGAGATGGCAGCCAAGCTCCACCAGCAGTAATTAAGCCGAGCCAGGCTCCTCGTCGTGCTCAGCCAGGCGGCCACAGCCCCAGGGATTGCCTCAACTGGCCCTGGACTAGGGCGGCCAGAGTGAGACCTGGTCTGACCAGAGCCTCACAGAAGCGGGTTTGTGTGGAGAGAACAGCTCTGCTACTGTCTGTCGCCTCCAGACCCTGGGAACTTTGGAGGCCTTGACAGTGTGGCCCAGAGTACCGCCATGCCCCAGCGCTGGACAACCCTCACAGCTACGCTGTGGGCCAGCATTAATTGAGCACCCAATGCATGCAGAGCACTGGAAAGACACAACAAGAAGGGAAGGAAGTTGGGCCTCTGTTCTCCAGAGCCTTTTCTCCAAGGATCACTACAGAATTGAGCCATCTGGGTTGCTTTTTACAAATGCAGATTCTCCTACTGAATTGGCATCCTGAGGGTGGGGCCCAGGAATCTGTGTTTAGAACAAGCATCCTGGATTAGCCTGGCATACGCTAAAATCTTAGTGCCTCTTAGAAACTCACTGGACATTCAGGCCCAAAGCACATCCCAATATTTACCAATTACACCAATGAGGTGTAAGCAATTGCAAGACAATACTGCAGCCCAGAGGAAGCACAGAGCACCTTGTTAACCCACAGGGTCCAAGAGGGAGTCATGGGAACAGGGCAGTGGAATCACCTCCTCACCTCTGGTCCTTGGACCTTCCACAAACTTGCCAACTGCTGACATTTTTCCACGTTCATTTTCATTTCTCCCTCATGCGCACCTTCCCCAGATGCTTGGGGGGTGGGACTGGAGAAGATATTGTACTTCATGTCCTCCATCTCCAGTCTTCCCAAGATCCCAATGGGGTGGGTACTCTTTCCCTCATTTTATAAATGGAGAAACTGAGGCTAGGAGAAGATAAATTTCAACTGCCTAGGTGACCACTCAGGCCCCCAGCTGCCGCACGCAAATCTTTGGAGCCGTATTGCTAATGAATGTGTCATTTCAAAACACTGGTCCCCAGTTCTCAGTCCAGCAGGAAGTTACTTACTTGTAGGTCTTGATCCTATCCAGCCAGATGCCTGTGATCACAGCCCCGAGCATTCCCGCAATGATGATGGTCAGGCCGATTCTTCCAGCATTCACTTCTTCCCCCTGGGAAACCACAGCCCTGACGGTCACTCAGCGAGGGGACGAGACACCGGGCAGGGCACAGTCACCACAAGGCAAAGGGGCAAAGGCAAGTAATTCAGGCTCCATTAGAGCCAATTCTCAGAAAGTACCAGGGAAGATGGCCTGTAGGAAGCTACCAGTTGGCAGAGAATCCTAGAACAGTGCTCCTCCCAACGTAATATAACCCTGGAGTGTGAGCATGACACTGGATGCCGGGGAGAACAGAATTCTGTCCTTGGAACCACTTTTAGGTAGATTTTTTAAGAAATTTAATCCTTACAGCAACCCTTTTATTTATCATTATTCCCATTTCACAGAGGGGGAAACTGAAATACGTGTATCCAAACCTTCCATACTTAGGATTCTTTGAGCTATCAGTGCCAAAGGAATACGCAGATAATAGTTACATATTTTTGAGCGCTCATTATGAGCCAGACACCATGGCGAGGACTTTACGTCATCATCTTATTTAATTCTCATAATTCCCCACCATAAAGTTGGGAATCAACATTCCCCAATTTACAGATAAAGAAACTGAGGCACAGTGAGATTAACCTATCCGCCCAAGGTCATGAGGCATTTATTAAGTGCAGAGCTAGGATGTGAACTGAGACCTGTCAAACTCCAGAACTGGAACACTCAGCCACAGTGACCCACCACCTCCCAAGGGCCCCTCGTCCTTTCAAAAGAGGGCTAGACATGGGATTCCTGACTCCAGGACACTCAGAATCCCACTCCCAGTATCCAGCCCTCACTGACTCTGGAAACATTTAAAAATGCTTTCAGTTGAGCAACTAAGATTCAAAATTAAACCTTGCACATGTTTTACAAATTAAATATTCCATATGTGATTCTATATGTATATATGCTTACCTACTGTGTTGCCAGGCACCAGGCTCTGTGCTTTACATACATATAATGGATATAAATGTACATATACACACACGATATTATTTACTTTCTAATCCTACAAGTAATCTTTCATTATGATTATGTTCCTTTTGCAGAAAAGAGAATGAGAGCTCAAAGAGGCTAACTCGCTTGTCACACAGGTTAGTACCACCAGAGCTGGGGCTGAAACCCAGGGCCATCTCCCTTCAAATCCCATAAGCATGCCACCGTACCATGCTACCCAGAGCTAGGGAGAACCAAGAAGTAACTGCTGCCCCAGCTCCCACCAAGACAGACTCAGAAATCGCATTCTCTCTGGGTCCAGCATGCTTAGGGAACTCCCTTACCGGGTAGTGCAAGATCACCATGCGATTCAGCAGAGTGGACAAGGCATAAAAAGCACCAGCATTCAGACCTGAAGGAGGGAGGGAGAAACACAGCATTAGGGTCAGCCTTCCGATGGGGCCAGAGCTAAGTTCTCCCCTCGTAGTTAGGGAGGTTAGAAATCCTCATCCTCGTTGCTACGGTGAGTGGTGTCCTCAGAGAAGAAAAATTGAGGGCCTATGATGCCACTCTGCAGTGTTTCTCAAAGAAATACTCCAAAACAACCCAAAGTAACCATTCGAACCTTTTCTTGGCCACACACCATTGCCCTCTGATCCCTTTAACTCTGCCCTGGAAACACAGGCTCTAGAAAGTATTACTCGTGGGTCAGAAACTGTCTATATTCCTCTTAAGTGTTGGCTAGACCTACGGGGTCAGTAGAACCACTGGACACCTTCTACTTCCTCCGGATGACCTTTCCCCACTCTAGACTGCTCCAGACCTCTGAGCTCTAACACCACACCCTCCACAGGTGGTTTCTCACCTCTTTCCCCATCCCTCTTTCAACTTTCTTCTCCGATTCAATGTCACACAAAATTTTTTTTTTTTTTAAAGATTTTATTTATTTTATTTTTTCCCCCCAAAGCCCCAGTGGATAGTTGTATGTCGTAGCTGCACATCCTTCTAGTTGCTGTATGTGGCACTCGGCCTCAGGATGAACGGAGAAGCGGTGCCTTGATGCGCACCCGGGATCCGAACCCGGGCCACCAGCATCGCAGCGCGCGCGCACTTAACCACCAAGCCACAGGGCCGGCCCACACAAAATTTTATATTTGAAACCAGAAAGGACCCTAAAGAGCATTTAGTTGACTCTCCTAATTCATCGACTCATTGAACAAATAAATGGGGCACCTAGAATATACTGTAAGAATCTGTGTCCTTAGAGAATGAGGCCATTTGTCCAAAGCCATACAGTGAGCTAGTAACTAAGATCAGACTGGAACTGACCCAAAGGAGACAGTGCCTCCTGCCCTCCCTTCATAATAACAGTAACGATGGTGATGATGATGATGGTGGTGGTGGTGGTGGTGGCAGCTGCACAGACTTATGCACTAGACACTGTTCTAAGCGCCTTACAATCCTTATAACAACCCTAGATGGCAGGTAATATTAACGTCCCCATTTTGTAGATGAGAAAAATGCACACAGGGTTTAAAAACAAATACACAGGCCATTATGTAATGGCCACCAGGGGTCTTTTTAACTTTAACTACTTTGAGGTTCACAAGACTACCACCGCACACTTGACATTAGATCCACTTAGAAAGGTATAAGACAGCTCGCGGGCAGGGCAGCCCCAGGAGTTGCTCTTCAATGGAAGCAGTCCATAGAACCCCAGTCCATGGAGCCATCCAGAAGCTGTTCTCTTTGGCCCTCAAGGTGATGGCTCAGGTGGAGGGAAAGGGAGACATGGCAACCCTGGTTTAACACCTCACAGGAGCTACTATTGCTTGTAACGACCCCATAGCCATAGCTTCCAGGGTCCCCATAAAGGACAGGCCAATGGAAAGAGTCACCGTACTCAGAGAAGCACCAAGAATGGCTTCCTACCAGATAGGAAAAGGCCTCCCAGTCCAGCTGCAGTCATCTTATCCCAAGAGGTCGTTTTTATCATAAGCAACGTTGCCTAAATGCAGTTGACTTACCCCCTTATCAGGTTTCCAGAGGAACGAGATACAAAGTTCAGTGAAGGCCAGATTCTCAGAAAAATGGGAGAGGAAGTTTTGTTTGCCATTCCCACAATCCCACAGGTAGTAAGAGGCAGGGCTGGATTTGAACCCCAGACCCTATGGCTCCAGAGTCCTCGATCTTAATGACTCTACTTTACATCCTCACAAAACTGATTCTCTGGATTTCCCCAGCTCAGGGGATGACAATTTCGCGTCTCAGCCTCTTCTGGCAGGTCGCCTCAGGGATGCAACAAGGTTGGGCTCAAAGCCGCCTCCTGACTGGCACAGGGCCACAGTGGGTTGGCAAACCCAGAAGTGTCACCAAATGTCGCTACAAGCTGATGGTCATGAGGACTCGGAGGCTCTCAGCAACTTCTGACACAACAAACGTACCTGACTAACCTTCATACCACACACCCAGCCACTTGGAAATTCCATTCCTGAGTCAAGAGGTCCCACAAGGAGATGTGTTCCTGAAAAGGGGGGTGGGGAGGAGCGGGGGCAGGGAGAAGGATGGAATCAGCCCTCTTCCTGCTCCTCACACCTCCCTCAGCCTCTGGGCCTCACACTACAAGGGGCAAGAGGAGGCTCCAAGTCAAGCTCAGCTTCGGGGGGATGAGTGCTCTCAGCTGGGGGCCCGGCTGGGATGAACAAGGAGGGCAGAATCCACAGGAAGGGAGGGAGAACTGGAGCAACCCCACCCCCAACACCAGCACTTTCGTGACGCTGAAAAAGGCAGAGGGAAGCAGTCCTCAGCTGGCTGACCTGCACTACTGAGGGAGCAGCTTCTCGGGGCTGGAGGGTTTAGGGAAATCAGCCCCACATCAGCACACCAGGAGCTTGTTAGAGATGCAGACATTCTTAACCCCGCCCCAGACCTTCTGCTGCAGAAACTCTGGCAGTGGGGCTGGCAATCCCCGCTGAGACAAGCCCTCCAGGTAATTCTGCTCTTGCTCAAGTTTGAGACCCACTGGCTCAGCTAGATTAGTGTAATTTACCAATAGTCATCCCAGGCCACCAGACATGGTTCAACAGCACAAACCACTCCACTGCACAAATCAAGGGGTCGGTGTCCCCACTGGAGGGCAGGGATGAATGCGTGCTCTGCCCGGTGTGTGAGTCCCTCTCACAGGAAGACAGGTTACTGTTATACTCGGGTATGACTGTCCCCAGCAAGGTAAGCCTGCCGGGTCAGGGCCGTACTCCTGTGAGAAGATGACCCCTCGCCGAAAGGCCAGGTTATCCTAGTTTCAATCACCCAGTCACTGAGGAGATGGACTTTAGGAAGGCAGAAAGGACGTGCCATCACTCTGAGTTTCTCTCCTTCGTCAGGACAGGTTTTTTCAAACTGTGGTCCAGAGACCACTGGCATTAGAAGTCCTTAGAGTTTAAAAATGCAGATTCCTAGGCTCCACCATGGACCTACTAAGTCCGATTCTCCAGGAACAGGGCTAGAAATCTGCATTTTAAAAACAATAACAACAAAAAACCCTGGGCATTTCTTAAACTCACTGGAATACAGAACCAGGCTCCCAGGAGCTGGGGTTAACATGGAGGCCACTGGGATGGGAAGGGGCTTCAAGACCATGAGAATGACCCATAACACACCTACTTTAGAAGTTCTCAACCCTGCTGCCCACCAGAATCACCTGGAATGCTTGTTAAAAGCAGATTCCTAGGCCCCAACCCAGACTTTCTGAATTTGAATTTGCAGAAGAGAGGCAGGGAAACCTATGCACACATTCAACCAAGCACCCCAGGGCATTCTGTCCTCAGGGAGCTCGGGAAACACTGATCCCAGATCCTATCCCTGGGTTCTGGCTACTCTGTTCATTTCCCTTCTGTCCTTCCTGAACTTGTAGTAAACCCTTGTTTCAAAGGGCCAGCCTGACCTCAGCAAAGCTCCAGGGAATCCGGAGGATTTTTATACCCATTCTGAAGCCAGGATCTTAGAAGGGGCGCAAAGCCCCCTCCCTAGGCCCATGTGGGTGGGGCAGTGGTAAAGTGCCTGAGTGCCCCCAGGAAAGTTATCCCCAGGACACACTTGAGGCTCTGACTTCAGATGCCAACACTGGCAGATTATTCAGAAGCATAGCTAGAGGCAAGGCTGGGGGATAACATGGAAAAGTATTCCCTTTGAGGACATTCTCTAGAAGAGGAGAGAAGAGGAGCCTTTTCAATGATTCTTTTTAACTCGGCCGTTGTTACACCATTGATGAAAAGACATACGAGGAGGCCATGTGAAAGCAAGTCCTAGAGACACAAGGAGAAGGTAGCCAAAGAAAGGTTCTTTCCTTCACCCCACCCCACTGCTCATACACATCACCAGCCCTGCCCTACACAGACTCTGGTAGACCTGAGGAGAATCTGGCTCCCGCCCTGCATCTTCCTGCATTGCCAAACTTGAAGGAGGGAGGGTATTTTACTAGAGGAGGAGGCAGTTTCTTATTCCTGTGATATTTCAGCAACATCATGCACAAACCCAACCTCTGCACCTCCTCCTCTCTATGTTGGGCTGCCAGATTTAGGAAAAAACAAAAACAAACAGCACATCCAGATAAATTTGAATTTCAGATAAACAAATGTTTAGTATAAATATGCCCAATGTTGCATGGGACATATTTATACTAAAAAGAATTTGTTGTTTATCTGAAATTCAAATTTAGCCAGATGGCCCTTATTTTCTCTCTCAGATCTACCCTCAGAACCCTATAGGGAACAGCCAGCCACAGGCAGACCCTGGAATTCCTCCAAAGCCTTCACTGTATCACTGCACCTCGGTTCGGGCAGCTGACTCTGCAGCTTGGAGAAACCACTACAAATACAGTCTGGATGTCCCAGCAGCTGCACGAGAGTGACTCCTTACTCGGTGACATCTAGTTCAGACCAACGAGAGAATGTAGGAAATCAGCACGTTTACCAATGCAACAACAAGGTGGATGCATGCCGTGTCTTTATTCGAAACTGCTTTAAAAGCGTTCATTTCCCTTCAGAGCACTCCAATGAGAAGCAAATGTTACTACTATTTTCTGAGGCGGGTAATTAGAGAGACAAAGGATGGGCACAGGACGAGTGAAGGTGGTACACTCAGGGATTGGCAGAGCTGACACCAAAACTCAGACCTCCCATTCCTTATGTGCCAACTCTAAACTCACCAGTCCAGCAGTCAAGGCTCTTACCCCAAGATGTCCACCACGGCCAGCAAAGGTGCCCGTGAAATGCTATCATCTGCTTGATTCCCAGCTACATGCTCTTAAGTGCATATAATTCAGAGGAAAATATGAACATCAAAGGTACAATATAAAAAGTATGAACCATTTCCCTCTTCAAAGCCCAACCTGCAACTACAGGGAGGGTGGGGATGCTGGGGGATCTTGGGGGGGCTTCAAAGCCTCTAGCTCAATTTATAGAGGGTTTTTTGTTGTTGTTGTTTTTAGTTTGGAGCAAAGACAGTGGGAGAAGAAAGTAGAGATCCTGAGATGGACTGAGCAGCAAACACTGCCTTTACATGGCCTGTAAACCTTAGGGAGACACAGTAAGGCTGAGACCCCATCATCCCCAAATCCCAAAGATGGCTGGTCAGTGTAGGTGGGTCCTGCTTCCAAAACCCTACAACTCTAGACCTGCACCTTAGAAGAAAGCAAACCTCCGGCAACTGGTCTGGAGGTCTGATTCTGAGGAAGGACATACTCCCCTAGGTAGACCCAAGAGCACTCAGGCAAGTGCACTAATAAAAGAGCCCTGGCTGTCTCCAAGAGGCCCCTGTCTGCGTGGAAAGGCAAAATGGCGCAGTGGTTAGGAAAATGGGATTTGGCATCAGACAGACAGAAGTTTATATCCAAGCTCTACTGCTTGCTAGCTGTCCAACTACGGGCAAGGAACTAAATCAGAGCCTGTTTCTTCTGGTATAAAATGAAATAGAGTTAAGGACCTAAGTCATGGGTTTGTTTTGAAGATTAAGAGAGATAATGCCTGTAAAGCATTTAACATGGTGGCTGACACATAATAATGGCTCAATAACATTGTTTTCAAATCTGTGATAAAGCCTAAGAACCATTTCCTTGTTGGCAAAGAGCCCTGTCACCAAGTCCAATTGTCTACCATGGGAATAAGGCTTGTGGTTTTCTGAAATGTGTACGACATCCAGATTAGTTTAACTCTCTCTCACTGGGATAATCCTAGGCCTTTGAGAAAAATCTTAATAAATTCTATCTATACACAACAGAGTCAAATGCTTCCAGAGACTCAGAAGTGAATTGCTTTTCTAGTTTGGGGCTATCTCAACTTAAATGATGATTTACTTCCATCCCTCTCTCTCTCTCCTCTCCTTCTGGGACTCCCATTATGCATACATTGTATGCTTGATGCTGTCCCACAGGTCTCTGAGATTCTGCTCATTTTTCTTCATTCTTTTTCTTTCTGTTCCTCACACAGGATAATTTCATTTGACCTATCTTCAAGTTCACTGATTCTTTCTTCTACCAGCTCAAATCTGATGATGAGATTTCTAGTGAATTTTTCATTTCAGTTATTGTATTTTCAATTCCAGAATTTCTATTTGGTTCTTTTTTATTTCCATCTTTATTGATAGTCTCCATTTCATGAGACATCATTTTCTACTTTTCTTTCATTCTTCAGACATGGTTTCCTTTAGTTCTTTGAACACATTTACAATAGTTGATTTACAGTCTTTGTCTATTATGTCCACTGTCTGGGCTTCCTCAGGGACAGTTTCTATTAAGTGTGTATGGGCCATGCTTTCCTGTTTCTTTGCATGTCTCATAACTTTGTGTTGAAAACTGGACATTTTAAATACCACGTCAACTCTGGAAATGAGATTCTCCTCCCTCCCCAGGATTTGTTGTTGTTGCTGCTGTTTGTTTAGGATTCAAATTTATCTTACCAAAAGCCAAGAAAATGAAAGGAAAGAGGAATGTGGTTTTGCATTCAGGTAAAAACGGAGTCAGTGTTACCAGATGAAGGAGGATTGGTGAGGAGTGGTTCGTGTGGCAAGACTTATGTATGCATTCATTCATTCATTCATTCATTCCTTCACTCATTCAATACCTGTTGGAGTATCCACACCAGGCTGGCCAGTGCTGAGGAACTATAAAGAGGAAAAGACATGAATCCCCACTCTTGGGGAGTTCATTCTAGTTGGAAGACAGATCTGGAAACAGTTTTTTAAAAATGATGAGTGTTGAGGCCGGCCCCATGGCATAGTGGTTAAGTTCGCAAGCTCTGCTTTGGCGGCCTGGGGTGTGCAGGCTTGGATCCCGGGCACAGACCTATGCAACGCGTATCAAGCCATGCTGTGGCAGGCATCTCACATATAAAGTAGAGGAAGATGGGCATAGGTGTTAGCTTAGGGCCAATCTCTCTCAGCAGAAATAGGAGGATTGGCAATGGATGTTAACTCAGGGCCAATCTTCCTCACCAAAAAAAAACTAATCAAAAAAAACATGATAAATGTTAAGACGTACCAGAAACAGGACAATAAAAGATGAAAAGTCACCTAATACTGCCTTACAGCAGTGACACTGAGATGAGACTTGAAGGATCAGAGGGCATTTTCAGACAACCTGACATGGGAAGGAATGATTTTCTAGGTCAACTTTACAGAACATGCAAAGGCCCTGAGGCACAGCTGGCTCTTCTGGTTGACCCTAAACAATGACTTTACATACACAATTTGGATTTGGAAAGAGTAAGACCCACAGACACATCAGGCCTCTTGTCTCACAGTCCTCGTTCAAGCACTCTCCTGGGCACACTGCACCTTACCATAAGTGAAGACAAGCAGCATAAAGTTGAAGTTTTTGAAGAGCCGGACGATGGAGGATGAAGCATCAGGGGACGCCATGGCATAGCGCAGGGATTGGGCCCTGCTGGGGGGATGTTTAGGCTTCTCCTTGAATACTGAAAGGAAAGAAACAGAGAAGTGACTGACAATCCCTGTGGTCCCACCCCTGCAGAGGGGACACACGGACAAGAGCTGGCTCCCTCATCTGAGGAGGAGCTAAGGCTCCAAAAGGAAGTATTAATTCTTCAATTAACTCCTTTACAGCCTCCTCTCTTGAAGCTGCTTCTCATTGTCTGTGGATGAGTGAGTGTTCCTTTGATTACTTTTTCTTAATGGCTTCTGGATGGCTGCAATCACTGGGCCTCCCAGGCAACGTTCAAGGATCAAGGAGTCCCATAATACCCAGAAAATAACACACCACAGAGCACTGAAAACATGCAATAGTAACGTATGGATAGAAAGGAAGTGGGGGCTGAGGCTTTGGTATTAGTGAGCCCAGTTAATGGCTCAGCCCCAGAGCTCCTCCCGAGGGGGAAGGGACTGTGTTGCCCATGATTAGCACAGAGCCTGGCACACAGCAGCCAAGAAACATTCCCTGAATAAGTGAAAGGATCTTCTTCTATTGGAAAAACCTCAAGTTCATTCCTAGTTTCTCAAAGTCTGAAGCAGACATCTGCCTCACGAAGAGACAAGAGGATCCTGCAGGAGTAGCCACTCTGATATGAAGGACTGGGGACAGACAATGGAAAACCATTCATTGTATATTCTTTTTTCAATACAACCAGTACAGTCAATTTGACTGCACAGATTGCTATTCAGTTCTCTGGGGGGCAGATCACTTTAGCCAGGTGTTTGTCTAAACTGGTCCTCTAACTGGGTCCAAGCAAGCACCACGTGGCCTCCCCACACGCCATGAGAACACTCCTGAAAGGTCAATAGGCTATCTCCAGTTAGAAGAAGCTCTGGAAATGAGGTTTACTCTCTTGAAGATCAAAGGGGCCCCCACCCAGAAAACCCTCCAGCCCTGACTTCAGAGCCCGGCTTCTTCCTTCTCCGGAAATAGTCCTGGATGACTTCCCGCCACTGGGAACCTCTTGTCCATTATCTTCCCTGTCCACCTCCCCTTCAGGGGGAAAGAGCAATGCAAGAGGTTATTTATCTCTGCAACAGCAGGTGTTTGCTCAAGGACTTGGCAACCACAAACCAGAATCCAGATAAGATTTCTCAGTTCTTTACTCAATGAGCTACTATCTGTGCTTGCAAATAACATGCCAAAATGTAGGAACGTCCTATCTCCAGGATTTCAACAGCAAAGAACCAAGCCCTCATCTGCTACAAACATAAGAATTTGGAGGTGGGAACATTACAACTTGAAACTTCAAGTCTGCTGATTAAGAGGGTCCCTGGCCGGACTGTTCTTTCTTGCTCTCATCCACGGCTCCACAGCTTCTCAGCCTTCCAGGAACACCAAGTCCTCTGTCCAAGATATCCTGCCAGCTTCTGAAGCCATCAGGCGGCCCTGCCTCAGCTTGGATGCCGGGGAGGAAGGACACAGTCAGAGCAGTTGAATGAGGTACAGATTATAAAACTGACTCTGGAGGTGAGGCCAGCAGGAAGGAAGGAAACCTTTACCACGCAAGGTGGAACTTTCAGATGTTAGGAGGAAGCTGGTTAACCTTTAAAGACGGGTGACTAACTGAAAATGAAAACCTCTACTATGCTGTTTCCGAATTTATCACAGCCATGTCATATCACTCAGATGATAAAGGAAGATATAAAATCAACCAGATACCTCAATGATTAAATGTACATGCACATAAAATTAATAGTAGTTATCTGAGGTTGGTGGTTGGGATTAACTGGTACAAGGCTAAATTAATGATCATTCTTTTCTTTATTCTTTTTTGTATTTTCTAGCTTTTTTCCATAATGAGCATATATTACTCTTATAATTTAAATAAATAGCATTTAAAAAACGTGGCCCCAGGTATTCTCAGGTGAATCTATGACAGCATTAGTGTTTGTGGTTCAATTCTGCTTTGTTTTGTTCCAGAAATTTAGAGTATGGAGTTAGACAAGCTTAGGCTTGAATCCAATCTCTGCCACTTACTAGCTCTCTAATCTTGAATAATTTAGTAACTTGCCTTAAGTCTCCTTTTCCTCTTTGTTAAATGGGAGTGAAAACGGTACCTTCACTCATAGAGTTGTCAAGGATTAGGTGAGATCAGGCATGCTCAGTGGTGCCTATGATACTATAAGTGCTCACTGGGCTTTCATCAAGGAATCAGCAGTCTGCACATGAATTCTGGTGAGGTCGTATTGGGGAACTGGTTAATTACAATTAAACCTTTACTGACCTGTTTTGGTGGCAACTGCTCAGGCTAAAACATTTGAAGACCATCAGAAGCCTGGCCTCCAGTTTCTATAAGTGTCCATGGTATTCTAGGGCCGTGTCCACAAGGTCCCCACCCAAGTCAGCAGAACCTCCTTGCCTCCCAGCCTCCCATCAGTCTACTAATGACCTTACCAATGATGACAAGGATGAAAAGCAGAGTGGCTACACCTCCTATTATGTAGAACATGATGCTCATGTGGTAGGCAAGCTTCTCCTGGTCGTCAGTGTTGGGTACCAAAACAGGAGGGACCAAGAATCCAAGCCCAATTCCAAGCTATAGAAGACAGAGACAATCAATCACAGTACCAATGGCCAAGAGATCACAGCACAAATTTAAAGAGACTCCTAATAAGAAACATAATCCCCAACTTCCAGTCCTTTTTAAGACCCAAACAGGGCCCCCCCACCTTAAACCCCACCTCAAAACACCAGAGAGATCTCTCTTTTGATTGACAACTCAGCTCACACACCCCAACCACCCTCATTATCAATACCTATGGAAAAATATTATAGTTGAGGTTCTCAATGCAGACTGACTCTTCTGTAGCTGCAAACTAATGAACAATGGTTCCTATACTCCCATGTCTATGGTAAAGTAAAACATGTTGATTGTTTGTTATGCCACTTAAATTCTTGATTTCACTGAATCTGTTACCCTGGAGCTGAGAGACCAGCTGAGGGAAAAGATCTACACCCTACAACCCTAAGAACTTGCATTCAGTAAGAGATAGAAGCCTGAAGTTGTTACCACATTTACAAACATGACAGCTTAAGTTCATTGTGTAAATAATTTCGTAATTTACAAAGCATCTGTAGTATGAAGTCACACACAATTGTATAAATTTGTGCAGGACATGGGCACATGCAAACTGGCTATAAACACGCACACACACATGCACGGACACCAACAAATTAAAACATCTCATGTCTTCATGGAAGTTCAAACTCCAGTGACCTAACAGATAACCTGACTTGCATGTTTCCAAGGTCAGAAATGCCTTGCTTCAGTAGTGACTAGTTGTGATACAACCCGGAAGCCCTTCTGCCACACGTAATACCAAGACAGAAATTGGAAAATAGCCTGAGAACTCAGGCAAGTCTCAAATCCTAAGAGTGAAGGAAGATGAGTAAATCTTTTGTCTTAAGGTCCAACTTTTCCTTTATTGTATTTGAAAAGACCTGCAGGTGGAGAAGAAATCTGCTTTCATGGCACAGTGTAATGCGGGTTCTAGATACTTCTTCCATAAGCATCTTTGCCGCGAGCATTTTCGCTGCAAACATTTTTGCCACATGTCTAATTGGTCGTAAGGCGATTTTGCTATGGAAGGTAACATAACTGGTTGACAGTTTGGTTTCAACCGCTTGACACTTTGGTTTCATTTCTCCATTGACACAGTTCTCCCATTTTTATCTTATATAAACCTTAGCTCCACATTTCCCATAGAACTTTGGAACATCTATCAATGAACATGTGACAACACGCCAAGAACAAACAACAGTGTAGAAGGCTTTTCACAACGCAATTCAAAGCTCAGTTACCAATATGCATCCTAGCATTTGGAAACTGACACCTCTCAACGAAGGAAGAAATTTTAGTGAAAAAGAAGTGTGATGGATGCTGAACAAGGAGATGAATCAACAAGCAAAACAAAAAAAAATGTAATACTATGAATGAAAGACTTTGAAGACGAGTGCTTAGATACATCCCACAAAATAAAATCAATTATTTGCACAGTATTGCCGTGAATCTACACACATTTTAAATGTATTCAAATATTTTGTATTTCAAAAAAAGTCTTTCTAATTATGTCATTCATTTTTCATGTTTCATTACTGCCCTTTTTAATGTCCCTCTTTTATTTTTTGTGATTTGCATTATTACAGCAAAACTGTCTTACGGCCAATTAGTTATGCAGTGAAAATGTCTGTGGCAAAGACGTCTACAGCAAAGATGCTTATGGGGAAAAAAGCAGACACATATAATACCATGCATCAGCTGCCAATCTGCTGACCGTGTTGATTGGTTTTCCAGCCTGTCAATTATCCACACTCAGCATGGTCACTGGTGGTTCTCAGCTCTGGAATATTCACAACACAAAAGTCATCATCGACAGGCTCAGTATAGAGTTCTTCCAATGTACACCAGTATATAATCAATAAATCTAACAGATCTTTAAAGCATCTACTACATGAAAAGTATTCTGCTAGATATTTTAGGAGGTACCAAGATGTATATGGCAGGGTTCCTGCCTTCAAGGAGCTTTATAATCTAGTGGGGGCAGGGAGCATTTAAAACAAAGATACAAACAATAACACAAATGGGGATACTTGTGGGTTGCAAATATAGAATGTTATAGTTTCAGAGTTCCTTTGTCATCCTCTACTACAACCCGATTATTTGAGGGACAAACAGAGGCTACATGAGGTTAAGATCTAGAGGTGAAGTGACTTGTTCAGGTCACATGGAGTTCTAGCACAGTTGAGGTGAGAAAACAGATCTCCTGGCTTCTCAGGCCAGTGCCTCCTCCACTGGGCCTGGCCTGGTTCCTCCAGGACCAAGAGCCTTGAGAAAGGCCCAAGTGAGCATGCTTCTCCAGAAGAGAAGATACTTCATGTCCTCAGAGCTTTATCCGATCCTCAGTCACACTGATTTGTCAGAGTCAAGTCCGGCTTCTTAAAGGCTGATCTCCAAGACCTTGAGGGCAAAAACCAGCCGTAGACAGAGAGGCAAACCTCTATAGCTGGGAAGATGGGCCCACTAGGTCATAGCTGGCCTTAGCCTAAGCACTTCAGAGTTGGAGATCTAGAAGTTGAATAGAATCCCCAGGGTCCCTTTGGCAAGAATGAGGGAAGATATGGGACATCACCCAAGGCTCTGTCATTCTTTCATTCCCAAAGGACCCTGATGTAGGATAACCTAATCCCCAGGAATCTTCTGCCTCAAGAAAAAGTCCTCCCAGCCGGTTGTACACTACATGCCCAACCCCTCAGTGGCCGGACTCCATTCTCCACCTACACACTAATGCTGAGTGAGTGCCATTCCACCTCAACTCCAGCACTGAAGCCTTCTCCAGCCAGCAGGATGGAGCAGCCAGCCACAGGGGCCCACGGTAACCCTAGTCAGAGAGTGACACTGTCTCACAGTGACCTTTCTCCAGGAGGAAATTGGCCTTGGAGGTACTTGCATGCCCAGTGTGGAAAACAAAACACAGAGATTAGACTGTAAACTGCTGCCTCTTATTTTTTCAAGACATATTTTTTCCTGCTTCTTGAGAGCTGTGTTCAGTGAGAGTGTACAGCTATATTCCAGCTCCTGGTTCCTAAGTCTGTCCCTTAGTAGGTACTCAGTCCTGTTGGCCAGCTGGACCAATGGACAGGTGAACACTGGCAGAAAATCTTGTCTACACAAAGCTGGCAATATCACACAGTCCTGCCCATCAGGGTCTGTGTTCTTTCTACAAACCACATTGTAGAAACCACTGTGAAGTGGTAAGGAAAAAAATGTGTACAAGGGAGAGTTGGGTGAGGGTAGGATGGCCGAGCATTTCCTGAGCATCTACTATGCACCAAGTATCTAATATAATTTATCTTTTTGATTTAACCCAAGAAGCTTACAACAAAGACAAAACTGAGAAAAACTGACAGTCAGCACCCTGCCCAAGGTCACACAGGCAGCTAGCAGAAGAGCTGAACCCCTAAACCAGTTCTGTCTGACTCCAGAACCCGAGCTCACCTCCTGCTTCCCATGAAATGTTGACGTGATACTAGTCCACACGGAAGCCCGTGTATTCACCCACCTGAGTTCTGTCAAGCACTCAATAGGACACCACTTGGGTAAAACTCAGAGACCTGCAGCCCAAGTCAGTACAAGGTTACTTCCAATAGATGGGAGAACGCTGCTCTGGGAGGGTGGTGCGGGCACCTTTCCTGTGCTCACACAAAACAGAGACCCAGGCCATGAATGTAAACAATTAAAAATCACCGCTAACTGGTTGTGACTTGGCTTACGTCCCAGCATATGTTCTAGTTTTATCCTCCTCAACAAAATACAAAGTCACAGGGAAAATACACAATACACAGTGAAACCAAGTCAGGGTCTTAGCTCGTCAGGAATTTGTTGTTGTTAGTGCTGTCAAGTCAATTCTGACTCCTAGCGACCCTGTGGACAGCAGAGCAGAACCCTGCCCCGTCTTCTTGCACCATCCTCTCACCTTCCGGTGGTCTATCAGACAATGCTCTGCTGCTGCTACTCATAGGGTTTTCACGGCCAATATTTTGTGTGTGTATGTGAGGAAGATCAGCCCTGAGCTAACATCCGATGCCAATCCTCTTCTTTTTGCTGAGGAAGATTAGCCCTGGGCTAACATCCATGCCCATCTTCCTCTACATTATATGGGACGCTGCCACAGCACGGCTTGCCAAGCGGTGCATCAGTGCGTGCCCAGGATCCGAACCGGCAAACCCCGGGCCATGGCAGTGGAGCGCACGCACTTAACCGCTTGCACCACCGCTCACGGCCAATTTTTTCAGAAGTGGGTGGCCAGATCCTTCTTCCTAGTCTGTCTTAGTCTGGAAGCTCCACTGAAACCTGTCCACTATGGGTAACCCTGCTGGTATTTGAAATACTGATGACATAGCTTTCAGCATCCCAGCAACGTGCAGCCGCCACAGTACGACAACCTGCATGTGGGTGGTGTGGTTCCCTGACGAGGAAACGAACCCAGATCACGGTGGGGAAAGCGCCGAATCTTAAGCACTAGACCACCAGGGCTGGCCTTCAGGAACTTACTTTTTAAAAATTGCTTTTAAAGTAGAGTTAGCCTCTCTTCATTTTTACATAGCCCGTAGCAGTATTTCCCAACCTTGCTTGATGACAAAGGTCACCAGCCCAACCCCACTGTGATCCCTCAGGTCTGGGGCGGGTCCTGAGTACCTGCATTTTCATCTGCAGGCAATCCTTACCACACATCCAGGGAGTGGGGGAGATACTGGCCCCCTAACGGCTTCCATGGGGCTCTGCTCCCTGCCATTCTCCACTCTGCAGCCAGGGATATCTGGAAAATGTGATCGGAGTATGTCCTATGTGCTTAAATCTCTGCAGTGACCTCCCTTTGCTTTCAAATTAGGGGTAAAAATCCTAGACACACCCACAAAGTTCTGCACATGGGGTCACCTGCCCCTGGTCAACTATTTGCTCCCTGAAACCCTGCCACACTGGCCTCCTTTCTATCTTTCAAATGTCCAAAGTGTCCTCGTGCCAGAAGACCACAGGGACTCTGCACCAGCTCCTCTGCCCAGACTCGAATGCCCTCCCTGCTCCATGTCACCCCATAAATGCAGACAACCTTCAGGCCTGAGCTCAAGGCCCACTTCCTCAGGGAAGCTTTCTCCAGTCCCTCATCTGAGGTCAGGACCCTCACATAGATAGTTTTGTACTTGTATGATTATTCAATTAACATCCCACTCAGACTATAAGCTCCATGAGGGCAGGGCTCATTTTACCTCTGGAGCCTAGCACAGAATAACACGAATCAGTAAAATGTATGGCGCTTTTCACAGAGTATCTCAATCCTCACAGCAACCCCAGAAAGAGAGTCCAGTCATGTCCCGATTTCACAGATGGTAAAACTGAAAGGTGAAGCGACCTCCCCAAGGTGACAAACTACAGGTGGCAGAGCGGGAGTCTGAACACACAGCGGTTCTGCATCCAACGCCTATGAGCCCAGTCACTACAGTTCACTTCACCCCAAAGGAAGGCGTTGAACAAAAACGTGGTGAATGAAAGGATGGAGGCAGCCTGGGACACTCAATTTTCATTTTCTATGTTATTTCTGCTCTTTCCACAAACTCCAGGGTGATATCTAAACACTGATGCCATCTAGGGGTCACGGGCACTGCCAGAGCAAATGTCACAATTAAAAACACACCTGTGCAGCCTGAGGGCTGGGGGTGACAGGGAGAAGCCATGCTTTGTGTAATGCATCACTTATCATTCTGGCTCATGCATTTGGCAGAGCAAGAATAAAACCAGGAAACCATCGGGCTGCCTCTGGGATAAGACGCCCACCCCTAACACATCACACAACACGTGTTATATCGGCTCTGAGACCCACAGAACCACTGTTCTCTAGGATTTCAGGGCCCCCAGGAGCTGGCTCCCTGACACTGAGAGTTAAATATTGTCCCCTTATTGGGTGGCAGCTTTCTCTACAGCAGAGCCCCTGGGCTTGAAGGCTGAGTCCAAACTTGGTCTCCTTGTGACCTCACTGGGGGCTCACCTTGCTCCTGAGGAGCTCACACGCATGTTCTTCACTTTAAAATGAACCCCTCAGCTTTCCTTCTTTCCAATTCAATGTTCCTTAGAGACATCATCACCCGAATACAGGGGTTAAGGGCTCAGGCTCTGGGGTCAGAGAGACCTGAGTTCAAATCTCAGCTCTACCAGTTACTAGCTGTCTGAACTTGGCAAGTTAATTTATCTCTTTGTGCCTGTTTCCAACTCCACCAAAAGAAGATAATGTCACCATGTTACAGTATCTAGCTCACGGGGTTGTTCTGAGGACTAAATGAGCTCATGGGAATGGACCATTCAGCAGAATGCTCTACACCTCCGAGGCTCTCACTCCCCATCTGCAAGCCTGGCTCTGCACCCTGCACACTCGCACACAGCGATGGCGACCGGCAGGAGAGGAGGGGCTACTGGGACTCACCAGACAGGCTTGGTTTATGTATGGCAGTCATGCAACCACCCGCACCCGGTTCTCCTCCTCCTCCTTCCCCAGCTGCTTCTCCTTCCCTCTGCTCTTCCTCAGTTCTCTCAGTCACCCTTGACTCTGCCCTCTCACGTCCACTCTGTCCCAGACCCTCCCAAGCCCTCCTTAGAAGCCCACTTTGAATCCGCCCCCTCGCCTTCAGGCGACCATGATCTCTCTCCACCAGCCCGCACAACGTATTCAGGTGCACGTTCCTCAGAGCTGCACTGCCCACAAAGTCCCCGCTCAAGGACCTTGGAGGAGTCAGTCCTCTCAGAGGGAGGACGGAAGTCCAAACCCCTCAGCCTGCTGTTCCCGGCTTTCTTCACCTACTTTCAAACTACCTTTCCAGTGCACCTCCACCTACTTCCGTCCATGTCGCTGGTACTCCAGCCAGACCGGACGATTCACGATGCCAACCTTTTCATCGTCTAGTCTCCACCTTGATCCAAGCAGTTTCCTTGCCTGGAAAGGTCTCCCACTATAATCTTGCTGAGCCCATCTCAACGTGAGTTCCTTCACTGAGTCTTCCTTGGTTATTGTAGCTAGGCGTCATCTCCTCGCCACAAACTCCTCTAGTCCTTTGGTTTTCAGCCATTTTTCTGACACTAGTCTGGTGCCTGGTAAACAGAACAGGGCCTACTCAATAAATGGCTGAAGAATGAATCGCTGCAGTCAACTGGCACGTCAAGAAAATGTCACTTCCCTTCCAGATTAGCTGTAAGCCCAGACCCGGGAAAGACGTGGTCGGAAATTTAAATCTAGACCAGGTTCCCAGGGAAAGTTTGCTATTTAAAAAACATGATGGAGGGTCCTTTAAACCCCACTTAAAAACTTAACACTTTAAGCCCATCAACGCTTATGAGCAATCTTAAAGCACCCAGCATGAGGCCACCCCCCACAAGGGTGTTTTTATATGATGGATGACTAGGTACATGAGTGAATATACACATCTCTGTGTACACTAGCAATAGTCTTACAGTCTAAATATTAATGGGAAGCTAAGTTTCACAGAGCACCCAGCTGAGGAAAACTTAAGCTACACAGATAAATGTAAGAAAATGTTACTATATTGAGGGCCTTTTAAGTCCATACAGAATTTATGAGCACTAAAATACGCTAGTAATGTGGTATGCCTAATTTCCATTCCACACAAAAGCATGCCCAGACACTCCTGGGGCTGTGTGGCTTGACACTGGTGCCTCAGGTGTGAACAGTATGGCCACCAGCAGGGAGGACACCACTAAAGCTTCATCTCCCAGGACGATGTCCATGTGAGGAATTATGTGCAAACACTCGGAAGTGTCTTCAACACTCATTGCCCGACCCCGGTGTGCACTGGTGTGGACATGTCAACACCACCAAGATGGTGCTAGTGAGGCACGTCTGCACACTCCAATACACAATTCTGGTCCTATAAATACCTCCCTCTCTCCTTGGTGAGGCACTTAGACGTTGTTTACACCTGCAAGTGAATGACTAATCTCGGCAGAATAATGCACAAACAGGGGCCCCACGGTCCAAAACGTAAGGGACTAGGTTAGAATGAAGGCACTCTGCAGGAAAGCCACCTTTGGACCAGTGGAGAAGGCTCCAAGGGGGGCCCTGGGACTCAGTCTATGGATGCTCCAGAAAGCAGCAAGGACATCGAGGTGGCGGCTAGGGCACTGTCACAATGAGGCTGAACAGTTTAACCAAGAGGTCAAGCCCTCAGCCATCTAGGAAAGCCAGGCAGCTCCCAGGAAAATGCCATGGTAAGCAATAACGTGCATGCAAAACCTGCTCATATGACTGTATTTTGAAATCCCCAAATCCAAGCCCTTGGCTTCTTTTGAAAAGGCCAACTCAGGATTAAGGAGGTAGCAGACCTTCAGGAACAAAAAACAATCCTGTTGATTTGGGGATCACTCATGAAAGAGGTTTATGGATTTAAAAGGCTAAGCTTAGGTCTCTAAGAACTTAGGAAGCATGGTCACTGCTGGTCAACTCTAGACTTCCTTAGAGCTCCCTCCCCACTCACAGGGTTTGTTCTCAAATCCGTGAGTATGCTGTGGCTTATACTAGCTCCACACTCTTGGATTTCCTCAACCTTTGGGGGAAAAGAGGTTAGGGAATGTAGGAAGCAGCAGCTACCGAAATTAGGGTAGCCTGCAATCATGATTCCTAGGGGAGAGAAGAGTAGTAATAACAGCTGATTCGTTGTGTTCACCATGCCGCAGGCACCAGCCTAAGCACTATACATAAATATACACGCACACTTTTAATCGCCATTATAATTTGAGGAAAGTGGCATTTAAGTAGCTTGCCCAAGGTCCTACAATAGCGAGTGTTAAGGCTGGACTTCAAGCTCGGGCCATCTGTACTAGAGTCTGCACTCTTAACCATCAGGCTGAACGCTCAGGTCACGGCTACTATCCAAACTAGAAAGAAGGACACTAACACATAATGAACACCTACTATATGTTAGGCAGCGTGCAAAATGATTTTTCTCATGTTATTTCACTTAATCCCTCACAACAACCCCCTAAGTCGGCATCACGATCTCTGGTTTGGGTTTCACAGATGAGAAAACATCAGTACTTTGCCCAAGGTCACCCAGCTTCCAAAGGCAGAACTGAGATTCAAACCCATGGCTACCTGACTCCAAATCCTTTGACGAACAGGGTGAAAGCCACAGAAGCGACCGCCCTCAAAGACCTGACGCTTCCTCCAGCCTCATACGCTCGACTCTGTAATTCAAGCACCTCCCGGTCCGTCTGGCTCTTGGAGGGAGCAATGTGAGAGGTGTCTCCAGCCACAGTCTGTTTTGTTTACCACGTGGTTACACCCTACGGGATTTCTTGTTCTTATGTAATGCTGAGTTTCAGGTTTTTTCCATGTAGAGCGTTGTCTCCCCAACTAGACTGTTAGCACCTTGAGGATGGGGACATTGACTAACACTTCCTGTGTGACCCCTCCCCACACCGCACCCAGCACAATGCCAAGAACAGAGATGGCGCTCGGGAAGTATCTCCTGAATTAAGAAAGGACTTTGAGAATTGTGCAGCTCAAACCTAACTCTAGTATTTCCAGTCTCTTCTATAGCAAACAAGTTGGGTACAGTAGCAGTTTGCTGTCTTCCAAGAGTTTACCACCAAAAGGAAGCAGGTGCAAGGTGGAATGACACAGAGAAGACTTCAAATTTGAGGATCCCCAAGATCAGACATGGAGGCCATTGGAATGTAGGCTGATCAGCTTCCCACTCTCAAATCTGCACTCAATATTGATTGAACACCTACTGATACTAAGCACCATACTAAAAGGAGGGGGAGGAGACAACAGGTGTAAGACAAAGAGCTCACATCACCAGGCTTATAAACTCTCCAATATACTTTGATCTTGACCTACAGCCTTGGTGCTGGGTTTCCTCCTCATCTTTGTGGATGCAAGGTAGCTGAAGAGCAGGGGAACCCTAGGCTGTAAATAGAGAAGATGCTAAATTTAGGGGAGGGGTCTGAGTTCTACAGGGAAATTTTTTTGACTAAAAAAAAAAAAAGGATGCTGACAAAAGACTTTATTTTTTCAGCTGAGCCTCATACTTCTGCCGGCTTTCAGTCATCAACTCAGGAGGCTCCTGGTACACACACTCCTCCTTTTAAGGGTTGGTGTTCCTCTTGAAGTTTCCCCGTGGTGACATCTGCAAAGGGTCAGTCTAGGTCTACATGAGAGCAGACGTGAAGCCTCCTCTGCCTCCCCGTTCACCGAGAGCCCGCGTCACTGCCGGCTACACCACTCAAAGGTCCCTCTGTCTGACAGTGCTGACGGCCCAAGACCACAGGCTCATAGAACTTCCCCAATGACTCAGCTGGGAAAGAGAAAAAGCGAGGGGGAATCTCTTGAACCACCAGGCCAGCCAAGGTGGCAGAATGCAGAGCTCCCTTTCTCCAAGGTTTTCACATTTGAAGTAGGCAAGTGTAAAGCTCCACTTGAATGCTTTGGAATTTCCCACCAATTCTGTCCCAGACGCCGGCACGCAGCAGCCAACAGATGGACTTTACCGTCCTGTGTGCTGTTGCTCTGCTCAACTGCACCACTCCCTGCCTTTTGACAGATGGTGTACAACAGCCCAAAGCGGAATTGTCTCCTTTGTCTGCAGTGTCACACGCTGTCATTCCTAAAAGTTCTTCACGTGACAATAAATGTTTCTAATCCTCCCAAGTTTTCTTTTCAGTCTGATTGGGCTCTCTTGGTGACACCCCTCCCATTCCCATTTTCACAGTTGAAACTCAGACCCAGAGGTTACTCATGGGCAGGTCCTGGAAGAGTTATTGCTTAAAGGGCTGCAATGAGACAGACGGAGTTCCTCGGACTTCAGGGTGTGCCTCCAGAAACAGACAGCGTGGGCCTCCTGTAGCTTTTTCCTAAGAAGCCAACTTCACAAGTTAACTAACCCCACCTCGTGATCCCAGAGAGAAATCTGGAAAGAAAAGAAATCTAAACCTTGCACCGGAAAACTATGAGTTACCCATATCCAACACCACCCCAAGAAAGCAGCAGCATCAGATCTGGCCCTGCAATTTAGGGAGTTACTCAGGGACCTACATACACAAGAATATCTCCCAATATCCTGCTCTGAAGTCAGCTCCCCTCCTCCTTGGCCTGACATTTCCACCATTAGTCACTCCATAAGTGACTGCCTTACAGTCTGATCTCTTCCCTGAAATGTGAACTCAGGGACCTTTTCTTTCCCATTCACTGCTGCATCCTCAGAGCTCAGAATGTTGCTTGGACAGCGGAGATACTCAATAATTATCTGTTCAATAAATAAATGAAGGCAGTGTGCATTGTCTCAAAAAAACCATAGCTCCCAAGAACTGACTATAAAGGTCAGAGCACTGAGCCCTTTAAATGGAGGGTGTGGCCACTAATCCAACGTTGTCCTTCATGGGACAGACAGCCAAGGGAATGCGAGCCCTCATTCACTGGCTCTCGTCTGTCACATTACCTGCTGTCAACGGGGGAGACACAGGGAGGCTGGCTGGAGGATGCAATCCAGGACAAGTAGAATTCAACGCGAGACAAAGACTGGATGGCCCAGGGCCTGTGTGGGTTATCTGCAAGGGACAGAGATCTAGCCCAGGGCGGGGACACCCTAGGAAAGGTCATGGATTTCTGTGGAGTAGCATGAGAATACAGGGCTAGCCATTGCTGGGGCAGATAATGGGGTACCCTCTTCCCTAAGGAGAGTCAGAAGAACTCTAGAGAGAGAAAATGCAACATCTTCACAAGGACTGTCTGACCCCACCAGTCCCCATTCGTTACCATTGAGCACGGCCACTTGCTAACTGTAAGGGGCCTGGGAGAAGATGTGGTAATGCCAGGACCTCCAGGCCCTTAGGTGACAACTTGTCACGCCCGGGCCCTGTCTCCTGGTGGCGGGGATTAAATCTGTTCTGTGCTGTACCACCACCGCCACTTTCCTACATTGAAGAGAGGAGCCATTGTAGGCACATTCTTCCCCCACTACACCCCCATCCTACTGAGGCCATGGCTGACATGTTATTAAACAGCAATCACA
Organism: Ceratotherium simum simum; assembly: GCF_057802395.1. Classification (NCBI taxonomy): domain Eukaryota; kingdom Metazoa; phylum Chordata; class Mammalia; order Perissodactyla; family Rhinocerotidae; genus Ceratotherium; species Ceratotherium simum. The sequence goes on along the minus strand of NC_141923.1, from coordinate 27,997,478 downwards.
GAAAATGCTCTGGAACCTTCCTTCTGAAATGAGAGGATAACACCCCAAAGATAAAGTGTAAAACCAGAACATCAGTCATGCATCTTTCCATCCAAATGGTCTCAATCCCTACTGTGTGTCGGGCATGGTCTCTTCCAGCCTGTGTACTATGAGCAAGGTCTTGTGAGGGCTGATTTCTGTTTAGAAGGGGGGTGACGCTGGTTCCAACCTAACTTATCAGCAAACGCAGCAGATAGGTGGGTCTGCTTAAGTTCCCAATGGCTGACACATCAGGGAGGAGCATCTGTCTGCAAAAATTCCAGGGAGGGCAGCTAAGATGAAAGAAAGGAGCTGCAATCGAGAGATACCAGAAACACTGCTGCAGAACCTGAGTTTGGTGGGGAGGGGAAAGATAGATGTGGTTTCAGTATATTTACGGAGGGCTTATCTGGATTCAGGAACTTTCACACACACACTCCCTCATTTCACTTTGGGGGCGACCCTGTTAGGCAGGCTTCCTTGTTACAGATAATGAAGCTGATGCCCAAAGAGGGCAGGCGTCCTGCTGGAGGCCCCAGACAGCCACCAGCAGAGCGGAATTGTGGTTCCAAGGCTCCCAACCAGGAGTTCTCACACTTCAGTGGGCATCAGAATCCCAGGCACACAATCAAAAACACAGATTCCTGAGCCCTACCCCAGGGAGGCTAATTCCTAGGGTCTGCCCTGGTGTCCAGGAATCTGCATTTTTAACAAACAATCCAGGTGGTTCTAGTGCTGGAGTTCATGGACCACACTTAAAAACAATTAATCTCCACTGCCCCAAGGAAAGAAATCAAGAGAGAATGTCACATGTATATGACCTGGCTGGCTCCCATGACCATTTGAGAGTGGGGCTATCTCATTTCGGTCCCCACTAGCTCTGTTCTGCTCTCCAGGCCCTGTCTGTTCCTCTCTTCTAATGCATAAGGGGGGGCCAGAAAGTGGGTGGCCGTGTGGGCTGGCCCTTTGTGCGCCTTGCGTAACACTAACAACCAAAGGAAGAGAACAAGAGTTTGCCTTCACCTCCCTAAACTTCTCTCTGACCTTGAAAGGCCTCTGACGTTAGAAAATCCAGAAGGAAAGCCCGGACTTGAACAGACCCAAGTGACCATGATTCTGGAACAAGACTAGGCTGACCACCACCTATGACCCTGACTCCTGAGTCAGCCTCTGGGCGATGCCATATGATCAGCGGGTCCAGCAAACACAAACTCCTCGAGGCTGGCCTCGGCTGCCTAGAGCCCATCTTTACCTGCTAGACTCTGATTTCCAACTGATGGAAATGTAATACAGCTCAGGACACGCTACCCCAGAATACGGGACCTTGGCATCTTGAGTATTTTAAGCTGAAGGAGTTTGAGAAAATGGCAGAAGCAGATCACTCTGACCTCCTCTCCCTCCGCACCCTTCTTCCCTGAAACAGCCCTTAAAACCCTCCTGTGAGAGGTGCCCTCCCTGTACTCGAAGGAAGGGAGCATCCTCATCTCTGGAAGGGAGCATCCTCATCTCTGGAAGGGAGCATCCTCATCTCTGGAGACAAAGGGACTCCCCCAAGGAGAATCCTAACAAACTGGCCTTGTACAGTTTCCCCCAGTTACAACAACCTCATACTCCTTCACCATTCATATTCCTCCACGACTGTCCACTCCTCATCAAACCCAGCACAAAAGCACATGGGTCGACCTGTTGCTTCATTTCCTTATGAAGAAATAGTAAGGCTCCCATGTCACATCACATATTAAATAAATCTGGATGATTTTCTCCTGTCAATCTGACTTTGTCAGTCTAATTTTTAGACCCAGTCAGGGACCCTAAAAGGGTCCATGAAAACTTTTTCCTTCTCTACAGATAGCATCATTGCTCTAGACCTGCTAGAACCTGATGCTATGAACACATCCCATCATTGCTGGGAAATGTCGCTAGTCTATAAGTGTAAGATACATGTTGAAAAGAATGTAAAATAGCTTCTTAGTAATTTTATTATATTGATTACACATTGAAATAATATTTTGGATATTTTGGGTTAAAGAAAATGTAGTACTAAAAGTAATTTCACCTGTTTTTACTTTTTTTAATTTATATTATACCTTTTTTTAATGTGGCTACTACAAAATTTAGTTATGTGTATGGCCTGCATTAGTTGCTTGCATTATGTTTTTACTGGACAGCACTATTTTCGACAGCCCAGCCAGCCATGGCTTCTACAGAACTTGTTCTGTAAAGTTACTGTATTTTCTTTACCTCGAAAAGCAGACTGATTCTGTCCTACTCTGTTTCTCAGAGGTGCTGGGCTATGAGCCGCCCAAGCGTCCTTGAGGAAGTGTCGGTGCTGTAGGCTCTTCACTGGGACCGGAGCAGACTTGAAGATCTCTTCCAGCTCCCACAGCTCTCGTCCTGATCACCAAGCGATCACCAGACTCCCACACAAAGCTTGCTTCCAGCCCTTGCGCAATAACAGTGTGTCCACATCACTCAAAACTCCACACAGATCATTTTCCCTTGAAACAATGGAGCAAGTGCTGCTAAAAACTGCCAAGCTGTTACCCACTGTGCAACTGGTCCAAGTGTACCACGGGAAGGGAAAGGGAAGAGCTGGGGCTGCAGTCTAAGACTAGCCTTCCCTCCCTCACCCCAGCTCAGGCCTCACTGGTTCTCCTTCCCAGAGACTGGAGCCCACCTTCCTGTGCGCTCGGCCTAGGCTCAGAGAGGCAGAAGGGGCCCTTGAGCAGTTTACAGCACAGCGGGTGGGGAGGCAATGCTGATGCTGGCAACTCCAAAACAGAAGACAGGTGCCAGGCCCTCAAATTCTGGAGAAAACTGCTGGACGCTTTATCACCACCAACAACCCTCAAGACGCAAGGGGCAAAATTCCAACCTCAGAATCCTGCCTTTTTTTTAAAAAAAATATATGATTTACCCACGTGAAAACTCAATACTGGCTATTGACATGGGTGTTGGAGGTGGAGTTGGGTTTAGATCTCCCTTCTACCACTCAGCAGCTGTAGGACCCTGGATAAGGTAGCTCCATTTATCTGGGGCTCAGTTTCCCCATCTCTAACAATGGGGACAATTCCACCTACCTCACAGAGCTGAAACATTCAACAATGGATGAAAAGGTGCCTTGCACATAATAAGTGTTTGATAGATATGAGCTTCCTTCCCCTTCAATTTTCCCATAGCAATTAGGCAAAGCAGATACTAAAAACCTTGTGGAAACTGAAAGTAAATCCTCTATACTCTGATCTGTTTTTCATGTGTTTTTTGTTTTTTCTGAATTTTGGTGCCTGGTAGAATTTAAAACCCAGGTACAGGAACTCTGCGAAGGCAGGGATTATCTTTGCAGCCCTAGCATAGCGTCTGGCACAAGGTAGGTGCCAGGAAAATGCTTGTGGAATGAATGAGGGAATGTGGGATTTACTGCGAGCAGGGGCTGGCGCAGGTGTGGAGCACATAAGCACTAGGAGAGAGGTCAGAGTTGGCAGGGTACAGGGGTTTTGCTGATCAGTGTGACGTTTGCAGGCCACGAAGAATTATTCTGCAGAATGACATCTGAAATCTTGGTGGAGCCTTTTTTCTAAGCAGCAAAGCTCAAGGTGCTCTGTTAATATTTGTCCTCCACTCAGCCATGCTTTACTCAGAAAGGAAGGTTAGAACACACGCCGAGAAGCAAACCTGGTCATCTCTACGTGAGGAAGCATAAACAATTCCGTTTTTCGTAATGATTTTTTTTTTTAACTTACCACAGTTGGTTATGCCTGAAAGATCAAACTTAAATAGATGGCTCGTGATACAAATATATGCCATCAGAGTGTTTTCAAATGTAAAATTCTTAGCATTTTCTGACTTTGGTGGGGGTTGGGGGTGGAGAATGAATAACTATTCTTTTAAAATTTTAAAGATGTATCTGGTGTTAAGTTCCCTCACAGGTGTGTGAGGAGGGCTCAGAAAACCTATTAGTTTACACTTTATGGTTAACAAAAAGTGTTGCATTCTCTGATCTCGCCAGACCACTGAGGACTTCTCCCGGTTAGCTCTCCTGCCCTCCCCACACAGTGGGTTTGGGATTGCAGTGACCTTGTCTGAATCTTGTTCTGCTGCTCACAGGAGCTTTAACCCTCTGGAAGCCTGCAAGTCCCACCCTTCACCTCCCAGGTTTACCCTCCTATAAAGGAAAAATCCAAAAATGTCAAACCCATCAGCAGGGCTGCAAAGGGGATGTTAAAATCCACAGTCACATCACCTTAGAGGGTAGGGAGTTGGTAAATGTCACCCTCGATACCTACTTTTCAATTGCCCTGAACAAAAGATCCATCTTGTTTCATCCCCAGACCTCAACTCAATTCAATCTTCAGAACATTCAAACCTGCAGTGCAAGAAAACTGAGGAAAGGACTTTATGGCGCCTGTTTGTGTGCTAGAGAAGCCGTCTCTGTGCTTTCACTGATTGCTTCCATGATCACCCCAGTGGCAGGACTTACTGGCATAGGGAAATCTAGCTCAGCTTACCTCCCTGGTGCTGTGGATGAACAGAACAGAAATATGCCTTGAGAGAAGATTTGGAAATTTCTGATCCAAATGAGAAATTTCTAGATGAAAGGTTAAATTTTCTAAATGCAACGAACAGGTAAGAGAAAATAGGCCTATAAGAACTAAGGGTCACTGGTCATTCCTTAAACGCGTAGCCACGACTGCACGTCCTTGGGAAGAAGTGAGACTGGAGGCAGCGGTCCAGATAAAGGAGTCCCCAACTATTCGCTTCAAAGAATTGGAAAAGGCAATTAGATTCATAATACACCCAACTTTCTGGATCATAACCACATCGAGATGCCAAGAATTTGAGATTCTCCTTCTATAAAGAAGGAAAGACAAAGGATTAAGATACGAGATTTCCAGGAGTTTCCAAGATTTCTAGGCCTTGGAAATTCAGAGCAAGATTTCTACTCCATCATGCTGGACTTGGGTCTAAACGCCAGGGAAGGAGTTTGGCAAGAAGCATTGTTCCCACTGTCCTGGCTTCAGCTGTGTATGAACGAAGGTAAGAACAGTGCCAACCACGGCCAGGACACTGCTCTGCGATTCTGTGTAGTACAGGAGATACTGCACTCTAGGAAAGCTGGTTGGTCAGGCTAAAAACACCTCCCAATTTCTGATGACACCACAATAGTCTGACACCCAAGGGCTGCTTCCTGGGGAAGAACAGCTTTCCTAAAGTCACAGGTCTAAGCTGGTGGACTGACAAGCTCAGTAATGAGACCACGAAAACAGCATACGTTCCAGAAGCATGCTTTCTGCTGGGGGAGGAGAAAATGTGAAAGAAGAGGTACCCTCCTTTTGTTTCCCGGCACCTCTCATACACAGTCACCCAGTCACCATCACTCACACCGTCAGTCACACCCAGCCACAGTCACCCAGAGTCACAAACACTGTTGAAAGTCTGACTCAAGTCAGAAAATTGCAGGGTCCCCCACAGTTAGGTACAATCTACCCCACTCAGTCTCACAGTGACATGACGCTCATTCCTCTGAACATCCACAACTCCTCTACTCACCTGATTGCCAAAGACAGCTATGCAGCAGGCTGTTGAAACCTCATTAGCCCCAAACCAGACGGAAGCGATGCGCGAGGGCATGCCCAGGATGAAGACCTGGGCTACAGAACAGATGACCTGGCCCAGCACGGTCACTGGGAAGAGATGTGGCTTCAGGCTGCCCAACTTCACCCAGGCCCCCAGGCAGTTGAGAGCAGAGCCGAGGAGGGCGATGGTGCGCAGGCCGAATTTCTCCAGCAGCCAGGCCACAGGCAGGACGAGAGGGATGTAGGTTAGCATGTAGCACATGGACAGCCAGTCGATGGCGAAGGCGCTAACCCCGTAGAAGTTCATGAAGATGTTATTGATGGAGCCGTACTGGATCCACTGGAAAGCGTTGCACATGGAGTTGCAGCTAAACACCAGGATCACCGCCCACCGGCGCCAGCTCACCTTGATCACGCTAAGGTCCTCGCGGCCTGAGCTACTGGGGCGGGCCAAGCCACCGGGGTGGGCCGAACTGCTGGGGTCCGCAGAGACGCTGGGGTGCATCGAGACGCTGGGTTGGACCGAGACACTGGGGTCCGCAGAGACGCTGGGGTCCGCCCGGACTGCGGACTCCTGCGCAGGGGTGCCATCGCACTCCTGTTGGTTGGGATCTTCATTCACCATGACCACAGGTGCTGGGGACTCCGGCGGTCTTAAGGGACAGTGGCCTCAGCTGGTCCCCTAGAGCTTACGAGGCATTGGCCCCGGACAGCCCCAGAATAAACGGAGACCCGAGCCTGCGTAAAAGCCGCGCGTGGGGCTCCCTGCGCTCACCCCCGAGATCCTACACCCACTTTTCCTTGGCGTCCTCTGTCGCCGACCGCTGTCCCCCAAGCCACCGCAGACTCCTCAGCCCGGTCCCGGCCGCCGGCGCCTTGAGTCCTCCCAGGGCGTTCTCGCCTCGTTCAGCCTCTCCGCCCTGGAAAAACTTCGCTCCTTGCGCAGCCACTTGACCCGATTCCGTTAGCTCCCGGGCCGGCTAGGGGCCTCGCCCCCTCGGGCGCACGTGACCGCCCCGCCCCCGTCCAGCCCGGCGTCCCCACCCCCCTACCCCCCTCCACTCCCTCCCGCCTTCTTGAGCCGGGCTGGCCCGACAGCATCGTTGTTCCGCCACAACTTGCGGGCGCATTCCTGTTACACGCCCCGGGCGCCATGGAAACCGCCGGTTAACCCCCACCCCCTGCACTGCCCCTCAAATCATTTGCCCCCTCCCAGGGGACCCCACAAGAAAAGCCCCTCCGTCCTTCCGAGGTAATCCTCCAAGCAGAGCCTCCCCGGTGCCGGTCCGCATCCCCTGCGCGCGGGCACCGATGCCCGGAGCCGCCCAAGTGCTCTGGGGAATCCGAGAGGGATTCTCCACTTTTTCCCACTTGGCTAGGCTCCCTGATTCTTGCTGAACTTTCGGTATAAAGAGAGATTTGTAGGTTTCCCGGTCTGGTTGCGCTCCTGGGGTAAAGGGGAGTTGCGCAAAACTCGCTTTGCTCTTTGCTTTCCCTGCGGACGTGGTCTGTCTCGGGGAACTCAAGCTTGAACCTGGTAGGTAGGCTGTTCTTTCCTGATGGGTGCCCCACGGGAGAGGGGAGTTCGGAGACGTTTAAGAACTAGCGGTGGGTTTGTGGGGAAATGCCCAGCACAGTGCTGCCTCTGGGCGTGGTCTTTGCAGCCGCGTACCCTAGGCTGCCCCCTGCTGGTCCCAGCCCATGCCAGAGGGAAAGCCCTCAACTCAGCTCTTCCAGAAAGTCAGGCCTGCAGGACAGAAGTGCCTGTTCGCACTGATCCATTCAGCCCTGGGGAGGGAAAAGAGCCCAGATTCTCCCTGGGTTCAGACACCGGCTTAGCTCATCGTAGGTGAGTAGTGAAAATTAAGGTATTCCACCTCTGTGTGCCTCAGTTTCTTCATCTGTCAAATAAGGATGATGAAATAATAGTACCCACCTCATAGTGTTGTTTTGAGGCTTGAACGGTTAAGATATGAAAGCACTTTGAAAATTCCTGGCAGGTAGTAAGCATTCCATGAGTGTTGACTGTCCTAACAATTGAAAAGCTAACGGTTGTTATATTGTGCTAAACATGTTCACTGCATTATCTCATTTAAGCATCACAAGAATTCTGTGATGAAGTTACCAATGCTTGCGTGTATTTTACAGAAAAGAAAACAGCTCATAGAAGTGCAGTAACTGGGCCGGCCCTGTGGCTTGGTGGTTAAGTGCGCGCGCTGCAATGCTGGTGGCCCGGGTTCGGATCCCGGGTGCGCATCGAGGCACCACTTCTCCGTCCATCCTGAGGCCGAGTCCCACATACAGCAACTAGAAGGATGTGCAGCTATGACATACAACTATCTACTGGGGCTTTGGGGGGAAAAAATAAAAATAAATAAAATCTTTAACAACAACAAAAAAAAAGTGAAGTAACTTCTTAAGGTCCCATCTGGCCTGACCAGCAAGTCTGTATTCATTGAAGCTACAGCCCAGCTACTCGAGCATAGTCTGGGGACAGCAGTGTGGGCATCCTCTGGCGGCTTGTTACAAGGGTAGAAGCCCAGACCCACCCCAGACCGACTGAATTAGAGGCTGCCTTTTAGAAGATCTCCAGGTGATTTGTTTGTTTGCACATTAAAGTTTGAGAGCCACTGGGTGCCACTGCTTTCCTTTGGTTTTCTGTTTTCATCTTCAGACCAAAAGTGAAGAATTTAAAACTCTGTGGGAGTGGCTCCAACTTGGGCTGCACATTACAATCACATGGTGAACTCCTAACATTCTCAGTGCCTCGGCCACACCCCAAATCACGGTCTCTGAGAGTGGACCTGGCATCTGCGTGTTTAAAGCTCCCCAGGAGACCTCACCATGCAGCCAAGTCTGAGCACCCCTGGTGGAGTTAGAACCACAGGTTCCCAGGAGAGGCAACACTGCTTGGAGGCACCCACTTTTTGGTAGAAATTATGGGGTCTTGGATTAGAATGGGATCTTTGAAGAGGGAACTCATAGCAGTCTAAGAATTTCTACACTAATTTAACATCCCCTCCAAATTCCAATGGTGATTCCCATCATTCTCCAGGGAGCACAGAACCTACCTTCTCTTGGAAGGCCTTCTGAGACCTCTCACTGTTGATCTCCCTAGGTCATCAGGGTCCTCTCCAAAAATTCTTCAGAATATGTTCTTAACTTCATTTTACAGATGTGGAAACTGAGGCCCAGAGAGTCAGAGTGTGTTATCAGAGTCCCACAGCTAATTAGAATGAGAACAAAACAGTAAGACAGGTTTCTTTTTTGTGTGTGTGAGGAAGATCAGCCCTGAGCTAACATCCATGCCTATCTTCCTGTTTTTGCTGAGGAAGTCTAGCCCTGGGCTAACATCTGTGCCCATCTTCCTCCACTTTATATGGGACGCCACCACAGCATGGCCTGACAAGCGGTGTGTCTGTGCGCGCCCGGGATCTGAACCCGGGCCACCAGCAGCGGAGCTCACACACTTAACAGCTATGCCACGGGGCCGGCCCTAAGACAGGTTTCTCAGTTCCCTTCCACACCCTTCTCGGACCTTCTCCCCTGGGGCAATGCTTCAGTTTGTTGACTAATCCCAAGGGATTTAACTGCATTCATGTGATATTTGGGGTCGCCTTTTGTGGTGGAGCCTGTGGGATCTGTTGTGAGCTCTGGATTCAGTCTACTCAAGATTTGAAGCTCTGTTCTGCCATTATTAGCTTTGGGATCTTAGGCAAGTTACTTAACCTCTCTCCTCCAGTTTCCGAATCTCTAAAATGAGGATTAAAAATACCTGCCTCATAAGGTTATTGTGAGAATTAAACAAGATAATGTGTGTCAGTTGTTTTCAATAATAGTATTCTGGCCGCGCCCAGGGTAGCGCTGTCTCTTGGCTGATTCCCATCGGGGGAGGACAGCTGTTGGGCAGATATTACGTGGAGAGAAATATTCTGTATTCAACCATTGAGAAAACATTTATCGAGCAGCTTATTATGTGTTATATCTGTTTAGTGATATGTTCTATCTATAGGTACCTATAGATACACCTTGAAAGGGAAGGACAAATGCATTTTAGGGATTGCTTCCTGAAAAGGGGCCCTGGTGCCTGCTTCTATCACAACTGACTCCGCAAGGAGCTTGAGGGACCCTGTGGCGTTGGATTCAAGCTGTGCTGGCTCTCTGCAGAATGGTAGCCGAGTCTGCCCCCTAGAGGCTAAGAGCAACTCCAGCAGTAAGAGCAGAACTGGGAAGTCAAAACATCACACCCTTATTGATAGCTTACCACCCCCTCACCAGAGGCTGGAGTGTGGGAGGCATGAAGTTGGCTGAGTGCATGGGAAGGCTAAATTGCTAATGTGATGAATCAGATTGAGACTCTGGATTAGTCTCTCTTAAAAAATACTGACACATGGAATTTGTAAAAATGTTGCCCTTACAAATCTTATATGTGTAATTTATGTGTATAATACTGCTTAGTCACCAATATCCTGTTTGCCTTATCTCCCACACTTCCCACATATTTCCAGCCCCTAAGGACCTGTGTGTATCTTTGTATACACTGGAGCGTCTAGTGAGAGAAGCTATACAGCACATCTCTCAACACCTGTCAGGAGAATTGAGTTGAATTACACCTCCGTGAAATTTCAGAAATCTGAAACAAAGAAGACATCCACAGGCTTTCAAACATAAAAACAGGTTTCATTAAATGTTTTCCAAAAAACAGGAACAGAACGTCGTCAGAGTTATCATCAAGTCTGAAAACTGGAAGTCAGAGGAAAAATGCTTTCTGAAGGAATATCATTTCCTGCCTAGAATTCTATTCTCAAACTACCAAAGAAAACGTATGAGAAGAGAAGCAAATATTATCACATATGACATGCAAACTTTCCAAAAAAGATACTACCTTATCCTCCCTCCCAGAGAGCTCTTAAAGGTGTGCTCCACCAAGACAAGCGGCAGGTGAAGGAAATCACCAAGATCACAGCAAAGGAAATTCTCGGGTGCACAGCTGTGTGCCGGGCATAGAAAGCAGCCTGTTCAGATGGAAGCTGCTCAAAAGACTCCAGGAAAGATTTACCCAAGAAGACGACACCGGTAGAACTGTGTTTAGACACATTGAGAAGGGGTTTAAATAACAGGGGAGAATTAGGGGTTGGACCAGTGATAAGTACCACAAAGTGTAACTAAATAAATGGGGGGTGGGGAGAGGACGTGATTATCAACTCCTGTGGAGTGTAAAAAGCCTGTGAAGGAAAGGGAAAAATCATGGTCCTTGAGTGACTCGGTTGTGAACAGCATGAACACAATCATAACAATGTGAATGCAGAAAGCTGATATAACCCCATATGATATAACTCTATTGGGAGGATGGGGGAATGGGAAGTGGGCACATGCATGTGGTGTTGATCAGGGTGGGTTAACAGAGCTGAACCTTTGTCTGCCATATTGGAAAGTCAGTAGGTGATTCCTGACATGGACAAAACCAGGAAGTATCAATATCCCCATCTTATTTAGAGCTATGGAGGTAAACAGCAGAAGAATCATCTAATAAGACCTGAAAGCGATTGCCTCAAGGGAGCAGGAAAGGGGTAACAAACTGATATTTTTGATACATGACTATTTGATTCTTTAAGCTATGTATAACTTTGGTTTTTGAAAAAAAACTCTAAAATTAAAAAATAGAATCAAAGTGAGTGGAGATGGACTTGCTTCACCGAGGAGGTCCACAGGTGATGCCTAGGGGTGTGGTCAATTCCATCGTGGATTTTATAATGTTGGTGCTAAAATGGGCACCCAAGTCTCCAACCCTGGAACCTCAGGGATGCTATATCCTCCAAAGTTGTGCTGCGGTGTCACCTCGGAAAATTGGGGGTGTGGTCAGAGGCCCTATTGCCTACACCCTGCTCTTTTTTTTTTTAATTTTATTTATTTATGTTTTTCCCCCAAAGCCCCAGTAGATAGTTGTATGTCATAGCTGCACATCCTTCCATTTGCTGTATGTGGGACGCAGCCTCAGCATGGCCGGAGAAGCGGTGCGTTGGTGCCCGCCTGGGATCCGACCCCGGGCCACCTGCAGGGGAGCGCACGCACTTAACCGCTAAGCCACGGGGCCGTCCCACCCACCCTGCTCTTGCTTGACCCTTCTCTGACCCTCTTTCTGCTTCTAGTGACTTTAACTCTTGTAGATTCTCTGGCGGTCTTATCTCTTCTACTTAGGACTCACCTTCTGTCCCAACATCCAAAGACCATGCCAAGGTCTCTTCTGGAATCCTCTCTGTCGATGGTAGCACTGCCAGCTCCCAGCCAGCCGAACCCAAACATCGGGAAGTACACAGAACCCTCCGTTCCCTCACTCTCAGTTTCCGCTGGATGCCTATCTCCTACCATCTTCCCTCCTCTCCTTTCCCTGGGACACCACTTCAGTTCAGACCCTCATGGCTTCTCACCTTGATCCTGCGACCCCCTGCTCATTGCTCTCACTCCTCCAGGTCACCCACCATGCCGCTTCACAGGGCTGTCCAGTTCTCTTCAGGCCTCTCCCCTGCCTTCAATCCTCCAGTGGCCACCCCGAGCTTGCAGAAGGTTCACACTCCTCAGCTTAGCACACAAGGCCTTTGTGATGTCTCTCTGGCCACCTCTCCCACCGCTGCCCACTCCCACCTTTCACCCCGGGCAGCTGGAAGCACCTGCAGCTCCCCACAGCGTTATGAACACATCAGGCCTTGCAGGTGCCATCCTTCACAATGCAGGACAAGCATCACCTCCTCCAGGGAGCCTTCCTTGATGCCCTGGGGGTGATTCAGAGGCTTCATTCACACCTCGTACATACACCTTTATAGTAGCTTCTGTCACACTACATCATAAACGTTTATTTACTTCTTTAAGTCATCCACTTACCGTGAGTTCCTCGAGGTTGTGAATCATGTCCTATTCATAATTCAAACCCCAGCCCCTAGCTCGATGTCTGGCCCACAGAAGCGACATGAGGGAATGATTGCATGGACTTCTGGGATGCAGTTCCTAGATGAGTCCCACCTGCAGAGGGCCTCAACAGGAGTGAAAACACGTCCAGCTTGTTCTGAATGCTCGTGTCTCCTTTGTCTCTTGGGTCTGCCTTTGTCTTCTCTGAGGTGCCTCCCCTGTGGGGTTTGGACCACACTGCCACATCTCAGGGAGCCCATGGGGCAGGATGGTGGGGAGGGCATTCCTGTGCTGAGTGGGGTTCTGGATTCCTTCCCCACCAGGGTCCTCTCAGTTCAGAGAGTCTTGGAGTCTGTCTTGAAGGCAAGGTGGTCCGGGTCTGCTATGGGAGGAGCCTCGCTCTCCTTGGGAGAGAACGGAGGAGAGCCCCCTGCCTGGACACGGAGACGCAGGCTCTGTCCTGGACGCAGTGGTGGAAATCGATTCTCAGTTCCCTGGCAGTACGCGGCTGTATCCAGCGAGGCCTCAGATGGTGTTAGTTCTGCTCTGAAGAAACAGCCACCTACTTGGGTCACATTTTACGTCCTCAGCTCTCCGTACTTGGGTGTGTTCATGGGGTCCACTAGGTTGTTCTTCATACCTGTTTATATGTTTTAATAACTTCTTAATAATTAGAAACCAACGAAGTTGCTCCATAGGCATGAGAAAGACCTAACTAAAAACATGAGTCAAAGAGGAAGGAGGTATTAAAATGGCCTCTTTTTGCATAATCTGTAGAAAGCCCAGAGGTGTGAGGCTCTCTTTGCATAGTGAACTAGAGGAACTGTGGTGCCAGGAGGTTTGCTGATTGCCAGGGCCACAGTTCAGGCACACGGGTGACACAGCAGAGAGGCGCTGACGGGCAGGGCTCTGTGATGCTGGAACCGGAGTGTGAGAGAGGGGACAGACAGTCCTGTGGTTCAGCCCCTCGGTTTACGGGGGATAACACCCGGGCTGGGGAGCTGTCTTAACGTCATTCATCTATTCACACAGTCGTCCCCTGTAGGCCAAGCACTGTGCTGGGTGTCGGGGAAACAGACACAACAAAGCCAGTGGTTCTCGCTCTCCAGGAATCCACACACTAGGGGTGAGACACATATGTGACAAATCATTGCTGAGTGGCACAATAAACGCGTGGTGGAGGTCCATTCTGGTTCAGGGACTAAGCAGGGGGCCCGAGAGGGCTTCTCAGAGATGCTTGAACAGGACCTGGAGGGGGACGTAAGACTCACCCAGGCCCCGTGGACGCTGTTGGGGCTCCAGTGGTGAGCGAAACAGACATGGTCCCTCCCTGCCCTCACAGAGCTTGCGGTCTGGTTGGGAGGTCAACTGTCAAACGCTCACACAGGTGTCAGTTGAAGTGTGACAAGTGCTATGAGGGTTATTTGTAAGAACTTGTAAAGAAAGAAGGATGAGCTAGATGTTAAGAAAGAGTGGGAACTAACTGGGTGAAGGAGAGGGGAAGGGCATTCCGGGCAGAGAGAGCAGTTCGTGCAAAGGCCCTGGGCCAGGAGGGAGCACAGCCCTTTAGGGAGTTGAGCAAAGTCATTGTGGCAGGAGCAGAGGGAGGGGGAGGGGGAGGGGGAGATGGGGGAGAGAGGCAGCAGCCTGAGGTGCAGGCATAATTGAGGGTTTTGTACTTCATCCTAAGAGCAAAGGGGAGCCACTGAGGGGTTTTAACCAGATGAGGGACATTGTCAGGTTTGTCACTTGGAGAGGTTACTCTGGCTGCTTCGTGGAGAACTCGGTTGGGGTTAGGGGCGAGCATGGGGACAGAGAGACCTCTTAGGAGGCCGTTGTGGTCCCCTAGGGAGAATGGAGTTTTAGAGGTATACAGGGGCAGTGCAGGAGGGTGGGGAGGAGGGGCAGGGGAGCGGTGGTGCTGGACTGGATTGGATGGGGAGGGGGCAGAGAGAAGAGTCAGGACAATGCCCTCTGCAGGGAGAGGAACAGCTTCAGCCCATGAATCTTGCAGAGAGAAGCCAAGTTGTAAAGGAAAAGTGCCCTGTGTTCTTATCCCTCGTGCCTCCTGTTCCTCTCTCCTTCCCCATTTATTCGGCCTCCCTCCCCTTCCTCCAGCTCCCTCAGCTCCTGCAAGGTCAACGGGCCAGAGACGCTGCTTTCAGTTCAGAGTGTGAATTCCCATGGAAATTCAATAATCAAATTTTATGGAAACTAATGCATCCCGAATTCATGGTCTTGTCTTTCACTCTCTGCCATCACGCCCCTCCAGGCTGCAGAGCAGGACACTGGCTCAGGTTCTCCTTAATTCTGTGAATAAATAGAATAACTAGAAAGAAACAAACACGTCCAGAATGAAACCCCAGTATTTATGGATCCCCTTTAAGTTTTCCCGAGTCAACAGGTGTGTGAAGTCCCTGCCGTTGGTGCCATCAGCCGCCCTGAGCTCTGAGTGGTCTTGAAAGTGCTTCCTGGTGTCTCAATTGGGGAAACCAAGAGTGCTGACTGTACCCCAGTTTTTTCAATAATCTTTTCTTTTCACTGTTGCATTGAATGCAAATGACAGATGCCCAACCCGAACCAGCTGCAGCTCAAGGAGAATGTGTTTCGAGAAGACTGGGGGTGCTCACGGCCTTCAGGGAGGAGGTGACCAGTCCAGTGGCAGAAAGGCAGGGTGTGGCTGAAGCCTCTGGACCTGCCAGAACCAAGGACTGGACCTGCTCAGGACTCTTCCCTTCTCCGATTCTCCTCGTGTCTCAGTCGTTTGGGCCGCTGTGACGAAAATACCGTATAATCGACAGAAACTTATTTCCACAGTTCCGGAGGCTGGGAGGTCCACCGTCTAGGAGCCGGCAGATTCGGTGTCTGGTGAGGCCCCCTTCCTGGTGCACAGACGGGTCTTCTCGCTGTGTCCTCACGTGGAGGAGGGGCGAGGGATTTCTCTTGGGTCTCTGTCATTAGGGCACTGATCCCATTCGTGAGGGCTCCACCCTCAGGACCCCATCGCCTCCCAAAGGCCCACCTCCCAGCACTGTTACCTACAGGTTGGATTTCCACATATGAATTTGGGGGGGACACACAACTATTCCATTGCACCCTGCGTGTCTGCTTTCCTTTTGTCTCTTCCTGAAGACTGGTTTTCTCCACGCTGGACTTTCACCTCTTCACGGCTTCAGCTGCCTGAGAGAGGCTGCCCTGATGTTCTGTCCTAAATACAAACTCCCAGATGCCCATTCCTGGACCCATTGACTGGACCATGGGGACAAGGAGGCAGGTGCCAAGGGGGCCGGCCATAGTGGAGGTGGAGGAGGGGCAGTTCCCAGGAAGAGAGGAGCCATTAACCAGGCAGATAAGACCATCAGTGTCCTCCACGACCATTGACTCTTATGTATTGAGAATCACGTACTTTTAGAAATGAGGTAAGATTCGACGCTCTCACTCTCATGGCCTGGGTTCGTTTCCCAGTCAGGGAACCACACCACCCATCTGTCAGTTGTCAGGCTGTGAAGGCTGTGTGATGCTGAAAGCTATGCCACAGGGACTTCAAACACCAGCAGGGTCACCCATGGTGGACAGGTTTCAGTGGAGCTTCCAGACTAAGACAGACTAGGAAGAAGGACATGGACACCCACTTCTGAAAAAATTGGCCATGAAAACCCTATGAATAGTAGGGGAGCATTGTCTGATACAGCACTGGAGGGTGAGAGGATGGCACAAAAAGATGGGGCAGGGTTCCGCTCTGCTGTACACAGGGTGGCTAGGGTCGGAATTGACTTCCAACAACAAAAACCTAGTTCCCTATCCCCTTGGTGCTTGGAAGCATCCCCACTTTTGTACTAAGGACCATCGCGTTTGCCAGAGTAATGATCAGGAGTACAACCCCAGTCAAGGGCTGCCTGTGCCCATTGAATTTCTCTTGCACAATCATTTGTGTGATTCTGCAGATGACTCCAGAATCCAAACGCAGCTCTGTGTCTCTGCAGTTGGTATTTCCTGCTGGGACAGATCTCTGTGTGACAGCTTACCTTCTGGTCTTCCTGCCTTATTTCTCATTCCTTAACATGCCTTTAGTTCCCAGTGCTCCCAAGAACTCTTTTATCTGCCCAACAGAAGAGCACATTTCTGGCTTTCTGGCCGCAGAGTCCACACTGTCACTCCTTGTTCTAGAGTAGGGACACATGGACCAGTGAGACCTGAGACGATTTCAGATGCTCCAGGAGCAACACAGGGGCCGCTGCCCAGCTGAGGCCAACACACTCGCTGTCCAGTCCCAGGAGGACAGCCTGGCCCCTCTGCGGAGGGGACACGCACCCAGCACTGCCTTCCCTCCAAATCCACTTCCAGGTCACCCCACTGTGATCCCTCCTCAACACCCCCCAATCTCAGCTTTCCCCTCTGCATCCCCCAGCTTTCCTCCCCCTGACTCTTTGGAGCCCAGCCTCACTCTGCCCAACTCCTCAGCACCCCGTCCCACGTGTCCTCTCCCACATGCCCTCCTCAGGCCCTGCCCTTAGCTCAGCACTCCGTCCTGCCCATCCCTCACCTCACCCGAACCCCCACACTGACAGCACCTCGGGGTCAGTCCCCCACCCCCTCGGCTTCCCTTCTCACAACACCCCAAGCCCAGCCCTCCGTCCCAGGCTGCAGCCTCCTTTTCCTCCTTCTGTCCCTGAGATTCCCAGGGTCCTGCGGGCTCTCTTCTTTCTCCTTCCCTCTGCTCAGCCCCTTGGGACCTCACTCCCGGCTCCGACCCCCCACCCCTGCCTCCACTGCCATCGCGAGGCTCTGCCTTCCGCCTCTGCATGCAGCGCTCCCTCTGGGCCGTGGTTTGTCCTGCTGGTCACAACTTTCCTTTTGCTCTCCCTTATCTGCTAGTTTCTGTTTAAAATGTGTGTATTCAGAGAATAAAAGTGAGTCAACTTGAAACATGAAGTCAATAACAGTGCAGATAGTCCAGGGATGCAGCAGAAATGGTGGTGGCCATCTCTGGGTGACTGAAGTTTGAGGAAATGCCGACTTAGAGGAAAGGGTATAACCTCAGATGAAAAACAGCTACCGTACTCACGCGACGACAACAGCCGTGTGTCGAGTAATTTCTGTTGGTGTGGCCCCGCTCTGACTGCTAATCAGGGAACCACAGCACGAAACTACTGACACAACCTGTTTCCGTCCCCCGCAGCCTCGTGGCACACTGGGGCAGGTCTCAGTCTCCCTCTGTGCCTGGACCCAGGTACCATTAAGGAGCTTGTTGCCGCCTGTATCTCCGACACTCACTCGTTTTGGAAGCTGACGTATCCCCACCATCTCCACGGCTGTCAAAAGCCTGCTCCTGGCCAGTGTGTTGGGAAAGTTGGGGACATCAGAAGGAATCTGTGGAGTCTTGACGTTGAGAATTCTCTTCCTTCCCTTTGCTAAAGTTAGTGAGAAGTGGGGAGGAGGCAGGGATGGAGGGTGGTGTGGGGGTGGCGATACCCATTGACTCACTTATTCATTCAACAAATATTGTTCAGCCCTGACTGCCTTTCCAGCACTGCTCTAAGCACAGGGGATACAATGGTGAACACACTGACAAGGTCCTGAACCTGCTGAAGTTGACAATCCCACAGAGAAGGCAGTCAATGGACAAACAACTAACATAATATCATGTAAGGTAACAAGATAGAGAGTGAGGCGGTGGTTAGGGAAGGCCTTCTGAGGAGGAGACATTTGAGCATAAGTGAAGGAAACAAGCCACGTGGAGATCTGGAGCGAAGAGTGCCCCAGGGACAGAAATGGCAAGTGCAAAGGCCCTGAGGCAGGAACATGCTTGGTTTGTTCAAGACACAGCAGGGAGGTTGGTGTGGCTGGAGTAGAGAGACTGAGAGGGAGAGTGCAGGGAGAGGAGTTCAGATAGGGAGATGGGGCCTGATCATGAGGGGTCTGTGGGCTCTGCTGAGGACTTGGGCTTTGACTGAGGGAAGAAGCTACGAGAGGGTTTTAAGCAGACAAGTGCTGTGGCTGACTTGCATTGTAAAAGGATCACTCTGGCCACCATATGGAGAGTAGACAGGGGAGCCGTTAGGAGAGCCTGGTGAGGGACGAAGCAGAGGGATGGAGTGTCTGCCCTGGGTGAGAGGCATGGATGCGCTGACAGGTGGGCTGGTTGTGTCTTGTCACCAACTGCAAAAAATGGGGGATGCTTCTGTGGAAATGTACCTCAGCACCAGCACTTTTGGAGGCAGTAGAGTTAGGAAGAGGTAGAACCGTCTCTCCAGCTATTTGGACACCTCCAGCCAGGGGATAGTGTCTCCATATCACCTCAGGCCACACTGGGCGTGTGCTGTTCCCTCCACCTGGAACGCGCTTCTCCTCCTCCTCCATCTGCTTGACGTTACTCATCCTTCAGCACTCAGTTGAAATATGTCTCCCTCAGGCAAACCTTCCCTGACCACCCCCCTCCCCACAATAGGTCAGGTCCTCGGGGTGTTTGCTCTCCTGTTCTCCGTGCTTCTCTTCCCAGGTACTTATCACAGGTGTCATTCGTTAATCAGTACGATTAGGTCTTGGTGTCTGTTTCCTCCACCGGACTGAGACTCCCCGCGGGCGGGGATGGCTCTGCCTTATTCGTTCCTCCATCCTCGGTCCCTAGCATGTGCCTGACACAGGTGGGCGCTCAATACATTCCTGTTGAATGAATGACTCAATAAGCCAAGGGACAGTAGAGCAGCTACCAGAGAGGCAGCAGGGAAGGGAAGTGATTCTGAAAGGAGAGACGCAAATAGGAACAGAGCCTGTGTCAACTCAGAAACCGAAGGACTCACAGGCACCTAGTGTGGAAATCATCAGGACTCTGTCCTCGACCTGTGGACGCACCCAGCCTTGCGGACATGCCCACACATTTGCACACACACACGTATACACACACACACACGTATACACACACGAGGCAGTAAGAGCGGTACCTCCCAATATGAAGCATAATGGTGGTTGATAACATAAAATCTCTACTCAGAACACATACTGAAGTTGGAGCAGGAACAGGGACTAATATTTTGATGGCCAGAATTTGTTCTTGAGGCGAATGATTGAATCAACTTAAGCGATTTGCAACTCAACTCAACTGAAACCAGGATCAATGTTGATAGAAATCATGACATGATCAATTTGGTTTCGATGCCTCTAGCTCCCATCCTCCAAGTCCCCTCCATACCCATTCCTCCAATCTCTAGCATGCTTATGCCCTCTCTACCCTCCCATGAATCAAAAGAAGACCTTTAGGGAAGGAGCAGGCAAAAATTCTGTCTACAGTGTAAATGGCTGATAAGACACAGTATTACTCGTGCCAGGAGTATTTACACTTTGGCTGTAATAAATACCTTAAGCTACAGGAACACAGTTTGGGGTTCTTATGCCCTTGTGATTGTATTCTACAGACAGCCACGTCTCTCACACAGGTTCTCTTCCATTCACTGCACTCGGAAGGCACTTGACAGGGTTGCTGCAGCAGAAGAGCATTTTGTGAAAGGGACAGTTTTTTTACATTCCTCTTTTTCAAAAAATTATTTTATTGAGGTCATACTGGCTTATAACATCGTACAAATTTCAGGCATACATTATTATAGATCAGTTTCTGCATAGATTGCATGGTGTTCACCACCAATAGTCTAGTTTTTATCCATCACCGTACATATGTGCCCCTTTGCCCCTTCACCCTCCCCCACCCCGTTCCCCTCTGATAACCACTAATTTGTTCTGATCTATGTGTTGTTTATCTTCCACATATGAGTGAAATCACATGGTGTTTTTCTTTCTCTGTCTGACTTATTTCACTTAGCATAATATCCTCAAGGTCCATCCATGTTGTCACAAACGGCACAATTTCGTCTTTTTTATGACTGAGTAGTATTCCATTGTATATGTATACCACATCTTCTTTATCCATTCATCTGTTGTTGGGCACTTGAGTTGCTTCCAGATCTTGGCTATTGTGAATAATGCTGCAATGAACACAGGGGTACATAAGTCTCTTTGAATTATTGATTTTATGTTCTTTCGATAAATGCCCAGTAGTGGGATAGCTGGATCATAGGGTATTTCTATTTTTAATTTTTGAGAACTCTCCATACTGTTTTCCATAGTGGCTGCACCAGTTTGCATTCCCACCAACAGTGTATGAGGGTTCTCTCAAAGGACATTTTTATATATTATTTTTAAAAACCATTAGGCTTCCAACCATTAAAAAATTATCAAGTAATGTACCTAACGTACATCTTTATTCCATCCCTGAACCTCATCCCATCCTCATCCCCACTCCTTCCTTCTCACCATTGATGACACGTGATATCAGAGCTGCCAGATCAAACTGGTCCTTGGGTCAAACATTCTGCTTCACGTCAAGTACATTTACTTCTTGCAAGTAGGAGGCCCTCCTGGCTCACTAAACTGTGACAACGGATGAGAACATCTGGCTCCCAATTCAGTGCCGCAAGCCCTGGACCACACTCTCTGCCGGCAGCTGTGTTTCTTGAGTACTGGGTGCTTGCTGTGTTGACCAATGAAAGGTTTTTACCTAAGGAGTCTACGAATGGGTTTCAGGAGTCTATGAACCCCTGAAATTATGTAATCCAAATTTGATGAGTACATATATACTTTGCAAAGGGAAGGGGGCTCCATAGTTTTCATCAGATCTTCAAAGCAATCCTATGACCACCAAATGTAAGAAATCAGTGGTTTACATGGGTAATCCAGATATTTCAGGTAAAAAACGCCTGCTTCGGAACATGCTGCCTAGTATCTGCCCTCACTAGATACGGGGTGTCAGGGGCAGAGCTGACTATTCTGTGATGTGTATTTTGTCACTATGGGCAACCAGTTTATGTAGCACATAATCGAAAGTGGATTTCCTGACACAAATGATGCACTTTGCAGGCAACCGTTGAGGACTAAACAGAGAAGTTACTGAATTAATTTGGGGCAGAGTGAAGCACGGGTTTGGTGAGACCATCCTGCCTTCTAGAAGGTGACTCTTTATTCTCTCTCCATTTGCAACAAGATTCCAAGAACTGGGTCTAAAAGGAAAGTTTAGCTTCTGACTTCCACGTTTCAGGTGACCTGGGGCTTGGGAGAAGACCCAGAAAGAGCCGTGGGAGGCGCGGGGAGTGGGAATTGCTTCTGCTTATCTGCCCAGATATTATGTCCTATTATGGTTGAGACTGAAATCGCATGTCAGCCACATGTTTCAGATTGAGGTGACTCCTCGCTGCCTTAAAGGTCAGGAAAGCCACTGTGCTGACACAGGCCTTTCTCCCCCTGGCAGTCTGCCCCACATCGACTCTTGAGTCATCACATCTGGATGACTGGGCTGACAAAAACAAGGTTTCACGGGGTGAGTCGAGCTGGGGGGAAGTGGGGTGGCAGGGCAGAGTGATGAAGCGGGAAGAACACTGCCCTCGGAGTCTGAGGCTCCGGGTTCGAGTCCCCGCTCTGTGAACTTGGGCATGCCGCGATGATCCCTTTGGGTCTCGGAGGAAATTAGATAAAGCAAGACAAGCTGCTTAACGTGGCACCAGGGAGCTAGCAGTGCTCGATGAAAGGGGCCGTGCAGGACCTGCACTGAGGCAGAAGTCTTGGCCCTAGACCTGGATGTGCTCAGCCCTGATCTTCACAGTGACGTGTCTTCAGAGGTTGTCTATGCAGACCAGGTTGGTCCCCAGACCTGTGGAGATTTGCGTCCCTGGTCATTCATTTAGTCACCAAATATTTCTTCAGAGCTATGCTCTGGGATACAGTGAGGAAGCCTGATGAGGTGCCAGCTTACGCCGAGAAGTCAGTTCTCTGTGTCCAAGCTTCTTCTGCCAAAACACATAACAGTTGGCTGTGAGAGGTAGAACTCAACCTGTGCGGGTCTCTCAAGCTGGGGTGTGGGGCTGGAGCCTGGAGGGGGAGGGAGGGGAAGGTTTGTGTCCACAGTTCTCTGTCTTGTCACTAGGTGGCAGCACCAACTCAGGGCTGCGGTCCCCAGGATCCTGGCTGTAACTTGGGACCTCAGAAATTCCCCCAAGTGGACTCAGCCCTCATATACAGCTCCAGCTTCGGAGGCAAAAAAGGTGAGTTTGAGCCCCATCTCCACACTTCGCTGTGTGACCTTGGGCAAACCATGTACCTCTTTTGAGTCTGTTCCTTTAACTGCAAAATGGGGAAAATGACAGTTCCTAAAGTAATAGAGTGAACAATGAGGCAAATGTTTGATAAATGGCAGCTGCTGTCGCCTCTGCCCCCAGCAAGATCAGGCAGCACAGTCCCCTTACGCTCTCATGCATCGCCCTTATTCTGCGCCTTTCCCCTCTTGCAAGAGTGCCCCTGGGCCGGCCCTGTGGCTTAGCGGTTAAGTGCGCGCGCTCTGCTACTGGCGGCCCAGGGTTGGATCCCGGGTGCGCACGACGCATTGCTTCTCTGGCCATGCTGAGGCCGCGTCCCACATACAGCAACTAGAAGGATGTGCAGCTATGACATACAACTGTCTACTGGGGCTTTGGGGGGAAAAAATTAAAAAAAAAAAAAAGTGCCCCTGATTCTTATTTAAAATGACACCAGAGATAAACATTTTGGGGTGGGGGTGTGAGAAGGCAGGGGGAAGGTCCACAGGGTGATTTTTCTAGAACAGACCCAACTTTTCCCCTTCCTTCCCTCCTTCTACCCCTTCTTTTCCTCTTCATTTTCTTTCTCCTATCTAGGGATTTTTATTTTTTATTTACGAATGTCTGTTAACCACCAGCTCTGTGCAGAGCCCTTGGCCAGGCAGGGACAGGTGGGGAGCGAAGGCTGCGGAGAGCAGAGTTACACCCACTGGAGACAGCCCCTCCCTCAGAGGCGCCCACATCCTATAGGCGCTGAGCTGATACCCACATGGGGCGCGCCCAGCGCAGTCCCGTTGTTGAAAGAGAAAAATATTTACATCCTGGCTGGTCAGTAGCCCCACCCTACTGCCCTCCATGCCGCAATGCAGGGCACGCCTTGACCCTGCTCCGGCTCCAGCGTCCGTTCTGACTGGCCGGCGCCAGACCTGAATTTCAAATATTGCCCCTGAGCAGGTTGGCTGGGCTTCACACAGCGTGAACCAAAGCGGGTGGAGAGTGCAGCCTGGAGGCCGAGTCGCAGACTCCCAGTGATGGTTTTCAAAGCAATAAAGGGTCTTATCCAGGTCAGGCACGCCAGAGGCTGGCGCAGGCTGGCTGAATGCTTGGTTTCTGATGGAGCATCCCAGAACCCTCTCAGAAACCAGCCTATTCCTTTTGGCCCCAGAGAATTAGGATCCAGTGCCCTCCCCCGCTTCCTGGAAAACCCAGGTGTGAATCATCATTCCTGAGTTTTGGGTTTCTTAACAGAAGCTTACTCTGGCTGGCTTAAGGAGGAAGTGAATTTGTTGGAAGGATATTGTGTGGCTCACAGAATCCAAAGGAAGGCTGGAGACAAGGCTCAGAATACGGCAGGAACCAGGACGGTTCTCCACCACAGGAATTCTCTGGTCAGGGCTTCACAGCTGGAATGGAGGGCTCCTGTTATCTTTTGGGTCTTTCCTTTGCTCTGCTCGAGTCAGATTCCCAGGAAAGAGTCTGATTGGCCCAGCCTGGGTCAAATGATTGCATCTTCACCAGCTAAGGCATGGCAACTGATCGACAGCCCTACACATGGAAAGAGGCAATTCTCGAAAAGGAAATTAGGGTGCTTTACCAAAACAGGGAGGAATGGATTCTGGGTGGCAAAAAATGACCTCTGTAATCACCTGCATCCCAGTTGTAGGTCAGAGTCCAGTGACATGCTGTCATCAGTCCTCAGGGGTTAGAACCAGACAGAGCTAGATCCCCATCCTATTAATACTATAAACTTCTTGGAGGCCACCAGGTCAACCCAGGCAGCACTGGTTCCTCAGGATTTGGGGAGCCTTGTTCCCCCTATCTCCTCAGGAACAATGGGACACAAACATCTGAGGGAGCTGTAGGCAAATTTACCCTGAAGTAGACAAGCCTTGAGAATATAAGAGATCCGTCCTTCCTTCCTTCCTTCCTTCCTTCCTTCCTTCCTTCCTTCCTTCCTTCCTTCCTTCATCAAACCAATAGTTATTAAGTGCTGGCTGTGCCGGGCACTATGATACAGAAGTAACAAAGACAGAGACAGTCTCTACCTTTGCTCACAGGGTAGTGAATGGCCTATTTAGAAAGTCATTTGACTGTCCATCATTAGTGACCACTGGTGGCTTTATCCATGGTATGTGTGAATGTCCTGTCTTTATCATCATCGTCTCTCCTTTCTGGGTCAGAAGATTGGTTTGTGGAGCACACGCGCACACTCGCATGTGTGTGTGTGTAGGGGGTGGGGGCATGGAGAGCTAGCTAGGCAGGCAGGCAGGCCAACTTCCATTGTACGTTATCATGGGAGCAGGACTTGGAGGGATAGAGCAGAGGCTGATGAGGGCGGGCAGACAGAGGTGAAGGTCCTTTTATGGAGCCCTGTTCTGGACTCCAGCTTGTTTCTACTTTGATCCTGGTCCTTGCCTCTGTCTGGTTGGTGACATCGAGATACAAAACTAAAAGCCAGATGACAGTGTGACTCAAGAGACACAGCTCACCACCCTAGCCTCCTCGGCCCCACCTGGGGCTCCTGTCCCCAATCTCTACCATCTCCATGGGAATGAGTACCTTCCCTTGATTCCTGCTCTTAAAAGATCTGATTAATTCTTACTGTTCATATGTTGGTCAAATGTTTGTTACTTGTATTCCATTGTCAGAAAAAGAATTGTCCTGGATTATACATTCCTGGAAGGCAGGCACTGTGCTTCCTTCTTTCATCCATCCATCCATCCATCCATCCTTGCATTCATTCAGTCAACAAATATTGAGTTCCATACTGTGTGGCAGGCTCTTTGCTACTGTGCATAGAAATGTACGTGAGAATACAAAGGTGAGCCAAACCTTTGCAAGGTTCTGCCATCACAGAACTTTATGGTCTAGGAATAGAGACAAATGTTAACCAAATAACCACACAGATACATGTGAAATTTCAGTCTGTTAATGACTATGAAGGAAGGGTATGTGTTGCTATGAAACCATGTGATAGTGGGGATCTGATCTGGTCTGGGAATTGGGCAAAACTTCCCTAAACTGATATGTGAAGAAAAGGTAGGAGTTAACCAGATGGAAGGGGAGTACGGGATAAAGAGCAGTCAGTTGAGGCTGAACGGTATGGACAAGATTCTGAAGGGGGAGGGAGTGTAGAGAATCAGGGAAAGGCACAGGGCCAGTGCAGGAAATGAGGGTGTGTGAGATGAACTGAGGGGCAGAGGATGTAAGGCCTCTGGGGTCCCATCAAGGACTTGGGTCTTCACCTCGATAGTCACATTGACTAACTTTTAAAGCCCAGTCATGCCACGTGCCAGCAGACAGTTGATAAGCATTTGAGGAGAATAATGCTGACTTCACCCAGAGAAGATGTGCTAATTGGGATGCGGGCGGGACCTGGTACTGATGTGACTCAGCCTGATTTCACTGCTCCAATGGCACAGCCGTGAAGAGCTGGTCTCCAGGAATGGGGACCCATGTCTGTGACTGCACGTTGCAAGATGGTTTGGAAAGTTTAGTTCAGTATTTTATTTTATTTTATTTTACTTTTTATTTTATTTTATTTGTGAGGAAGATCAGCCCTGAGCTAACATCTGCCAATCCTCCTCTTTTTGCTGAGGAAGACTGACCCTGGGCTAACATACGTGCCCATCTTCCTCCACTTTATATGGGACGCCGCCACAGCATGGCCTGACAAGTGCTGCTTTGGTGCACACCCGGATCCGAAACGGCGAACCCCGGGCAGCCGCAGTGGAGCGCCCGCACTTAACTGCTTGCGCCACCGGGCCGGCCCCTAGTTCAGTATCTTAAAATGCCACAAGATAGGGAAATGAGATATGATGCTTTTCACTTTTCAGACCTGGCTGTTCTCTAGAGAAAACAAAAAGGGGAAATTTCAGGGATGCTTCTGGGCTTTCAAACTTTGGTTTTATACCCCATATTAGCTAGGCCTTAAAAATCTAAATATACGTATTTTTAAACAAAAGAAGAATGTAACTGATCTGGGTTTTGGCCAAGAGGGAGGTTTAATTCATCACCCTCTTCTTCCTTGTCTTCTATGTGCATTAAAAAGCAACATGGAAAACAAAGCAAATATTTACATACTGTGTACATTAACAAGAGTGATGTTTCCTAAACAGCTGTCATTTTTAGCATATATTTCTTTAAATCGATTCACTTTTTTATGAAAGTGAAGTTTATTTGTAAAGGAACCTGTATATCATTATAATAAATGGAAAACCACTAGACTTATTAGAATAAATAGATACCAACTAAAGTAAATAAGTTTTAACCAAGTATCGCCTAAAATCATCCTGCATTCCAGGCAGGCCCTGTGGTCATTGAGTTGGATTTTGAAAAATGGGTAGAATTTCAAAAAAATAAATGTGGCATAATGAAGTCATGCATCTCATGCCACTTAGATCAGAGGCACCAGAGAATCCTATTAAAAATGAAGGTTCCTGGGCCCCGTCTAAAGAACCACTGAAAAGATGACAGGGGCGTTCTAGGTGGAGGGAACAGCACAGGAGCAGAGGCCTAGCATAAGGAAAGTGCAAAATGTGCTCACGGACCTGAGTTTTCCAGCCTAGCCACCACAAAAGTTTGTGTCCACAAGCGGAAGGATGGAAGAGCGAGCCAAGGGAGGGAAGCAGGCTAAGGGCTAGTGCTCTGGAAGCACTAGGGCCAGCTGCAGGGTTTCTCAGCCTCTGCACTACTGACACCTGGGGCTGGATAATTCTCTGTCGTGGGGTCTGTCCTGTGCGTTGTAGAATGTTCAGCAGCATCCCTGGCCTCTATCCGCTAGATTCCGGTAGCATCTGTCTCCCAAGTTTTAACAACCAAAAACGTCTCCAGACATTGCTGAATGTCCCTTGAGGAACAAAATCACACCTAGTCAGGAACCACCGAGCTGGGGTGGTTTAAATTCCTTGTTTGGTTGTTTGTTCTCTCGGCTTCTGCATTAGACAGAATGAGGTAAGCAGCACTTACCAGTGCTACTCATAGTGGCTTAACCAAGTAAACTCTTTTCTACTTTCACTTAAAAGAAACCCAGAGACAGGCCTTCTAGCTCGTGCATCATCACATTTCTGCATTATTACCAGGAACTCAGAATCTCTTTTCCTCCTTTGTGTACATGGTTGTCTCATGGTCTTAAAATGGTTGTCCCACATCATATATCACATCTGCCTTCTAGACAGAAAGAAGGAGGAAGGCATGTGCCAACTGAGATGGCCCCACCTTTTAAGGAGCTTTCCTATAAGCCCTACTTGGCAATTTCTGCTTACATCTCATTGGCCTGTGTCATGTGGCCATCTCTAGCTGCAAGAGAGTCTGGGAAACGTAATCTTTTGAGCTGGGCACATTGCCATCCTGGATGAAATGAGGGTTCTATAGAGAAGAAAAAGAGGAGAATGGCTTTGAGAGGTCAATTGTCAGTCTCTGCCATTGCTCCTGACCTTGGTTTCTAGGTACAGTGACAAGCTCAGTGGTCTCTCACCAGGAATCTTCCAGAAGGAGCCAGGCAAACCTCCTGGGCAGCAATGGAATTAGTCTGTGCCAATTTCCCTAGTGAATTCCTCTAAGACGAGGCTCCTCGTCTCTGCTTGCTGGTGGATTCTGTAACCCAGGATCAAGTTTTTAGCCTATCTTCCCGGAAGTAGATTAACTGAAATCACATAGGAAGCAGTTGAAAAATAAGATTTTAGGAGGAATGTGCCTCTGTTCCCTTCCCGGCCCCGGCTCCCATTCCCCTGGCACCCACACGAGGCCAGCGCAGCAGCTGGTCATCCACGCGGCAGGAAGTACACTAACTATCTCCTCTCCACACTTGCTGCAGAGCCTAAAACGCCACCCTTAGCCACCATTCCTTCGGTCAGGCCTGGCTCTCCCCAGGGCCTCTTAAAATGCCAGTCCCGTCTGACAGAGACGAAAGAGGATGAAATCTCGGCCACCTTAGTGTTGGTCTCAGCTCACCAGCCCTTTTCCCTTGCGGTTCCTGGGCAGCTTTGGGGCACCGAACCCCGTGACGGGGAAGGAGGCCAGGGCGGCGGAGGAAGACGGCCTCTGTCCCGAAAAGCGGGGGGCGCCCAGCTGGCGCAGCTCCTTCCCTGTAAAGCCGCAGCCACAACGGGGGCACTGGCTGGAGGTATCAATAAACACTGCCGGTAAGTCTGGGCCCAGCAGATGGCAACCCCGTGACCTTTGAGTTGCCTTTGCTGCCCTTTCTCTCCCCACCCACACTTCTCGACCTGCAGACTGAAAATCTGGCTTTCCTGTAACTTGCTCTGACGCTGCCTCAGGGAATGACACTGCTAGTAAGAGGTCAACAGCGAGGATGGCAGGTGGGGACACAAAGATTCCCCAGGAACCCTCGCGTCCAAGTGACAGGTAACGATGATGCGGCCTGCGCCCCTTTCTTGCTGCTCGGAGCCTTCCCCCGGCCCGGGCTCTCCAGGGAGACCTCGGTGACCTAGGTCAGAGTTACAAAGTGGCAGGCCTCTGCAGTGCCACCCTCAGACCCGGGCAAAAGGGGACCCTGCTCTGGACTCCCCACATTGCAGGGACTGGCCGTGGCCCTCCTCCTGCTATACCCCTTCCCGTGGGGCATGAAGTGCTTAGGACCCAGGGGACATGCCTACCCAGAGCCCTCTGTCCCCTGTTAGACTGTGGTCCACATACCCAGGACACCAGAATCCCCTGCCTGAGTGGCCCTGAGCCGGCTTCCAGGAGCTGTAGCCCTCTTCCCCCGATACTTGCTCTCCCGGGTAGAGCAGACCTCGTATGTGCACCCCTGGACCTGAGGGGTGGCCGAGGATGGCTGTCCGTGGTGGAGGGACATGCAGGGAACCCTGTCTTGTAGGTGGTATGTCCACCAACATAACATAAGGCCGCTGAGGAGGAGCCAGGAGAGGGACAAGAAGAGGACAGGCCGAGGTCTGGGGACTGTTTCTCCCTGTGCCACCTTGTGCTAATACCAAGTTCTGAAGGGTCTAAGAATTCTAACTTCAAACCTTGCCTTCCTGGTTGTTATGAAGATGTATTTGTTAAGGTAGGAGTAAAGAACATATATTTTTTAACATATTTAACATATTTTATTTTGTTGTTACTGCCGTTGAGTGGATTCCGACTCCTAGTGACCCTGTGTACAGCAGAGTAAAACCCAGCCATGTCTTTTTATGCCATCTTCCCACCTTCCGGCGCTACATCAGACAATGTTCCACTGCTGTTCATAGGATTTTCATGGAAATTTTTTCAGAAGCGGGCAGCCAGGTCCTTCTTCCTAGTCTGTTCTAGTCTGGAAGCTCTGCTGAAACCTGTCCATTATGGGTGACCCTGCTGGTATTTGAAATACCAGCAGCATGGCTTTCAGCATCACAGCAACACACAGCCACCACAGTATCACAACCGAC
The DNA here is from genome assembly GCF_057802395.1 of Ceratotherium simum simum. Lineage (NCBI taxonomy): Eukaryota > Metazoa > Chordata > Mammalia > Perissodactyla > Rhinocerotidae > Ceratotherium > Ceratotherium simum. The sequence goes on along the minus strand of NC_141923.1, from coordinate 27,967,481 downwards.
AGACGGGTGGTAAGGTTCCCTGCCCGGGAAACGAACCCGGAGCAGGGCAGTGAAAGCATCAAATCTTACCTCATTTCTAGAGGTACGTGAGTCTCAATACACAAGAGTTAATGGTCATGGAAGGCACTGATGGTCTTATCTGCCTGGTTAATGGCCCCTCTCATCCTGGGAACTGCCCCTCCTCCACCCCTAGTATGGACCCCTTGGCAGCTGTCCCCTTGACTCCATGGTTACAGTCAATGAGTCCAGTATGGGCATCTGGGAGTTTGTATTTATTTATTTGTTTGTTTCTTGTGAAGAAGATTGGCCCTGAGCTAACATCCGTTGCCAATCTTCCTCTTTTTGGTTGAGGAAGGTGGTCCCAGAGCTAGCACATTTGCCAATCTTCCTCTTCTTTGTACGTGAGACGCTGCAGCACCATGGCTTGATGAGTGGTGCATAGGTCCACGCACGGGATCTGAACCCACAAACCCCAGGCCACCAAGGCAGAGAGCACAAACTTAACCACTATGCCACCGGGACAGGCCCTAGGAGTTTCTATTTAGAACAGAACATCAGGGCAGCCTCTCTCAGGCAGCTGAAGCCGTGAAGAGGTGAAAGTCCAGCGTGGAGAAAACCAGTCTTCAGAAAGAGACAAAAGGAAAGCAGACATGCAGGGTGCAATGGACTAGTTGTGTGTCCCCCCCAAATTCATATGTTGAAATTCAACCTGTAGGTAACAGTGCTGGGAGGTGGGCCTTTGGGAGGCGACGGGGTCCTAAGGGTGGAGCCCTCATGAATGGGATCAGTGCCCTGATGACAGAGACCTCAGAGAGCTCCCTCGCCCCTCCACCACGTGAGGACACAGCGAGAAGACCCGTCTGTGCACCAGGAAGGGGGCCTCACCAGACACCGAATCAGCCGGCTCCTAGACGGTGGACCTCCCAGCCTCCGGAACTGTGGAAATAAGTTTCTGTCGATTATAGGGTATTTTCATCACAGTAGCCTAAACGACTGAGACACGGGGAGAATCGGAGAAGGGAAGAGTCCTGAGCAGGTCCAGTCCTTGGTTCTGGCAGTTTCCGAGGCTTCAGCCACACTCTGCCTTTCTGCCACTGGACTGGTCACCTTCTCCCTGAAGGCCGTGAGCACCCCCAGTCTTCTCGAAACACATTCTCCTTGAGCTGCAGCTGGTTTGGGTTGGGCATCTGTCATTTGCAATCAATGCAACAGTGAAAAGAAAAGATTATTGAAAAAACTAGGGTGCACTCAGCACTCTTGGTTTCCCCAATTCAGATACCAGGAAGCACTTTCAAGACCGTTCAGAGCTCAGGGCGGCTGATGGCACCAACGGCAGGGATTTCACACACCTGTTGACTTGGGAGAACTTAAAAGGGATCCATAAATACTGGGGTTTCATTCTGGACGTGTTTGTTTCTTTCTAGTTATTCTATTTATTTACAGAATTAAGGAGAACCTGAGCCAGTGTCCTGCTCTGCAGCCTGGAGGGGGCGTGATGGCAGAGAGCGAAAGACAAGACGATGAATTCGGGACGCGTTAGTTTCCATAAAATTTGATTTTGGAATTTCCATGGGAATTCACACTCTGAACTGAAAGCAGCGTCTCTGGCCCGTTGACCTTGCAGGGGCTGAGGGAGCTGTAGGAAGGGGAGGGAGGCCGAATAAATGGGGAAGGAGAGAGGAACAGGGGGCACGAGGGATAAGAACACAGGGCACTTTTCCTTTACAACTTGGCTTCTCTCTGCAAGATTCATGGGCTGAAGCTGTTCCTCTCCCTGCAGAGGGCATTGTCCTGACTCCTCCCTCTGCCCCCTCCCCATCCAATCCAGTCCAGCACCACCGCTCCCCTGCCCCTCCTCCCCACCCTCCTGCACTGCCCCTGTACACCTCTAAAACTCCATTCTCCCTAGGGGACCACAACGGCCTCCTAAGAAGTCTCTCTGTCCCCATGCTCGCGCCTAACACCAACCGAGTCCTCCACGAAGCAGCCAGAGTAACCTCTCCAAGTGACAAACCTGACAATGTCCCTCATCTGCTTAAAACCCCTCAGTGGCTCCCCTTTGCTCTTAGGATGAAGTACAAAACCCTCAATTATGCCTGCACCTCCAGCTGTTGCCTCTCTCCCCCACCTCCCCCTCCCCCTCCCTCTGCTCCTGCCACACCGACTTTGCTCAACTCCCTAAAGGGCTGTGCTCCCTCCTGGCTCAGGGCCTTTGCACGAACTGCTCTCTCTGCCCGGAATGCCCTTCCCCTCTCCTTCACCCAGTTAGTTCCCACTCTTTCTTAACATCTAGCTCATTCTTCCTTCTTTACAAGTTCTTACAAATAACCCTCATAGCACTTGTCACACTTCAACTGACACCTGTGTGAGCGTTTGACAGTTGTCCTCCCAACTAGACCGCAAGCTCCGTGAAGGCAGGGAGGGACCATGTCTGTTTCGCTCACCACCGGACTCCCAACAGCATCCACAGGGCCTGGCTGAGTCTTACCTCCCCCTCCAGGTCCAGTTCAAGCATCTCTGAGAAGCCCTCTTGGGCCCCCTGCCTAGTCAGTCCTGAACCAGAATAGACCTCCACCACGCGTTTATTGTGCCACTCAGCAATGATTTGTCACATATGTGTCTCACCCCTAGTGTGTGGATTCCTGGAGAGCGAGAACCACTGGCTTTGTTGTGTCTGTTTCCCCGACACCCAGCACAGTGCTTGGCCTACAGGGGACGACTGTGTGAATAGATGAATGACGTTAAGACAGCTCCCTGGCCCAGGTGTTATATCCCGTAAGCCGAGGGGCTGAACCACAGGACTGTCTGTCCCCTCTCTCACACTCCGGTTCCAGCATCACAGAGCCCTGCCCGTCTCAGCGCCTCTCTGCTGTGTCACCTGTGTGCCTGAACTGTGGCCCTGGCAATCAGCAAACCTCCTGGCACCACAGTTCCTCTAGTTCACTATGCAAAGAGAGCCTCACACCTCTGGGCTTTCTATAGATTATGCAAAAAGAGGCCATTTTAATACCTCCTTCCTCTTTGACTCATGTTTTTAGTTAGGTCTTTCTCATGCCTATGGAGCAACTTCGTTGGTTTCTAATTATTAAGAAGTAATTAAAACATATAAAAAGGTATGAAGAACAACCTAGTGGACCCCATGAACACACCCAAGTACGGAGAGCTGAGGACGTAAAATGTGACCCAAGTAGGTGGCCTTTTCTTCAGAGCAGAACTAACACCATCTGAGGCCTCGCTGGATACAGCCGTGTACTGCCAGGGAACTGAGAATCGATTTCCACCACTGCGTCCAGGACAGAGCCTGCGTCTCCGTGTCCAGGCAGGGGGCTCTGATCCGTACTCTCTCTTAAGGAGAGCGAGGCTCCACCCATAGCAGACCCGGACCACCTTGCCTTCAAGACAGACTCCGAGACTCTCTGAACTGAGAGGACCCTGGTGGGGAAGGAATCCAGAACCCCACTCAGCACAGGAATGCCCTCCCCACCGTCCTGCCCCATGGGTTCCCTGAGATGTGGCTGTGGGGTCCAAACCCCACAGGGGAGGCACCTCAGAGAAGACAAAGGCAGACCCAAGAGACAAAGGAGACACGAGCATTCAGAACAAGCTGGACGTGTTTTCACTCCTGTTGAGGCCCTCTGCAGGTGGGACTCATCTAGAACTGCATCCCAGAAGTCCATGCAATCATTCCCTCATGTCCCTTCTGTGGGCCAGACCTCGAGCTAGGGGCTGGGGTTTGAATATGAATAGGACATGATTCACAACCTCGAGGAACTCACGGTAAGTGGATGGCTTAAAGAAGTAAATAAACATTTGTGATGTAGTGTGACAGAAGCTACTATAAAGGTGTATGTGCGAGGTGTGAATGAAGCCTCTGAATCACCCCCAGGGCATCAAGGAAGGCTCCCTGGAGGAGGTGATGCTTGTCCTGCATTGTGAAGGATGGCACCTGCAAGGCCTGATGTGTTCATAACGCTGTGGGGAGCTGCAGGTGCTTCCAGCTGCCCGGAGTGAAAGGTGGGAGTGGGCAGCGGTGGGAGAGGTGGCCAGAGAGACATCACAAAGGCCTTGTGTGCTAAGCTGAGGAGTGTGAACCTTCTGCAAGCTCAGGGCGGCCACTGGAGGACTGAAGGCAGGGGAGAGGCCTGAAGAGAACTGGACAGCCCTGTGAAGCGGCGTGGTGGTGAACTGGAGGAGTGAGAGCAATGAGCAGGACGTCTCAGGATCAAGGTGAGAAGCCATGAGAGTCTGAACTGAGGTGGTGTCCCAGGGAAAGGAGAGGAGGGAAGATGGTAGGAGATAGGCATCCAGCGGAAACTGAGAGTGAGGGAAGGGAGGATTCTGGGTACTTCCCGATGTTTGGCTTTGGCTGACTGGGAGCTGGCAGTGCTACCATCAACAGAGAGGATTCCAGAGAAGACCTTGGCATGGTCTTTGGGTGATGGGACAGAAGGTGAGCCCTAAGTAGAAGGGATAAGACCTTCAGAGAATCTCAAGAGTGAACGTCACTAGAAGAAAGACGGTCAGAGAAGGGTCAAGCAAGACCAAGGTGTGGGTAATAGGGCCTCTGACCACACCCGCAATTTTCTGATGTGACACCATAGCACAACTTTGGAGGATACAGCATCCCTGAGGTTCCAGGGTTGGAGACTTGGGTGCCCATTTTAGCACCAACATTATAAAATCCACGATGGAATTGACCACACCCCTAGGCATCACCTGTGGACCTCCTCGATGAAGCAAGTCCATCTCCATTCAGTTTGATTCTATTTTTAAATTTTAGAGTTTTTTTTTTTTTTGAAAACCAAAGTTATACATAGTTTAAAAAATCAAATAGTCATGTATCAAAAATATCAGTTTCTGCTGCTGGCCTGGCAGCATACTGTTTAAGTTTGCATGCTCTGTTTTGTCAGCCGGGGGTTTGTGGGTTCAGATCCTGGGCACGGACCTACACACCACTCATCAAGCCATGCTGTGGAAGTGTCCCACATACAAAATAGAGGAAGGTTGGCACAGATGTTAGCTCAGGGACAATCTTCCTCAAGAAAAAGAGGAGGATTGGCAATGGATGTTAGCTCAGGGCCAATCTTCCTCACCAAAAAAAAAAATCAGTTTCTTACCCCTTTCCTGCTCCCTTGAGGCAATTACTTTCAGGTCTTATTAGATGATTCTTTTGGTATTTACCTCCATAGCTCTAAATAAGATGGGGATATTGATACTTCCTGATTTTGTCCATGTCAGGAATCATCTATTGACTTTCCAATATGGCAGACAAAGGTTTAGCTCTGTTAACCCACCCTGATCAACACCACATGCATGTGCCCACTTCCCATTCCCCCATCCTCCCAATAGAGTTATATCATATTGGGTTATATCAACTTTCAGTGTTCACATTATTATGATTGTGTTCATGCTCTTCACAACCGAGTCACTCAAGGTAACCATGATTTTTCTCTTTCCCCCACTGCTTTTTATATTCCACCAGAGTTAATAATGACATCCTCCCACACCCTATTTATTTAGTTATACTTTGTGGTACTCGTCACTGGTCCAACCCCTAATTCTCCTCCAGTCATTTAAACCCCCTCTCAATATTTCCAAACACAGTTCTATCAGTGTCGTCTTCTTGAGTAAATCTTTCCTGGAGTCTTTTGAGCAGCTTCCATCTGAACAGGCTGCTTTCTATGCCTGGCACATAGCTGTGCACCTGGGATTTTCCTTTACCATGATCTTGGTATTTCCCATCGCCTGTCTCTTGTTTCGCCCCTTGTTTTGGTGGAGCACATCCTTGAGCAGCTTTCTGGGAGAGAGGATAAGGCAGTACCTTTTTTTTTGAAAGTTTGCATGTCACGTCTGAAAATATTTGCTTCTCTTCTCATACTTCTTTCTTTGGTAGTTTGGGAATAGAATTCTAGGCGGGGAATGATAGTCCTTCAGAAAGCATTTTTCCACTGACTTCCAGTTTTCAGACTTGATGATAACTCTGACGACATTCTGTTCCTGTTTTTTTGGAAAACATTTAATGAAATCTGTTTTTATGTTTGAAAGCCTGTGGATGTCTTCTTTGTCTCAGTTTTCTGAAATTTCATGGCAGTGTGTAATTTAACTCAATTCTCCCGACAGGTGTTGAGAGATGTGCTGTATAGCTTCTCTCACTAGACGCTCCAGTGTATACAAAGATACACACAGGTCCTTAGGGGCTGGAAATATGTGGGAAGTGTGGGAGATAAGGCAAACAGGATATTGGTGACTAAGCAGTATTATACACATAAATTACACATATAAGATTTGTAAGGGCAACATTTTCACAAATTCCATGTGTCAGTATTTTTTGAGAAGGACTAATCCAGGGTTTCAACCTGATTCATCACATTAGCAATTTAGCCTTCTCATGCACTCAGCGAACTTCATGCCTCCCACACTCCAGCCTCTGGTGAGGGGGTGGTAAGCTATCAATAAGGGTGTGATGTTTTGACTTCCCAGTTCTGCTCTTACTGCTGGAGTTGCTCTTAGCCTCTAGGGGGCAGACTCGGCTACCATTCTGCAGAGAGCCAGCACAGCTTGAATCCAACGCCACAGGGTCCCTCAAGCTCCTTGCGGAGTCAGTTGTGATAGAAGCAGGCACCAGGGCCCCTTTTCAGGAAGCAATCCCTAAAATGCATTTGTCCTTCCCTTTCAAGGTGTATCTATAGGTACCTATAGATAGAACATATCACTAAACAGATATAACACATAATAAGCTGCTCGATAAATGTTTTCTCAATGGTTGAATACAGAATATTTCTCTCCACGTAATATCTGCCCAACAGCTGTCCTCCCCCGATGGGAATCAGCCAAGAGACAGCACTACCCTGGGCGCGGCCAGAATACTATTATTGAAAACAACTGACACACATTATCTTGTTTAATTCTCACAATAACCTTATGAGGCAGGTATTTTTAATCCTCATTTTAGAGATTCGGAAACTGGAGGAGAGAGGTTGAGTAACTTGCCTAAGATCCCAAAGCTAATAATGGCAGAACAGAGCTTCAAATCTTGAGTAGACTGAATCCAGAGCTCACAACAGATCCCACAGGCTCTACCACAAAAGGCGACCCCAAATATCACATGAATGCAGTTAAATCCCTTGGGATTAGTCAACAAACCGAAGCATTGCCCCAGGGGAGAAGGTCCGAGAAGGGTGTGGAAGGGAACTGAGAAACCTGTCTTAGGGCCGGCCCCGTGGCATAGCTGTTAAGTGTGTGAGCTCCGCTGCTGGTGGCCCGGGTTCAGATCCCGGCGCGCTGGGCTACACCGCTTGTCAGGCCATGCTGTGGCGGCGTCCCATATAAAGTGGAGGAAGATGGGCACAGATGTTAGCCCAGGGCTAGACTTCCTCAGCAAAAACAGGAAGATAGGCATGGATGTTAGCTCAGGGCTGATCTTCCTCACACACACAAAAAAAGAAACCTGTCTTACTGTTGCTTGTTCTCATTCTAATTCGCTGTGGGACTCTGATAACACACTCTGACTCTCTGGGCCTCAGTTTCTACATCTGTAAAATGAAGTTAAGAACGTATTCTGAAGAATTCTTGGAGAGGACCCTGATGACCTAGGGAGATAAAGCATGAGAGGTCTCAGAAGGCCTTCCAAGAGAAGGTAGGTTCTGTGCTCCCTGGAGAATGATGGGAATCACCATTAGAATTTGGAGGGGATGTTAAATTAGTGTAGAAATTCTTAGACTGCTATGAGTTCCCTCTTCAAAGATCCCATTCTAATCCAAGACCCCATAATTTCTACCAAAAAGTGGGTGCCTCCAAGCAGTGTTGCCTCTCCTGGGAACCTGTGGTTCTAACTCCACCAGGGGTGCTCAGACTTGGCTGCATGGTGAGGTCTCCTGGGGAGCTTTAAACACGCAGATGCCAGGTCCACTCTCAGAGACCCTGATTTGGGGTGTGGCCGAGGCACTGAGAATGTTAGGAGTTCACCATGTGATTGTAATGTGCAGCCCAAGTTGGAGCCACTCCCACAGAGTTTTAAATTCTTCACTTTTGGTCTGAAGATGAAAACAGAAAACCAAAGGAAAGCAGTGGCACCCAGTGGCTCTCAAACTTTAATGTGCAAACAAACAAATCACCTGGAGATCTTCTAAAAGGCAGCCTCTAATTCAGTCGGTCTGGGGTGGGTCTGGGCTTCTACCCTTGTAACAAGCCGCCAGAGGATGCCCACACTGCTGTCCCCAGACTATGCTCGAGTAGCTGGGCTGTAGCTTGAATGAACACAGACTTGCTGGTCTTCAGGCCAGATGGGACCTTAAGAAGTTACTTCACTTCTATGAGCTGTTTTATTTTCTGTAAAATGCAGGCAAGTAATGGTAACTACATCACAGAATTCTTGTGATGCTTAAATGAGATAATGCAGTGAACGTGTTTAGCACAACGTAACAATTGTTCGCTTTTCAATTGTTAGGACAGTCAACACTCATGGAATGCTTACTACCTGCCAGGAATTTTCAAAGTGCTTTCATGTCTTAACTGTTCAAGCCTCAAAACAACACTATGAGGTGGGCACTATTATTTCATCATCCTTATTTTACAGTTGAAGAAACTGAGGCACGCAGAGGTGGAGTACCTTAATTTGCACTACTCACCTAGGAGGAGCTAAGCCGGTGTCTGAACCCAGGGAAGATCTGGGCTCTTTTCCCTCCCCAGGGCTGAATGGATCAGTGTGAACAGGCACTTCTGCCCTGCACGCCTGACTTTCTGGAGGAGCTGAGTTGAGGGCTTTCCCTCTGGCATGGGCTGGGACCAGCAGGGGGCAGCCTAGGTACGCGGCTGCAAAGACCACGCCCAGGGGCGGCACTGTGCTGGGCATTTCCCCACAAACCCACCGCTAGTTCTTAAACGTCTCCGAACTCCCCTGTCCCCTCCCCGCTCAGGTCCTCGCCTAGGAGGCGGCCGGGGCACCTATCAGGAAAGAACAGCCTACGTAACAGATTCAAGCTTGAGTTCCCCGAGACAGACCACGTCCGCAGGGAAAGCAAAGAGCAAAGCGAGTTTTGCGCAACTCCCCTTTACCCCAGGAGCGCAACCAGACCGGGAAACCTACAAATCTCTCTTTATACCAAAGTTCAGCAAGAATCAGGGAGCCTAGCCAAGTGGGAAGAAGTCGGGAATCCCTCTCGGATTCCCCAGAGCACTAGGCGGCCCCGGGCATCGGTGCCCGCGCGCAGGGGATGCGGACCGGCACCGGGGAGGCTCTGCTTGGAGGATTACCTCGGAAGGACGGAGGGGCTTTTCTTGTGGGGTCCCCTGGGAGGGGGCAAATGAATTTGACGGGCAGTGCAGGGGGTGGGGGTTAACCGGCGGTTTCCATGGCGCCCGGGGCGTGTAACAGGAATGCACCCGCAAGTTGTGGCGAAACAACTGTGCTGTCGGGCCAGCCCGGGTCAAGAAGGCGGGAGGGAGTGGAGGGGGTAGGGGGGTGGGGACGCCGGGCTGGACGGGGGCGGGGCGGTCACGTGCGCCCGAGGGGGCGAGGCCCCTAGCCGGCCCGGGAGCGAACGGAATGCGGGAAAGTGGCTGCGCAAGGAGCGAAGTTTTTCCAGGGCGGAGAGGCTGAACGAGGCGAGAACGCCCTGGGAGGACTCAAGGCGCCGGCGGCCGGGACCGGGCTGAGGAGTCTGCGGTGGCTTGGGGGACAGCGGTCGGCGACAGAGGACGCCAAGGAAAAGTGGGTGTAGGATCTCGGGGGTGAGCGCAGGGAGCCCCACGCGCGGCTTTTACGCAGGCTCGGGTCTCCGTTTATTCTGGGGCTGTCCGGGGCCAATGCCTCGTCAGCTCTAGGGGACCAGCTGAGGCCACTGTCCCTCAAGACCGCCGGAGTCCCCAGCACCTGTGGTCATGGTGAATGAAGATCCCAACCAACAGGAGTGCGATGGCACCCCTGCGCAGGAGTCCGCAGTCCGGGCGGACCCCAGCGTCTCTGCGGACCCCAGTGTCTCGGTCCAACCCAGCGTATCGGTCCACCCCAGCGTCTCGATGCACCCCAGCGTCTCTGCGGACCCCAGCAGTTCGGCCCACCCCGGTGGCTTGGCCCGCCCCAGTAGCTCCGGCCCCGAAGACCTTAGCGTGATCAAGGTGAGCAGGCGCCGGTGGGCGGTGGTCCTGGTGTTTAGCTGCTACTCCATGTGCAACGCTTTCCAGTGGATCCAGTACGGCTCCATCAATAACATCTTCATGAACTTCTACGGGGTTAGCGCCTTCGCCATCGACTGGCTGTCCATGTGCTACATGCTAACCTACATCCCTCTCCTCCTGCCTGTGGCCTGGCTGCTGGAGAAATTCGGCCTGCGCACCATCGCGCTCACCGGCTCTGCTCTCAACTGCCTGGGGGCCTGGGTGAAGTTGGGCAGCCTGAAGCCACATCTCTTCCCAGTGACCGTGCTGGGCCAGGTCATCTGCTCTGTGGCCCAGGTCTTTATCCTGGGCATGCCCTCCCGCATCGCTTCCGTCTGGTTTGGGGCTAATGAGGTTTCAACAGCCTGCTCCATAGCTGTCTTTGGCAATCAGGTGAGTAGAGGACTTTGTGGATGTTCAGAGGAATGAGCGTCATGTTGCTGTGAGACTGAGTGGGGTAGATTGTACCTAACTGTGGGGGAGCCTGCAATTTTCTGACTTCAGCAGTGTTTGTGACTCTGGGTGACTGTGGCTGGGTGTGACTGACGGTGTGAGTGATGGTGACTGGGTGACTGTGTATGAGAGGTGCGGGGAAACAAAAGGAGGTGACTTTTTCTTTCAACACAATTTCTCCTCCCCCAGCAGAAAGCATCCTTCTGGAACATAAACTGTTTTTATGATCTCATTACTGAACCTGTCAGTCCACCAGCTTAGACCTGTGACTTTAGGAAAGCTATTCTTTCTCAGGGAGTAGCCCATGGGTGTCAGACTGTTCTGGTGTCATGAGAATTGGGGAGGTGTTTTTGGCTTGACCAACCAGCTTTCCTAGAGTACAGTATCTCCTGTACTACACAGAATCGCGGAGCAGTGTCCTAGCGGTAGTTTGCACCGTTCTTACCTTCTTTCATACACAGCTGAAGCCAGGACAGTGGGAACAATGCTTTGTGCCAAACTCTTTCCCTGGAGTCTAGAGCCAAGTCCAGCAGGATGGAGTAGAAATCTTGCTCTGAATTTCATCCATCCTTGGAAAGGCCTAGAAATCTCATATCTTAATCCTTTGTCTTTCCTTCTTTATGCAAGGAGAATCTCAAATTCTTTGCATCTCACTGTGGTTGTGGCCCAGAAAGTTGGGTGTATTATGAATCTAATTGCCTTTTCCAATTCTTTGAAGCGAATAGTTATGGACTCCTTTATCTGGACCACTGCCTCCAGTCTCACTTCTTCCTAAGGACGTGCAGTCGTGGCTACGTGTCTAAGGAATGACCAATAACCCTTAGTTCTTGTAGGCCTATTTTCTCTGACCTGTTCATTGCATTTAGAAAATTTAACCTTTCATCTAGAAATATCTCATTTGGATCAGAAATTTCCAAATCTTCTCTCAAGGCAAATTTCCGTTCTGTTCATCCACAGCACCAGGGAGGTAAGCTGAGCTAGATTTCCCTATGCCGGTAAGTCCTGCCACTGGGGTGATCGTGGAAGCAATCAGTGAAAGCACAGAGACGGCTTCTCTAGCACGCAAACAGGCGCCATAAAGTCCTTTCCTCAGTTGTCTTGCACTGCAGGTTTGAATGTTCTGAAGATTGAATTGAGTTGAGGTCTGGGGATGAAACAAGATGGATCTTTTCTTCAGGGCAATTGAAAAGTAGGTATCGAGGGTGACATTTACCAACCCCCTACCCTCTAAGGTGATGTGACTGTGGATTTTAACATCCCCTTTGCAGCCCTGCTGATGGGTTTGACATTTTTGGATTTTTCCTTTATAGGAGGGTAAACCTGGGAGGTGAAGGGCGGGACTTGCAGGCTTCCAGAGGGTTAAAGCTCCCTGTGAGCAGCAGAACAAGATTCAGACAAGGTCGCTGCAATCCCAAACCCACTGTGTGGGGAGGGCAGGAGAGCTAACCAGGAGAAGTCTTCAGTGGTCTGGTGAGATCAGAGAATGCAACACTTTTTGTTAACCATAAAGTGTAAACTAATAGGTTTTCAGAGCCCTCCTCACACACCTGTGAGGGAACTTAACACCAGATACATCTTTGAAATTTTAAAAGAACAGTTATTCATTCTCCACCCTCACCCCCCACCAAGGTCAGGAAATGCTAAGAATTTTACATTTGAAAACACTCTGATGGCATATATTTGTATCACGAGCCATCTATTTAAGTTTGACCTTTTAGGCTTAACCAACTGTGGTAAGTTAAAAAAAAAAACACATGAAAAACGGAATTGTTTATGCTTCCTCACGTAGAGATGACCAGGTTTGCTTCTCGGCGTGTGTTCTAACCTTCCTTTCTGAGTAAAGCATGGCTGAGTGGAGGAGAAATATTAACAGAGCACCTTGAGCTTTGCTGCTTAGAAAAAAGGCTCCACCAAGATTTCAGATGTCATTCTGCAGAATAATTCTTCGTGATCTACAAACTTCACACTGATCAGCACAACCCCTGTACCCTGCCAACTCTGACCTCTCTCCTAGTGCTTATATGCTCCACACCTGCACCAGCCCCTGCTCGCATTAAATCCCACATTCCCTCATTCATTCCACAAGCATTTTCCTGGCACCTACCTTTTGCCAGATACTATGCTAGGGCTGCAAAGATAATCCCTGCCTTCGCAGAGTTCCTGTACCAGGGTTTTAAATTCTACCGGGCACCAAGATTCAGAAAAAACAAGTAACACATGAAAAACAGATCAGAGTATAGAGGATTTACTTTCAGTTTTCCACAAGGTTTTTAGCATCTGCTTTGCCTAATTGCTATGGGAAAATTGAAGGGGAAGGAAGCTCATATCTATCAAACACTTATTATGTGCAAGGCACCTTTTCATCCATTGTTGAATGTTTCAGCTCTGTGAGATAGGTGGAATTGTCCCCATTGTTAGAGATGGAGAAACTGAGCCCCAGATAAATGGAGCCACCTTATCCAGGGTCCTACAGCTGCTGAGTGGTAGAAGGGAGATCTGAACCCAACTCTACCTGCAACACCCCTGTCAGTAGCCAGTATTGAGTCTTCACGTGAATGAGGCGTATAATTTAAAAAAAAAAAAAGGCAGGATTCTGAGGTTTGAATTTTGCCCCTTGCGTCTTGAGGGTTGTTGGTGGTGATAAAGCATCCAGCAGTTTTCTCCAGAATTTGAGGGCCTGGCACCTGTCTTTGTTTTGGAGTTCCCAGTATCAGCATTGCCTCTCTACCCGCTGTGCTGTAAACTGCTCAAGGGCCCCTTCTGCCTCTCTGAGCCTAGGCAGAGCGCACAGGAAGGTGGGGCTCCAGTCTCTGAGAAGGAGAACCAGTGAGGCCTGAGCTGGGGTGAGGGAGGGAAGGCTAGTCTTAGACTGCAGCCCCAGCTCTTCCCTTTCCCTTCCTGTGGTACACTCGGACCAATTGCACAGTGGGTAACAGCTTGACAGTTTTTAGCAACACTTGCTCCATTGTTTCAAGGGAAAATGATCTGTGTGGAGTTTTGAGTGATGTGGACACATTGTTAATGCGCAAGGGCTGGAAGCAAGCTTTGTGTGGGAGTCTGGTGATCGCTTGGTGACACAGGACGGTCAGCTCCAGCCCCAGTGAAGAGCCTACAGCACCGATGCTTCCTCAAGGACCCTTGGGCAGCTCATAGCCCAGCACCACCCAGCAATACAGTAGGAGAGAATCAGTTTGCTTTTCGAGGTAAAGAAAATACAGTAACTTTACAGAATGAGTTCTGTAGAAGCCACGGCTGGCTGGGCTATCGAAAATAGCGCTGTCCAGGAAAAATATAACGCAGGCCACTAATGCAAGCCATGTACATAACTATATTTTCTAGTAGCCACATCAAAAATAGGTAAAATGTAAATTTTAAAAAAAGTAAAAAAGAACAAGTGAAATTAGTTTTAATACTATATTTTATGTAATCCAGTATATCCAAAATATTATTTCAACATGTAATCAATATAATAAAATTACTAACAAGCTATTTTATATTCTTTTTTCATACTGAGACTTTGGAAATCGGCATGTATTTTACACTTGTAGATAGCCACGTTTCCCAGCAATAATGGGATGTGTTCAATAGCATCAGGTTCTAGCAGATCCAGAACAATGATGCTAATTGTAGAGGAGAAAAAGTTTTCCTTGAGCGTCTTAAGGTCCCTGGCTGGGTCTAAAAATTGAACTGGCAAAGTCAAATTAAAAGGAGAAAATCAAGGCCGGCCCTGTGGCTTAGTGGTTAAGTGTGTGCGCTCTGCTGTTGGTGGCCCGTGTTCGGATCCCGGGCGCGCACCGACGCACCGCTTCTCCGGCCATGTTGAGGCTGCGTCCCACGTACAGCAACTAGAAGGATGTGCATCTATGACATACAACTATCTACCGGGGACTTTGGGGAAAAAAAATAAATAGATAAATAAATTTAAAAAATAAAAAAAATCATCCAGATTTATTTAATGTAAGTATGATGTAATATGGGAGCCTTACTGTTTCTTTCTTTCTTTCTTTCTTTCTTTTTGCTGGCGAAGATTAGGCCTGAGCTAACATCTGTGGCCAGTCTTCTCTATTATGTACGTGGGACACCACCACAGCGTGGCTGACAAGTGGTGGAGGTCCGTGCCCAGGAACCGAACGCGGGCCACCAAAGCAGAGTGCGCCAAACTTAACCACTAGGCCACAGAGCCAGCTCCCACCTTACTGTTTCTTCATAAGGAAATGAAGAAACAGGTCGACCCATGTGCTTTTGTGCTGGGTTTGATGAGGAGTGGACAGTCGTGGAGGAATATGAATGGTGAAGGAGTATCAGGTGGTTTTAACTGGGGGAAACTGTACAAGGCTAGTTTGTTAGGATTCTCCTTGGGGGAGTCCCTTTGTCTCCAGAGATGAGGATGCTCCCTTCCTCCGAGTACAGGGAGGGCACCTCTCACAGGAGGGTTTTAAGGGCTGTTTCAGGGAAGAAGGGCGGGGACGGGGAGGAGGTCAGAGTGATCTGCCTCTGCCATTTTCTCAAACTCCTTCAGCTTAAAATACTCAAGATGCCAAGGTCCCGTATTCTGGCGTAGTGTGTCCTGAGCTGTATTACATTTCCATCAGTTGGAAATCAGAGTCTAGCAGGTAAAGATGGGCTCTAGGAAGCCGAGGCTGGCCTCGAGGAGCTTGTGTTTGCTGGACCGCTGATCGTGTGGCATCACCCAGAGGCTGACTCAGGAGTCAGGGTCATAGGTGGCGGTCAGCCTAGCCTTGTTCCAGAATCATGGTTACTTGGGTCTGTTAAAGTCCGGGCTTTCCTTCTGGATTTTCCAACGTTAGAGGCCTTTCAAGGTCAGAGAAAAGTTTGGGGAGGTGAAGGCAAACTCTTGTTCTCTTCCTTTGGTTGTTAGTGTTACTCAAGGCGCACAAAGGGCCAGCCCACACGGCCACCCACTTTCTGGCCCCCCGTTATGCATTAGAAGAGAGGAACAGACAGGGCCTGGAGAGCAGAACAGAGCTAGTGGGGACCGAAATGAGAGAGGGTGGGGCCACCACCACACCCTCAAATGGTCATGGGGGCCAGCCAGGTCATATACATGTGGCAAAGTAGAATTGACATTGGAGTGTGGTGGGGTCACAGCAAAAGTGACAAACACGTCTCACCTAAAGGCAGCAGCTCCTTCAGCTCCTGCCAGCTGTTGACACACACAGAGTGTGACCTGGGGTGGTCATATGTCTCATTTTTTTTCTTTAAAGAGAAACCAGAAATCCAGATTTTCATGTGAAATCTTTTTTTTTTATTGTGGTAAAATATACATAACATAATATTTTTCATTTAACCAATTGTAAGTGTACAATTCAATAGCATTAAATATGTTCACAGTGTTGTGTATTACCACTATCTATACCCAAACTTTTTCATCATCCCCAACAACTCTGTACCCATTGAACAATAACTCCTCCCTTCCCCCTCCCTCCAGTCCCTAGTAACCTCTATTCTACTTTCTGTCTTTATGAATTTGCCTATTCTATAAACCTCATATACATGGAGTCATATAATATTTGTCTTCTGTGTCTGGCTTATGAAATTTGTTTTTTAACTAATTCAATAGTTTTATTATTGTTATTATTACATTCTATGTTTTGAAACTGTGGGTCAGATAAAACTGCCCGTTTGAGACTTCTGGGGAGGGTAACCCAAAACCAAATTGCAGTTCTGCTTTCTCCTTCCTCGGGAGGCCCTCACCAAAGATGCAGGCAGGTAGAAATGAGCTCAGAGGCCAGCAACTCTGGGGAGGAGACTAGACCAGTGCTTCCCCACCATGGTGATCATTTGCCTCTCCCATGGGGCTAGGTAAAGAGACAGATGCCTGGGCCCCCACGTGGACTTCCTTAACTGGACTCTCTCAGGGAGGGGCCCAGGCCCCTGTATTTCACCTGGTCTCCCAGAGGAGGCTAGTGGTCAGCGCTTTTTGAAGCCGTGTGGAGACGGGACCAGCACCCCATGGGAAGGCATCCTCCTGCTTGGAGCCACGTTCTTGTCGGAGCTGATTTATTATGTGTTTGCTGTATGCTGGGTCCTCTGTCCAGGTGGAAGCAGTTGGAAGCTCAGCCACTCGCTCTTCAGATTGAGGGGAGAAGCACGACTGGGGGTGGGGTTCATAATTCTGATTCACTTAAGGTTCTGAAAATATACTCAACGCCCTGGGGTGGGGGGTGGGTAGGGGAGAGGGGATGCTCCTCATCCTTTGTTGCTGTGACGTTCAACTCCATGCACTGGAGGAGGCTTGGGTTGGCCTGGCCTGACTTCTGTCTTGGCTTTGTTGCCTTGCCAGACATTGTTGCAGGTGCCCGCCAAGTCCATGGCATCCAGTCGGAGTCTCCAGTTTGGTAGTCCCTACTCCCTCCCCATTCCTATGCAGCCTGTCCCTTGTTCCCTCCCAGCCTCGTCTCTCTGCCCTGACCAGTCTGGCTCCTTAATTATCTCCTTGAAGAGATACTGCTTGGGGAATAATTCTTAGGCCGTGGAGAGTGACATCAGCAAGATGGTGGACTAGGAAGCTCCAGACCCTCACTCCCCACGGAAACATTAAATAAACTAGAAACTGGCTATAGTAACTTCTTTATAGGAGCTATGGAAATCAGTCAGAGATCTATACCAACCAAGCAGGTGCCCAGTCAGGAAAAATCCACATTCAAAATGGTAGGGAATTTTATGGCCTTCTTACTCAGCCTTGCCTTCCACCTTCCCCGTGCTGGGCCTCCCAATGTCCTATTCCCTTCTGCAAACTGGGGAGAGTAGAGCAGACCCAATTTGCATCATTTTAACCCAGTTGTATTTCTATACACTAACAGTGAATAATCCAAAGAGGAAATTAAGAAAACATTTCCATTTATGATAGTATCGAAATAGAAAATACTTAGGAATAAATTTAACCAAGGAGGTGAAAGACTAGTACAGTGAAAACTACAAAATGTTGCTGAAAGAAATTGAAGTCATAAATGGATGGAAAAACTTCCTGCGTTCATGGATTGGAAGACTTATATTGTTAAGATGTCAACACTACATAAAGCAGTGTGCAGATTCAGTGTAATCCCTATCAAAATCCCAATGATGTTTTTTGCAGAAATAGAAAATTGCATCCTAGAATTCATATGGAAGTTCAAGGGACACTAAATAGCCAAAACAATCCTGGAAAAGAACAACAAAGTTGGAGGGCTCATACCTCTTGATTTCAAATCTACTAACAAGGCTGCAGTAATCCTGATGCTATGGTATTGGCATAAAGACAAACATGTAGACCAATGGAATAGAGAGTCCAGAAATAAACCCTCACCTATATGGTCAAAATGCTTTTCCACAAGAGTGCCAAGACCATTCAACAGGAAAAGGACAACTTAAAAAAAAAAAGACTTTATTCGTTAGAGCAGTTTTAGGTTCACAGCAATATTAAGGGGAAGGTACAGTATATCTTCTATACACTCCCTGTCCCCGACCAATGAAAGCCTCCCCCATTATCAACATCCCCCGCGAGAGTAGTACATTGGTTACAATTGGTGAACCTACATTGACACATCATTATCACCAGTTTTTTCAACAACCAGTGTTGAAAAAACTATAAAAGTCATAGAAGAAAACAGGGAAAAAGCTTCATGACATTGGATTTGGCAATGATAGCAATGATTTCTTGAATATGATACTAAAAACATGGGCAAAAAAAAAAGGTAAATTAGACTACATCAATTTAAAAACTTTTGATATGCATCAGAGGACACTATCAATAGAGAGAAAAGGTGACCCACAGAATGGGAGAAAATATTTGCAAATCATATAGCTGATAAGGTGTTAATATCCAGAATATATAAAGAACTTCCACAGCTTGACAACAAAAAAATAACCCAATTTAAAAATGAGCAAAGGACTTGAATAGACATTTCTCAAAAAAAGATATATAAATGGCCAATAGGCACATGAAAAGATGCTCAACATTAGGGAAATGCAAATCAAAACCACAATGAGATACCACTTCACACCTATTAGGATGGCTTAAAAGAAAGAAATGTTGGCAAGGATGTGGAGAAATTGGAACGCTTGTGCATTGCTGATGGGAATGTAAAATGGTGTAGTCAAATGGAGGATAGTATGGTAGTTCCTCAAAAAATTAAAAATAGAATTACCATATGATCCAGCAGTTTCTACTTCTGGGTATATACCCAAAAGAATCGAAAGCAGGAACTTGAACAAATATTTGTATACTATTGTTCATAGCAGCATTACTCAAAATAGGCAAAAGGTGAAAGCAACCCAGGTGTCCATCTACGGATGAATGGATAAACAAAATGTCATATATACATACAATGGGATATTATTTAGCCTTAAAAAGAAAGGGAAGTTTGACACATGCTACACGTGGGTGAACCTTGGAGACGTTATGCTAAGTGAAATAAGCTAGTCACAAAAGGACAAATACTGTATAATTCCACTTATGTGAGGTATTGAGATGTATTTTTTTCTGATACCAACCAATTCTCCAATTCTAACACCTACTGGGTGTCCTACAGTTGAGTTCAATTCTAACACTACTTGGAGTTAGTGCAGACCCCACACGTTAAGGGCTCAGTTCCACAAGACTGCCTCCACTTAAGACGCCATTTGCAGGGCCGGCCCCGTGGCGGAGCGCTTAAGTGTGCACGCTGTGCTGCGGTGGCTCGGGGTTCAGATCCCGGGCGCGCACCGACGCACTGCTTGTCAGGCCATGCTGTGGTGGCGTCCCATGTAAAGTGGAGGACGATGGGCACGGATGTTAACACAGGGCCAGTCTTCCTCAGCAAAACGAGGAGGATTGGCGACAGACATTAGCTCAGGACTAATCTTCCTCGTGCGCACACACACACACACACACACAAAGATGCCATTTGCAAATCCTAGGGGCCACCCGTACTTCTGACTCACTGACTATAAATTGGGGGTTTCCACAACCCCTGCTCAGGTTCTATAGTTTCTAGAATGGCTCACAGAATCCAGGTAAGCATTTTACTCAGGTTTCCTGGTTTGTTATAAAGGATACAACTCAGGAAAGGCCAGGTGGAAGAGATGCTGGGCCAAGTTGTGGGGGAGGGGCACAGAGCTTCCATGTCCTCGCTGGGGGCGCCATCCTCCCCGCCTTTGATGTGATGTGTTCACCAACCCGGAAGCTCACTGAATTTGTTTGTTCAAGAGTTTTTACAGAGCTCAGTTTCCAGCTCCCCTCTCCTCCTCAGAGGTGGGGGCAAGGTGGGATTGGAAGTTCCCCAACTCTGATCACTAGGTCTTCTGCTGACCAGCTCCATCCTGGGGCCATCTAAGGCGCTAGTCACCCTAGGTCACCTGATTAGCCTAAACTGGAAAGGAGCCCCTTTTGAATAACAAAAGACACTATTATCACTCAGGAAATTCCAAAGGTATTTAGAGCTCTGGCCAGGAAGTGGGACAAAGACCAAATATATTTTTATTATACCACAGGTGCCTAGAGTAGTCAAATTCGTGGAGACAGAAAGTCGAATGGTGGCTGCCAGGGGCTGGGGGAGGAGGGAATGGGGAGTTATTGTTCAAGGAGTACTGAGTTTCAGTTGAGGAAGATGAAAAAAGTTCTGGAGATGGATGGAGGTGATGGTTGCACAATAATGTCAGTGTCCTTAGTGCCACTGAACTGTACTGTTAACAATGGTAATGGTTAATGGTTAAAATGGGAAATGTTAGGCTCCGTATATTTTACCACCACCACCAAATAAAGGATACATCACTTTTGAGGAGTTCTCTTCTGGCTGGGTACCTGCTCACCTCTTGCCCTGCTGTCATCAGCCTGTGCTGGAGGAACGCATTCCCTGCCTTCTCCGTGCTTGCTGAGTTTACTGGGATACTGGCCTTAGTTTTCTGGTGGTTTGTGTTTCCCCTTCTTCCTTTTCTCTTGTTCTCTTCCCCTCCTCCTCCACCTCCTCTTCTGACTAAATGGGAAACTTGTCTGAAGACTGGAACCTTGACTAATACATCTCTCCAGGGCTCCGGGCTCTGGGCAGTAACAGGTGCTTAGAAATGAATGGACAAGTTAATAAACAAGTTTCCATTTCCTGAAAGGAGTTAAGGCGACCAGTCAGTTACCTGAGAGCTCAGGTGGTTGGAGGAAGGGATTATCAGGCCTAGATTCTTCCCGATGTGACTCAGTCTTGTTCACTCAATGGAAAGAGCTGAAGTCCTTGCTGTGTGCCTTGGACTGTGCCAGACCCAGGGTGGTTGAGGACACTCTCTTTCGCTCTGCTGGGTACCCTTGGACAAGTCCTGTAACTTCCCTAAGTCTCGGCTTCTTCTTTTGTGAGATGGAGATAGTATTGGCTACTGCAGAAGGTGGAGGCGAGGATTAAATGAGACAGTAAGCGGAGGGCGCTAGCCAGCGGAGTTTATCAGATAAGAAGTGCAAAATGAAGAACAGATGCTGTCAGTACTATCACCAATAAAGGTGGTTGGCTCCTGTCTTCAGGGGGCTCCTGATCTAGAAGGTGAGGCCAACACTTCAACGCTCATGATACCCCACGTGGCAGGCTTAAGGGTCTATGTGCACAGGGCATTAAGGGGTCACAGCATGTGGGAGGACACTACCCCAGTGTGAGTGCAGTGGGGAGCAGGCGGGACAGCTTCCCTGAGGAGGTGATGGTAATAGCCAATTCTTGATGAGTGAGGCGACCAGGAGTTGGGTAAAGAGAAGACGGTGGGCCATTCCAGCTAGTTCCCAGGCAGTATCCTGATGGGACCTTGTCCCTCTTGAGAGCTCCTCACACTGAAAACAGTGCCAGTGCTGGGAGATGGTGTTAATGTCCCAGTGTGTGGTGATGAGACCTGATGTCTGTGATGAAAACTTTGGGGTCTCTGTGAGATACTGGGCCAACCTCCACCCCCGCACATCGGACTGTAGTCTCACAAACCTAAGACTCTGCTGAAGGAAATGGGGCGCCCCGCTTATCAGGTGGACACAGCTGTTTTCCACCGCCTGGGTCTTGATGTTTTTCCAGCAATGCTGTTAACAGGATGTCCTTCCCTTGACTTCGGCTCCCTCCGGCCCTCAACATCAAACATCCCCGAGTGGATTGCAGGATGAGGGTTGGAGCCCCATCAGGGATGGTAAAGAACCACAGGGTTACGGTGAAAGCTGGTGTTGCCTCTTCTTTCATTCTTCTCTGTCTCCTGACTTCTCTCCAAGACCATTCCCAAACTTAACTGGTGGAGCATCTCCCTTGTCTTGTTTCTGCAGGACTAAGGGCCTTTTTCTTTGCTGGGTCCTTCAGAGGTGGCAGGGCACCCTGCAGACTCGGGCGGCCCACCCAGACTCTCCTGCTTTCTGATCTCATTACAGCATCTTTCCATTTTTATGCTGTGCAAAAACACTAGCTCAGCCTCTCACCCCCCACAGCAAGATGAGGCCTTGCCCCAGCATGGGAGCAGGTAGCAGCGGCACCTGTGGTGTTTGCAGAAGGCGGGGGTGGGAGGCAGGGCTGGCTTCCACTTGCTTACCCGCTTCTTGGGATTAGACAGTGTGTCTCGGAACCTCATGGTGGAGCAGGGTTTGCTTTGGCTCCCATCCGATTCCTTCTCTAGAGAGGAGGTGAACACAAGCCCCTTTCAGTTCCAGGAGACCACTTTTGGGGGACAGCTCCAGAAAGGAGGGACATAGAAACTGGAGCAAAGTTGGGGGTTATTTTTTCTCCTTTTTGCTGTTCTCCTCTCCCCTGGAAATTCCTGATCTCTGCCCAGAATTACTGTGTTAGCATGTTTGGGTCTCCTTTGGTGGCTCTGGAGGCAGCTATCTGTGCACAAAGCTATTGCTGTGTCCGTCTCCTCTGAGACTGTAGGAAGTGAGCAGCCCTGAGTCATCATGTTAAAGCAGGACCCAGGGCCGGCCCCGTGGCTTAGCGGTTTGGTGCTCGCGCTGTGCTGCTGGCGGCCCGGGTTCGGATCCCGGGCGTGCACCAACGCACTGCTTCTCTGGCCATGCTGGGACCGTGTCCCACATGCAGCAGCTGGAAGGATGTGCAGCTGTGACATACAACTGTTCACTGGGGCTTTGGGGGAAAAATAAATAAATAAAATCTTTAACAAAAAAAAATAAAGCAGGACCCATTCCAATGGGCTGCTGTTTGGGGTGGTGGCTGCCAGGTGAGCAATCCACACCTCCTCAGACCTTCGTCCTGGGCTTCCTGTTTGGTGCTGGACATGTTGTTGGGGCCCTCAGTGAGCTCACTCAGAGGACTATTTCTTCTCTGCCGAGGAGCCAGATAGGAGCTTGCACGTCTCTTCCATCATCCCTGCCTAGGACGCCTAGGGAAGCCAGCAGCTGAGAATTATCTCTTGATTTCTTTCCTTGGGGCAGTGGAGATCAGTTGTTTTTAAGTGTGGTCAGTGAATTCCAGCACTAGAACAACTTGGAGTGTTTGTTAAAAATGTAGATTCCTGGGCACCAGGGCAGACCCTAGGAATTAGCCTCCCTGGGGTGGGGCTCAGGAATCTGTGTTTTTGATTGTGTGCCAGGGATTCTGATGCCCACTGAAGTGTGAGAACTCCTGGTTGGGAGCCATGGAACCGCACTTCCGCTCTGCTGGTGGCTGTTTGGGGCCTCCAGCAGGACACCTGCCCTCTTTGGGCATCAGCTTCATTATCTGTAACAAGGAAGCCTGCCTCACAGGGTTGCCCCCAAAGTGAAATGAGGGAGTGTGTGTGTGAAAGTTCCTGGATCCAGATAAGCCCTCCGTAAATATACTGAAACCACATCTATCTTCCCCCTCCCCACCAAACTCAGGTTCTGTGACATTCTTTCTGGTATCTCTAGATTCCAGCTCCTTTCTTTCATCTTAGTTGCTATCCCTGGAATTTTTGCTGACAGATGATCCTCCCTGATGTGTCAGCCATTGGGAACTTAAGGAGACCCACCTATCTGCTTTCTCTGCTGATGAGTTAGGTTGGGATCAGCATCACCCCCCTTCTAGACAGAAGTCAGCCCCTGCAAGACCTTGCTCATAGTACACAGGCCAGGAGAGGCCATGCCTGGCACCCATTAGGGACTGAGAACATTTGGGTGGAAAGATGCATGACTGGTGTTCTGGTCTTACATTTTATCTTTGGGGCATTGTCTTCTCATTGCAGAAGGAAGATTCCAGAGCATTTTCTGTGATTATTGTTTAATAACATGTCAGTCATGGCCTCAGTAGGATGGGGCTGTGGTGGGGGAAGAATGCGTCTTGACCCAACCCTCTTTCTAATCTTTCTTGCTTTTTACGTGTAACTGGGCCCTCTGAGAAGATCTCTTCCACCTCCATCCTCAGTTCCTACAGCTTTGGAAGCCTGTGCTCGAGCTTGGGGAGAGCAGCAGGTGGTCAGGCACCTCCCCCTCTGAAGCTGGCTGACCTGGGAGGCGGGGCCTGGGAGGATCAGGGCTCCCTTGTTCTCTGAGCCACTTGCTATCTAGCCCCTCACCAGTGCCCTGTGTCCTGAGTGTCACTGTCCCAGTCACCAAGAGACATTCTTGGCCTCTGGCTGGCTGTGTGGCCTTGGGACAGGCATCTCAACAACCTCTTGCTCTATTTGTGGAATAAGGACAGTCCACCTTGCGAATGTTTTGTTTCCTCAAGGTTATCGTCAAGGGAAGGAAAATTGTGTTCTCAGGGCTCAGAACACTGGCTGGAAGTTTGTTTGGGGACTTAAGGAGACATTGACTTTCTCTCTTCTCATTAGACTGCCTCTTTTTTTTTTTTTTTTTGTGAGGAGATCAGCCCTGTGCTAACATCTGCCAATCCTCCTCTTTTTGCTGAGGAAGACTGGCCCTGGGCTAACATCCGTGCCCATCTTCCTCCACTTTATATGGGACGCCGCCACAGCATGGCCTGCCAAACAGTGTGTTGGTGCACGCCTGGGATCCAAACCGGCGAACCCAGGGCTCGCCGGTTAAGTGCGCCACAGTGGAGCGCACGCACTTAATGGCTTGCGCCACCGGGCCGGCCCCAAGACTGCCTCTGACTCACTGTCCAGAAAGAACTTTGATAAGAAGTGCTGAGTGAATATGTCTCCATTTTATGATGACCCAAACACATTCCTCGTTGTAGGACAAACCCAGTTGCAAATGATCCCTTCAGACCCTGGATCATCTGGAGTCTCAGACCGTGTCTTCCTGGGTTATGTGGCTGCTTGGTGCCTTGTTGTGGCTCAGCCAGGACCTGTGGGGAGAGAGCAGGGCTGGGAATGGGAACATCAGAAGTCCTGATGTTTACCTCACTACTTATTCACTCATGACTTCAGCAAGTTGTTTAGAGTCCATTAGGTAATGGAGAGAACGAAGAGCCCCTCATCGGGTCTGTTGCCTCGTCTGCACTTTGGGCATCCTGCTGTTGACCTCACTGGGTGGTTTTGAGGCTCAGATTATATGCTGGATGTGCAGATCCCTTGAAAACTGTGAAATATTATGCAAATATGGGCTTTTAAGTGCCCTTAAAAAAAGAGAGATCCTGGACTTGCCTCATGATACTTGGGGAATAAAAGGGTTCCTCTGTCCACAGATCATCTTCTGTCCATCTCATGAAGTGCAACCTTGGATTAGGGGCCTCACCCTCCGTTTACAGGGTTTGGCATTCTTGCCTCTAGAGTCAGCTCTTTGTTTCAGAATAAGCTCTGGTTATTCTGGCTACAGGAGCCTCTCCCAGAGCTTCTGGGTTCCAAAGCATCCTTGCTGATCTGATCCTTTTGAGCTGAGCCATGCTGCAGCTCCAGGAGTACTGCGGAACATTCTGATTCCTTTTGATTCCAAGAAGGGCCTTTTGCCAAGGGTTGGCACGAAGCAGCTTTTCAGTCTATACTTGCCTCTGATGGCTCCTCTCTTCAATGTAGGAAAGTGGCGGTGGTGGTACAGCACAGAACAGATTTGGTTCCCACCATCAGGAGGTAGGGGCCAGGAGTGAGAAGTTTTCTCCTAAGGGCTTGGAGGTCCTGGCCTTACCACATTTTCTCTCAGGCCCCTTACAGTTAGCAAGTGGCTGTGATCAATGGTAACGAATGGAGACTGGTAGGGTCAGACAGTCCTTGTGAAGATGTTGCTTTTCTCTCTCTAGAGTTCTTCTGTCTCTCCTTAGGGAAGAGGGTACCCCATTATCTGCCCCAGGAATGGCTAGCCCCGTATTCTCATGCTACTCCACAGAAATCCATGACCTTTCCTAGGGTGTCCCCACCCTAGGCTAGATCTCTGTCCCTTGCAGATAACCCACACAGGCCCTGGGCCATCCAGTGTTTGTCTCTCTTTGAATTCTGTTTGTCCTGGATTGCATCTTCCAGCCAGCCTCCCTGTGTCTCCCCAGTTGACAGTGTCTCACCAGCAGGTAATGTGATATATGAGAGCCAGTGAATGAGGGCTCGCATCCCATTGGCTGTCTGTCCCATGAAGGACAACCTTGGATTAGTGGCCATGCCCTCCATTTAAGGGCTCAGTGCTCTGACCTTTATAGTCAGTTCTTGGGAGCTATGGTTTTTTTGAGACAATGCACACCGCCTTCATTTATTTATTGAACAGATAATTATTGAGTATCTCCACTGTCCCAGCAACATTCTGAGCTCTCAGGATGCAGCAGTGAATGGGAAAGAAAAGGTCCCTGAGTTCACATTTCAGGGAAGAGATCAGACTGAAAGGCAGTCACTTACGGAATGACTAATGGTGGAAATGTCAGGCCAAGGAGGAGGGGAGCTGGCTTCAGAGCAGGATATTGAGAGATATTCTTGTGTAAGTAGGTCCCCGAGTAACTCCCTAAATTGCAGGGCCAGATCTGATGCTGCTGCTTTCTTGGGGTGGTGTTGGATATGGGTGACTCATAGTTTTCCTGGTGCAAGGTTTAGATTTCTTTTCTTTCCAGATTTCTCTCTGGGATCATGAGGCAGGGTTAGTTAACTTGTGAAGTTGGCTTCTTAGGAAAAAGCTACAGGAGGCCCACGCTGTCTGTTTCTGGAGGCACACCCTGAAGTCAGAGGAACTCGGTCTGTCTCATCGCAGCCCTTTAAGCAATAACTCTTCCAGGACCTGCCCATGAGTAACCTCTGGGTCTGAGTTTCAACCGTGAAAATGGGAATGGGAGGGGTGTCACCAAGAGAGCCCAACCAGACTGAAAAGAAAACTTGGGAGGATTAGAAACATTTGTTGTCACATGAACTACTTTTAGGAATGACAGCGTGTGACATCACAAAGGAGACAATTATTCCGCTTTGGGCTGTTGTACACCATCTGTCAAAAGGCAGGCAGTGGTGCAGTTGAGCACAGTAACAGCACACAGGACGGTAAAGTCCATCTGTTGGCTGCTGCGTGCTGGCGTCTGGGACAGAATTGGTGGGAAATTCCAAAGCATTCCAGTGGAGCTTTGAACTCAAATGTGAAAAACTTGGAAAAAGTGAGGTCTCCATTCTACCACCTTAGCCGGCCTGGTGGTTTGAAAGAGCCCCCCTCATTTTTCCTCTTTTCCAGCTGAGTCATTGGGGAAGTTCTATGAGCCTGTGGTCATGGGCCGTCAGCACTGTCAGACAGAGGGACCTTTGAGTGGTGAATTCAGCCAGCAGTGACGCGGGCTCTTCGTGAAAAGGGAGGCAGAGGAGGCTTCACGTCTGCTCTCATGTAGACCTAGACTGACCCTTTGCAGATGTCACCACAGGGACAATTTCAAGAGGAACACCAACCCTTAAAAGGAGGAGTGTGTGTACCAGGACCCTCCTGGGTTGATGACTGAAAGTGGGCAGAAGTATGAGGCTCAGCTGAAAAAATAAAGCCCTTTGTTATCATCCTTTTTTTTTTTAATCAAAAAAATTTCCCTGTAGAACTCAGACCCCTCCCCTAAACTTAGAGTCTTCTCTATTTACAGCCTAGGGTTCCCCTGCTCTTCAGCTACCTTGCATCCTCAAAGATGAGGAGGAAACCCAGCACCAAGGCTGTAGGTCAAGATATTAGATAGTTTGTAAGCCTGGTGATGTGAGCTCTTTGTCTTACACCTGTTGTCTCCTCCCCCTCCTTTTAGTATGGTGCTTAGTATCAGTAGGTGTTCAATCAATATTGAGTGTAGATTTGAGAGTGGGAAGCTGATCAGCCTACATTCCAGTGGCCTCCATGTCTGATCTTGGGGATCCTCAAATTTGAGGTCTTCTCTGTGTTGTTCCACCTTGCATCTGCTTCCTTTTGGTGGTAAACTCTTGGAAGACAGCAAACTGCTGCTGTACCCAACTTGTTTGCTATAGAGGAGACTGGAAATACTAGAATTAGGTTTGAGCTGCACAATTCTCAAAGTCCTCTCTTTATTCAAAAGATCTTTCCGAAGCACCATCTCTGGTCTTGGCATTGTGCTGGGTGCGGTGTGGGGAGGGGTCACACAGGAAATGTTAGTCAGTGTCCCCGTCCTCAAGGTGCCAGCCGTCTAGTTGGGGAGACAACGCTTTACATGGAAAAAACCCGAAACTCAGCATTACATAAGAACAAGAAATCCCATAGGGTGTAACCACGTGGTAAACAAAACAGACTGTGGCTGGAGACACCTCTCACATTGCTCCCTCCAAGAGCTAGACAGACGGGGAGGTGCTTGAATTACAGAGTCGAGCGTATGAGGCTGGAGGAAGTGTCAGGTCTTTGAGGGCGGTCACTTCTGTGGCCTTCCCCCTGTTTGTCAAGGGATTTGGAATCAGGTAGCCATGGGTTTGAATCTCAGTTCTGCCTTTAGAAGCTGGGTGACCTTGGGCAAAGTCCTGATGTTTTCTCATGTATAAAAACCAACCAGAGATAGTGAGGCCGACTTAGGGGGTTGTTGTGAGGGATTAAGTGAAATAACATGAGAAAAATCATTTTGCACGCTGCCTAACATATAGTAGGTGTTCATTATGTGTTAGTGTCCTTCTTTCTAGTTTGGATAGTAGCCGTGACCTGAGCGCTCAGCCTGATGGTTAAGAGTGCAGACTTTAGTACAGAGGGCCTGAGCTTGAAGTCCAGCCTTATCACTCGCTATTGTAGGTCCTTGGGCAAGCTACTTAAAAGCCACTTTCCTTATTTATAATGGGGATTAGAAGAGTGCGTGTATATTTATGTATAGTGCTTAGGCTGGTCCCTGCGGCTTGGTGAACACAACGTATCAGCTGTTATTACTACTCTTATCTCCCCTGGGAATCATGATTGCAGGCTACCCTAATTTCCATAGCTGCTGCTTCCTACAATTCCCTAACCTGTTTTCTCCCAAAGGACTGAAGAAATCCAAGAGTGTCGAGCTAGTATAAGCCACAGCATAATCACAGATTTGAGGACAAACCCTGTGAGTGGGGAGGGAGCTCTAAGGAAGTCTAGAGTTGACCAGCAGTGACCATGCTTTCTAAGTTCTTAGAGACCTAAGCTTAGCCTTTTAAATCCATAAACCTCTTTCATGAGTGATTTTCCCCCAAATCAATGGGATTTTTTTTTTGTTCCTGAAGGTCTGCTACCTCCTTAATCCTGAGTTGGACTTTTCAAAAGAAGCCAAGGGCTTGGATTTGGGGATTTCAAAATACAGTCATATGAGCAGGTTTTGCATGCACGTTATTGCTTACCATGGCATTTTCCTGGGAGCTGTCTGGGGTTCCTAGGTGGGGAGGGCTCGTTCTCATGATTAAACTGTTGTTCAGCCTCAGTGTGTCAGTGCCCTAGCCGCCACCTCGTTCTCCTTGCTGCTTTCTGGAGCATCCACAGACTCAGTCCCAGGCCCCCCCTCAGAGCCTTCTCCACTGGTCCAAAGGTGGCTTTCCTGCAGAGTGCCTTCACTCTAACCTAGTCCATTACGTTTGGGACCGTGGGGCCCCTGTTTGTGCATTATTCTGCCCAGATTAGTATTCACTTGCAGGTGTAAACAACGTCTAAGTGACTCACCAAGGAGAGAGGGAGTTATTTATAGGACCAGAATTGTGTATTGGAGTGTGCAGACGTGCCTCACTAGCACCATCATCATGGTGTTGAAATGCCCACACCAGTGCACGTGGGGGTCAGGCAATGAGTGTTGAAGACACTTCCGAGTGTTTGTACATAATTCCTCACGTGGACATGGTCCTGGGAGACGAAGCTTTAGTGGTGTCCTCCCTGCTGGTGGCCATACTGTCCATACCTGAGATGTCAGTGTCAAGCCACACAGCCCCAGGAGTGTGTGGGCATGCTTTTGTGTGGAATGGAAATTAGGCATACCGCATTTCTAGCATATTTTAGCGCTCATAAATTCGGTATGGACTTAAATGAGCCTCAATATAGTAACATTTTCTTACATTTGTCTATGAAGCTTAAGTTTTCCTCAGCTGTGGTGCTCTGTGAACCTTAGCTTCCAATATGTCTTTAGATTGTAAGACCCCTGCTAGTGTACACAGATTTGTGTAGATAACTCATGTTCCTAGTCACTCGTATAAGAACACCCTTGTGGGGGGTGCCCTCATGCTGGGTGCTTTAAGATTACTCATAATCGTTGATGGGCTTTTAAGTGTTAAGTTTTTAAGTGAGCTTTAAAGGACCCTCCATCATGTATTTTAAATAGCAGACTTTCTCTGGGAACCTGGTCTAGATTTAAATTTCCAACCACGTCTTTCCCGGGTCTGGGCTCACAGCTAATCTGGAAGGGAAGTGATGTTTTCCTGATGTGCCAGTTAACTACGGCCTACTCATGCAGCACCCATTTATTGAGTAAGCCCTGTTCTGTTTACCAGGCACCAGACTAGTGTCAGACAAATGGCTGAAAATCAAAGGACTAGAGGAGTTTGTGGCGAGGAGATGACGCCTAGCTACAATAACCAAGGAAGACTCAGTGAAGGAACTGATGTTGAGATGGGCTCAGCAAGATTAAAGCGGGAGACCTTTCCAGGCAAGGAAACTGCTTGGATCAAGGTGGAGACTAGACGATGAAAAGGTTGGCATCGTGAATCGTCCAGTCTGGCTGGAGTACCAGCAACATGGACGGAAGTAGGTGGAGGTGCACTGGAAAGGTAGTTTGAAAGTAGGTGAAGAAAGCCGGGAACAGCAGGCTGAGGGGTTTGGACTTCCGTCCTCCCTCTGAGAGGGCTGACTCCTCGAAGGTCCTTGAGCGGGGACTTTGTGGGCAGTGCAGCTCTGAGGAACGTGCACCTGAATACGTTGTGCGGGCTGGTGGAGAGAGATCACGGTCACCTGAAGGCAAGGGGGCGGATTCAAAGTGGGCTTCTAAGGAGGTCTTGGGAGGGTCTGGGACAGAGTGGACGTGAGAGGGCAGAGTCAAGGGTGACTGAGAGAACTGAAGAGCAGAGGGAAGGAGGAGGAGGAGAACCAGGGGCGGGTGGTTGCATGACTGCCATACATAAACTAAGCCTGTCTGGTGAGTCCCAGTAGCCCCTCCTCTCCTGCCGGTTGCCATCGCTGTGTGCGAGTGTGCAGGGTGCAGAGCCAGGCTTGCAGATGGGGAGTGAGAGCCTCGGAGGTGTAGAGCATTCTGCTGAATGGTCCATTCCCATGAGCTCATTTAGTCCTCAGAACAACCCTGTGAGCTAGATACTGTAACTAGGTGACATTATCTTTTTTTGGTGGAGTTGGAAACAGGCACAAAGAGATAAATTAACTTGCCAAGGTCAGACAGCTAGTAACTGGTAGAGCAGGGATTTGAACTCAGGTCTCTCTGACCCCAGAGCCTGAGCCCTTAACCCCTGTATTCGGGTGATGATGTCTCTGAATAATGTTGGAGTGGAAAGAAGGAAAGGTGAGGGGTTCATTGTAAAGTGAACAACATGCGTGTGAGCTCCTCAAGGAGCAAGGTGAGCCCCCAGTGAGGTCACAAGGAGACCAAGTTTGGACTCAGCCTTCAAGCCCAGGGGCTCTGCTGTAGAGAAAGCTGCCACCCAATAAGGAGACAATATTTAACTCTCAGTGTCAGGGAGCCAGCTCCTGGGGGCCGTGAAATCCTAGAGAACAGTGGTTCTGTGGGTCTCAGAGCCAATATAACATGTGTTGTGTGATGTGTTAGGGGTGGGCATCTTATCCCAGAGGCAGCCCGATGGTTTCCTGGTTTTATTCTTGCTCTGCCAAATGTATGAGCCAGAATGATGAGCAATGCATTACACAAAGCATGGCTTCTCCCTGTCACCCCCAGCCCTCAGTCTGCACAGGTGTGTTTTTAATTGTGACATTTGCTCTGGCAGTGCCCGTGACCGCTAGATTGCATCAGTGTTTAGATATCACCCTGGAGTTTGTGGAAAGAGCAGAAATAAAATGGAAAATGAAAATTGAGTGTCCCAGGCTGCCTCTCCATTCTTTCATTCACCTCGTTTTTGTTCAACGCCTTCCTTTGGGGTGAAGTGAACTGTAGTGACTGGGCGCACAGGCTCTGGATGCAGAACCGCTGTGTGTTCAGACTCCCGCTCTGCTACCTGTAGTTTGTCACCTCAGGCAGGGGACTTCACCTTTCAGTTTCATCATCTGTGAAATCGGGACAAGACTGGACTCTCTTTCTGGGGTTGCTGTGAGGATTGAGATACTCCGTGAAAAGTGCCATACATTTTACTGATTCATGTTATTCTGTGCTAGGCTCCAGAGGTACATGTGAGCCCTGCCCTCATGGAGCTTATAGTCTGGGTGGGAGACAGATGTTAATTGAATAATCATACAGACATAAAACTGCCTGTGCGAGGGGACCTGACCTCAGATGAGGGACCGGAGAAAGCTTCCCTGAGGAAGTGCGACTTGAGCTCAGGCCTGAAGGACATCTGCGTTTATGGGATGACACAAGCAGGGAGGGCATTCGAGTCTGGGCAGAGGAGCTGGTGCAGTGTCCCTGTGGTCTTCTGGCATGAGGACACTTTGGACATTTGAAAGATAGAAAGGAGGCCGATGTGGCAGGGTCTCAGGGAGCAAATAGTTGACCAGGGGCAGGTGACCCCATGTGCAGAACTTGGTGGGTGTGCCTAGGATTTCTACCACTAATTTCAAAGTAAGGGGAAGTCACTACAGGGCTTTAAGCAGGGGAAGGACATAATCCAATTACATTTTGCAGATATCCCTTACTGCAGAGTGGAGAATGGCTGGGGGCAGAGCCGCATGGAAGCCATTAGGGGGCCCATGCCATACATTTTGTGAGGCCAGTGTCTCCCCCACTCCCTGGATGCGTGGTAAGGGTTGCCTGCAGATGAAAATGCAGGTACTCAGGACCCGCCCCAGACCTGAGGGATCACAGTGGGGTTGGGGCTGGTGACCTCTGTCATCAGGCATGGTTGGGAAATACTGCTATGGGCTATGTAAAATGAAGAGCAATTTTTACTCTACTTTAAAAGCAATTTTTAAAAAATAGGTTTCTGAAGGCTAGGCCTGGTGGTCTAGTGGTTAAGATTCAGTGCTCTCACCACCATGGTCCAGGTTCATTTCCAGTCAGGGAAGCATACCACCCGTCTGTTGGTTGTTATACTGTGGCATCTGCCTGTTGCTGTGATGCTGAAAGCTATGCCACCGGTATTTCAAATACCAGCAGGGTCACCCATGGTGGACAGGTTTCAACAGAGCTTCCAGACTGAGACAGACTAGGAAGAAGGACCTAGCCACCCACTTCCGAAAAAACTGGCCGTGAAAAGCCTATGAATAGCAGTGGAGCATTGTTTGATATAGGGCGGGAAGGTGAGAGGATGGCGCAAAAAAGACTGGGCAGGCACAGCCTCTATGGAAAACAGTATGGAAATTCCTCAAAAAATTGGAAATAGAAATACCTTTTAATCCAGCTATCCCACTACTGGGTATATACCCAACAAACCTGAAATCAACAATCCAAATAGGCTTATGCACCCCTATGTTCATCGCAGCATTATTCTCTATAGCCAAGACCTGGAAGCAACCCAAGTGTCCCTTGACTGATGATGGGATACAGAACAAGTGGTATATATACACAATGGAATACTATTCAGCCATAAAAAAAAGACAAAATCGTCTCATTTGCAACAACATGGATTGACCTGGAGGGTATTATGTTAAGTGAAATAAGCCAGAAAGAGAAACTGTATGATTTCACTCATATGTGGAAGATAAACCAACACACTGACAGATAGAACTGCTTGGTGGTTACCAGGGGCACAAGAGGTGAAGGGAGGCATATATATGGTGACTGACAAACAATACTGTACAACAAAATTTCACAATTGAAAAAAAAAAAGACTGGGCAGGGTTCTGCTCTGCTGTCCACAGGGTCGCTAGGAGTTAAAGTTGACTTAACAGCACTAAAAACAACAAATTCCTGATGAGTTAAGACTCTGACTTGGTTTGACTGTGTATTGTGTAACTTGGTATTTTGTTGAGAAGGATAAAACTAGAACATATGCTGGGACATAAGCCAAGTCACAACCAGTTAGCGGTGATTTTTAATTGTTTACATTCATGGCCTGGGTCTCTGTTTTGTGTGAGCACAGGAAAGGTACCCGCACCACCCTCCCAGAGCAGCATTCTCCCATCTATTGGAAGTAACCTTGGGCTGCAGGTCTCTGAGATTTACCCAAGTGGTGTCCTATTGAGTGCTTGACAGAACTCAGGTGGGTGAATATACGGGCTTCTGTGTGAACTGGTATCACGTCAACATTTCATGGGAAGCAGGAGGTGAGCTCGGGTTCTGGAGTCAGACAGAACTGGTTTAAGGGCTCAGCTCTTCTGCTAGCTGCCTGTGTGACCTTGGACAGGGTGCTCACCATCAGTTTTTCTCAGTTTTGTCTTTGTTGTAAGCTTCGTGGGTTAAATGAAAAAGATAAATTACGTTAGATACTCGGTGCATAGTAGATGCTCAGGAAATGCTCGGCCTTCCTACCCTCACCCAACTCTCCCCTGTACACATGTTTTTCCTTACCACTTCACAGTGGTTTCTACAATGTGGTTTGTAGAAAGAACACAGACCCTAATGGGCAGGACTGTGTGATATTGGCATCTTTGTGTAGACAAGAGTTTCTGCCAACGTACATCTGTCCATCTGTCCAGCCGGCCAGCATGACTGAGTACCTACTAAGGGACAGACTTAGGAACCAGGAGCTAGAATACAGCTGTACACTCTCACTGAACACAGCTCTCAAGAAGCAGGGAAAAAAAGACTTGAAAAAACAGAAAAGGCAGAATTTTTCAGTCTAATCTCTATGTTTTGGTTTTCCACACTGGGCATGAAGGTACCTCCAAGGCTAATTTCCTCCTGGAGAAAGGTCACTGTGAGACAGTGTCGCTCTCTGACCAGGGTTACCGTGGGCCCCTGTGGCTGGCTGCTCCATCCTGCTGGCTGGAGAAGGCTTCAGTGCTGGAGTTGAGGTGGAATGGCACTCACTCAGCATTAGTGTGCAGGCGGAGAATGGAGTCCAGCCTCTGAGGGGTCAGGCATGTAGTGTACAACCGGCTGGGAGGACTTTTTCTCGAGGCAGAAGATTCCTGGGGATTAGGTTATCCTACATCAGGGTCCTTTGGGAATGAAAGAATGACAGAGCCTTGGGTGATGTCCCATATCTTCCCTCGTTCTTGCCAAAGGGACCCTGGGGATTCTATTCAACTTCTAGATCTCCAACTCTGAAGTGCTTAGGCTAAGGCTAGCTATGACCTTCAGTGAGCCCATGGTCATATGAGCTCCCAGCTATGAAGGTTGTGTTTGCCCTTCTGTCTTTGGCTGGTTTTTTTTTTTTTTTTGAGGAAGATCGGCCCTGAGCTACCATCTGCCAATCCTCCTCTTTTTGCTGAGGAAGACTGGCCCTGGGCTAACATCCATGCCCATCTTCCTCCACTTTATATGGGACGCCGCCACAGCATGGCTTGACAAGCGGTGCGTCGGTGCGTGCCTGGGATCCGAACCGGCGAATCCCAGGCCCCCGCAGCGGAGCGTGCGCACTTAACCGCTTGCGCCACCGGGCCGGCCCCTGTGGCTGGTTTTTACCCTCAAAGTCTTGGAGATCAGCATTTAAGAAGCCGGACTCGAGTCTGACAAATCTGTGTGACTGAGGAAAGGATAAAGCTCCGAGGATATGAAGTATCTTCTCTTCTGGAGAAGCCTGCTCACTTGGGCCTTTCTCAAGGCTCTTGGTCCTGGAGGGACCAGGCCAGGCCCAGTGGAGGAGGCACTGGCCTGAGAAGCCAGGAGATCTATTTTTCTTACCTCAACTCTGTATGACCTGAACAAGTCACTTCACCTCTGCAGTTTAGCCTTACCTATCCTCCGTTTGTTCTTCTAATGATCAGGTTGTAGTAGAGGATGACAAAGGAACTCTGAAACTATAACATTCTATAATTTCAACCTACAAGTATCCCCATTTGTGTTAATCTTTTGTATCATTGTTTTAAATGCCCCCTGCCCCCACTAGATTATAAAGCTCCCTGAAGGCAGGAACCCTGCCATATATATCTCGGTACCTCCTAAAACATCTAGCAGAATACTTTTCACATAGTAGATGCTTTAAAGATGTTTGATTTATTGAGTGTATCCTGGCATACTTTGGAAGAACCCTATACTGAGCCTATTGGTGATGACTTTTGTGAATATTCCAGAGCTGAGAGCCACTAGTGACCATCCTCAGTACGTATAGTTGACAGGCTGGAAAACCAATCAAGACGGTCACCAGATTGGCAGATGATGCATGGTGTTGTATGTGTCTGCTGTTTTCCCTGTAAGCATCTTTGCTGTAGACGTCTTTGCCACATTTTCGCTGCATAACTAATCAGCCATAAGGCAATTTTGCTGTAAAGGATAGAGATCACAAAAAATAAAAGAGGGACATTAAAAAGGACAGTTATGAAACATGAAAAATGAATAACAAAATTAAAGAGACTTTTTCGAAATACAAAATATTTTAATACATTTAAAATGTGTGTAGATTCACGGCAATACTGTGCAAATAACTGATTTTATTTTGTGGGATGTATCTAAGCACTTGTCTTCAAAGTCTTTCATTCATAGTATTATACTTTTTTTTTTTTGCTTGTTGATTCATCTCCTTGTTCAGCATCCATCACACTTCGTTTTCACTAAAATTTCTTCCTTCGTTAAGAGAGGTGTCAGTTTCCAAAAGCTAGGATCCATATTTGTAACTGAGCTTTGAATTGCGTTGTGAAAAGCCTTCTACGCTGTTGTTTGTTCTTGGCGTGTTGTCACATGTCCATTGATACATGTTCCAAAGTTCTATGGGAAATGTGGAGCTAAGGTTTATATAAGATAAAAATGGTAGTCCTGTGTCAATGGAGAACTTAAACCAAAGTGTCAAGCAGTTGAAACGAAACTGTCAACCAGTTATGTTATCTTTTATACCAAAATTGCCTTATGAACAATTAGACATTGGCAAAAATGTTTGCAGCGAAAATGCTTGCGGCGAAGGTGCCTACGGCGGAAGTACCTAGAACCCGTGTTATAGGGTGGCATGAAAGGAAATTGCTTCTCTACCTGCAGGTCCTTTCAAATACAATAAAGGAAAAGTGGGACCTTAAGACAAAAGACTTACTCATCTTCCTTCACTCTTAGGATTTGAGGCTTGCCTGGGTTCTCAGACTATTTTCCAATTTCTGCCTTGGTATTACGTGTGGCAGAAGGGCATCCAGGAGTTGTATCATAGCTAGTCACTACTGAAGCAAGGCATTTCTGACCTCAGAAACACCCAAGTCACGTTATCTGTCAGGTCACTGGAGTTTGAACTTCCACGCAGATATGAGATGTTTTAATTTGTTGGTGCATGCGTGTGTGTGTGTGTGTGTGTTTATAGCCAGTTTCCATGTGTGTATAAATTTATGCAGTTGCTATTAACAAGCAATGGGCTCGCTGTGCTCGCTGTGGTCTGAGCCAATCAATCACAACGAGTTAGGGATCGAGAAAGAGAGCTTTAATTCCATTAGCCGGCATAATTGGGAAGACATTAGCAAACTAATGTCTCAAAATTCTCAAGAATTACAGAATCTCGAGGTAGTTATATAGGGAAAGTGGGCAGTAAGGAGGGGGGTTAGAAATGTCAGCCTTCAAGCATGATGACTCCAGAGTCTTTCATTGTTCTTTTCTTCTGCCAGTGATGATGAATATCTTGTAGGTGTGTTTCTCGCCTTTGGTCAGCCTGTTCCTAGAGAGAAACTCATAGAACAAAGTTTTAATTTATCAAGCTATATTGGAGTACCCACGTAAGCAGAGGCCATAAATCAGGAGAGCATGTGAATTTTTTTAGAGTACATGCAGAGCAGCGAGTAGTCACATGGAGGAGGGGCTGGGGCCATTTAGTATAACAAGATGGCCTCACTTATGTTCACTTAACATTGCGTGTGACTTCACACTACAGATGCTTTATAAATTACTAAGTTATTTACACAATGAACTTAAGCTGTCATGTTTGTAAATGTGGTAACAACTTCAGGCTTCCATCTCTTACTGAATGCAAGTTCTTGGGGTTGTAGGGTGTAGAACTTTTCCCTCAGCTGGTCTCTCAACTCCAGGGTAACAGATTCAGTGAAATCAAGAATTTAAGTGGCATGAAAAAAAAAATCAACATTGTTTTACTCTACCATAGAGATGGAAGTATAGGAACCATTGTTCATCAGTTTGCAGCTACAGGAGAGCCAGTCTGCATTGAGAACCCATCTATCATTGTTTCCAATTGGTGTTGATAGTGAGGGTGGTCAGGGGTGTGTGAGTTGAGTTGTCAATCAAAAGAGAGATCTCTCTGGTATCTTGAGGGGGGTTTTTAGGGGGTTCCTGATTATGTTTCTTATTAGGAGTCTCCTTAAATTTGTGCTGTGATCTCTTGGCCATTGGTAACTGTAATTGATTGTCTCTGTCTTTTATAGCTTGGAATTGCGATTGGGTTCTTGGTCCCTCCTGTTTTGGTACCCAACATCGAAGATCGGGACAAGCTTGCCTACCACATCAGCGTCATGTTCTACATAATAGGAGGTGTAGCCACTCTGCTTTTCATCCTTGTCATCATTGGTAAGGTCATTAGTAGACTGATGGGAGGCTGGGAGGTAAGGAGGTTCCGCTGACTTGGGTGGGGACGTGGTGAACATGGCTCTAGAGTACCATGGACATTTATAGAAACTGGAGACCTGGCTTCTAATGGTCTTCAAATGTTTTTACCTGCTCACTTGCTACCAATACAGTGCTAGCCAGTCCTGTTTACTTTGTTAGCAGCTCAGTAAAGGTTTAATTGTAATTAAGCCAATATGACCTCACCAGAATTCACATGCAGACTGCTGCATTGTTGAAACCCCAGTGAGCACTTATGGTATCACAGGCACTGTACTGAGCATGTCTGATCTCACTTAATCCTTGACAACTCTGTGAGTGAAGGTACCATTATCACTCTCATTTAACAAAGAGGAAAAGGAGACTTAAGGCAAGTTACTAAATTATTCAAGATTAGGGAGCTAGTAAGTGGCAGAGATTGGATTCAAGCCTAAACTTATTGAACTCCATACTCAAAATTTCTGGAACAAAACAAAACAGAATTGAGCCACAACACTAATACTCTCATAGATTGACCTGAGAATGACTGGGACCACATTTTTTAATGCTCTTTTTTAAATTATAAAAGTAATATCCTCATTATGGAAAAATCTAGAAAATACAAAAAAGAATGACCATTCATTTAGCCTTGTACCAGTTAATCCAAATGACCAACCTCAGATAACTACTGTTAATTTTATATGCATGTACATTGAATCATTGAGATATTTGGTTAATTTTATATCTTCTTTTATCATCTGAGTGATATGACGGGCTGTGATAAATTCAAAAACAGCATAGTAGAGGTTTTCATTTTCAGTTAGTCACCCGTCTTTAAAGGTTAACCAGCTTTCTCCTAACATCTGAAAGTTCCACCACACATGTTAAAGGTTTCCTTCCTTCCTGCCGGCCTCACCTCCAGAGTCAGTTTTATAATCTGTACCTCATTACACTGTTCTCACTGTGTTGTTCCCTCCCCGGCATCCAAGCTGAGGAAGGGCCGCCTGATGGCTTCAGAAGCTGGCAGCATATCTTGGACAGAGGACTTGGTGTTCCTGGAAGGCTGAGAAGCTGTGGAGCCGTGGATGAGAGCAAGAAAGAACAGTCCAGCCAGGGACCCTCTTTTTTTTTTTTTTTTTTTTTATAATTTTATTTATGTATTTATTTTTTCCCCCAAAGTCCCAGTAGATAGTTGTATGTCATAGTTGCACATCCTTCTAGTTGCTGTATGTGGGACGCGGCCTCAGCATGGCCGGAGAAGCGGTGCGTCGGTGCGCGCCCGGGATCTGAACCTGGGCCGCCAGCAGCAGAGCGCGCGCACTTAACTGCTAAGCCACGGGCCGGCCCCAGCCAGGGATCCTCTTAATCAGCAAACTTGAAGTTTCAAGTTGTAATGTTCCCACCTCCAAATTCTTATGTTTGTAGCAGATGAGGGCTTGGTTCTTTGCTGTTGACATCCTGGAGATAGGACATTGCTACATTTTGGCATTTTATTATCAAGCACAGATAGTAGCTCATTGAGTAAAGAACTGAGAAATCTTATCTGGATTCTGGTTTGTGGTTGCCAAGTCCTTGAGCAAACCCCTGCTGTTGCAGAGATAAATAACCTCTTGCCTTGCTCTTTCCGCCTGAAGGGGAGGTGAATAGGCAAGACAATGGATGAGAGGTTCCCAGTGGTGGGAAGTCATCCAGGACTATTTCCGGAGAAGGAAGAAGCCAGGCTCTGAAGTCGGGGCTGGAGGGTTTTCTGGGTGGGGGCCCCTTTGATCTTCAAGAGAGTAAACCTCATTTCCAGAGCTGCTTCTAACTGGAGATAGCCTATTGACCTTTCAGGAGTGTTCTCATGGCGTGTGGGGGGGGCCACGTGGTGCTTGCTTGGACCCAGTTGGAGGACCAGTTTAGCCAAACAACTAGCTAAAGTGATCTGTCCCCCAGAGAACTGAATAGCAATCTGTGCAGTCAAATTGACTGTACCAGTTGTATTGAAAAAAGAATATACAATGAATGGTTTTCCATTGTCCGTCCCCAGTCCTTCATATCAGAGTGGCTACTCCTGCAGGATCCTCTTGTCTCTTCGTGAGGCAGATGTCTGATTCAGACTTTGAGAAACTAGGAATGAACTTGAGGTTCTTCCAAAAGAAGAAGATCCTTTCACTTATTCAGGGAATAATTCTTGGCTGCTGTGTGCCAGGCTCTGTGCTAATCATGGGCAACACAGTCCCTTCCCCTTCGGGAGGAGCCCTGGGGGTAAGCCATTAATTGGGTATTAATACCAGAATACCAAAGCCTCAGCCCTGACTTCCTTTCTATCCATATGTTACTATTGCATGTTTTCAGTGCTCTGTGGTATGTTATTTTCTGGGTATTATGGGACTCCTTGATCCTTGAACATTGCCCGGGAGGCCCACTGATTTGCAGCCATCCAGAAGCCATTAAGAAAAGATAATCAAAGGACTGCTCACTCAGCCACAGACAATGAGAAGCAGCCTCAAGAGAGGAGGCTGTAAAGGAGTTAATTGAATAATTAATATTTCCTTTTGGGGGGCTAGCCCAGTGGCCTAGTGGTTAAGTTTGTGCACTCAGCTTCGGCGGTCCGGGGTTCACCAGTTCGGATCCTGGGCGCAGACCTATGCACCGCTCATCAAGCCATGCTGAGGCGGCGTCCCATATAGAGCAACTAGAAGGATGTACAACTATGACATACAACTATCTACTGGGGCTTTTGGGGGAAAAAAAAATAAAGGAAAAAGGAGGAAGATTGGCAACAGATGTTAGCTCAGGGCTAATCTTCCTCAAAAAAAAAAATTTCCTTTTGGAGTCTTAGTTCCTTCTCAGATGAGGGAGCCAGCTCTCCTTCATGTGTCAGCTCTGTGGGGGTGGGACCACAGGGATTTGCAGTCATCTCTCTTTTTGTTTCCTTTCAGTATTCAAGGAGAAGCCTAAACATCCCCCCAGCAGGGCCCAATCCCTGAGCTATGCCTTGGCGTCCCCTGATGCTTCATACTTAAATTCCATCGCCCGACTCTTCAAAAACCTCAACTTTGTGCTGCTTGTCATCACCTATGGTAAGGTGCAGGTGTGTTCAGGAGTGTACTTGAATGGAGACTGTGAGATAAGAGGCCTGATGTGTCTATGCTTCTTACTTTTTCCAAATTCCAAATATGTATGTAAAGTCACTGTTTAGGTTCAACCAGAAGAGCCAGCTGTGCCTCAGGGCCTTTGCATGTTCCGTAGAGTTCACTTAGAAAACCATTCATTCCCATGTCAGTTTGTCTGACAAATGCCCACTGATCCTTCAAGTCTCATCTCAGTATCACTGCTATAAAGCAGTATTAGGTGACCTTCCCTCTTTTATTGTGCTGTTCTTGGTACATCGTAACACTTATAATTTTTAAAAAACTGTTTCCGGATCTGTCTTCCAACTAGACTGTGAACTCCCTAAGAGTGGGGATTTATGTCTTTCCCTCTTTATAGTTCCTCAGCAGTGGCCAGCCTGGTGTGGATACACCACCGGTTATTGAATGAGTGAATGAATGAAGGAATGAATGAATGCATACATGAGTCTTGCCACATGAACCACTCCTCAACCAATCCTCCTTCATCTGGTAATATTGACTCCATTTTTACCTGAATGCAAAGGCACATCCCTCTCTCATTTCATTTTCTTGGCTTTTGGTAAGATAAATTTGAATATTTATGCTAGTGTATTGG
Source organism: Ceratotherium simum simum (assembly GCF_057802395.1). Classification (NCBI taxonomy): domain Eukaryota; kingdom Metazoa; phylum Chordata; class Mammalia; order Perissodactyla; family Rhinocerotidae; genus Ceratotherium; species Ceratotherium simum. The sequence continues at coordinate 27,925,224 of NC_141923.1, read as the reverse complement.
CTTGCCTTTCCAGCATGGTATATCCTGCATCTTCTTCCCAACCTTTAATGAGAATGTTGGACCAGACCAGGGCAAGGACAGAGCCTCGTGGCATTCCATTAAAGAGTGTCTTTACAGATCTACCCAACTCTACTGCTGTCCAGCCTACATTTGACCATTTAATCTACCAGTTAGCATGATTAAAATCAAGAGTTAACATGTATGTAACATGCTCAGTAACCATAAGAAAAAAAGAAATGAGATTGGTTTGACATGACTTATTCTTAGTGAAACCCCAGTTGGCTATAACCTCACGTTTTCTTTAGGGTCACAAACCATGTGTTTTATAAGAACAATAACATTTACTGTGTGCCAAGACTTTTCTTATATGATTTTATTTAACCATATCCGTGTGAGGTAGGTACTATGATTATCCGCATTTAACAGATGAGGAAACTGAAACTCAGAGAGATTAGGTAACTAATTCAAGAACACACAGCTTTTAAGAGGCAAAGCCAGGATTCAGATACAGGTTTGTCTAACTCCAAAGCCTGTACTCTTAATAGCTGTTCCATAGTTGCCTATACTCCTTCCTGGAACTGTACCATGGTTTCATTTTAGGCCTATTGATGCCCTTTAGCTAGATAAAGGTGGTATCATCCTTTTTTTCAGGCATGCACAAAAGTTAGATGTCCTCTCACCTGGAGTAGCTCTAGATGACCAGATTAGTCTTCAAGGTCTCAGGTCTCCGTTCCTCATTCTCTCCAGCGTCTCAGTTCTGAGTATGTCTCTGTAGTCATCCACAATATAAAGACCAAGTTTCTAATACTTAAGATGTCCAACTAAAGAAGGTATGAGTTGCCTGTCACTGGGAGGTATTCAAGTGTGGGTGAGACCAGCCACTTTGTGGGGATATTGTGGGGAATATCAAGCTATAGATGGATAGTGAAATCAGATGACCTCTGGGGTCCCTTCCAGACTCAGGATTCCATGACTCTAAGAATTTTCACTTTTCCCTAGAATTAAACATCTTCAGTGCATTGATCTTTGACCACCATAAACTTTATTGCATCTGACAGCAGGGTATTTGGAGCCTACTTTGGGGTTCTAGGGCAGATGAGTACTTAATAAATATTTTCCATGGATGAGAATGGTGATGGTGGTAATAACTGGGCAATGGTCCAATTCCAGAGGCTGTGGTCTTCAGTGCTGGAGGCTGGGTTGATTGCAGGTTCAGGTCATTGACCCATGAAAACAAGAAACAAGAACAAAATGTACAGGAACCAGCATTGCTCCTGGTCGTTGAGGGACTCAGCTCTGGGCCATGCTGTGGGAGCAAAGCAACTACTTCTCTTTCCTTCTTCCATGGCTGCTTGTTTATATGGTCTTTAATCTGGTGGAGTGGTTTTAATCCTGTACTTCTGGACACTCTTATCTATTTGGTTAAATGATAACACAGGAAATAAATAGAGAAGCACTTCTGGAATGGTGGAGTTAGGACCTTAGGTAATCTGTTCCTCCATAAAGCAACAAGAACACTGGCAAACATTGTCAAAATCAGTTTCTTCAGAACTCTTAACCAAAGGCCTACAATAATCCAAGGGACATTTATTCAAAAAAAAAATGGCTGAATAATGGTAAGAATAGTGAGCTATGTGTTTTAACTTGCTCTATTTTTAGACCCCTGTCCCAGGCTCTGCTGTAGCCTTGACAACCAGCAGCCTTGCAGCCCTGGTAGTTGTGAAAACCAGCAGTCTTGCAGCCATAGGAGCAGTGAAAACTGGCAGCCTCACAGCCACTGGAGGGGGCAAAACACTTTTGGAGCTTCCCCAGTGCCCCAACCCTAGGTCACTATTTGACCTATCAGGAAGGTCTCTGGAAAAGCCCCATTCAGAGGACTTGCTTGTATTTGACCTGACTCAGAACTTGCTCAGTGGGAAAGCCCAATTTCTTGGGAATTTGTTGAAAATAATTACTGTTTAATGTCATAGCTGTCTGAGGTAGCAATAGCAGTTGGGGCAAACAAGAGGCTGGCCAAAAATCTTGAAAGGAAAATCTGGAGACTGAGATGTCCATGGGAGCTTTGAAAAACTCTGAAATATTCTTAGGGATCTTGAAGTCCACATGCACATGCAGAGCTGTGCACATGCCCAGGGAAGATCTGAGCAAGCCCTAAACTCTCACCTCTGGCTGACCTTGAGGCTCTGTGCAAGCAGGAAGTGAAGGCTAAGGCAGAGTTGTCACCTGCCTGCTAGAGCATTAAAGGTGAGCCCCAACACAGACAGAGAGGTCCTTGGTAAAGGCAGAGACTTATTGGTTTAAGATGTTTAAGGAAATCTCTGTTTAATCATTAGCTTGCCACAAAGCTGATGTAGCAGAAACTTCAGTGGCACATGAGAAAGAATACAGAATTTGCAAAGTTAGTCCAGGAAAGTCACTAAACAAACAGCAGCAACAGCAAGAAATCCTGGGGAGGGAGGAGAATCTCAGTTGACGTGATATTTAAAATGTCCAGTTTTCAACACAAAATTATGAGACATGCAAAGAAACAGGAAAGCATGGCCCAGCCCATACACGCTTAATAGAAACTGTCCCTGAGGAAGCCCAGACATTGGGCATAATAGACAAAATTGTAAGTCAACTATTGTAAATGTGTTCATAGAACTAAAAGAAACGATGTCTAAAGAATGAAAGAAAAGTAGAGAATGATGTCTCACCAGATGGAGAATATCAATAAAGACGGAAATAAAAAAGAACCAAATAGAAATTCTGGAGTTGAAAATACAATAACTGAAATGAAAAATTGACTAGAAATCTCATCATCAGATTTGAGCTGGCAGAAGAAAGAATCAGTGAACTTGAAGATAGGTCGAATGAAATTATCCTGTCTGAGGAACAGAAAGAAAAAGAATGAATAAAAATGAGCAGAGCCTCAGAGACCTATGGGACACCATCAAGCATACAATGTATGCATAATGGGAGTCCCAGAAGGAGAGGAGAGAGAGAGAGGGGTGGAAGTAAATCATCATTTAAGTTGAGATAGCAGTAACCTGGAAAGCAATTCACTTCTGAGTCTCTGGAAGCATTTGACTCTGTTGTGTATAGATAGAATTTATTAACATTTTTCTCAAAGGCCTAGGATTATCCCAGTGGGACAGAGTTAAACTAATCTGGATGTTCATACACATTTCAGAAAACCACAAGCCTTATTTCCATGGTAGAGAATTGGACTTGGTGACAGGGCTCTTTGCCAACAAGGAAATGATTCTTAGGCTTTATCACAGATTTGAAAAAAATTTTATTGAGCCATTATTATGTGTCAGCCACCATGTTAAGTGCTTTACAGGCATTATCTCTTAATCTTCAAAACAAACCCATGACTTACGTCCTTAACTCTATTTCATTTTATACCTGAGGAAACTGACGCTCTGAGTTAGTTCCTTGCCCATACTTGGACAGCTAGCAAGCATAAAGCTTGGATATAAACTTTTGTCTGTCTGATGCCAAATCCCATCTTCCTAACCACTGCGCGATTTTGCCTTTCCACGCAGACAGGGGCCTCTTCTTGGAGACAGAGCCAGGGCTCTTTTCTTAGTGCACTTGCCTGAGTGGTCTTGGGTCTACCTAGGGGAGTATGTCTTTCCTCAGATTCAGTCCTCCAGACCAGTTGCCGGGGGTTTGCTTTCTTCTAAGGTGCAGGTCTAGAGTTCTAGGCTTTTGGAAGCAGGACCAACCTACATTGACCAGCCATCTTTGGGATTTGGGGATGATGGGGTCTCAGCATTAGTGAGTCTCTCTAAGGTTTACAGGCCATGTAAAGGCAGTGTCTGGTGCTCAGTCCACTTCAGAATCTCTCTTTCTTCTCCCAGTCTTTGCTACAAATTAAAACAACAATAACAAAAAAGCCTCGATATATTCAGCTAGAGGCTTTGAAACTCCCCCAGAGATCCCCCAGCATCCCCACCCTCCCTGCAGTTTCAGATTGGGCTTTGAAGAGGGAAACGGTTCATACTTTTTATATTGTACATTTGATGTTCATATTTTCCTCTGAATTATATGCACTTGAGCACGTAGCTGAGAATCAAGCAGATGATAGCATTTCACGGGCACCTTTGCTGGATGTGGTGGACATCTTGGAGTAAAAGCCTTGACTGCTGGACTGGTGAGTTCAGAGTTGGCACGTAAGGAATGGGAGGTCTGAGTTTTGGTGTTAGCTCTGCCACTCCCTGAGTGTACCACCTTCACTCGTCCTGTGCCCATCCTTTGTGTCTCTAATTACCCCCCTCAGAAAATAGTAGTAACATTTGCTTCTCATTGGAGTGCTCTGAATGAGCAGTTAAAGCAGTTAAAGCAGTTGTGAATAAAGACACTGCATGTATCCACCTTGCTGTTGCATTGGTAAACTTGCTGATTTTCTGCATTCTTGTGCTGGTCTGAACTAGATTTCACCAAGTAAGGAGTCTCTCTCATGCTGCTGGTGGGATATCCAGTATGGTTTTTGTAGTGGCTTCTCCAAGTTGCGGAGTCAGCTGCCCAGAGGTGAAGTACAGTAATACAGTGAAGGCTTTGGAGGAATTCCAGGGTCCAAGTTTGGCTGGCTGTTTCCTGTAGGCTTCTGGCCACACCCTTAGAGGTAGGTTTGAGAGATAAAATATAAGGGCCATCTGGCTCAATTTGAATTTCAGATAAACAACAGGGGCCAGCCCAGTGGCGCAGTGGTTAAGTGTGGGCACTCCACTTCGGCGGCCTGAGGTCCGAGAGTTCACTGGTTTGGATCCTGGGCGTGCACGGACGCGCCACTTGTCAAGCCATGCTGTGGTGGCATCCCATGTAAAGTAGAGGAAGATGGGCACGGATATTAGCCCAGGGCCAATCTTCCTTGGCAAAAAGAGGAGGATTTGCATCGATGTTAGCTCAGGGCTGGTCTTCCTCACACACACACACAAAAGATAACACAATCTTTTTAGTATAAACACGTCCCATGTAATATTTGGGGCATATTTATGCTAAAAAATTATTTATCTGAAATTCAAATTTAAGTGGATGTGAAGCCGGGTACCTGAGGGTGACTGTAAATATTCAATAAGATTACCTTTGCACCTTGTTATGAAAAGAGGTTAATCTTGTCAATTTGCTGTGTTCCTGTAACCTGAGAGGTGACTCAAGGGTCACAAGGATTTATGAGCTTGTTTCACAGAAGAAAGATAATGCCTTCAAGGAAGTTACCATCACCAGATAACCAGCCCCCAGCTGCCCTTGAGGCCGAGAAGTCAGATTGCCCAGGGCTTATCTGGGATGAAAGAAACATGGATTACCCCTTTGTTTCTCCTCCTGCCAAGCCCCTTAGCTCTACAAAACCCCTTGCTTTCTTCTCTTGTTAAGGTGGATTTGAGAGAACCTGTCTTCCTGCCTTCTCATTTTGGCCAGTTTATACCTTTCTCCATCTCCAAGCACTGATGTCTCAGTAATTGGCTTACTGCTCATCAGGCACTTGAATTTGAGATTAAGAGGTTTGGTATCAGATGTCCTGTTTGTTTTTGTTTTTTCCTAAAACTGGCAGCCCAACTTAGAGGGAAGGAGGTGCAGAGGTTGGGTTTATGCTTGATGTTGCTGAAATATCACAGGAATAGGAAACTGCCTCCTCCTCTAGTAAAATACCCTTCTTCCTCCAAGTTTGGCGATGCAGGGAGGTGCAGGGCTGGAGCCAGATTCTCCTTGGGTCTCTCAGAGTCTGGGAGTAGGGCAGGGCTGGTGATGTGTATGAGCAGTGTGCGGGGAGAGGGGGGCTGAAGAAAATAGCCTTTCTTTGGCTACCTTCTCCTTGTGTCTCTACGTCTTGCTTTTATATGGCCTCTTCTTATGTCTTTTCATCAATGGTGTAACAACTGCCATGTTAAAAACAATTGTTGAAAAGTCTCCTCTTCTAGAGAATGTCCTCAAAGGGAATACTTTTCCATGTTATCCCCCAGCCTTGCCTCCAGCTATGCTTCTGAATAATCTGCCAGTGAGGGCAGATTATCTGAAATTAGAGCCTCAAGTGTGTCCTGGGGATACCGTTCCTGGGGGTTCTCAAGGGCATTACCACTGCCCCACCCACATGTGCCTGGGGAGGGGTCTTTGTGTCCCTTCTAAGATCCTGGCTTCAGAGTGGGTATAAAATCGTCCAGATTCCCTGGAACTTCGCTGAGGTCAGGCTGGCCCTTTGAAACAAGGGTTTACTACAAGTTCAGGAATGGCAGAAGGGAAATGAACACAGTGTAGCCAGAACCCAGGGATAGGATCTGGGATCAGTGTTTCCCGAGCTCCCTGAGGACAGAATGCCCTGGGGTGCTTGGTTGAATGTGTGCATAGGTTTCCCTGCCTCTCTTCTGCAAATTCAAATTCAGAAAGTCTGGGTTAGGGCCTGGGAATCTGCTTTTAACAAGCATTCCAGGCGATTCTGGTGGGCGGCAGGGTTGAGAATTTCAAAAGTGGGCGTGTTATGGGTCATTCTCATGGTCTTGTAGCCCCTTCCCATCCCAGCTACCTCCGTGTTAACCCCAGCTCCTGGGGGCCTGGTTCCGGATTCCCAAGGCCATTTATTCCCAAACTCCAGCAAGTTTAAGAAATGCCCAGGGTTTTTTGTTGTTGTTGTTTTTAAAATGCAGATTCCTAGCCCTGTTCCAGGAGAATCGGATTTAGTAGGTCCATGGTGGAGCCCAGGAATCCGCATTTTTAAACTCTAAGGACTTCTAATGCCAGTGGTCTCTGGACCACAGTTTGAAAAAACTGGTCCTGACGAAGGAGAGAAACTCAAGAGTGATGACACGTCCTTTCTGCCTTCCTAAAGCCCGTCTCCTCAGTGACCAGGTGACTGATACTAGGATGACCTGGCCTTTCGGGGAGGGGTCATTTTCGCACAGGAGTACGGCCTTGACCTGGCAGGCTTACCATGCTGGGGACAGTCATACCCGAGTATAACACAGTAACCTGTCTTCCTGTGAGAGGGACTCACACACCGGGCAGAGCACGCATTCATCCCTGCCCTCCAGTGCGGACACCGACCCCTTGATTTGGGCAGTGGAGTGGTTTGTGCTGTTGAAGCATGTCTGGTGGCCTGGGATGGCTATTGGTAAATCACACTAATCTAGCTGAGCCAGTGGGTCTGAAACTTGAGCACGAGCAGAATTACCTGGAGGGCTTGTCTCAGCGGGGATTGCCAGCCCCACTGCCAGAGTTTCTGCAGCAGTAGGTCTGGGGCGGGGTTAAGAATGTCTGCATCTCTAACAAGCTCCTGGTGTGCTGATGTGGGGCTGATTTCCCTAAACCCTCCAGCCCCTGTGAAGCTGCTCCCTCAGTAGTGCAGGTCAGCCAGCTCAGGACTGCTTCCCTCTGCCTGTTTCAGCGTCACGAAAGTGCTGGTGTTGGGGGTGGGGTGTTTTGCTCCAATTCTCCCTCTGCTTCCTGTGGATTCTGCCCTCCTTGTTCATCCCAGCCGGGCCCCCAGCTGAGAGCAGTCATCCCCCCTGAAGCTGAGCTTGACTTGGAGCCTCCTCTTGCCCCTTGTAGTGTGAGGCCCAGAGGCTGAGGGAGGTGTGAGGAGCAGGAAGAGGGCTGATTCCATCCTTCTCCCTGGCCCCCCTCCTCCCCACCCCCCTTTTCAGGAACACATCTCCTTGTGGGACCTCTTGACTCAGGAATGGAATTTCCAAGTGGCTGGGTGTGTGGTATGAAGGTTAGTCAGGTATGGTTGTTGGGTCAGAAGTTGCTGAGAGCCTCAAGGTCCTCATGACCATCAGCTTGTAGCAACATTTGGTGACACTTCTGGGTTTGCCAACCCACTGTGGCCCTGTGCCAGTCAGGAGGCGGCTTTGAGCCCACCCTTGTTGCATCCCTGAGGCGACCTGCCAGAAGAGGCTGAGACGCGAAATTGTCATCCCCTGAGCTGGGGAAATCCAGAGAATCAGTTTTGTGAGGATGTAAAGTAGAGTGATTAAGATCGAGGACTCTGGAGCCATGCGGTCTGGGGTTCAAATCCAGCCCTGCCTCTTACTACCTGTGGGATTGTGGGAATGGCAAACAAAACTTCCTCTCCCATTTTTCTGAGAATCTGGCCTTCACTGAACTTTGTATCTCGTTCCTCTGGAAACCTGATAAGGGGGTAAGTCAACTGCATTTCAGCAACATTGCTTATGATAAAAACGACCTCTTGGGATAAGATGACTGCAGCTGGACTGGGAGGCCTTTTCCTATCTGGTAGGAAGCCATTCTTGGTGCTTCTCTGAGTACAGTGACTCTTTCCAGTGGCCTGTCCTTTATGGGGACCCTGGAAGCTATGGCTATGGGGTTGTTACAAGCAATAGTAGCTCCTGTGAGGTGTTAAACCAGGGTTGCCATATCTCCCTTTCCCTCCACCTGAGCCATCACCTTGGGGGCCAAAGAGAACAGCTTCTGGATGGCTCCATGGACTGGGGTTCTATGGACTGGTTCCATTGAAGAGCAACTCCTGGGGCTGCCCTGCCCGTGAGCTGTCTTATACCTTTCTAAGTGGACCTAATGTCAAGTGTGCCGGTGGTAGTCTTGTGAACCTCAAAATGAGTTAAAGTTAAAAAGACCCCTGGTGGGCATTGCAGAGTGACCTCTGTGTTTGTTTTTAAAGTCTGTGTGCAGTTTTCTCATGTATAAAATGGGGATGATATTATTACCTACTGGCTAGGGTTGTTATGAGGATTGTAAGGTGCTTAGAACAGTGTCTAGTACATAAGTCTGTGCAGCTGCCGTCGTCGTGATCATCATCATCATCATCGTCATCATCATCATCATCATCATTGTTACTGTTATTATGAAGGGAGGGCAGGAGGCCCTGTCTCCTTTGGGTCAGTTCCAGCCTGATCTTAGTTACTAGCTCACTGTATGGCTTTGGACAAATGGCCTCATTCTCTAAGGACACAGATTCTTACAGTATATTCTAGGTGCTCCATTTGTTACTGAGCCCTAAGGGACCAGTGACCCTCTGGTGAGTCCTTTTGCCCGGATCTGCTTGCGCCGATAGGAGACCAGGTTCGGAATAGCAGAGCAGAAACGTTATTCATTGATCAGTGAATGGAGGAGATAGAGTTCGTGCTCTCAAACACCTTCTTGAAGGGAAGGTGAGCAGGGTTCTTATGTGATGTGAAGGGAGAGGGGTCTCTGCATTATCGCTCAGGGCAGGGGCATTTGGAGCATGCGCAAATCTTCCTTTCTTGCACACGGCCCCTTTTGCACACGTTTCCTTTTGCGCATGGCACCCCATCGCCATCTTGGACCTTTCCGGTTTGGACCAGTTCTGCAGTTTGGCCACCTGGTATTGTTCTGCCTTGGTTGCTATAAGCAAGCACAACTTAAAAACAAAGCATTAGACATGGAAAGTTTTAGGGACTTTTCTGGGTGACACATTTATTTGTTGAATGAGTCGATGAATTAGGAGAGTCAGCTAAATGCTCTTTAGGGTCCTTTCTGGTTTGTAATATAAGATTTTGTGTGACATTGAATCCGAGAAGAAAGTTGAAAGAGAGATGGGGAAAGAGGTTAGAAACCAATTGTGGAGGGAGTGGTGTCAGGGGTCAGAGGTCTAGAGCAGTCTGGAGAGGTGAAAGGTCATCCGGAGGAAGTGGAAGGTGTCCAGTGATTCTACTGACCCCATAGGTCTAGCCAGCAGTTAAGAGGAGTGTGGATGGTTCTGGCCTAGGAGTAATACTTTCTAGAGCCTTTGTTTCCAGGGCAGAGTTAAAGGGATCAGAGGGCAATGGTGTGTGGCCAAGAAAAGGTTCGAATGGTTACTTTTGGTGTTTTGGAGTATTTCTTTGAGAAACACTGCAGAGTAGCCTCATATGCCCTGGATTTTTCTTCTCTGAGGACACCACTCCCTATGGCAACGAGGATGAGGATTTCTAACCTCCCTAACTACGAGGGGAGAACTTAGCTCTGGCCCTAGCGGAAGGTTGACCCTAATGCTGTGTTTCTCCCTCCCTCCTTCAGGTCTGAATGCTGGTGCTTTTTATGCCTTGTCCACTCTGCTGAATCGCATGGTGATCTTGCACTACCCGGTAAGGGACTTCCCCAAGCATGAGAGAGATTGAGATTTCTGAGTCTCGGCAGGAGCTAGGGTGGCAGTTACTTCTTGGTTTCCCCTAGGTCTTGGCAGTGTAGTATGGTGGTATGCTTATGGGATTTGGAGGGAGATGGCCCTGGGTCTCAACCCCAGCTCTGGTGGTACTGACCTGTGTGAGAAGCTAGTTAGCTTCTCTGAGCTCTCATTCTCTTTTCTGCAAAAGGAGCATCATTACCTACTGAAAGATTATTTGTAGGATTAGAAAGTAAATAATATCGTGTGTGTATATGTACATTCATATCTATTATATGTATGTAAAGCGCAGGGCCTGGTGCCTGGCAACACAGTAGGTAAGCATATATACGTATAGAATCACATATGAAATATTTAATTTGTAAAATATGCGCAAAGTTTAATTTTGAATCTTAGTTGCTCAACTGAAGCATTTTTTAAATGTTTCCAGAATCAGTGAGGGCTGGATACTGGGAGTGGGATTCTGAGTGTCCTGGAGTCAGGAATCCCATGTCCAGCCCTCTTTTGAAAGGATGAGGATGTGACACTTTGGGAGGTGGTGGGTCACTGTGGCTGAGTGTTCCAGTTCTGGAGTTTGACAGGTCTGAGTTCACATCCTACTCTGCACTTAATAAATGCCTCATGACCTTGGGTGGGTAGGTTAATTTCACTGTGCCTCAGTTTCTTCATCGTTAAAATGGGGAATATTGATTCCTAACTTTATGGTGGGGAATTATGAGAATTAAATGAGAGGATGATATGAAGTCCTTGCCATGGTGTCTGGCTCATAATAATCACTCAAAAATATGTAACTATTATCTCCCTAGTCCTTTGGCACTGATAGCTCAACAAACTTAAGTATGGAATGTTTGGATATACATATTTCAGTTTCCCCATCTGCGAAATGGGAATAATGATAAAAGGGTTGCTGTAAGGATTAAATTTTTTAAAAAATCTACCTAAAACTGGTTCCAAGGACAGAATTTGGTGTCCGTCTCCTCCCACCCCCCGCCCCAGCATCCAGTGTCATGCTCACACTCCAGGGTTATGTTATGTTGGGAGGAGCAACTGTTCTAGGATTCTCTCCCCACTGGTAGCTTCCTGCAGGCTGTCTTCCCTGGTACTTTCTGAGAATTGGCTCTAATGGAGCCTGAATTACTTGCCTTTGCCCCTTCGCCTTGTGGTGACTGTGCCCTGCCCGGTGTCCCATCCCCTTGCTGAGTGACCATCAGGGTTGTGGTTTGCCCAGGGGGAAGAAGTGAATGCTGGAAGAATTGGCCTGACCATCGTCATTGCAGGAATGCTCGGGGCCATGATCTCGGGCATCTGGCTGGATAGGACCAAAACCTACAAGTAAGTGACTTCCTCCTGGACTGAGAATTGGGGACCAGTGTTTTGAAATGACACATTCATTAGCAATACAGCACTAAAGGTTTGGGTGCAGCAGCTGGGGGTCTGAGTGGTCAACTAGGCAGTTGAAATTTATCTTCTCTGAGCCTCAGTTTCCCTATTTATAAAATGAGGTAAGCAATACCTGCACCGTGGGGATCTTCGGAGGACTAGAGATGGAGGACATGATGCCTAGTGCAGCACCTTCCCCAATCTCACCCCCAAGTAGCAGTGGAAGGAGTGGATGAGGGAGAAATGAAAATGAACATGGAAAAATGTCAGCAGTTGGGAAATTTGTGGAAAGTCCAAGGAGCAGAGATGAGGAGGTGATTCCACTGCACCATTCCCATGACTCCCTGTTGGACCCTGTGGGTTAACAAGGTGCTCTGTGCTTCCTCCGGGCTGCAGTGTTATCTTGCAATTGCTTACACCTCATTGGTGTAATTGGTAAATATGGGGATGTGCTTTGGGCCTGAATGTCCAGTGTGTTTCTAAGAGCCACTATGATTTTACTGTATGCCAGGCTAATCCAGGATGCTTGTTAGAAACACAGATTCCTGGGCCCCACCCTCAGGATGCCAGTTCAGTAGGAGAATCTGCATTTGTAAAAAGCAACCCAGATGGCTCAATTCCGTAGTGAGCCTTGGAGAAAAGGCTCTGGAGAACAGAGGCCCAACTTCCTTCCCTTCTTGTTGTGTCTTTCCAGTGCTCTGCATGCATTGGGTGCACAATTAATGCTGGCCCACAGCGTAGCTGTGAGGGTTGTCCAGCGCTGGGGCATGGCAGTACTCTGGGCCCCTTTGTCAAGGCCTCCAAAGTTTCCAGGGTCTGGAGGCGACAGACAGTAGCAGAGCTGTTCTCTCCACACAAACCCGCTTCTGTGAGGCTCTGGTCAGACCAGGTCTCACTCTGGCCACCCTAGTCCAAGGCCATTGAGGCCATCCCTGGGGCTGTGGCCGCCTGGCTGAGCACGACGAGGAGCCTGGCTCGGCTTAATTACTGCTGGTGGAGCTTGGCTGCCGTCTCGTCTCTGCCACCTGTCAATTGCTTGCTTCAGCCAGACACGAGAGCAGTGAGGACTGGCCACTCCCAAACCAGTGGACAGCAGTGTCCCTTTTTCCAGGGCTTGCCCTGTGGCAGGAGAAGGGAGGGATTGGAATGTCGGCTGGGCTGGGATGTGGGCAGCCAGATGATTCAGATGAACTAGAAAATAGAACGAAAGGGCTGGGGAGGACACTTCAGAACCTGTCGTCACCAGTTCCTGGTGTCACTTGATGTCTCAGTCCTGCAGTCAACAGGAGGCATTCTTCTGTCTGCACTGCTACCCAGGCAGAGAAAGGAGGAGAGGGCTCTGTGATCTGGATATTTCGGTGGCAGTTCCCTCCTCCCTAAGGCTCCGAGATTTGTCCCCTTTGGTTTGGAGGCTGGAAATTGGGTGGTCCAGTCCCTTTATTTCAGGCTGGGACTACAGACAGTTTTTCTAGACGGGTCAGTGGTTTGAGATGAAGCTATGGTGAAACAAATATGGCTAAATATGAGCTTGTGGGTTAGTGAGAGAGCCTGGTGTCCATGAAGCTGCATTCTGCAGGGGGTGGCATGAGGGGAGGGGAACAGGAGTGGGGAAGAGGAAGCTCATGTACCCTCAGCAGCTGCTCTGAGCACCAGGTGGGAGGGGCTTTCTTCAGAGGCTCTGGCCTTAAGCTTTTCCAAAGATGCAACCACACGGTATATTAGTATTCCTGTGTGCAGTGGTAGAAAAAGTGCTGGATTCAAATCCCAGCTCTGGGTTCAAATCCCAGCTCTGCATTTACTCAGCGGGTGACTTTGGTCAAATAACTGGACTGAGCCTCAGTTTCCTCATTCATAAAATCAGGGGTAGCCATGCATTTCTTGCAGGGATTTGTGAGGGTTGGGGGAAATCAAACGCCTGTTAAGTGCTTGACAGAATGCCTGGCACCCAGTAAGTGCAGTATCAGTTGGACATAACCGTAGTCTACGTCTCCTGGCGCCCCCACCGTGTTTCTGGCCTCAGGAGAGGAGTGAAGCCTGTAAGCTTTCATCCTCTGAGTCCTGATGTTCGGGCAGGAGGGCGGAGGGCTGTGTGGAGCCTGGGCCCTGCAGTGAGTAGGGCAGGGAGAGGAATGCAGGTCCAGCTGCAGGAGTCGGGGTTGCAGCAGAGTCCTGCCTGGGCTGCATGGGAGGAGACGTGTGTGGAGGGGACTAGCAGGGTGAGCCCGAAACAGAAACCAGCACGTTGCTGATGGTCCTTCTGAGGGGACAGACAAAGGGAAGTGTCACAGGGAGAGGGTGGAGGGTTCTCACTTTGGCTTTGGAGTCAAGCATTTAGTTCAGGGCTGTAGAATGTTCTCTTAGTTCTGCTGTCTGGAGCAGAGTGGCTCAGATTCCGCAGGAAAAGCTGTGCTGGACCTGTGCACGTGGCGACAGGAAGAACTTAGAGACCACAGAGAGAACCGAAAAGGCACACTGGCCAGCATTGTCGTGGGGCTTGGGGCAAAGCAGACAAGCAGAATTGGATGGCTTCTGGGAGAGTTCTGCACGCCACTGCCGCCTGACCAGAGCTGATGTTGTCCTGTTTGGTTTTTTGGTGCGGGATGAGGAAAGGAAAGGGCCGGACCTTATTGCTTGTGGGTAGGACATGACAAGTCAAGCTGCAGCTCGATGTTTTTGAGAGGCTTCTGCAGGAGGAGAATGCACGTGCAGCAAGACAGCTTCGTACTTCCTGGTCTTACCCTTTGTAGCAGTGACCGCAGTGTAATTCAGTAGTTATTTGTGTGATCATTGGTTCAGTGGCCATCAACCTCATGGACAGAAATTTCCGTGAGAACAGATGTCCCAGCACACAGCAGAGGGCTTGACACACAGCAGGTGCCCCACAGATACTTGCAGAATGATTGAACGAACGAATGAATGGATGGATGGATGATCCTGTTAAAGTCGGAATTGTGTGACTCAACTTCTCTGCCTCTGCTTGTAGGGAGACAACCCTCGTGGTCTATATCATGACCCTGGTGGGCATGGTGGTGTACACATTGACCTTGAACCTGGGACACCTGTGGGTAGTGTTCATCACCGCTGGCACAATGGGGTAAGTTTCACCTCTAACCCGTTTAACTGGGAAGCACCATCCCGTGCCTTCTAGAGCTGCCGCCATCCTAGGAAGCCATATTGATCCCTCTGCTGCCTTCTCACTGAGCTCTGGAGATGCACGTGGACATGGTGCTCAGAGCTCTTGTTTCCTTGCAGCACTTCAAAAGGCCGCCTGGGGCCCCCAGGCCCATCCATGCTGTTGGGACAGAGGATGTCCTTCACACACCTCTGGGAGGCTAGGAAATGTTTTTTAGCTCTTCCTGGGACAACACGGGGTCACAACAGAGGGCCGAGAGTCAGCAAGTCTGGGTCCTGGTCTCAGCTCTGCTGCTGACTATCTGTTAGACCACAGGCCCATCACTTAACTGCTCTGAGCCTCACTTTCCTCATCTGTAAATGAAGATGAGTGGCCTGCCTTGTCGAGTTGTTAGAAGGATTGAGAGAGATAATAGATGTGAAAGCAGCGAGAAGTGTGGTATAGATGTAAAAAATTAGAATTGGAATTTTCTAGACCTGTTGTTTGAGAAAGTGTAAGAAATGGTCCCCTTTTCACAGGGGTGTCTGCTGAGCTTCACCTCCCAATTATTTCTGTGTAGGTACTACCTGAGTCTGTGTGTGTGTATGTGTGTGTGAAAGAGAGAGATTCAGGGACAAAGACAGACAGACACTCAGTCCTTCTCAGCTGGTGACTCTTTGGAGAAAAATAATGAGGACTCTGAGCTCCTCCTTCTAGGTCCCCGAGAGCGATTGAGATGCTGTTCAATATCCGGGAACTTCCCACTCCCAGCACAGGGCCTGTGTACCCAGGACACAGAATTTCTTAGCTGAGGTCTGAATACTCCAGGCAACCGCACCCCTTCTGTAAATGCTCACTCTGTGTGTAATTGATGGCTGGACGGAGAAGCAGCAGGGACCTCCAAGGGCCTCCTGAACAGAAAGCTTCCATGTGAACTTCTTCCCGGTCTGCAGGGGTCTCTGTTTCCTTAGTATGGCCACCTAGTGGATGGCTTGATCCATTCAAGGGCCTAGCATGTCTTTTTCTTTTTTTTTTTACAGTACCATGGTTTGTGTATAGTTTTTTTTTTGATTGTGACATTTTTGTTGTACATTATTATTTGTCAGTCACCATGTAAGTGCATCCCTCCACCCCTTGTACCCACTCCCCACCCCCCTTGCTCCTGGTAACCACCAAACAGTTCTATCTGTCCATGTGTTGGTTTATCTTCCACATATGAGTGAAATCATGCACTGTTTGTCTTTCTCTTTCTGGCTTATTTCACTTAACATAATACCCTCCAGGTCCATCCATGTTGTTGCAAATGGGACGATTTTGTCTTTTTTTATGGCTGAGTAGTATTCCATGATATATATATATACCACATCTTTATCCAATCATCCTTCGAGGGACACTTAGGTTGCTTCCATGTCTCGGCTATAGTGAATAATGCTGCGATGAACATAGGGGTCCACAGGCCTCTTTGGATTGTTGATTTCAGGTTCATTGGGTAGATACCCAGTAGTGGGAATAGCTGGATCATAAGGTATTTCTATTTTTAATTTTTTGAGGAATTTCCATACTGTTTTCCATAGAGGCTGCACCAGTTTGCATTCTCACCAGCAGTGGATTAGGGTTCCCATTTCTCCACAGCCTCTCTAGCATTTGTTGTTTTTTGTCTTGTGATTATAGCCATTCTAATGGGTGTAAGATGATATCTTAGTGTGGTTTTGATTAGCATTTCCCTGATGATTAGTGATGTTGAACATCTTTTCATGTGCCTATTGGCCATCTGTATATCTTCTTTGGAGAAGTGTCTGTTCGTTTCCTCTGGCATGTCTTGATGGGGAGAAACAAACAGGAAAGTTCTAAGGGAGGAGATGGACTCCCCATCCTTCTTGGCTGGAAGTTCTCCATCACCTTGTTTCTGTGATCTGGCCTTTAGCTTCTTTATGACTGGCTATCTCCCACTGGGATTTGAGTTTGCTGTGGAGCTGACATACCCAGAATCAGAAGGCATGTCGTCTGGCCTCCTCAACGTGTCTGCTCAGGTAAGGCTCTTATTTGGTGGTGGCTCCAAAGCAGTGGCTCTTGGTTCCCTGCCCATCTTAGCTCGTGCAGACACTGCATTGTGGCAGCTCAGTTCCCCCTTGGGCTAGTTGGCTGAGCGCTTATTTCCAGTCTTCTTTATGCCTTTCCAGGTATTTGGGATCATCTTCACCATCTCCCAGGGCCAGATTATTGACAACTATGGGACCTTGCCCGGGAACATCTTTCTGTGTGTGTTCCTCACCCTTGGAGTAGCCATCACTGGTGAGTTGGGGCCTCAGGACAAGATGACACTCAGGCTGCTCATGCGCTTAGGTTGTTGGCACTTTGGGACCCCAGGGTCTTGATTGAGCATACAGATTGGGGGCACACATGCAGAAGGAATGGCTTATTTGGAAATCTGTTTGGGAGGCAGTAGCATGTTTTGGTGGAATGAGCATGGGCTTTGGTGCCAAAAGACCCTCGTTTGAATCCCAGACTGTGACTCTGACCTCCATAGCTGTTTGATCTTGGCCAAGTGAACCAACTTCTGGGAGCCTCACTTTCCTCGTCTGTAAAATGGGGACTGTTGTGAGGATTAGAGCAGTGTGTGCAAACTCCGTGGCAAATATAAGTGATCTATAAATGAAGGCCAGTGTCATCATTGGCTTCTGCCTGTCAGGGACAGCAGCGATCCCCAGGCTTTATCAAGTTGGTTGATGGTACCCCCAGCTCCCTGGGATATCTGAAGTAGGTCTGGGATACCTGTGACCATAAGGAAAATGAGGCCTCCCTCTCTTGGATGAACTTGACCATTGGTCGGCTTCATAACTCTGTGTCTCTGTTGCTTTTTCTTCTTGATCCCTCGACCTCAGCATTCATTAAGGCAGATCTCCGGAGGCAGAAAGCGAATAAGGAAACCCCTGAGAATGTGAGTATGGGGGAGCTTGCTGGGCAGAGTTCTGGGTTCTGGGCATTGGCTGAGGATGTGGCAGCAGGGGTGGGGGTTGGGGGAGCTCCCGAAGTGGACTGGTTTCGTGGTGGCTGTGAAACCAACTCAACTCACAAACATGGCGCCCAGAGAGTTTCCTCAGTGGGTGTTTCAGCACTGCTTTTCTGCTGCTCTTTCCCGGGCTCTTTTCCCACTTCCTGCCCTTCTCCTGGCCTCCCTGCTCTGGTCCCCAGAGCACATCACTGTTGTCACAGTCTGCTGAGTAGTGTCCACCCCAGATCCTGACACAAGTCCTGAGGCCCTGGCTCTGCTGCTTTCAGCCTGGGGTCAGTGGCTGGAGAGCAAAGGTGGAAGCCAGGCTCGACCATTCTGTCCTGGTGGTGATGGCCCCAAGGCAGTGGCTCTCCTGGCATGTGACGACCCCTTAGGCAGTGGGATGGAGATGGAGGGACTAGAGCCAACGGATTTCCAGTAGGGCTTTAAAAGGACAGTTCAGGAAGTAGGAGCAGTTGGTGGTAGAAGGGAAGAGGATCAGGAGTATGATCTAGAACAGAAAAGTGTTTCCCTGGGGCCGGCCCGGTGGCGTAGTGGTTAAGTCTGTGTGCTCCGCTGTGGCGGCCCAGGGTTTGATCCTGGGTACGCACTGACGCACCGCTTGTCAGGCCATGCTGTGGCGGCGTCCCATGTAAAGTGGAGGAAGATGGGCAACGATGTTAACCCAAGATGGGCACGGATGTTAGCCCAGGGCCAGTCTTCCTCAGCAAAAAGAGGAGTATTGGCATGGATATTATCTCAGCACTGATCTTCCTCACACACACAAAAATATATAAAAAAAAAAAAAAAAAGAAAGAAAAGTGTTTCCCATCTGCTCTAATCAGCTGGGAACTATTTTAACCAAAATGTTAGGTATCAAATCTGAGCCAGGAAGAAAGGAATAACAAATCTGAGGAGTAAAAGTGGGATATTTCTTAAAAAACAAACAAAGCACCCAAAACCTATTAGAGAGGTAATACAGCTTCTTTGTAGAAAAACTAAAAAATACAAAAAAGTGTACAAAATTTAAAAATCACCCTGTAATACATTCATCTAGAGATGAGATACTGTTTTTTTGCATTTACTTATACATGTCTACATCCATATATAATATATAGCCATGGATATCTATGTATTTTTTTTAAAACAAAATTGGAATCTTCAATCTGCTTTTTTACTTGTGAACACTGTATCAGGTCATTAGTCTATTACAACATACTTTTAATGACTGCACCATATTTTAATGAGTGCACATGGATAAACTATGATTTGTTTGACAGTTTTCCTGTCCATGGACATTAAGGTTGTTTCCAGTTGTTGTTATAAACAATATTGTGGTTAATGTCCTGGAAGCTGAATCTTTGTGCATGTTCTTAAGCACAGTATTTCCTTGAGAAATGGATCAGCGGTCGAGCACATTTTTTTTTTTTTTTTTTGTGAGGAAGATCAGCCCTGAGCTAATATCTGTGCTAATCCTCCTCTTTTTGCTGAGGAAGACCAGCTCTAAGCTAACATCTATTGCCAATCTTCCTCCTCTTTTTCCCCCAAAGCCCCAGTAGATAGCTGTATGTCATAGTTGCACGTCCTTCTAGTTGCTGTATGTGGGACACGGCCTCAGCATGGCTGGAGAAGCGGTGCGTCGGTGCGCGCCCGGGATCCGCACCCGGGCCGCCAGTAGCGGAGCGCGCGCACTTAACCACTAAGCCATGGGGCCGGCCCTCGAGCACATTTTTAAGACCTTGATATATTGCTAAACTGTTCTCTAGAAAAGTACCACCGATACTAACAATTTATATGCTATAGCAGTGTATGAGTGCCAACACTGAGTATTTACCATTTTGAAAAATCTTTACCAGTTTTCTAAGGCAAAAAACGGTATGTGAGGGACTGGCCGCGTGGTGTACTGGTTAAGTTCAGCATGCTCTCCTTTGGCGACCTGCGTTCACAGGTGCAGGTGCCAGTGTGGACCTACACCACTCCTCAGCCATGCTATAGCTGCGACCCACATAAAAAGTAGAGGAAGACTGGCGACAGATGTTAGCTCAGGGCGAATCTTCCTCTGCAAAAAAATTTAAAAAATAAAATAAAATAATGGTATCTGAAAGAGGTATATTTAGCGTTTTAAGGATACATGTTGGCAGATAGATGATGATCTTTAGTTCTTTACCATTTGTCTTCTGATATCGGGCTCTCGAGTTGGCAGGCAGCGGTGGGCAACATGTGGCGGGAGGGGCCTAGGACAGGAAATTTAGTGGGGAGACAGGGAACACCTTGGAGCAGAAACGCTGTCTCTAGCCAGGGTGAGGTCATGGCGTTTCCACTGTGGGGACGGGCGCTCCCCTGTGCCATGTACAAGGAAACATAATGATCTGCAACACTTTGGTAACTATATAGTGGGCCTGGGCCAAGATGCCCGTAATAAAACGGGATAGATTTCTCGTGAAAAGGTTTCAATTTGGAATGTGACATATTGTGTCAAGTGATATGGGATTTTGCTGTGTTTACGTTAGAATCTGTGTTTACGTTGGCAGATATAGTCAAACAAGAAGAATGTAAAGGTCACCTACAGTCCTTGCACCCCCAGACAACCTAGGAACATTTTAGCCCACTTTTCTATGGGTGTGCTTGTGCACATTTGGTTTTCTACCTGCTTGTTTACTTAGTATAGCTTGACAGCCTTGCCTTTCCACACCATTGATTTTACAGCCTCATATCTACATATATGTATTTCTGTTTCCTCTCATTTAGTGTTTAGTTTGGTCCAGTATTTCACTCTTATTGCAGCCAGATCCTTGTGCACATGGACCGGGTTTGTTAGTCAAGGTTGGAGCTGTCGGCTCAGCCACCTTCTGTACGGAACATTGGAAATAGCACTGAGTAGGAATACAAGACTTGAGTGTGGTGCTGGCGCTCAACTCTCTGTGTCCATGGATAACTCACTCTGCGTCTCTGGGCCTCACTTGTATCTGGGCCAGCTTAGTGTTATGGGGCAGTCAGAGTCATGCTGGGCTGACACCCAGGGAAGCCAGGGCTGTCACAGAGCATCCCTCCTCTGGAGCCCGTCCATCATTACACACCCCATGGCGGTCAGTGTAAGCGAGACCTGCACAGAGCACACGAATTCATTATCAGAGCCAGGGGAAGACAGGGCACGCAGCAGACCTATCCAGAGCTGCTCTTCCTAATCTGTGAGGTGTACAGCTTTAGTAAAAAGAGACAGAACTTCTGGGATGGTGTAACGCCTGACTATGAAAATCTTGGTTTGGTTTCCATTTTTCTTCCAGCTGGTAGTTCTCAGCCGTCAGTGGCTGTGCTTCCTTCCCCACTAGCCTGGGTTTCTGATTGCGATTTCAAGGTGATGGCTCTGCGGAGGCAGGCGTGTCTGTGTGCGTGTGTGGCAGAGATAGAGCCTGCCTGGTTGACTGAAGTAGGCTGCTAGTTGCCTGAGCGAAGGCTTCTCATGACCGAGGCTGACCTGGTGCCAGAAGGTTAGCAAGACTGAGGATGCGAAGGTTGGATTTCCACAGCTGTGGCCACTGCCAGGGACTGGCCCGGAGATACTCCCTGGGGAAGAAGCACCACTGTCGGATTGAGACTGGACTGCAGCTTGGCCCTGCACACCCTCCTCCAGCCGAGTGGTGTGGACTGTGCAGGGCTGTGCCTGGGCCCGAGGCCTTCTCACTAACTAGAGCTAAGCAGCAAAGTGTTCCTTAGAACAGCAGACAAATGTGCAAGGTGGCAGTGTGCACCTGGGGGCCCTAGAGGATGATTTCCAGGCCATATTTAATTCCTGGAATTCCTTTAGTTCCATATTTAAACTCACCTAACAAGTGTGACCCAGAAGACTCTCCTAATCCTGTGCCACCCCTCCCTGGGAAAGCCACAGCCAAACTGACCCAAAGTCTTTTTTTCTATCCATAAAGTGCATAGACATATTTGTAGCCACTGAGTTTATATTGTTAGGCATCCTGCCTTTATAAAAATTCTCTGTTGCATCCATTCCATACACATCATCATAATGTTCCTCATCCTGGGGGGCTGCTTCCAAATGGGGGTAGTCGGAAATTCTGCGGGAGTTGCAGACCGGGCAGTTGGGACAGCTGCTTGATGCTCAGTCCAGGTGACCTTTAGGCTGTCAGCACGGCGAGGGCGAGAGCGTGGAACCTGGCACTCGGACTGGGATGGTTTGTGGTGGCTGTGGCATCACAGAAAGCTGGACTGTGTTTTCCTTTATGTTGTGATGGTGTGTGTGTGTGTGTGTGTGTGTGTGTTTGGGGAGCACACCTGTGGCAGGGGCTGGTTGCTTTTCTCTTGTTCCCTTTGTTCACTCTTGGGGACACAGAGTGGCCTCTGACTCTTGTGTTTCCCACGGATACAGTCACTCACAGGCAGCGGCTCCAGCCAGGGTGGAGTCCTGTGTCTCTTCACCCAAAGGGCCGCCTGCTTGTCTTGCCTTGTAGAAACTCCAAGAGGAGGAGGAGGAGGTGATGAGCCATACCAGCAAAGCCCCCACGACCGTCTCGGAGGAGCATTTCTGAGAGAGAAAGGTGGTGGCGACTCAGGGAACACGAACACCCCCCACCTCTTCCGTCAGCACAGCTCACCGCCAGCACAGAGGTCTTCGCTGGAGCAGCTTTTGGAGGGAACCGGCTGGAATATTTGTGGGTTGGATGGCAGTGCCTGTGCCTCCTGGAGCCCACTCAAGAGCTTATGTAGTCAGGGAAAAGGGCACCTTTCACCAAATGCAGACTCGATCCCGACCCCGACCCCTTCGGGTCATGGGAGCTGGCGTTGGGAGAGGCTGGTGGAGGACAGTGGGGTCAGTCCTGGCCTGGTGACTGCCTTCCCTCTTCACCTCCTCCCTTACGGAGAAAGCCTGGGAAATTATCACGGAAAGAAGCTTAATCAGGACATTAACTTTTCTAGTGTCTTATGACCCTCAGAAGCCCAGTTCTAAGGAGCGGCAGCTGCTCTGGCTGAGGGTCCTTCTTGGGTCATCACAGACTGCTCAGTTCTCGGGGAGAGAAAACACCATCAGAACCAGCTTCATCAGAACAAGCCCATCGGCTCTCTGGGCCTAGATTCTCCTGGCCTAACCTTGGGGTCTGTCACCAAACCCTCTTTCCTAAGAGCTGATCAAACCAAACATCAATAAACTCGAGCAAAGCTTTGTTGTGGCCAGGAAGGAGAAAGCGAATTGGCAAAGCTAACGGCCCAGGTGTGTGAGGGTGCTGGGGCCACCTTCTGAGTGTGTTTGTGAGGGCCCGGATTTGGGAACTCGGGTACTTGATTTGGGAACGGGAAGGATCTTGTCTACAAAAGAAGTCCTTGTCCAGGGACTTGTGTGTGTGTCACAGTCACCTCTGATGCCTTCATCTGGACACTGCCTTGAGAAACTCTGTCATCGGCCTAAGTACTTGTTTGCTCCGGAGGGAGGGAGGGAAGTCCCAGCCAACTTCCTGTAACCTTACTGAAAAGTAATCTTGATGCATTCCAGCCCGAGAAACCCAAAGCTGCTTCTGAGCGATGAGAGGAAAGGGCAAAGGGAAGGAGGCTCTTGAAATGGGAATTGAGTCGGCTTGAATTAAGTGTACCCCACCGTTGGTGGGGACAGGATTTGCACACCGACCACCTTCTAGCAATAATGTTTATCAGAAGTTCTAAATGTAAAGAGATTCCCTTTAAACCATCTCAAGCTGAACTCCTCCTCTGCCTAGCCTGCTGTCTGGCTCTACTCATGGGCTTGGGTAGTGTCTCCTGAAAATAAGACATGTTGGTATTTCCTCCTGTGCATTGAGCTACAGTCATGACCACAGTGCTCTTCTGCTGTGGCCACTGTCCTGGCCTCAGCACATCGGGGCAGCCTGTGCTGACCGCAGTGCTGGGGTGCCTGGGTCACCGCCCGAGGGGAGCCAGGGGTATTGCTGTGAGTACACTCTGTACATAATAAAAGTTCACACTTCTGGTGCGGGGAGTGAGGTAGGGGTGGAAGAGAGGTGAAGAGAAAGTGTACCTGACTTTTTGATAAGGAGAAAGGTGTTTACTCTTCAGCCCCTTAAAATGTATTAACAAAATGTTTACTGAATCCATTGCTTTATTTTAAAAACATAATTTGTATTTTCTATTTGTAATACCAGATGTTTTAAGGCAATAAAAGATTCTTCAAGTAGTCTGCCTTGTCATTTGATGGGGCAGAGATGGCTTTTAGTAGTCCCCACGAGACTCGCACGTTTCTGAGGACTAAGGTTTGGGAAAGGCCAGGGTAGGAGGGGTGGGTCTGGGCTCAAGGTGCAGCTCCTTGGCCTCCATAGAAGTGGTGTTACCATCCTGGTCACCTAGGTTTTTTTTTAATGACAAGGCTGTAAAGGTTACTGTCAGCCTGCGTGGGAGACTGCACCTCATGCCTAACACACGACCCTGACTGCTTCCCGTGCTGTGTACACATGAAGATGGTTCACTAAGTGTGGCTGCTGAGAGAGCCCACTGTCATTTCTGGCTCTGCTTCACAGGGTGGCAGAGGTGTTTGTTCTACAATCACCCCAGGCTCACACCAGCCTGCTCTGGCCGGAGTCCACAGTCTCGGCCCCTGCGGTTCTGTTACCATTTTTCTGCTGAACTGTCCTACTTACTGCCACTCTCCCTCCCAATCGCATTCACCTTATGGCTGTTACTTGGATGTGCTGCTGCCGTCAGTTTTCTGTAGGTTTCTTCCCTAGAGAGTTGCACTGTGCCTGTGGCCTTCTGGCACCATATGTGTTAGCAGTTCTTAGCTGGAGAGAAAACGTTACCATTCTCCTCTAACTCATCTGGGAAAGGAGCCAAGCCTGGGCTGTTAAAGAAATGTAATAGTCATAGTGTCTGCTAAATACTCTATGTCCTCTTTTTAGATTCTTTGGGGTCTTTATTTTTCTGGAATCACACTTCTATGATGCATGCCTCAAGGATTCAAATCATCTTATGCTTCATTCATTCTTTCTTTTTTTTTTTTTTTTTTAAAGATTTTATTTATTTATTTTCCCCCCAAGGCCCCAGTAGATAGTTGCATGTCATAGTTGCACATCCATTCCAGTTGCTGTATGTGGGACGCGGCCCCAGCATGGCCGGAGAAGCGGTGCGTCGGTGCCCGCCCGGGATCCGAACCCGGGCCGCCAGCAGCGGAGCGCGCGCACTCAACCGCTAAGCCACGGGGCCGGCCCTCATTCATTCTTTCTTAGGTGGGCTTCATGGGGATCTCCATTCAAATGTTCACTCTCTGTAAGATCATTGCTTTTCTTACTGCCTCCTTTTCTTACCTGAATAGTTGCTAAGGGAAAGATAGTTCTTATCACTGGGCTATTTTTCTAGATGTGCTATCGTGGGGATGTGAGGGCTGGAATTGCTGCACCCACTTTTGGTGCCATAAAGGAAGCCAGCCTGAGGATGAAGCCAACACAGGAGGGCAGAGCTGAAAAGACTGGAGAAATGGAGCTGAGTCCTGATCAAACCATTCCTGAAGCCTTTATCCTCTTTTCAGTTTTGTGAGCCAATGTTAATGTTGTTTAAGCTAGTTTAAGGCAGATTTTGTTCCTTTCACCTAAAGAGCCTTAACTGATAGAGAATTCCCAATGCACTCAAGTATCAACTTCAAGCTTCTTATGATCCCTTACAAGTCTCCTGCCTTTCTCACCTATCTCCTACCTTCTACTTCCTAACTTCACCATACCATAGTTACACTGATCTTACTTCTTGAGCAGACTGTTCCTACCTTCCAGATGCTGCTCCCTCTGCCCTAAACGCCTCCCTCATATCTGAAGACATCTGCTGTCTGGGCATTCTGGTCTCAACTCAAACCTCACCTCCTCAGGAGGCCTTTCCCGATGATCTAAGTTATACCCTCCTCCCCATTTTGATCACAACTCCTTGTTTTCTAGAGTTCTTATCACTGTCTGAAGTTGTTCTCTCACCTGTTGGCTTGGTGATCATGTTTCCCTGATTACAAGGGCCACGGGAGCAGGGACATTGCCTGGGCTGTCTGTCTCTTTCCCATGTGTCTGGCAGGGAGTAAGTGTTTGATAAACACTTGCTGAAACAACGAATGGGCTCTCAAGTCTACACGCTGTGTGGGAGGGCCCTAGCCAGTGGGAGCCTCTCAGGGTTGTGTCTGGAGGCCCCCTGTCCACTCAAGCGCATTGTCCTGGGAGGTCAGTGCTCTCCTTTTCAGGGTCAGGCAGCTGTGTCTTCTGTGCTGCCTTGTTGTCTTTTCTGCCTCTGCTTTCTCAAGAATCTGTTTCTTCCTTAGGAAGAAAACAAGAAAGGGTCCTGACCATGCAGTTGTGAACTCAGAATCTTGAAGGTGAGGAAGGAGAGGAGGAAGAGTTGACTTTAAGAGAAATGAGCAAGTGACAAAAGGGGCTGGAGGCAGCCAGGTGTGCCTGGGTCCTGAGCTGTCCTCACTCTGGTGTCTTTGATCTGTGGAAAGCTGTGCTTCTCTTTCGCTGGGAATCAGAGGAGGGCACGAGCGCTCTTGGCTTAGGGAAGGTCAAAGTACAAGGACTGATCAGAACAGAGAGTTTTTCTATTTATCACAAAATTTGTTACATAAACACAGCTGACCAGAAGGTCTAAAACAGCTCCGACTCTTCCAACCCTGATCCACCTGTAGATACAAGGATGTGAGCCACGCTCACTCACAGAGGAGCCCTTCTCAGAACTGCCTGTCCCTCGGATGGTTCAGAGTCTTGGGTGCAGCAGCAGACAAGAGCCCAATGTGGGTGGACGACCTCTGAAAGCAGACCTTGGAGTCATCTGCTCTGGGTGAGGCAGCAGCTTTAAGTTTCACAGTTCACGTGTTGCCACCACACAAGTCACATCAAGGATTGAAAATAAAAGGAAAAAGGCAGAAGGCTGGAAAAGTGATCCTGGAAGAGGTGGAGGTGGGGGAACGGCACACAGTGGGCTTCGGAGGTGCTGGCAATTTCTTGATCTGGATGGAGGTACAGCGTATTCACTTTAAAATGATTCTTTACATTGTGCATACATGTTGTATGTTAAAAAATTTTAAATGTAAAAAAACCCCCAAAGGTAAAAGGCTAGACATGGATAAGGCGGCTGATGACAGAGCAGAGAAGAAGAAATTAAAGAGCAGAGAGGATGAAGGCAGAGGACAGCGAAGGTGGAAGCCGAAGTCTTGGAGGTGGTGGGGGTGGCCTCAGTTTCTCTTCTTCTGTCTGGATACTGGTTCAACTTCCAGGTACTGGAGCCCAACTAGCATTCCCAGGATTGAGAAACCTTGAATACAGAGAACAGCGAACAGACGTGAACACAGCGCTTTCTTAAACCCTTGTGGGTCTGCTCTCCGGCCCCAGCTCTAGGGCTGGGCCAGTTCCTGTGGGGGGTCTAGGGTGGTTGGATGCTTACTTGCCACCATCAGGGGTGCCAGGACGCCAATCGTGGGAGCCGCGGTCCCATATACAAACACCTCGGAGAGGAAGTGCCCCAGGGCGAGGAGGAAGGTCCAGAGCGTGAGGTGGTAGAGCCTGCAAGGGAGCAGACAGAAATGGGAACTGAAGGGCCTGCGTGCTCAGTGCAGAGGAAAAGGAGCCGTCAGACTGGATACACACAGAGAAAAACCCAGGCAGTGACTATGGCGGAAGGAAAAGAGACTTGGTCCTGAGAAAGACCTGGCCGCTTGATCACATCAGTTTATTCTCTACTGGGGCAGAACTGAAGGTTTCAATGGCTAAACTGAGAGCAGAATGGTCCCGGCTTCCAGAATGATCTCCAAGTCTTAGCAAGGTGGTGAAGCCAGCTACAGCAAAGCTGAGTCTGGACGATGGCAGTCCCAGGCAGTGTAGACGATTTGGGATCAGTCACGCTTACATATTCTCCTTACTCAAATTGGCTTGCCTCTGTAGTCGAAGCCCACCCGGCAGATGTTTGGCCAGGGGCTGGTCAGTGCTCCTGTCATGGATACCACAGAATGCAGGGCCTGAACGGGGGATGATCAGCAAGGACCTCTCTGGGCCTGTCAGATGCTCTCACAATGTGGGCTGGTTAATCTGTGTCTCAGCCTAGGACAATGGTGAGGTGGAGGACACAGTGACAACCTCACAGGAAGAGAACTTGTTCCTCGGCTTTGATAAAGAGGTGGGGAAGAGACAGGTTACAGGGTGATCAACCGCCTGGACTGCTGCTATCTTTTTTTTAACTCTGAAATTTTTAAAATTATGAAATACTTCAAACATACAAAAAATTATAGATAATAAAATACTATAATTAACCCCTATGCGACCAGCACCTGCTCCATCAAATCTGAACATTTTGACATTTTTGCTTCAGATACTTTTTTCTAAGAAATAAAATATTACAGGTATCAGTTAAAGCATCCTGTGTATACTTAGCCCATTCTCCTGTCCCCCCGGCCCCCTGCTCACTGAAGGAACCGATATCTTAAATTTGATTTTTGTCCTTCCTGTCCATGTTTTTACACATTTAGTAAATATGTATGTATGGGAGTTGATTTTGAGTTTCCAGTTAGGAAGGGAATAGAATCAGAGTGCACAGCAGAAGTGCGTGGACCAAAGTCCCAGGCTAAATGAGGCTGGAAACAGAAGTCAGCCCTTTGCTGACTGTGCAGCTGTCCTGTGTGGGAGAAGGAAAAATGAATGGGTAATAGAGGTAAAAATAAGTCTGAGCTGTCTTTGCTCATTGCAAAAGCACAGGAAACAAAAGATATATCCCTGATCCCTATCAGCTTTTCTTCATCATGGTAAAGGTCTTTCAAATGAGTATTCAATCCTCACTCCCTCCCCGTCACTCTGAGAGGAGGACAGATACACTAGTCTCACTTCATACATGCAGAGACGGATATGCAGAGAAGGTCTATAATGAACTTGCTGCTACAAAGCTTGTTACATACATAACTGAGACGAGAGCCCATTTTCTAGTTTTCATTTTCACGCTCCAGGCTGTTTCCACTAAACCACGCTGTTTCCACTAAACCACACTGCTTCCAGAAATACGTGTCAGTCTAGAACAAATAAACCACAGTTTTCAAGTTCAAAAGAGAAAAGTATTTTAAAAATAAAGTTGGAGAGATCGCAGGGCTAATAGCGCTGCTTCAAATCCCACTGGAGTCAGTCTTCCTCGGTTTAAATTAATTGGGTCTCTAATACATAGATCTGCAAACCTGGAATGAAAATCACTACCTCCCAGGGCTGCTAGGAGGAGACTTAATCAAGGTCATGTGGATGAAAGCATCCGGCATAATCAGAGGGGTCAGTACCGTTACTTCCTCTCTTCCCCAGATGATGAGAGTTTGGGTAAGACAGAAAAATGTTTTAGTGTGAAGTTAGCGTTGGTGGCCTCACTCAGTGACCTGAGCGAACATTCCACTTCACTGTGGTGATGACTGTTGCTGGGAAGAGAGCTCGAGCCCCCTCCAGTGGCCCCACCAGTTACAGCATTCCCTAGAGGAGGCTAGACTGCCTGCAGTTGCTCCACACTGGTCTCCTTGAGTACCTCGAGAGGCAGAATACAGGGGTCCCCAGTTCTCTGTCACCCTCACTGACTGAGTCTGCTTAAGCGTAAAACACGTTACTTCTGGGCTGGTTTTTTCAGGATCGTGATTTCTGGTCATTCCTGCCTATTGAGGAGGAATGTGAGAATAAGGTATGTGTGGGTGGCTGCTCTAAAAAACAGCACGCCACTCTACTCCTTCAGTAGAAGAAAGGCTGATTCCTCAGTAACAAAGTAGAGGGATATGATGCAGGCCACTGGATCACCACACTACTACTTTGCTATGTCAGTTCTGAAGAATTGTCAAACTTTAAAGAACCGTTAGTTCTACTATGTTTTTAGACCTGGAAGGAATGGAACCTATTAACCTTTCATTTATTTATTTTTGTGAGGAAGATTGGCCCTGAGTTAACGTCCAATGCCAATCCTCCTCTTTTTTTGCTGAGGAAGACTGGCCCTGGGCTAACATCTACTTTATATGGGACGCCGCCACAGCATCGCTTGACAAGCGGCGTGTCGGTGCGCGCCCGGGATCTGAACTTGCGAACCACGGGCCGCTGCAGTGGAGCGCGCGCACTTAACCGCTACACCACCAGGCCAGCCCCTATTAACCTTTTATGATCCACATTCTAGGCTAATGCGTCTCCAAGGGGAGGACCACAGTGAGTATGCTTAGCACTTGATTTCCAACAGAAAGATGCTAAAGCTCCTCCTTCCCTTACATACGTCTTGTTGTGGATGTCGATGGCACAGATGCAGCGAATCACTGATGAGAGCAGCGTCCAGATCCCAAAGGTCCGAGCTTGGAGGCCATTCACTGTGTAGCAGAAAAAAGTAAGACTGTTGAGAAGGGGAGGAGTAGGGCTCCTTCCAGACTCCTCCCACGTCACTGGTGGGTCATGGGAGGCAGGGAGCTGGGCCTGAACTCCCGCTGGCTGGGCAGAGTGGAAAGAGGCACTGGTGCTGCACATGGAAACTAGAAGGAATGGAAGGAATTCCAGAATGAGAACTGCTCAGCTCCTCTTCAGATGTCTACAGTTGGGTGGGGGAGTCCCAAGAATAGAAACTCGACAAAGAGCCACTTAGGCAATAACTCCTGGATGTAGTAGTTTAAGCTTCTGCCCTGGAAGCCACTCTGGTGTTGAGAAAGCCCAGCAAGTCTGGATCAGGACAGGTGTAGGGCCCTGCTCGAACAGGGCCTATGTGCTTTACAACAGCCATGCGTCCCTGAGGCCCCTTGTCTGGACTAGGAGCCAGCACTCATGATAACAGTCCTGGGCTTGGCCAAGGCCAAGCTATCTCGTGGGATAGCTAGCACAAAGACTGCTGCGGTCTGAGGGAACATGGGGGCACTCCAGGGGGAGCTCTCGTCCTTAGGAAGGCAAGTCATAGAGGGACAGTCCCCCTTGACAAGCCTGCAGCCTTTGTTCCTCTGCCTACTTAAGCAAGCTTCTCTCAGGGGGTGGGAGCGGTGTGCAAATCTATGTCCAGTCACCCATCCCTGGACTCTCCCTGTACGTAAGTCCTAATAAATCTTTATGTCTCGCCTGCTGTCTCTTGAGGCGTTTCTTTGGTCTCTGGGCACAATACCCCACTGTCTTAGCCCACCTGGGCATGAGGCCAAACAACAGGTTTGGAGGAGTATTGCAGAGTGGTCTGTCAATACAAGATGCCTAATAGGTCAGCTGATGTAGGAGAGAACTAAGAAATACTGGGACCTATCTCGATACCCACATCTGGTCTTTAAGAGACCTAAGTCCCTGGGTCTTCTCCTGAATCCAGATCTATATTATTTGAACAGAGCCCAAACCAGGCTGGTTTCCTGTGCATGTGGTGGTGGGACAAAGCACTGTTTCTTTGGTGTTTTCCGAGGCCACGGTGCTCTTGGTGGCTTCGTTCTGATACTGCTGTATTAAATATCTTGTCCTGAAAGTATGGATCATATTCTACTGTAATAGTGGTTCTTGAGCCTGGGCGTTTGTTAGAATCAACCAAAGAAGTTTTATAAAATTACCAAGACCTGGGTACCAGACCAATCAAATCATACTCTGGAGGTGGGCCCTGGGCATAAGTATTTTCTATAACTCTCTCCCTGGGTGACTGTAACATACAGCTGTTGATCTAAGCCATCCAGTGGTCAGGAATTTCAAAATAGTGAAAGCAAAGATACTTCCTGTGCAGGTCTATCAAGCAAGAGAAATTTCAAGGGACAAGACTGAAAATGGAAAGGTCTATTAATGTTTACTTAGGCTTTAAGGATTTTCCAGCTTTTGGAAAACTAGACAGTGATACCAGTTGCACAACCCTGAAGACCTTTAGATGGTAGTAAGGTGAGAAAAAATTCCATCTGCCAACCAAATATCTAGGGGTTAGCCCTGGAGAGCTACATTCTTTATAAACCAATTTGATAGCTTTTCTGATGAAAAGACTGAGGAAATTTCTCTACTTAGTGAGATATGAAAGTGGAATATTTCAACAACCCAAAGGAGATTAGACATCAGGTGAAATTCTACGGGATGCTCCAGAGCACGGCTATGACCAGCAGAGAACCCTGACAGCCCCCAGATCACGAGGGAGGAGGCAGCCTCTACTCTGGGCTGGAGACAGACACACACAGTTGTTTTGCTCAGCTACATGCCCTTCAAGCAAGTCACATGACCACTGGGCTTTTCTGTCTCTACTTGAATTCAAAGGGCTACACCAGATGACCTAAAATCCCGTGAATCTATACAGGGTTCGTGGACCACCAGAAGGCAGTGTTTGAGGGTGAAAAAGTGGAATTGTCCTGCCCAGCTTTCCAGGTTCTTGACTCCTACTGTATTTGAGCTTTGTTCAAAATGAGCCATAGCCTACTTAGTTTCATTTTATACACAGATGTTGTGGAAAATGAGCTAGGTCAGTGCCTGAATCTGGGTTAGCTATAAATGTGACATGGACTCGTCAGCGCTGTGAGGTGGTGCTGCAGCTCAAGTGACCCCCCGCAGCAACGCAAGGGAGTGCATGCTGAAACGTGAAGATGCCCTCAGCAGAGGCTCAGGAAGCTGGGAAGGCCACCGTGGGCCTTCGGGAGCTTCACTCTGGGAGACCAACTTGGAGGGATCTGGGTGCCTTCTCAGGGCCCAGGTCACAGTTTGAGAAGACCTTGGATTAGGAACTCTCCATCTGCAACATGGAATATAACCACGTGGGCCGTGACCTGATTTCTGAAGAGGGCTGGATAACATGCAGAGCTTCCTCATGGCTTTCCAGTGGGGCCTCACAGAGTCACCAAGGACCTCTATTTCCTCACTTGTGTGTGTAATGCTTTTTGTACAGACTAATTGCCTAGGGCAGTGTGAAATGGATGAAAGGGTATTCAGAGAAGCCAGGGGGAAAGGGGCCAAGTGCTCTCCACAGTCTTTATTCCAGTGACTGCCAAAGGCTAGATTAGGCAGCATCAGAATCACCTGGGAAGTTTTTAAAACACAGCACCCAGGGCCCCACCCAGGGGGTCAAAGATTCAGTAGATAGGTTGGGAGAGGGAAATGGGCACCTGTGCTTTGTTTGTAAGTCTTCTAGGTTATTCTGATGTACAGCTGGGTCTGGGAACCACAATTTAGGCCACTCGCACAAAGGATGCAGTTCTTCGATTTCTTACCGAGCTCTGGCTTGCCGGTGTAGAGCTTTTCATAGAGAAAGGTGTGGTCTCGGAAGCTCTGCAGCGTGTTCCCCATGGCTATGATGGAGACCATAACTAGCCAGCTTCGCAACACATTCAGGAAACGGCTCATGGCTCCCCTCACACCAGACAGGGCTTTTTGCCTTGGAAACAAAGGCAGAGGACATGAGACAACAGATGGTTAGTCTACTGCAACCATAAGCTCTCTCACCTCCGTAGTTAAACTGTGCCCCACTCATGAGGGCTGTACTGACCTTACTTGATCAATCACTTCATAAATTCCTCTCCAAGTCCCCTAGGATCTTCCACCCCCAGGGATTTTTCTTTCCTTTTTTTTTTTCGGTGAGGAAGATTGGCCCCGAGCTAACATGTGTTGCCAGTCTTTCTCTCTCTCTATCTCTTTTTTTTTCCTTGAGGAAGATGGTCCCTGAGCTAATATCTGTGTCAATCCCCCTCTATTTTGTATGTGGGACACCACCACAGCATGGCTCGATGAGCCGTGTCTAGCTCCACGCCTGGGATCTGAACCTATGATCCCTGGGCTGCCGAAGTGGAGCGCTCGAACTTAACCAATACACCACTGGGCTGGCCCCCACCCCCAGTGATCTTGACACACTTCCCTTACTTCACAAGGTTAGCACACTGCCTTTGAATATCTACCTTAAACCAAAATGTGCTGAAGTTTACCCAGAGTGAAAAGGCTAAATAATGCAGTGGGTGGAAATGACAACAGCAGTGGAAAAAATGGAGAGAAGAAAGGGAACAGAAGCAAAGGAGTTGTACAAATATTACTACAAAATAACACATGGACTTCCGTGCAAGACTTACAGAAACTGCTCTCAATATTTAGTCACACTAATAGTAGTGAACCAACAGTATACTCTGTAACAAGTGGCACAGGACTTATTTTTGTCTAAGCAATTTCTCCAAAATACTAGCCTAAATCAGAACTTTTTCTCTTGGCTGGAGTCAGTCCTCTTCTATCTTTATTTGTAGCCTGGTTTGTCACGCCATTCCTTTGTAATGCAAGTGGTTCAAATCTGCTAACAGATACCTGCCTGGCTACTGACGACAGATCCTTCCAAGCACAGAGAAGCCTTATGCATTTGAGTGGAACCTATGGTGTGAGGCCCATATTTACATCCTCGGCTCTTCTCTACTCTGGTTCTCAGGTACACCATGCTCCATAAACTAGAAGAACAATCTAAAAGTTAAAAATAAATAAACTGCTGTGACTTGAGAACTAGTAAGAAAATTACATGGAGAAGGAAACAGCAATATTGGTGTTGGGTTACAAGAGAAATGATAATAGCTTACAGTTATTGAGCACTCATGTGTGCCATGCAGTGCAAGCACCTAACATATATTATCTCATTTAATCCTTAAACAAGGTAGGTAGGCACTATTAATATTTACATTTTTACAGAAGAGGGTTGGCACAGAGAGGTTAAGTGATTTGCTTGAGGTTACACAGCTAATATATGGCAGAGCTGAGATACATGGTCTGTTGGGCTTGGTATTGCAATACTGCCTCACTGAGAATACTTTGATGAAGTTTCCATTTTTGAGGAAGACAAGCAGACCATCTCCATTTCTGTCTTCAAGTTGTGTAGAAGATACAACTAGGTTACATACTTTTTGTTTTAAAAAAAATAAAAGCTTAGATCAAACCTTGGTGAGCACTGATTTCAATCAGCTTGATTTCAATAAAATCCTTGCAGATAAAGAATCTAATAATGGAATTACTTCTTCCCAGCTTCATTATGTCTTTTTGGCCCACAGTTTATCTGTTTTGGGTTAACTTCTTGGGCCTGAAGTGGTGATAAACCATCAGGCCTCCTTTGTTACTGTGGCGGCAGGAGTCTCAGGAGGGTCCTACACTACCAGCTGAAACAGATATGAAAGTCAGCAATGGCTCTAGACAGTGAGAAGCATCAAAAAGCAAACAAAAATGAGCTCTAGAGGAGGATGGGTGAATAGATGACACCTTCAGGGACGGTGGCTCACAAAAGGGGACTTTGTCCAAGTCCACAGAGAAGAGGGCTCTACTGGCAGGTGCAGCATGGGCCAGGATCCCTCCATCCTCCTTAATTTCTCGCCCTCCCTCAATAGGAGACTCAGGCTCTTTCCTCCCAGGGTCAGAAAAGCTCCATGGATGGCCCCCTCTTTGACAATCTTATGTCCATTTCACAGAAGGTCTTAGAAATCCCAACACATAGCTGATGAAGGCAGAACTTGATCACTCTTCTGAACTGCTCTTCCAATCCCTCAACACCATTTCCCTAAAGCTTGAGGGCCTCCTGGAATATCCAACAGCTATTCTCAAATTTTGCCCTGGCCCAGCCCAGCAAAGGTGTGGTGTTAAGACTAGAGTCAGAAGAGAGAGATTCCTCTCCTGATCCTACCATTTAGTAGCTGTGTGACCCTGGGCAAGTAAGTTACACGTTACACTCTAGGTTTCCTCACCTGCAAAATGGAGATGAAAAATAATAATTACATGAGCAAGTGGAGGTTGCACCGTGCTAGGCTCACAGTGGCCGCTCATTAGTTCATCCATTCAATCGTTCCCCGAACCTACCAAGCCTTCATCTTCCTAGCTCCCCCTTCTCGTGGTCTCTCGAACCTCTTTTCACTCAAAAGATTGCCTTCCAGGTATCTTCCTTCCATCCCACCTCCATTTTTCCAGACGCTCCGGAACCTTTCAATCAGATGCCACACACACCCCTACATCCGTCTTCTTCCCCACATTCTCCTTACCTGGCGACTGTAGCCCCAACCCAGCAGCAGCAGCTGCAGCAGCAAATAAGCTGCCCCGAGACCGCTCCAGCCGGAGTCCACCTGAGCCATTTGTCCCCGCCCCCGCCCTCACCCGGCTCCAGGATTGGGTCGTTTCCGTCTGTCCTCGCTGTGATTGGCTGTCCCGGTTCTGCTCGAGCAGGAGATGGGGCGTGAACCCTTTACTGCCAATCAGCGGTTGCCGCTGCCCAAGCCCTATCTCTGGGACGCCGCTCACGCAGTGAACCATCCTGTCTAGAGAGGCGAATGAACTCCGGTTTCGAAGTCCACCTTTTAGGGGCGGAGGAAAAAAGAGCGGCACAAAGAAATCGAGTCTCTTCCGCTGAGAGGAGGGCTCTGCGACCGCGCTGCGCCGCGCCGCCGTGACGACATCCTTCCGCGCCCGAAGCCGAGCGTCCTCAGCGGCGGGTGGCGGGCGCCTGCGCAGTGGCTCCGAGCGGGCGGTTGCTTGTTGGTTGTTGTAGTAACGGGGGAAGCAGCCGTCAGCGGCTGCCGTGAGCCCGGCTGGGGAAGGAGGACGGAGGTAGGCGAAGAGCGCGGTCCCCGCCTGCCCGCCCGAGCCATGGGAAGATGAGACGGGTAAGCGCCTGCGTCCGCGCGCCCCCCTGCCGTGGGAGGTGCGCTCCCGGGTCTGGGCGGCCCCGGCGGCTGCGCTTCCTTCTGAGTCCGGGAGCAGCTGGTGGCTTCCGGGCGCGCCGGGCTGAGTCGCGGCGGCGGAGTCGCCCGGTCCTTCCCCTGGGGAGCATCTGCGACCTGCCTGGGGTTGGGGTGAGCCGAGGTAGGGCTGAGGGGCTGATCCCGTGAGGGCGAGGACGCTCCTGGGGCGAGTGTCCTTAATCTTCTTCCGATCGTCCTGTCTGTCCCCGCTCTGCCGGCGGCCTGGGACGGGTCGGCACCCCTTCCTCGCTTGGAGATTTTGTTTTGCTTTAGCTTAAAGGACATCCCAGCATTTTGGGAGAGATCGAGAAATCCCGTTGGGAATCCTCGGAAGAACGCCTTTGAGGTGGTTAGATCTTCAGCCCATTCCGCTGAAGATCTGTAGGGATCGTTATTGGGATTGGCGTTTTCTTGTCCTGTTTACAGTCTAATCTTATTGTGTATATGAATGGATAGAAAAGGTTTGGAAAGATTGACATCAGGTGGTTATCTCTGAGTAATGTGATTATGGTCATTTAAATATTTTCGTTTTCTTTTTCTGTCATTTCTATTCGTTCCTCAAACACACGTAATGAACATGTACTTTTTCCCTATGGAAAAAGTATTTTAGGTTAGAAATATCTTAATTTCTCGTCTATTTGAGATTCGGATTATAGTTTCTGATTTTTAGTAAGAGAGAATAAGTTTTGAGTGTTTGGAAGGACAGTTTTTTTCCCAGCTATTTATGACCTCGATTGAAGAGAACTATATTAATCTTTTGGTTCCATGGTTGAATTTATTTTAGTGGAAAGATGAGGGCATTTTATCTGTGTGCTTGTCATAGAGTCTAAAATATTTTCAAGGATCTTAAATCTTGAGTTTTTATTTTTAACCTAGGTCAGGTTTTTCTAACAAGCAGTCTGTTTTTGGTTGTCATCTACTTACCTCAGACTTACCGAAAAGTTAAGTAAGTCTATCCTTTTGGTGCATGTTAGATATAGTATATAAAAGAAAAATGAGAAACTCGAACTTAATAACACCTCTTTAAATACATAGAGGACAGACCGTATGTTTGGAAAATAATCCTGATTTTTCTGGCGTATGTGAGGGACTGTGATAGAAGGAAAGCTTCTAGAGGCTGGGCACCATTTAGGTAGATATTCATTTTTATTACTTGAAGATTATCAGCAATAATCAACAAATAGACAACTGTATTATGTTTCAGATCATTTGGCTTTCTTATAGGAAACTGTGCCACCCAAATTGATTGATCCAGTGAATCTGCAAGGAAAGGTCTCTGAGGCCCCCGTCTGCTGACTGTATGACAACCCCTAAAGGAAATGCCAGTCGTGATGGCCCGGGACCTGGAGGAAACAGCATCATCCTCAGAGGATGAGGAGGTGGTAAGCCAAGAGTAAGTAATAGCAAGCCTGCTTTTGACCCTTTGCCTCTAGGATGGAAAATAGTTCTCTTTTACTCATATACTCTTTTACCGAATATCCTTCCTTTACTATTGTCTGCCTCTGGTTTTAGCTTCTATCCATGATCTAATTCAAGATCTTATTGGGTTCCCAACAGCTAACTGACATGAGATAAGGCTCTGGGCTCGTAAGTGAACTTGGGCTCATGAATGAACATCGGTTCTAGATGTTGCAGGTAGTAGCTCTTAGTAAAAACTCTTAATCAGAGCTCCTACCATAGGAGATTTTGAAATTTTTAGATATTGAAGAAAAATAGATCTCTAAACTCTGTGACATTGGTTCTGTTATTTTCTCAAAAGCCTTTACAGTGATGGAATGATGATAATATAGAGAGGTTAGGTGACTTCCCAGAGTAACTGTGGGGCAGGACATTAGAATTCTGTAGCCTGTGCTGTGTCTGTTGGACCATGTTGCTTTCCTGAGTTCTTTTAGGTAAGAGTCATGTTTCTTGATTGCTGGATTCTCATGATAATAAAAATGAATGATAGTGATAAGTGCAGCTGCTATAGATGATGGTAGGGACTTGAACTACTGTATCTCATTTAATCTGAAGATATTTTTGTTCCCACTTTATTAAACTCAGTCTCAGAAATATCAGAGTACTTCTGTAGGGACACATAGAGTAAGTGAAGGATTGAAAACTAGTGACCTAGTTTTCCTGGATTTTGAAGCTCTTCCGTATTTTGCCTCCTTTAACATTATTACTTGGGGCTGGCCCCATGGCTTAGCAGTTAAGTGCTCACGCTCTGCTCCTGGTGGCCTGGGTTCGGATCCCGGGCGTGCACTGACGCACTGCTTTTCTGGCCATGCTGAGGCCGCGTCTCACATACAGCAACTAGAAGGATGTGCAACTATGACATACAACTCTCTACTGGGGCTTTGGGGGAAAAAAGAAAAAAGGAGGAGGATTGGCAATAGATGTTAGCTCAGAGCCGGTCTTCCTCAGCAAAAAGAGGAGGATTGGCATGGATGTTAGCTCAGGGCTGATCTTCCTCACAAAAAAAAACAAAAACAAAAAAACATTATTACTTGACACAGAGAACAAAGAGAGAGACTGGCTTAAAGTTAAGATTAGTTTTTAAGATTCTCTGTGAGTCCCCTAGGATATGTGTGTGTTGTCTAACCTGAGAAATGGGGATAATATCTCCCAGGCTATTTTGTAGGGCTATGCTTAGGATCAAATAGAAGAATGTGTCTGAAATTACTTTGTAAATTATAAAGTGCGCTACAAATGTAAGGCATTATTCTAACTGGCTTTAGTATTGAATGTAAAGAGGACTTTTTATTATAAAGTGGAAGATGCCATTATTTAATATGACTTGAAAAAAATTATTGAAGCATTAAGAAAGCTTTGGGGAAAGGCTTCTTATCACTGGTAGGTTGCAGAACGTAATAGAGACTTGACAATATATTTGGGTCGTTCTTATTCAAGATAATTAAATGGATAATTCCCTCTGGCCACTTTGCCTTCTCATGACTTTTGCGCTCTGTGTGCTGCCTCTTACCCATTTTACAAAATTTTTAACTTCTGCTGAAAGCATCCGTCTTTCTGATTTCAAGATCATTTTTTTACTTGTGAATATCTCTCTAAATAGTGGGCTTGGAGGTTAGGCCCAACAAGTATGAGGTTGAACTGTATAAAATTGCCATTTTGGTAAGCAATGAATGAATAGATGCTTTATGCTTTAGATCACCTTAGATCCAGGGATTCTTAACCTTTTTAATGCCGTGGATCCCTTATCAGAATAATATTTTTAAGTGC
Source organism: Ceratotherium simum simum (assembly GCF_057802395.1). Classification (NCBI taxonomy): domain Eukaryota; kingdom Metazoa; phylum Chordata; class Mammalia; order Perissodactyla; family Rhinocerotidae; genus Ceratotherium; species Ceratotherium simum. The sequence continues at coordinate 27,885,830 of NC_141923.1, read as the reverse complement.
TTAAAATAAAATACATATTACAAAGAATACTAATTACATTGACATGCAGTTGTCAAAATTAAAAAAACAAACTTGTGATATAGTAATATGTGCTTTCTTATTGCTACATTAAATAACAAGATCATTCATGTAAAACATGGGAAAGTTAAATTTTATTTTCTGAAGACAGCAGCATGAAGACTGTTTTTGCTTAGTTTGCATAAAATCATCACACTCTGGGGTGGTCTTTGATTAACACTTATAAGTGGGGAATACTGGGAAGCATCATAGATGTCTGGACCACCAATGTGAGATGTGACCATTTGGTGGCTTGAGGCAGAGTTGCCAGATCATTGTCCAGCCTCATCACAGCAGAGGAGGACGACTGTGATCACAGGTGATCTAGTGGCAAGTTTAATATCTACCATAACTTAGAGGTAGTGATAAATGTAAATGACATTTTGAGATATTAACAACTGTAAAATGGTATAAAAAATCTATAATTTCAGATACAGTCAGTGACACAGATAACGCTAATACTGCTGTGCTTTGTTGCCTATATTCATAATTGAGAAATGTTAAATTTGTAGTAGAAGTTAGTAAAATGAAGGTGTAATCCCCACTATCCCCACAATCCAAGTTCATGGACCTTTTGCTCTTCTTCTTTTCAAACTCCTGCTGTTGCTTTTTGACTGTTAATCTCATTCCGTCAGCTTATGTCTTGTCTATCAGACACTTGTTTTATGCATTAGGAATCTTAAGTCAGTCTTGTTCACACTTGGAGCAGTAGGCTAACATTTAAAAAGTCTTGGGGGCCGGCCCCGTGGCTTAGCGGTCAAGTGCTCGCGCTCCGCTGCTGGCGGCCCGGGTTCGGATCCCGGGCGTGCACCAACACACTGCTTCTCCGGTCATGCTGAGGCCGCATCCCACATACAGCAACTAGAAGGATGTGCAGCTATGACATACAACTATCTACTGGGGCTTTGGGGGGAAAAAAAGAAATAAATAAAATTAAAAAAAAATAAATAATAAAAAAAAAATAGTCTTGGAAGTTAGAAAGTCTTAAATCATCTAAGGATGTTGATTGGATCCAAAGATCATGGACATCTGTTAGATCTGCTCAGATCCCTAGGCTGTATTAAAGTATTAATGCCTTGCAATCCTGGACTTCAGGGCTAGAAACTGTCTGTGCAGTCCTTGTTTTGCATGGCATTAATTCAAATAATAAATGTAAAGGGGCTCTTTTTGTATATTTTGCTTGGAGATGCCAAATACAAATTTATAAACAGATTTGGAAACTTTCATAAAAGGATTTGATGTCAGATTTCTTTAGTCATGGAAAAAATAGTAACTTTAATTCCTATCATAAAAGCTGGCTTTAGGGGCCGGCCTGGTGGTGTAGCGGTTAAGTTCGCGTGCTCCGCCGCCAAGGCCCAGGGTTCGGATCCTGGGCGTGCACCGATGCACCGCTTGTCAAGCCATGCTGTGGTGGCGTCCCACATAAAGTGGAGGAAGATGGGCACGGATGTTAGCCCAGGGCCAGTCTTCCTCAGCAAAAAGAGGAGGATTGGCAACAGATGTCAGCTCAGGGCTCATCTTCCTCACAAATAAAAAAGAAAAAGCTGGCTTTATATCAGTTCAAAAGATCATCAGCATTTACATGGAAAAAATAAAAGAGCATCAACAAATGATTATACAGTGAGTGCTACAGGATTTTAGAGAAGGAAGGCATCACTGTGGCTGGAGGAGCTGGGGAAGGCTCCATGTAGGTGGTGAGACGGGCTGGGCCTTGAAGAGTGGGATTAAATGGACAAAGAAGTGAGGAAGGCATTTCCAGCAGGGATGTTGGTATGAGTCAGGCATAGAAGCTTTGAGTTATGCAGGCTGGATCCCAGTTGAGTTATGCAGGCTGGATCCCAGGAGTGAATAATATATATTCCTCATGAAATTGCTTCTTAAGAATCAAAACATTCCTAGGCTTTCAATAAAGTGAACCATAAAACTGGTCTACTTCAGTAATTAATGATTCACATCCTTTGTCTTTTCATGACTCTAAAAGCATATTTTCTTAATATATACTAGTTTCTGGTGTGAATGAAAATGTAAGGTCCCAATTTTCCAGTTTCCTAATCATTTTGAATCTTTCCCTTTAGCACCACCTGGTGGGCGCATGATTTTCATGACAATTTAACATCTGCCTTCAATGTGTTTTAGTTGACCTTACTGAATTAATAATTCGTTGACTACCTCTTTTATCTTTTCATAGCTTGTAAGTGGAAAGATTTCTCTGTCAGAGATTTGGCTTTCCACAGACAGTATGGTTAGGGCCTTGGCTCTTCTCAGCTGTGTGTCTGTTTACAGTTATGCATCGCTTAATGATGGGGATACATTCTGAGAAATGTGTCATTAGGTGATTTCATCGTGTGAACATCATAGAGTGTACTTACACAAACCTAGATGGTATAGCCTACTACACGCCTAGGCTATATGGTACTAATCTTATGGGACCATCATGGTATATGCAATCTGTCGTTGACCAAAACGTCGTTAGGCAGTGCATGACTGTATTGTGTTCCTGACTCTTGTCAGACATTTTTAACATGTGGCCGTAATCCATTGTTTGTGAGTGCTAAGGCACAGTGGTGCCAGGTTGTAGCTAGTGCTAGATTGACAAGGAACTTTGGATAGTTTCCAAAGTTTCTGTCCAAGACTTGGTAATTTAGGCTGCTTGCCTGTTATTTCTCTATCCTCTGACTAAGAAATATAGTGGAAAAATTAGAGTTGGAAGAGATCTTAGGAATCATCTGGCCCCATGCCCACATTTTACAGGTGTTTAAGAGTAAAAAGCATGCAAACCACAGAAAAGTCCTTCTTGCTAAAAAATGCACCTCATGGGGGCCGGCCCTGTGGCTTGGTGGCTAAGTGCGCGTGCTCTGCTACTGGCGGCCCAGGTTCGGATCCTGGGCGTGCATTGATGCACCGCTTCTCCGACCATGCTGAGGCCGCGTCCCACATACAGCAACTAGAAGAATGTGTGACTATGACATACAACTATCTGCTGGGGCTTTGGGGAAAAAAAGGAGGAGGATTGGCCATAGATGTTAGCTCAGGGCTGATCTTCCTCACAAAAAATAAATAAATAAATAAATAAATAAAAATAAAATAAACTTTAAAAAATGCACCTCACAAATGGGCATTATCACCCAAGTCAAAGAGTAAGAACAATTAGCATCCACATTCCATTTCTAGAAAACAGGAGATGAACTAGGTGTGGTGTTCTTTGCTTTCCTCACTAAAAGGCTTTTGGCAGCTCATGCCAAGTGTAAAGGCTGCCTTACTTCTAAGATTGGTAGCCTGGCAGCCTGTGCATTCAAAGTATGGATCTTTTTCAACTTGGGCTGGGAGAGTCTGACTTGGCCCTGAGATTTGTGGTATGGCCTTTGTTAAGGGGTGTGGTCATGTGAGTTTCTGAGAGCATCCTGAATCTTGGCTAAATGGATTGTATTCCATTTAAGGAATTGATTAGCTTAAGTTCCCAAAGAGTTGAGTGTAAGGTGATCCATATGCAGAACATCACCGAAATGTGACTAGGGAGATGGAAGAGTAGAAAGAACATAGACACTTGAATTCAAATACCTGTTCCCTTACTTAACCAGCTGTATAACCTCGGGCAAATTACTTAACCTCTCTGAGACAACTTTGTTCCCATTCATAGTGCGGCAAGAGGATTAAGTGAGGTGCCATGTAAAAGCTCTTAGTTTAATTCCTGGCACAGTGCAGGGACTCAGTTCATTTCTTTCCCTTTCTACCTTCCCGCATTAAGGAGGTTGAAGATTTTCCTAATCTGTGAGTAAATATACATGTGTCTAAGATTGATTAATCTGAGATTTCCTGAGGATAGGGACAGAGAATAAAGTCAGAGGTCCTTTTCTGAAGGAAAATGTCTATTGTTCCATTTAGTATAGGCTTTCTTGAAAATATGTGGTTTTAACTGGGATACTTGTATTAGTTTAGAGTTCCTAGCTCAGAATCTTAGGATGGACCATCAAATTGGCTTAAAAAGGAACTATAGGGTGTAAAAGGGGTATATAAATTATTGTGAATATATTAGTTAGCATTCTTTATGTGTGCTGGGGAGTAAAGTGTCCTAAATAATAAAGGGAATTTATTTACTCATATTTAGGAAGGGCTTGATTCTGCAACTCCATATTTGCCACTCAGGATCTCACTTCTCTCATTCTTTCATTCAGGCTCCACTGACTTCCTCTTCTACCAAAGCTCCATGCTCTCCTCTCCAGGTCACAAAATGACAGTTGCACTTCCAGACTTCTCATGCCCTTACACCACCAAGGGGAAGAGAGGCCATCTCTCCTGTAGCTGCTATAGAAGAGAAAGAAAGCATCGCTTTCTCAGAGGGTCTCACAACCTGTCTCCTGACACTCACTGGCTCCATTTGGTTTATATGCTCATCCCTGAACGAGTCACTATAACTGGGGGGTGGAATGCCTTGATTGGCTGAAACCAGTCAAGGCCTATCCCTGGAGCAGGGATGGAATTAATCTTAAACAAACCACATGCTTAAGAATGGGAGAGTAAGGGTTTCCCAAAGGGCAGCTGGGATTCTTATTCCAAAAGGAGGGGAAAGTTGCTAAGCAGCAAACCGCAGTGATCTGCTTCAGCCGGTAATTCAAATTTTGAGCTGTGAATTAATAAAGCCTTTTGTTATGGTTGCAGGGATCATCCATGTATCATGTGGACTGGAGGCTGCAGGAGAATTCCAGTTTTGGTGTTCCATGCTGATGCTATTCTGACAAAGGACAACAATATTCGAGTAATTGGAGGTGGGTATGACCTCCCCACAGAGGGCAGGGCTGGGTGTGGCCCTGAGAACCTTGTCTTGCAGAAATTGATATCCCATATAGATAGAGAAAGGGCCTTGGTCATGAAAAAATCCACTGATTTGTTATGCTTGAAAGGATTAAGATTTCTTTGGTTGTTTTCTGCATATTAAATTTTTTTTTTTTTGTGAGGAAGATCAGCCCTGAGCTAACATCCATGCCAATCCTCCTCTTTCTCCTCTTTTTGCTGAGGAAGACCAGCTCTGAGCTAACATCTATTGCCAATGCTCCTTTTTTTTTCCCCAAAGCCCAAGTAGACAGTTGTATGTCATAGGTGCACATCCTTCTAGTTGCTGTATGTGGGACGCGGCCTCATCATGGCCGGAGAAGCGGTGGGTCGGTGCACGCCCAGGATCCGAACTTGGGCCGCCAGTAGCGGAGCGTGCACACTTAACTGCTAAGCCGTGGGGCTGGCGCTATTAAATTGTTTTTCCTCTCTGATTTTTTTTTTCAGAATTATGTGTACATGTATTTATTTATTGTTATTTTTTTAATTGTGATAAAGTACACATAAAATTTACCATTTTAACCATTTTAGAGTGTACGACTCAGTGGCATTTAGTACATTCACAGTGCTGTGCAACCATCACCACTGTCTAGTTCCAGAACATTTTCATCATCCCAAAAGTAAACCTGGTACCCAATAAGCAGTCACTACCCTTTCTCCCTTGTCCCCAGTACCTGGCAATCACTAATCTACTTTCTGTCTGTATGAATTTTCCTATTCCAGATATTTCATATATAGACCCATACAATATGTAGCCTTTTGTGTCTGGCTTCTCTCACTTAGCATAATGTTCTCAAGGCTTATCCATATTGTAGCATGTATCAGTACTTCATTCCTTTTTATGGCTGAATAATATCCCATTGTGTGGGTTTGCCACATTTTGTTTATCCATTCGTCAGTTGATGGATGGTTGTTTCTACCTTTTGGCTATTGTAAATAGTGCTGCTAAGAACATTCATAAACAAGGTTTTGTTTGAACACCTGTTTTCAATTTCTTTGTGTATATACCTAGGAATGGAGTTGCTAGGTTGTATGGTAATTCTATGTTTAACTTATTAAGGCACTTCCAGAGTTCCTTAACTGTCACTTAACTTATTAAGTGACTGCAGCGTTCCCACCAACAATGTATGCGAGTTCCAATTTCTCCACATCCTCACTAACAATTTTTATTTTCTGTTTTTTGATTATAGCTATGCTAGAGGGTGTGAAGTGGTCTCTTATGGTGGTTTTGATTTGTATTTCCTTAACGACTTGTAACAGTGAGCATCTTTTCATGTGCTTATTAGCTATTTGTATATCTTCTTTGGAGAAATGTCTATTCAAGGCTTTTCCTATTTTATAGTTGAGTTGCTTGTATTTTTCTTGTTGAGTTATGAGTTCTTTATACATTCTGGATGCAAGACCCTTATCAGATATATAACTTGTAAATAGTTTTTTCCATTCTGTGGTTTGTCTTTTCAGTCTCTTGATAACGTTCTTTCCTGAGCAAGTTTTTCATTTTGATGACGTCAGTTTATCTATTTTTTCTTTTGTTGCTTATGCTTTTGGTGTCATATCTAAGAAACCATTGCCTAACCCAAGGTCATGATCCCTATGCTTCTAAGAGTTTTATAGTTTAAGGTCTTATATTTAGAGCTAAATGGTCTTTGATCCATTTTGAGTTAATATTTTTATATAGTGTGAGATCATTCTTTTGCATGTGGATACCCAGTTGGATTAGTTGAGGAGACTGTTCTTTCCCTGTTGCGTAGTCTTGGCACTGTTGTTCAAAATCAGTTGACCACAGATGTATGGGTTTATTTCTGGACTCTTAATGTTCCATTGATCTCTAGTACATTTATCCTTATACCAGTGCCATATTGTTTTAATTACTGTACCTTTATACTAAGTTTTAAAATTGGGAAGTGTAAGCCTTCTAACTTTGTTCTTCTTTTTCAGAATTTTTTGGCTGTTCAGTGTCCCTTGCAATTCCATTGAATTTTAGGATCAGCTTTTCCACTTCTGTGAAAAAAGGCTGTTGGGATTTTGATAGGGAGTGCATTGAATCTGTAAATCACTTTTGAAAGTATTGCCATCTTAATGTTAAGTCTTCCAGTCCATGAATATAGGATGTCTTTCCATTTATTTGGGTCTCCTTTAATTTCTTTAGCAATGTTTTATATTTTTCGGTGTATAAGTTTTGGACCTGCTTGGTTAACTTTATTCCTAAATGTTTTATTCTTTTTGATGCTATGTATTATAAATGGAATTATTTTCTCAATTTCATTTTTGGATTGTTCATTGCCAGTGTGTAGAAATACAATTTATTTTTGTATATTGATCTTGTATCCTGAAACCTTGCTTAACTCATTTATTAATAAGCTCTAATAGTTTTTGTGTGTGTGTATTTTTTAGGATTGTCTACATATAAGATCATGTCATCTGGAAACAGAGATTTGACTTGTTCCTTTCCAACCTGGATGCTTTTTATTTCTTTTTCTTGCCTAGTTGCTCTGACTAGAACTTTCAGTACAATTTTGAATAGAAGTGGTGAAAGTGGGCATCTTTGTCTTGTTCCTGATCTTAGGGGGAAAGCTTTCAGTCTTTTACCATTCATTGTGTTAGCTGTGGGTTTTTCGTAAATGTCATTTATCATGCTGAGGAAGTTTTCTTCTCTTTCTTTGTTGAGTATTGTTATCATGCAAGGGTGTTGGACTTTGTCAGATGGTTTTTCTACATCAATTGAGATGATTCTCTGTTTTTTTTTCCCCTCATTCTGTTACTGTGGTATATTACATTGGTTGAGTTTTGTATGTTGAACCACCCTTGCATTCCTGAGATAAATCCCACTTGGTCATGGTGTATAATCATTTTAATATGCTGCTGGATTTGGTTTGCTAGTATTTTGTTGAGGATTTTTGCATCTATATCCGTAAGGGATAAATGGTCTGTCGTTTTCTTTTCTTGTGATGCCTTTATCTGGCTTTGGTATCAGGGTAATGCTGGCCTCCTAGAATGAGTTCCCTCCTCCTCTTTGGAAGATTTTGAGAAGGATTGGTAAGTGTTAATTTTTTTAATATTTGGTAGAATTCATCCAGTCCTAGCTTTTCTTTGTTGTGAGGTTTTTGATTACTGATTCAACCTCTACTTGTTATAGGTCTATTTGTATTTTATGTTTCTTATTGAGTCAGTTTTGGTAGTTTGTGTGTTTCTAGGATTTTGTTCATTTTATTTAGTTTACCTAATTTGTTGGCATGCAGTTGTTGGCAGTATTCTGTTATAAGGCAAGGTCAGTAGTAATGTCCCCACTCTCATTTCTGATTTTAGTAATTTGAATCTTTTCTCTTGTTTCTTAGTCAGGTGTGTCAGTTTTGATGATCATTTTCAAGAGCCAACTTTTTGTTTTGCTTATTTTCTCTATTGCTTTTCCATTCTCAATTTCATTTATCTCCACTCTTTGATTTTAAGCAGTGCTCTGAATCCTGAGGCTAGCCTATAATTATCTTCAAAGGTCACAGTACTATGGATCAGAACTGTCGTGTGACAATAGTGGAAAGACTCTATAAGTGGGTCATTGGTTCTGTACTGAGGTCATTGGTTCGAATCCCAGCTTTGGCGTTTACTAGCTGTGAGTCATGGGCAAATCACTTAAACTCTGTTAACCAATTTCATTATTAGTAAAATGGAGATAATAGCTACCTTGAGGCCTTGTGAGAATTAAAAGTGGGCACTCAGAACTTGTGCTGCTTACTTTACTTGTTGAACAGGATCTGCTCTACTTTGAAATGACTTTAATAAGCCAGGAGTCCAGAGGACTGGTGAGCACCTGCTTCTGGAATTTGAATCCTCCTCCCTCCCTAAGGGTCCTTGTGTTCTAATCCCCTCAGCAAGTTGCTAGGTTACCATTTAAAGGGACATGGTTCATTCATATTCTCTGAAGCCTAAGTAACTGAAGAATTGCTAACATTTGCTGAGAAACTCCCTCTAAATATGATTTGAATCAAAACGTGAAAGGTGGGTGAAGACAACAGAAGTAAATAATCCCCCCAGACATACTTCTTTTAATCCGCTTATCTGTCACATAAATGAATCTGTGTATTCCATGGCAATAGGCAGACCCTTTTTAGAATATTTAACATTTATTGGAAATTAGTATCCATCAATGTAGTCATCCCATTATTCAAGTAAGCACTGTTTTCTAGAACTTATAAGTCTTTGTTTTTCTCTTTTACATATTCTTGTGATTAAAGAATAGGCCACTAAACTTTTTTCTCAATCTCTCTGCTTTTAAATTTTCTGTATCTTTCCAATTCCTTTTAGGTTTAATAATTTTTTTCACCTTTTTTATGAAAAGAACACTTTGAGTGACTTTTGCTAGTTGCTGCCCTGATGTCTGAATTGTTGAACACTTGGTCTATTTTTTTTTTTTTTTTTTGGCTCTTTTAAATAGCTGACATAGATCTGCTCAGATCATAATCCTGTGGTGAAATCCCCTTGAGAAGTTTATCTGGGGCATTAGTTATCTTCTGTTGATCTTATAGTGTTAGAGGCCAACCTTGTTTTTTCTGTTATGTGTTAAATGTTTCATTGAATTCACTATTAATATGTTTGGTACAATATGATTTCATATGCTTTATTTGTGAAATATTCCAGGAATGTGTTTTTTCCTCACAATATCCATGTTTTTTTCAAAATAGTAAAATAGTATGGTCTTTAAACGTGTAAATGGGATTGCATTTTAGAGGCAACAAAGATGTTTTCAGTTTAAAGTAATCTTTTCCTAGAATGAAGTAGCATTTTATAATTTGCCTCTGAATGTGTTAGTTACCTAAGTTTCTATTTATATAGACTAGCACTGTCCAATATGTCCAAAATATGATGCAAGATATATATGTAAATTTTCCAGTAGCTTTATTAAAAAAAGTAAACAGAAATAGCTGAAATTAGTTTTAATAATATGTTTTATTTAGTCCAAAATATCATTTCCACATTTACTCAATATAGAAAAATCATTAAGATATTTTACATCCAGTATGTATTTTATATTTATAGTGCATCTCAGTATGGTGCAAAATTTACCCGGAAGTATTTGATCTGTATTTAGATTTCACAAATGTTACAGGTGAAAAAGTAAATTCGTATGCTCAAGTTGTTCCAAACAGATTTTCCAGTAACTGAATCGAGTATCAGTTTTTAAATATAAATTAAAGTTAAATAAAATTAAAAATTCAGTTCCTTTGTCACACTAGTCACATTTCAAGTGCTCACTGGTTAGTTACATGTGGCTAGTGACTCCATATTGAACAGTGCAGGCATAGACCTAATTTTCTGACAGTAAGGCAAAGCTACACTATGTTATCATTGAAGGGATTATTCTTGTATTCTAAAAGTCGAAAACATTAGTTTTCAGTTTACTTTCCCGTGCTATTTTAGACCAAACCCCTTAGGGCACCTTACCATTCCCCAGGTGCTTCTGTGCTGACAGTTAGATTATTGGTTCCTTGTTTTTATTTGCTCTCTATGGTCAGTCCTGGAACTTGCCAGGGGTCCTAGCACTTCAGGTTGTCTCCTGAGAGACATGTAAGTGATTGGAGAAGAGGAAATTCTACCATCTCATGGTGGAATTGATGCAATTTGGGTTCAGAGGCTCAGCTGTCAGAGGTTTGGGCAGTTTGCTAGTAGCCAGGGAGGATGAAGGCCTCTTGTTTTTATATGGAAGAAAACATGGACAAAATGATTCTTTCTTGGGCAGTTGGGCAGGTTCAGTTTACAGCTGCAAGTCTCCATTTGACTCTTGCTGTGGGAGAGAAAACCTAGGTTGCCAGTTTTTTCAAGAGAAGCCCAGAAATCTAGATTTTTATATGAATTCTTTCAATTTTAAAAAGTTAGCAACTAGTTCAATTTTATGTTTAAAACACCACGAGGAACGAACCAACCGTGTTTGCAGGCTGGATTTGGCCCTTGGATCACCAGTTTATAACCTCTGTTCTTACATATACTGGTAATCAGCATTCTTGGACTCAGAACGTGCGTGTGAGTTATAATCCCCAGCAGTCACCATTGCTTTATATCATTCCACCCGCCTCTCTTGCGCTCCCCTTTTGGAACATGTTCAGTGTATCTGAGTTGGGTTATAGTTAGTTGGTGTGGATTACAAGTAATTGGTTACTGCTTACTACTTACATACTGTGAGAATCAGATCTGCCACTGAATGCAGTGATGACTGCATTTTTCTTCTATATTAGGAGAAGTAGAAAGAGTATTAATAGCATTTTTATTTTTTAATTTGCTATATAAAATGTATAATTTACTATGTATGATACTATGTATTAATAGCTATTTTACTAAGTATTTACTTTTTTACTGTATGAAAAATTTTACTATGTATCAACAAGTGTCTAAAAGTTTTACAGTATTAACTGACTTAATGCTCACAACTACCCATGAGATATGTACCTTTGTTATCACCCCTGTTTTACAGGTGAGGAAATTGAGCCTACAGAAATTAAATAACATATTCAAGATGACAGGCAGGAAGTAGTAAAGGCAGGATTTGAACCCTGGCAGTTTGGCTCCAGAGACATACTCCTCCTCTTATTACTCCCCCGTCTGCCCCAGTCCCCACATAATCGTTCTCTGTTTTTCCACACACGTTACTGATCACCTTTCCCGTGGCTGGCATTGCGGAGCCAGCACTGCAGAACAGGCACAGAGCCGGACGTAGTCCTGGTCTCCAGCAGTTAAGGATGCTTTGGCTTTTGCCTGTGCAAAAATAGAGGTGTCAGTGATGACTGTTATCATAAGAAAAAGACTCGATTTTTTTCTTTCATTTTCTAAACATTTTACTTAGAAAAATTAAAAACCTCCAACAAGTTGTAAGAATACTACAATGAATGCATGTATACTCTTTCCCTAGATTCACCAATTATTAATATTTTGCCCTATTTGCTTCTCTGTCTCTCTCTCTGAAACATTTGAGAATTAGTTCAAATGCTTCACACCTAAATACTTTATTCAGTATGTATCTCCTAAGAACAAGGACATCCTGTCTAACCACAGTACAGTGATGGCCCTCAGGAAGTCTGTCATTGGTAAGACACTCTTATCTAATATACAATTCCTATGCAGATTTTTCCAATTGTCCCCACTTTATAGCTGGTTTTTTTTTTTTTCCCCCAAATCTGGGATCCAATCAAAGAGTGCATTTAGTTTTAGTCTCCTTTAATCTAAAACCATTTACTAGAATTTTTTTGTCTTTCATGACATTGACATTTTCAAAGATTCCAGGCTAGCTCCTCTGCAGATGTCCTCAAGTTTGGGCTTGTCAGATTGTTTCCACATGTTCAGATTCAGGTTAAAAAAATTTGCAGGAATATCACTTAGTGAAGTTGTGTCTTTCTCAGTGTATCACATTAGGAAGCATGTGGTGTCATTATATTGCATTGTTGGTGTTGGCAACTTTGATCATTTGATGAAGATAGTGTTCACTACATAGCTTCATTGTAGAGGTAACTTTCTTCTTTCTTATAAGCATTCTCTGGAGTGATATTTTAAGATGTATGAGTATCCTCTTCCCCAATAGTCTCTAACCCATTGGTATCCATTGATTCTTGTCTTGAGTTGCTTACTCTTATGGTTTTTATAAAATGGTGATTTTCTATTTCTGTCTTTCCTTTTACATTTATTGGCTGGCTTTTCTGTAAAGAAGAGCTTTCCCTTCTATGGTAGGCAGGATAATGGTCCCCCAAAGATGTCCACCTCCTAATCCCCAGAACCTGTGAAAATATTACCTGACCTAGCAAAGGGGAATTGAGGAATTCTATTGTAGATGGAATTAAGGTTGCTGATTAGCTGACCTTAAGATAAAGAGATTCTCCAAGTGGGCCCAGTATAAGCATAAGAGTCCTTTAAAGTAGAAGGAGGAGGCAGAAGAGGAGTCAGACTGATGCGATGTGAGAAGGACTAGAACCATCATTGCTGGCTTTGAAGATAGGGGAAGGAGACTACAAACCAAGAAATGGGGGCGGCCTCTAGAAGATGGAAAAGGAAAGGAAATGGACCCTACCCAGAGCCTATATAGAAAGGAGCACAGGCTTGTTGATGCCTCGATGAGACTCATCTCAGACTTCTGACCTGCAGAACTATAAGACAATACATTTGTGTTGTTTAAGCCGCTAAGTGTGTGGTAATTTGTGTTAGCAGCAATAGAAAACCAGTATACCTTCTCACCTTCTTATCAGTGTGGATTCATGGATTCTTTTCTTTTTTTATGAGTGAGTTATAAATCTATCTCTGTCATTATTCATTTTTATATTCAAAATTGTCTCAAATTTGGCCATTGGGAGCCCCTTCAAGATCCTTGTGACATGTTCCCAATCAGTTTTTGAGCACTTTCTCTTTTTTTGGCATAGTGAGATATTCCAGGCCTATCTTGTGGTTTCCTTCCCAACTTGGAATCAGAACACAAACTCTTAAGCAGTGCACCATATTGCTTCTTATGTTATACTCTACACCGAAGTGACCACGTATGACTCTGTGCCGTTTTTCTTATAACAATATTGCGAAGACAACATAATAGTGATTGATCATTGGGAAAACCCTGTAACTGGGCTTTAAAAGTTTGCCACAAGAATGAGAACTATGGCGTGTCTGGCCTTTCCATTCCAGTCCTCCTGTGTCTGCTTCGCAAGGCGTTCCTGCCAGGGCTGGGCAAGTAGTAGCAGGGATTTGTGAATATTTTCACATAAATGCATAAAAATCAATGCTTATCTTTGTAGAGGCTGAATTTTGTCCTAGGGTCTGTCCGTAAGTTTCTGTGTTATACTCATTCGGAAATTGTTCAATACACAGTCCTTTAAAAAAATTGTTCTGTAGAATTCTTAGCTAACTTTTCAATAATTTGTAGTGATGCATAGAAAGAAATTGAATTTAATGGGCCAGATTAAATGTTAGTCTTTGGGGATATATAGACATTTCACATGATTTAGCTTTTCCTTTTAGACAAGGGTCACAAGCACAGAATGCTTACAGGGGCCTGGCAGGAAATATGAATGAGTGAAGCAGGCTGGGTGGGGACTGTGCTGAACTGGACAGTGCAGGCCTGTCCTAAAGGGAGCACTTGCACTTCTCCAGTTGACTCTTGCCATGCCAGAGAGAGAGAGCCCAGGGTTGCCAGGGTTCTCAAGAGTAGCCCAGAAAACTAGATTTTTATATGAATTCCTCCAATTTCTAAAGGTTAACAATTAATTCAATTTTATTTTAAAGCACAATGAAAAACCATTCCTGCAGATTGGTTTTGGCCCTCGGGTCGTCAGTTTATAACCTCTGGTCTAAGATATGCTGGTAACCAGCATTGTTGCGCACACAGGGCTATCTGGAGGGGTTCTTAACCTTTTTGGTGCAGTAGACCCTGTGGGCAGGGTGGAGAAGCCTATGGGTCTCTTCTCAGAATAATGTTTTTTAAGTGTATTAAAAAAATACATATAACTACAAAGAAAATCAATTATATTGCAATACAGCTACCAAAATATTTTTTAAAAACCAAATTTGTGGTAGATATGCTTTTTTATGAGTGCATTAAATAACATGATCTGGTGGTTAGGTCTGTTAACTCCTATAATTTTTAAATACTGTGAGAATAGTGATATTTTGAGCTAACTGTAACCATTGTAAAATAATATTAAAATGCCTGATATCTATTGGTGGCAGGTCACGGGTACTGCTAATACTACTCTGCTTTGTTGCCTACACTCCTAGTTGAAGGTCATGTTAAATTTCAACTAGAAATTAGTGAAAACAGAGATGTCATTTTTCCCCCATCCATATTTAGTAACCCCCAACGAATCTCAGGTCAAGAAACGTTGGTCCAAAATAATCCACAACCTACTTAAGGTTAGGATTATTTTTATTATTATCATTATTATTACTACACTGCATAAGAGAAGCAGTGTAGTGTTATTGAGTATAATTAAGCAAGCCACCCTCTTACGGTTTATATCTGTCTCTACAGTTAACTTTCTGCTTACTGAACTTGATTTATGTTTTTCTTTAGAACGTTATCATTTGTCTTACAAGATTGTACGAACAGACAGTCGCCTGGTGCGCAGCATTCTGACAGCCCATGGATTTCATGAAGTAAGCTCATTTTTACTGCCTTACCTGATGTGCTCAGAAGCTGAAAAACCTAGCCACCTGGCTACCAATTAACAGGGCCAGCTCAAGAAAGTACATGGGACCAGTGCTTAGTGATGATGCAGAACTTGGATTGAATTTCTGAGTGGCTTTACCAGTTTCTTCTTGAAATACCTGGAAAACATTTTCACACGATTATTTTTTTGGCAAAAACTCACTTTATTTTTCTTGCTATGTTTTTTTTTTTTGGTGAGGAAGAGTCACTCTGAGCTAACATCTGTTGCCAATCTTCCTCTTTTTTGCTTGAGGAACATTCACCCTGAGCTGACATTTGTGCTAGTCTTCCTCTATTTTGTATGTGGGTCGCCCCTACAGCATGGCTTGACACGTGGTGTAGGTCTGTGTCCAGGATCCGAACCTGTGAACCCAGGCCCACGCCCAAGCAGAATGTGCCATACTTAACCACTACGTCACAGGGCCGGCCCCTCTTGCTATGTTTTTAAGCTTGGGCTAGAGGCAGAGTTGCCTATAAGAAGTTGTCTGATACCCAATTAAGGTTCTTTGATTGCAGGCAACAGAAATAGACTCTGTCTAACTTAAACCAGAGGAATTTATAGGAAAGGTGTGCGCAAGATGGCTAGTGGAATCAGAGGAATAGCTGAAAAGGGAGGCCTTTGGAAGGAGAGAGACTGGGACAGCCCCAGCGATCTGGGAACAGGAATCTTCAGGGCCATCTCCTCAAGGCACTTCCACTGCTGTGGAAGTGACTTGACTCCATTCATTGTCCTTGTGCCTGTCTCTGCTCACGAATAACATTCTAGGGGGCCGGCCCGGTGGCACAAGCGGTTAAGTGCATGTGCTCCACTGCGGCGGCCTGGGGTTCGCTCGTTCGGATCCCGGGCGCACAGCGATGCACTGCTTGGCAGGCCATGCTGTGGTGGCGTCCCATATAAAGTGGAGGAAGATGGGCATGGGTGTTAGCCCAGGGCCAGTCTTCTCAGCAAAAAAAGAGGAGGATTGGCAGATGTTAGCACAGGGCTGATCTTCCTCACAGAAAAAAAAAAAAAAGAATAACATTCTGGAGATAGAGTGACTGGCCCAGCTTGGATCATGGATTCACTTCTTGGGGGAAGAGAGACGTGGGTGATTGGTAGGTCCTTTAAAACCAAGGAATATGTTATTCCCCCTCAAAATTGGGAAAATTGGCATGTTGACATCAAAAGGGACAGTCAAAAATGCTGGACAGTCTTCCACTGTAGATGTTTTGAGACAATTGATAAAAGTCTAGTTGCTAGCTCCTTATCTTAGGTTGAGATCAGAAGTAGATGTTTTGAGGAAGTTCTGATACCAGTGTATATCCTGTCTTATTGCTGTTTTATCTCCAGGGCTCAAAAGGGTACCTATCATGTAATAGGCATAGAGTACATAATTATTGAATGAATGGACAAATGAATTCTTATGAATGAATGAATGATTCTGAGTTGGTTTGCTGCTATAAGGCTTTAGTTCTGATCAGTACTTTATACCCAGCATCTGCAAGGACATAAGGGCAATCTGAGAAGGGAGTTTTGGGGTTGCGCCCTCTTCTCATACTTTGATATGCAAGAATATTAAGAGACATCATGGACTTCTGTAGGAGGGTTAATTTATTCTACTTTTTGCATCTGGCATTTGCCCAACTCTCCCATTCTTTAAACTTGATTATCCTCATGTTCTGTATACCCCTCTTTTGTCTTACTAGGCTCACATACTAACTGGGCCACCTCTGTGAGTACTCTGTGGATGAAAAATCTCTATGGCCATCACTCTTCTTGAAGAGACGCTGTCTCTCATGTTTTTTGTCTTGTCTTTTTATATGCCATCAGGTTCACCCAAGCAGCACTGACTATAACCTAATGTGGACAGGATCCCACCTGAAGCCCTTCTTACTTCGTACCCTCTCTGAAGCACAAAAGGTTAATCACTTTCCCAGGTAATGCTCTTGTTGCTATTTTGCTCCATTTAAAGGTACCTGACATTGGGCATGTAGCCAGCAGAGATAATTAATGTCCTTAAAAAAAAAGTCTGTGATATAGGGCAGCAGTCTGCAAATCAAACCGGGGTGTTTATATCCCTAAGCATATATCAAGCCTTTCCAAGGACTGTGTAGATATGGATAGTTTTAAAGACTCTTTCTAAGATTGCAAATCCCATAGGTTCTCTTTCCTACAATTGAGCTGCTTGAGAGCCCCTCATGTGGACAGGTTCTCCCTTCTCACCTCATTTTTTACAGTTACTGTTTTTCCCCTTTATAAAAGAATGGCCCAGCTAGACTCTTACTATGGTACCTTGTCCTTATGTGTAAAAATTTCCAGAGTTCCAAACAAAGGTACAAAAAAATTGGTATTTAATTGAATTCTAGTATGCATTGAATTCTTTTTGCATGATAAGGATTTCCATTTCTTTGCTTTTAACAGAATTGAAGGAGGACATAATCAAGTTGTCACTGATAGATCATTAAATATAATTTTTAATGATAGATCATCGTGTGACTTCTGACACATAATTAGGAAGGAGTTCAGAGAATTGAGTGTCATTGCTATAGAAAACTCCTTCCAGTTGCCGTTGTTAATGGCAGCCGAGAGAGGCAATATGGCCTCGTGATTAGAAGCACAGGCTCTGGAGCCAACTGCCTGGGCCCAGATTGCAGCTCTGCTGAGTGACCTTGAGCAAATGACCTTCCTGAGTGTCAGTTTCCTCATTGGTAAAAAGAAGGTACTAATGACACACATTTCATAGGATGGTTGTGAGGATTTAATATATCAGGATCCAAAGTACTTAGAACAGTGTGTTCCTGTCACATAGTAAAGACTATGTAAGTTAGCTATTATTTTTGTGACCAAGGTTTCTTAGTGTTTACATCTATGAAAAAGAAGATAGGAATAAAATTGATGCCGAAACCCTGGTTCTTCTAGCCAGTAAGGAATGCTCGACCATGAAGAGGTACATGGTTACATTTTATTTTATTTTCAGGACTTACACCCCAGTTACTCACTTACGCCAAGTTTTATTTTCTGTTACCTCATATACTTTCCTCATTTCCGTGAGGAATGAAAGGCACTTCCTTGATTTTTCAATACTACTGTCTTATTCCTAGGCACTGTGTATAAATACCTGTCTCTATTGTCAAATAGTTTCTTCATAATCTTGGATAAATGTGTGTTTTGAGTCTTCATTACAAGTTCCAGTTTTATTTTATGTCTGAGCTTCATTTGCAGAAAGTAATTTAAACCTTATTTTCGGGCCGGCCCTGTGGCTTAGCGGTTAAGTGCGTGCGCTCTGCTACTGGCAGCCCGGGTTCGGATCCCGGGCGCGCACTGACGCACCGCTTCTCCGGCCATGCTGAGGCCGCGTCCCACATACAGCAACTAGAAGGATGTGCAGCTATGACGTACAACTATCTACTGGGGCTTTGGGGGAAACAAAGGAGGAGGATTGGCAATAGATGTTAGCTCAGAGCCGGTCTTCCTCAGCAAAAAGAGGAGGATTAGCATGGATGTTAGCTCAGGGCTGATCTTTCTCACAAAAAAAACCCCAAAAAACAAAAAAACCTTATTTTCTTCCTTACTGCCTGGAAGATGTAGATTTGGTTTTCTAAATGTGTGACTGGTTGCTTGAAGTGAATCAGATGCATCTACTTTAAATAGGCATTTAAACAGTCTTTAAATAGCCCACACTAGAGTCTGCATTCCTAATTCATGATAGTAGTTATTATTTATTTCAGTAGTGTTTGAAATATTCCTGTAGGTGTATGAGAATTCCATCTCAATTTGGACTCTGTCAGTATTAATAAATTCTAACCCCGTGTTTTCTTGATTACTCTTTGAATGTGTTGTATGTTTGAGAAATTAATAATCAGTTACCTGAGAAACAATACAAAAAATAAACAAATGGGACTACATTAAACTAAAAAGCTTCTGCACAGCAAAGGAAACCATCAACAAAATGAAAAGACAACCTAACAATTGGGAGAAGATATTTGCAAACCATACATCTGATAAGGGCTTAATCTCCAAAATATATAAAGAACTCATGCATCTCAACAACAAAAAAGCTACCAACCCAATTAAAAAATGGGCACAAGACCTGAACAGACATTTCTCCAAAGAAGATATACAGATGGCCAACAGACACATGGAAAGATGTTCAAAATCATTAACTATCAGGGAAATGCAAATCAAAACTACAATGAGATATCACCTCACGCCAGTCAGAATGGCTATAATTAACAAGACAGGAAACAACATGTGTTGGAGAGGATGTGGAGAGAAGGGAACTCTCATACACTGCTGGTGGGAGTGCAAACTGGTGCAGCCACTATGGAAAACAGTATGGAGATTCCTCAAAAAATCAAGGATAGAACTACCATATGATCCAGCTATTCCACTGCTGGGTATTTATCCAAAGAACTTGAAAACACCAATGCGTAAAGATACATGCACCCCTGTGTTCATTGCAGTGTTATTCACAATAGCCAAGACTTGGAAGCAACCTAAGTGCCCATCAAGGGACGAATGGATAAAGAAGCTGTGGTATATATACACAATGGAATACTACTCAGCCATAAGAAACGATGAAATCCAGCCATTTGTGACAACATGGATGGACATTGAGGGTATTATGCAAAGTGAAATAAGTCAGAGGGAGAAGGTCAAATACCGTATGATTTCCTTCATTAAGTAGTAGATAATAACAACAATAAACAAACACATAGAGACAGAGATTGGATTGGTGGTTACCAGAGGGGAAGTGGGGAGAGAGGAGGGCGAAAGGGATAATTCGGCACATGTGTGTGGTGATGGGTTGTAGTTAGTATTTGGGTGGTGAACATGATGTAATCTATGCAGAAATAGAAGTATAACGATGTACACCTGAAACTTATACAATGTTATAAACCAATGTTACTGCAATAAACAACAAATTAAAAAAAAAAAAAAGACAGAATAATCAGTTACCTAAATGCATACACTTTGTGGCTTCTGCTACTATATCTCTCCTTTTTCAATCCAAAGACTTCTAACTCACATGCAAGAGGAATTCTAACACTTAAAATGTTTCCATGTTTTTGTGAACTCTTTCTTAATATAATTTTTTAACTTTTTATTTTTAGTAATTGTAGACTTATAGAAAAGTTGCAAAAATAATGTAGTTACTATGTATCCTTTACCCAGTTCTCCTAATGTTAACATCAGTTATGATCATAGTATAATTATCAAAATGGAGAAATTTACATTGGTATAATGTACATTTTAACCAGAATTTATAATATTTATGGTGTTTTGATGAATTGTGTACTATAATACTTGCATTGATAATCAGTCCAATATAAACAGTTAAAGACTTATGATCACAGGAAATTTAAAAATATTACATATTAATTCATATGCATATTTTTGTTGTAGAGAAGGTATGATAGGATGTGAAAAACTTATGAGCATTAAATATGTTCTATTAGGCTAAGCTGTTCTTTGGAGGAAATAGAATGGAAAAAGTAAAAATAAGAGTGATTGGGGGGATAATGTCTTGGTGGGAGTTTGGGGGAGGCTTCTGGCTTGCTGGGAATGTTCTATACTCAGTCTGTGTGTGTTCACTTGGTGTGTTCACTTTGTAAAAATTCTTCATGCTCTGCACTAGTGGTGATTTGTGTGCTTTTCTGTATATATGTTAACTTCAGTAAAAAGTATATTTAAAAAAGTGAAAAATTTACTGACAAAAAAGAGCTTTTTCTTTAGTAACATTTTTTAAATGTATGGTGGCTAGTGAATCCTGATGTTATTTAGGTTCCCTTGAATATACTTAAAACCGTAGTGTTACAGTTATATTTTAAAATAATATTTGCCGTTCATTGGATCCTTTGGAACAATTTCAATTTATGATGAAAAATCTTAGATGCCGACTAAAATGATATATAGTCTCCCAAAATTTGTATAGGGTATATACCAAGCAAAACAGTTTTGAGACCACTAAAAACTGGACATCTGTAGGAGAATGTGTTCTTCTTCTTATCCTTTGGTTCGGTGTTTCTAATTCCTTAATGATAAGAATCACCGAGGGTACTTTTTAAAAATATACATTCACAGGTCCCATTGCAGATTCATGGAATCACCATCCCAGGGAAGATGTGTGTTTAAAAAACACCTTCTATGTGCTTAATCTTTCTAAGTAAATATACACCTAGAAAGCTATATATTTTAAAACCTCTAGATACCTGTGGCATATATATATTAAAAAGCAATGTATATCCACCTAGTTTGGAGACTGTGAAACTAGAGTAAATGAGTGTTATAGAGTGGCCTCTGGACCACCTGTACCAAATCACCTGAGGTACTTGTTTAAAATGCAGAATCCTAGACGTCATCCCAGAACTTTGAGAGCTGGGGCCAGGAACGTGCATTTTAAAGAAACTCTCTAGGTGATTCTTATGTACACTAAAATTTAATACCTATGCTCTAGATTTCTCAAGAGGACAGTGGATAAGAAAGAAGTATTTGTAATACCTGGATTTGGCAAAGCAACCTTTGAATTTAAGAAATCATAATAAAAAATTTGAACTGAGGAACAGATAGAGTAAGTTTTTAACGGTTACAACAAAGATTCTTCAATGGTTTTTATTTTATTTTATTTTTGTGTGTGTGTGTGTGAGAAAGATTAGCCCTGAGCTAACATCAGATGCCAATCTACCTCTTTTTGCTGAGGCAGATTGGCCCTGGGCTAACATCTGTGCCCACCTTCCTCTACTTTATATGGGACGCCACCACAGCATGGCTTGACAAGCGGGCATCGGTGCGCGCCTGGGATCCGAACCTGCGAACCCCAGGCCGTCGAAGCAGAGAGTGCAAACTTAACCACTACACCACTGGGCTGGCCCCCCTTAGATGGTTTTTAAATGGTGGCATAAACCATAGACTCATGAGTCCAGTTGAGGCTAACTGAGGTGCCTTTTTGTAGTATGCCAGAATACACTCCCCAATAGGCAGCAATGATTGCCCTGAATTTTAAGGTGATCATATCCTTTGTTTTCTTTAAAATTTTACCTCTTATATATCCATATCTCAATGATGTAGTTTAGTTGTCAGTGGGATTCTTAACCTAGTAATCTGGGACTTGACTACAGTGGGATCATTGCAGTCTAAAATTAAGATCTGTCTTGGGCACTATGCAGGTGAAACATATCAGACCATTGGTACTTATACTAATGGTACAAGTTCCATGTAGGTATCTGAGAGGTTGTGCAATTATTGCTGTGGTGTTAGGTCTATATATATGGATAAAGTGGCCACATGTTTTATTTTCCTGGACAGTCCTGTTTTCCAAGATACTAACCTTTCTTTCTAAAAACAAATTAATAAAATTTCTCAGAAATTCTGATATTTTAGTATCTTAATCGGTCTGCATCTACACTTGGGATTAACTGAGAAATTTTTTGTCAGGCCATATATCTCAGAAGGTCACATCCTCTGGATACCTGTGGCATAAAAATTCCCAGAATGCTTTGGATTTGGAACTTGTTAGTTGATATACTAGTGTTTTTTCATTATTTGGGTAATCCAGATTTTTTGGTACTATTAATGAATTATGATTCAATTAAAATAAAGCACATAGGGCCGGCCCCGTGGCTTAGTGGTTAAGTGCGCGCGCTCCGCTACTGGTGGCCGGGGTTCGGATCCCGGGCGCTTACCAACGCACCGCTTCTCCGGCCATGCTGAGGCCGCGTCCCACATACAGCAACTAGAAGGATGTGCAGCTATGACATACAACTATCTACTCGGGCTTTGGGGGAAAAAATAAATAAATAAAAGATTTTAAAATAAAGCACATAGTGTTCCTAAAATATTTCATAATTGTTTGTAGTGGTGAATAGTCACAGACTGTTCATGAAGCTTTATGAGACTAGAATTTATTTGATGTATTTACTTTCTGGACCCTCTAAATTTGAGTATATTTATCAAAAGTCAAACTTAGAACACAGTCTTTTCTTGTTTGTGTATATTTGAAGTCTATTTTATAATATATTTTATACTTATAAATCAAATTTAAAAAGCCGATTTGGCAAGAAGAATCATAGACTTAAATGTAAAACCTAAAACTAAATCTTCTAGAAGAAAACATTTAGAAAATTTTTATGACCTTGGATTAGGTAAAGATTTCTTAGATATAACAATAAAAGCACAATCTATAAGAGAAAAAAAATTGATAAATTGGACTTCATCAAAATTTAAAATGTCTGTTCTTTGAAAGACACTGTTAAGAAAATGAAAAGACAAGCCCTAGACTGGGAGAAAATATTTGCAAAACATATATCTGATAAGGAATTTGTATCCAGAATATACAGTAACTCTTGAAACTAAATGATAAAGGAACAATCTTATTTTTCAAAATGGGCAAAATATTTGAACAGATACTTCACCAAAGACCATATATGGACATGACAAGTTGTTCAACATCGGTAGTCTTTAGCAGAATGCAAATTAAAACCACATGAGGTGTTACTACATAGCTATTAGAATGGCTAAAAACAAAGCAAAAAACCAGGCAATGCCAAGTGCTGATCAGGATGCAGTGCAACTGGAACACTGAAACCTTGCCGGTGGGAATTGCAAAATGGTACAGCCACTTTAGATAACAATTTGGTCATTGCTTGTAAAGTTAAACATATACTTGTGGTTTTAAAATGTGTCCACAAATTCCTTGACATTGCCTTCAAAAGGTTGAGCCTAATTCTCTGTTTTTGAATGTGGGCTAGACTTAGTGACTTACTGCTAACGAATATAATGGCAGAAGTGATGGTAAGTTACTTCTGAGACTACGTCATAAAAGACTTTGCAGCTTCTTTCTTGCTCTGTTTCTCTCTTGGATCACTTGATGTGGGAGAAACCACCTGTCATGTCATAAAGACACTCAATTAGCCTTATGGAAAAATTCACATGGGGAGGAACTGAGGCTTCCTGCCAACAGCCAGCCCCCTATGAGTGAGCATCTGGAAGGTGGGTCCTCCAGCCCCAGTCAAGCCTGATGACTGCCACCCTGGCCAACATCTTGACTGTAACCTCAGGACAAGAAGAGCTACCAAGACAGAACTACCACTGCTACAGTGGACAGCTCTGCCACTCCTGTGTTCCTGACCCACAGAAACTGTGTGAGATAAAAAATATTTATTATTATTTTAAGCTATTATGTTTTGGGGTAATTTATTATGCAGCAATAATAGATAGCTAATACAACTTACTAAACAATCTTATTAAACCCAGCAATCCTACTCCTAGAGGGATGAAAACTTACGTTCACAAAAAACTTACAAAAATTTATATTCATATAAAACCTGTACACAAATGCTTATAGCGACTTTATTCATAATCTTCAAAAACTAGAAACAGCTCTTTTGTCGTTTAACTGGAGGATGGATAAACAAACCGCGTACACCCAAACAATGGATACTACTGAGCCGTAAAAAGGAATGAAATACATACATGCAACATAAATCTCAACTGTGTTATGCTCAGTGAAAGAAGCCAGTCTCAAAAGGATACATACCATATGATTCCATTTATTTGACTTCCTGAAAAAGGCAAAATTATAGGGACAGAAAACAGAGGAATGTTTGCCAGGGCCTGGAGGTGATTGGCAGGGTTGACTACAAAGGGACTTAGGGTAACTTTTTGGGATGTTAGAACTGTTCTATACCTTGATGTTGGTGGTGGTTACCTAATTGTATGTGTTTGTTCAAACTCATAGACTTATACACTGAAAAGGGTAGATTTTACTGTACGTAAATTATACCTTAATGAATAAATCTTACCTAAGAAATCCATTTCATGAAAATGATTAATAAACTTTTGAGCTTGACAAAGGGATAGATTTGGGATATAATACTATCCCAAGTAACTGCTCTAGAACTGTAAACTATAAACTTTTTAGAATATGGTAACACAGGAAAACCTCTGAGTCATGGTTTACTGAAATGGGAATACTTTTATGATTTTTAGGTCGTATGAACTAACCCGGAAGGACCGACTGTACAAAAACATCATTCGAATGCAGCATACGCATGGATTCAAGGCTTTCCACATCCTGCCTCAGACCTTCCTGCTGCCGGCTGAGTATGCGGAATTCTGTAGTAAGTGCTTGACTGAGAACGCCCCCATCCCCACAACTGAACTCGGGGCAGACTTACCCCAAGGGCTGCCTCAGTCAGTAACCAATCAGGGCTTTTCAAATCCTTAAAAAATTGTGTTTCTTTAGTAAAACAGCTGCAGAGATAACTTTAAAACTGTTTTTATTCTGATTGTGTACCTGTGTGTTTATTCTTAGCAAGCTTGTCGGTATCATTCATGTAAGGACACATTAGTGTCATATACATGTTCCCCTGTCTTGTACAAAAAGTGTCTTCTCCATTGACCACAGTTAGTGCCTATGTAAAGATGTATGTACTTCTGCATTTGAACTACATATGCTTCCTTTTTGGTGTCTCTTTTCCCCTTGCCATTTAAGCAATATTCCTGTCACCTTGATTTCTGGACTTGTGTGACGTATGTTCTTTGGGGTACAAGTATCGTGCATCTTTTGGTGTTAGAGTGTGAAGGTACAAATTAGTCACGCTCTCTCTCCTTGGTGTTCAGACTAGTTGAAAAATACACATGGGAGCTAAATAGGGATCTAAATGTCAGCTGTACTGCTGGTAAAGCCAGAGAGGAGCACATGGCCTGCATCTGAGTCTCAGTGGGCTTCTTATTTCTTTTGCCTTGAAGTGAACTTACCTCCCCCACTCCAGGTAGAGGAGATGGGTTATTTCAGGTTTTCCTCCATGGGGTCAGAGCCTGACTCAGTGGGCTTAGTATATAGGAGAGGCATGAGTACAGAGGAGGTTTGAAGTAGGTCTTTGTGAGAGTCTAAATAGTAATAATCATAATAGTTAACACTTAATGAATATTTCCTTTCTGTTAGGCTGTCTTCTAAGTGGCATCTATCCTCTGAGTTATGTACTATTATTGTTCCCAGTTTTACAGGTGAGGAGACGGAGGTACAGAGAGCTTAAGAAACTTCCATAAGTTATGCAGCTAGCAAGTGGTGGAATTAGGGTTCAAACCTGGCAGTTTGGCTTCAGAGGCCATGCTCTTCACCACTGTGGTTTATTGCTAAAGACACTGGGCAGTATGCGCGTAATGACCATTTCTCAATATCACCAATGAGAGAAGTCACCTCTGTGAAGAGGATCAGGTATGACATACAG
This sequence comes from Ceratotherium simum simum, assembly GCF_057802395.1. Lineage (NCBI taxonomy): Eukaryota > Metazoa > Chordata > Mammalia > Perissodactyla > Rhinocerotidae > Ceratotherium > Ceratotherium simum. Next base: position 27,859,570 of record NC_141923.1, on the reverse strand, counting down.
AGTGGAGAGACATATCGATAGTGCTCTTCTCAGTAAGTCCAAGAGAGACTATTCCTGTTTTATGGGTAGAGGAAGAGAAAGTTCTCTCTAGACTTCCTGACTTTTAATTCTTTTTTTTTTTTTTTTTTTTTTGTGAGGGAGATCAGACCTGAGCTAACATCCGTGCTAATCCTCCTCTTTTTGCTGAGGAAGACCGGCTCTGAGCTAACATCTATTGCCAATCCTCCTCCTTTTTTTCTTCCCCAAAGCCCCAGTAGATAGTTGTAGGTCATAGTTGCACATCCTTCTAGTTGCTGTACGTGGGGTGTGGCCTCAGCATGGCCAGAGAAGCAGTGCGTCGGTGCGTGCCCGAACCTGGGCCGCCAGCAGCGGAGCATGCGCACTTACTGACTTTTAATTCTTTTAACCTGTTGGACTTAACAGTCTGGTCGTCACCAGTGGGCTATTCATGCTCTGGGACTTTCATCATCAGGGACAGTTATCAGGATCTCCTGCTTCCACCTTGGTGAGGCCATTTCTCTGATAGCACTAGTGGCTCCAGCTGGGACCATTGGTTGGCTGTTCATGTTCTTTTTTTTTGTGAGGAAGATCAGCCCTGAGCTAACATCCATGCCAGTCCTCCTTTTTTTTGCTGAGGAAGACTGGCCCTGAGCTAACATCCATGCCGATCTTCCTCCACTTTATGTGGGACGCCACCACAGCATGGCCCCACAAGCGGTTCGTTGGTGCGCGCCAGGATCTGAACCCAGGTCGCCAGCAGTGGAGTGCACACACTTAACCGCTACGCCATGGGGCCGGCCCCTGGTTGGCAGTTCAGTGTTTGCCCATAGAAGGCTCTGAAATGGATCAGAAGAGAATATTAATTAGATGAATTAAGTTAACTTCAAAGCTATAGTACACCTAAAGCTGGAAATTTGTAGGTAAGAATTTTTATTATGTGACTTTAGCTACATTACTTAAACCTCTCTGCACCTTAGCTTCCTCCTCTGTAAAATGGGACTATTTCTAGTACTGACCTGATGGTGTTGTTGGGCTGTTTAAATAGGTTAATGCATGGAATGCACTTGGAATGGTGCCTGATAGGTGCTTAATAAATGTTTAATATTATTTCCTATTTCAAGTTATGTTGAGATGTATTGTTACATAATAAAATTAATAATAAGCTAGTATAAAAATGCTTCAGCTAACATGTCAGCAATGTAAAAATCCCCGATATGAACTCTTCTTGTTGTTGTATTCCTAATGAGAAATTAAAGTCCAGAATAATTCCCTATTAAAGATTAAAGGAGTCTAACTTGAAAATTTCCCTTTCTCCTCTCTGCGATTTTTTATTCTGCTGTTCTCCGCCACGCTTTGGAGGCAGGTTGAGGGCTGGGGATGCTCATTCAGATGATTGGATAAAGTTAGGGTTCCTCTATCAGTTCAAGCCTGACCTGTCTTTCTTTCAGTAGAATTGCTTCTTCAGCATATTGTTCAAACTCTGATGTGTTCTACTTTTTAACAAAAATAAGTTCAGAAGGTCAGTAGAATACATAGAATTAATACAGCTGTAACCCAAGGTCACCACATTTAGCTTCAGGGCTAAATTACAGGCAAATGGTGTTCCTCAGTCCCCGAGGCAAACCACCCATTGCCGTTGCCACCCAAAGACCACAACAGGGACTTACTGTGTTTGTGGAAGAGGGAGGACAGGGAAGACTTGATAGTAATGAGGAATCTTCTTGGTTTCAGTCTTGCCAGGATGCCAGTTGTCCAGAGTCCATGATCTCTAAACTTAAATCCATTAGGGAGAAATCTAAATCATTAGGTTAATTGTGTTGCTAAGTTTACGTATTAGGGGAGAAACCTACCTATTCCTACCACTTCCTCTTTCAAAGAGACCTTCTTCTTCTTCATAAAGTCTGTTTTAAGTTCCCTTCTTTTCCTTTGGTGTCTACCTAGCATATGATAACTAGGAAATTCCATTTTCTCCATGACTCTTATGTTCCTGACCCTCCAGTGCTGACCTGAGTTTGGGCAATAAGAGATTTTTGAGAAGGAAAGGGACGTGAACAGGCTGGCCTTAAGAAAAATGACCTCATGAAATGAATTGGAGGGAGTGGGGGGAAGACACACAGCGGTCACTTTGAAGGTTATTGTAGTGATCCAGATAAGAAGTGAAGATGGGCGCACCTAGGTAGCTGGAATGGAAAGGAGGGATGGAAAGAATGGTAGAGTAAACAAGGTTTACTTACTGGCTGTGAGGAGTGAGACAGGGGCCAAAGATATCTCCAGAGGTGTGAGTCTAAGAAGCTCGGAGGATGGATAAGTCTTTAACCAGGGAGTATAACCAGGAATGTAAAGGAAGTGTGTTAAAGGGGCAGGGGAGGGTTAAATTTTGGACCAGGTTTGGATTTGAGATGCCTACAGGCATCCACGTGGTAATGTTTTACAGGCAGTTATAAAGGCAATTTTGAGTTCTGGCTGGAGATACAGATTCTAGAAGTTGCAGGTATGGCAGTGGATGTGATTACCAAGGGAGAGAAAAAGAAAGAGAAGAAGAACCACGGAGAAATCAGAGGGAGAGAGAGCTCGAAGATATGAGCAAGGAAATGAGGTCCCAGAGGAGGCAGGAGAGGGTTAAATCAAGAGCCCAAGTATCAGGGTGAGCTTTAGGAAGGAGGTGGGCACGTCTTTCCCCTAAAAGGAGGGAAGGAAAAAGGGTAAGTGATGACCCAGATAAAGTTTTAGATAGAGAGGAAAGCAGGTAAGTGGGTTTATGTTACAAATTCCCAGCCTTGGTGAGGAGGTTGTCGAGGATACACACCAGGAATGAGGGGCCTAGAGATGTGTTTGGATATTTGAGAGGGGCCGAAAGGGATGGGAACAGCCTGTGAAGGGCCTTTGAAAGGGAACTGGTGAGAAATGGACGTGAGGATTGCCTAAAGACACTATCGATACCAGCCAAGGTGAATCTCATGAATTTATAGCTTTTTGTTTTAACAAGAAAAAACCTTAAAATCTATCTCTATAGGGATCTAGCCCAGAGACCAACCACTACCTCAAGAGATATGAAAGCCTGGATGCTGCCAAACTGTTCCCGGGAATGCATGGCACAGATCTTTCTAGGCTCCTGGTGCCGCTGTTGCCAGTTACAATATGTAGTAGAATTGGAGGTCTGTGACCCTGATGAACCCAACTAAGAATCTCTTGCCAACTCCAGCCGCTTCCCCAAGTGGACAGCTTTCTACGTAGGAAGAAGGAAGCAACAAGGAAGATATGGTGGTGCCATGTCAGAAAAGCAAACTTTCCCCAAAACCCCCTGCAGATTTCTGCTTACTTCTGATTAGCCAGAATTGTGTCCTATGGCCATTTTTAGTTGCAGAAGAGGTTGAGAAATGATTCTAAGGAATGAGCAAAATTTCGACGTCAGCTGTTAATAGCAGGTGACTGGATTTCCAAGCAATCAGTAGGATTATAGAATCATAATATTAGAATTATAAGAGATTTTAACAAATCAGACCAAACCTCTCATTTTAAAGATGAGACTGGATAGTTTAAGCAAATTACCCGTGGTGTCCTCCACTTGAAAAGTCAGAATTAGAACTCAGATCTTTTCCTCCTGGCTCAGTGCTCTTTCCATTAGACAGAGCATGCTGCCACCATAGGACTGGAAGGCACTAGAAAGAATTGCAGACCCTGTCTAGTACATCTGCATCCTGACAGGCTGTCGAGCTCTTTGCGCTGCTCTTGCTTCTGATATTTCTTGCTTCCTACCCACATTTTTAGAACCTGTGAAAGAAATCAATCTTTGTTCTGAAATATAACAAATCAAGGAGAAAAGCATAGCATGCAACACAAGTCTTTGGTATTTAGAATTTCAAGAACATGGTAAAAGTGAACCAACAGAAGAGGCAGAAACCTCTGATAAGACTAGTTCACAAAGTAAGATTGTTAAACATGTTAGGTGGCAAAGATTGCGTTTAGGTAGATTTTCCCTTTTCTGAAAACAAGAGTTTTCTGCATCTGCTTGCCACTGCAAAGGGTACTGTCTCCAGACAGGTTTGGTCATTTTCTTAGGCATTCCTATAGCCCCCTGCGCTTCCTCTTTGTAACTCTCAGTGTCTCTGTAATGACTTTTTCAACGTCTGCCTTTTCTGCTAGTCTCATCTCCGTGAGGGCAAAGACTGTCTTTTTCACTGCTGCATGCCCCACACCTAGCAAACTGATTGACACGGATTGGGTACTTAGAAGTAATGAATGAAGGAAGTTTGGAAAATTTTGTAATTTTTTGTTTTCTTTTGCTGTTGATAGCTTCTTCTGGGCTCAATCCATTGTGTCTTCAGAATCTGAGGGAAATGGCAAAATTGAAAAATACATAAACTGTATACATATATTCAAGGCTATACTTTATAGAGATTTAATGTGTCTTATGTAACTATAAATATGTCGTGTATAGCAGGCCTTTAAAATAAATTATCTAAGTTACATTTTTTGAAAGGTAATATATTCCCATGGTACAAAAAAAATACAAAACAGTAATGAGTGAAGAGCCTCCTTTCTCCTTTTTTTTTTAATCTAGTAGTCATTCTTTTTTTTTTTTTTTTTGAGGAAGATCAGCCCTGAGCTAACATCCCTGCTAATCCTCCTCTTTTTGCTGAGGAAGACCGGCTCTGAGCTGACACCTATTGCCAATCCTCCTCCTTTTTTTTCCTCAAAGCCCCAGTAGATAGTTGTATGTCATAGTTGCACGTCCTTCTAGTTGCTGTATGTGGGACGCGGCCTCAGCATGGCTGGAGAGGCGGTGCCTTGGTGCGCGCCCGGGATCCGAACCCGGGCCGCCAGTAGCGGAGCGCGCACGCTTAACCGCTAAGCCACGGGGCCAGCCCCTCCTCCTTTCTCCTCTTGTTCCTCAGTCATCCTGTTCTCCTCCCCAGAGCTGGTCAGTGTTTTTTACTTCTCCTTCTAGAGACATTCTCTGCATTTACTAGCATATCGCTTGAGTGTGTGTATGAACAGATGGGAGCATATACCACATTACCTGCACTTCCCTTTTTTCACTGAACAGCCTGTCTTTGAGATCATTCCCTATCTGTTCATTAATAACATTCTTGTTTTGTGTGTCTGCTTAATATTCTATGATGTAGATCAGGTGTCTGTAAACCATAGCCCTTGAGTCAAATCCAGGCTTATGCCTGTTTTTATATATCCCATGAGCTAAAAAGGGTTTTTACATTTTTAAATGGTTGAAAAAAAAATTAAAAGAAGAATAACATTTTGTGGCATGTGGAAATCATAGGAAATACAGTGTCCATAAATAAGGTTTTATTAGAACACAGCCATGCCCCTCTGTTTACATATTGTTTATGGCAGAGATTGCATGGCCCACTAAGCCTAAAATATTTATTATCTGGATTTTTACGAAAGAAAAGTTTGCTGGCCCCATTATATAGATGGAATATAGTGTATTTAATTAATTGATGGACATCTTTTGCTCTTATAATGCAACATTGAATAATCTGGTACATACAGTGTTTCACACATGTGTGAGTAGAAGAGGAGGATACATTTCTAGAAGTGGAATTGCTCATAAAGTTTTAAATTCCATGTGGCACATTTCCATTTCTCCTAATTCTGTTAGGTTGCATCAAGGGGAAAGGCAGGGGAAGATGGGGGAGAGTGGACAAAGGGATCTTTTTCTCCTCCTGGTGAAATGGTTTGTGGGACTGACAAAGTCAAGTTCCTGTTGCAAGGCCTTGAAAAGATGGTTTGGCTCATATCAGAGGGAGTCCTTTGTCCCTGCTTCTCTCCCATGTCCTCTGACCTTCCCTAAGTGGAGGGCAGAGCCATCTGCAAGCATCTGGGAGTCCTAGTGTCAGTTGTCTGGTTTCTCTTCCCATGATCCAAACGTATTTAAAGTGTAAATCTGAACCTGGGAAAGGAACAGAAGTAAAGGGCATCTTTTAATCACTTGTAAATTATTGTCCTCCCTCTCCACTTGCACATTGTTTGATTTAAGGTGATTTTTTCCTACAAGCTCAGAGAAATTGCTTCAGGAAACTGAGCATGTTAGGAGATCTAGCATTTGGCTCACATTGTCACTGTCTGCAATGACAGCCTCTGGAGGTCCTTTAGTTAATGGGGGTGAGAGTTTCAAAGATTCCTGAAAGTTGTTTGTGACAGTAATAGACTGACATCCAGATATTTGCCTTATTTTGTTTTCATCCTCTCGTTCAAGAGGGGAAATGGAAAAAATATAGGGTATAATTTTGTTGTCTCCTCCTCCTTTCTTTCTCCTGTTCCCCCTCTCTCTCTCTTTTTGTTTTCATTTTTAAGGCTAGTCCAAAAATACAGGTTATTTTAGCTGCTGCCCTGCACTTAGAAATTTGAAAAATTCTTTGGGTACCTGGGTAGATAACCATTGCTGAAATTTAAGATGATAAACTCATGTCCCTTCTTTCCCTTTGTTTCTCTCTCCCACTTTTTATCTCCCAATATTTTGAGCAGATTCATATTCAAAGGACCGGGGACCTTGGATAGTAAAACCAGTGGCCTCTTCTAGGGGGCGGGGCGTCTACCTGATCAACAATGTAAGTATGCGGCAGATGGCCACCTTTCTCCTTATGTGTTCTTCCCCGTTCACCCTTGGTCCTAGCTACTAATACAGTTCCTTTTCATTAAGAGCAGATGTTCCTTTCTGAAATCTGCATTCAGAAGTATGGGTTCAGGGTGGGTATGAGTTGGCTACTGTTCACCTTACTGGCAGTAACCTCCTCTCGTGCCAACAGTTACTCTATGGCTATAAAGTCACTTGATCAGATTTTAGGGAAGGGCAGGCTTTGGTGTCAGCAGAAAAGGTACCTCTTTTCAGCTTTCAGCATACTGTTATGTTAATTCCTCAGCACTAAGAATTGATTGGTAGCATACACATTTAGTTTCTATTATGAGCAGAACTGTGGGTTCCTGCCCTGAACGTCGTGAAGGAAATTAACCTTAATTTGGTATGGCATCCTTGCTGCTGCTTCTGCTCCTTCCTCCTTTCCTCCCATCCTCCTCCTCCTTCCCTGCCTCTCTTCCTTACTTCCGTCCTCCCTCCCTCCTCCTGCTTTTCCTTCTCATCCTCTTTTTTTCCCCAAAAGTCATCAGTATCTTGAATCTTTGCGAAATCCTCATTAAAAGGTGTTTTTAAATTGAATACATATACAGAGTGAATAAAATAAAATCTCAACTCTAGTCTCACCTTCTAGACTTACAACAGTAGTTAGTAACTTAATATGGTTGACTTACCTTTCTTTTTTTCTCAACTTTACATTGTATTTGTTAATTTCTAGTTTGATATTTATTTCGCACATATCACCTCCTATTCTCCCTTCCTCATTCCATCTCTAAATTTGGTTACTTTTTATTATTTTTTTATTTCAAAGGATTATAACATTTACATTCTCTTCGATAACGATGCTTCATTTTCTCTGCTTAAGAAGAGAAAAAAAAAAATTTAAACTCAATAGAAGCTTTATAGCATTGGAATTCTGAAATTTAACCAGTATGTAATTAAGCCTGGGTCTCTTTTCATTCTTCCTCTTGGACCTTTGGTTGGACCTTTCAATCTGGAAACTATTTTCCTTTAGTTCAGGGAAAATTATCCGTTTTTTTTGTCTTTGTTTCTGCTTTTAGAACTCCTTTTTGAGGCATTCTGGGTCTTCCTTCGTGTCAACTTTTCACTAATTTTTCTTTGTCTTCCCCATCTTTATCTTCTGGATCACCAGTTTGAGCTCTCATCTGTTTTATTATTCATTCTATCCTACTGTATTTCTTCTATATTGGCTTATCATAGTTTCCAGAAACTCTTATTTCTGATTTGCCTTTTTCTTTTTTTTTTTATGACAGCCTTTTGTTCCTTAATGGATACAGTTTGCCTGCTGGTCTTTCCGAGGATGCTTTCTGATGACCTTAGGTGTTGCGTTATATTCATGAACAAAAGACTAGACTGAAATTGGCAGCTGGCCTGGGTTTCCCCTGCTGTTGTGTAGGACTGTTTTGTTTCTCTAAGAGCTTCTCTCTGGATGAGAGGCTGAAGGTGGGTTTTGTGTAAGGGAAAAATATGGGTGACATTACCTTAGGTGGACATGGGTGAAGAGCATGCCCCTTCCTTCCCCCTCACTAAAATAGGGCAGGCCTTATTGTGAATACAGAGGAAGATTTTGGTAATTTCCCTCTTGGGAAGAGCTACCCTTCCTCTCCTTTCTTCTTTGTGTCTGTTGTAGGGATGGAGGGGCCTCAAGTTGATCTCTTCTCTCAGATCCCTATACCCACCCAAGATGTCCTCCTGAGGGTGTCATCATTAGGTTTTATCCCGAGGGCAAAAGCTTTGGGTGTGGAGAAGGCCCACTGGCCTCACTGTTGTAATTCTTGTTCCTTGGCCCACTCCTGCTCTTCATGTTTGTTCATTACCAGCTTGGAACTTCTCAGAGGGCTCCTTGAGAAGATCACTCTTACCTCAGATATTTGGGGCTGGGCCTTCCTCTGCTCTGTTTTCTCAACTTGATCCCATCTGCTTTCTATCTTTCAGAATTTCCTTATACTTTTGGTCTGTTCTTGTCTCCTTTACCTGTTTTCTAGACTTGTTATCATTTCGTTCTTTTAAAAATATCTTTTCTGTCCTTTTAGTGGGACTCGAAGGGAAGAGGGGAAGGTGGCTGTGTTGTGTGTGTGGTCAATACTCCATCTTAAATTCCCCAGTTCTCTTTTCACATGGTCTGAGCTATTTCCTGTATGTGCAGAAACTGACTTTCTGAGGGGTCTTTCATATTGGGAAATCCTTAAATTCAGTCTGGACTAGAAACTGTACAGTAAACACTGGCAGCCAGACCTTTTGTGCTGAAGAAACATAGGATCTAGTTCTGATACAGCAACTACTACAGCCCCAGGCTGCAAGTCCTGTTACCTGGCCCTGGGTCATGCTGGAGGCCTTTTAGCCTGGGTCTCATGTGACCCTGGCTATATGGGCTGTAAGGCCCTGGTCATATGCCTTGGAACTCTCTTTTCCTGTCTCTGTTCTGACCTTGGCGTGAAGGCTCCTGTCCGACAGCTTTTCCTTCAGTCCCGTGCCAGGAGCCCCCGTGTTGTTTGAATCTCATAGACGGCACTAGTTTGGGTTTGGGTTTCGGCTGCCAAATGGAATTGCTATTGAAAGTCAACTGTGGTACAAGTTTGCTTTTTATTTTCTTAGACATGAGTCAAAAAGAATAGGATCTATTCCCAACTCATCTGGGACTTTTTTCTCTTGGAATGCTCTTTTGCCCTAGTGATTTGTTATTTTAAACCCAACATCATAAAGAATAGAAAAGTTAAACTTTCCTTGGTGGGGCTGAGAACCCCGTGGGTGACAAGTCTTGAGAGAATGTGTTTGGCAGGCTCTCGTCCTCCCTCCCACCCCTCCCTGGGCTGAATCCCTTGAGACCCCCTGCATAGATCAAAGTACTTGGCAGGACCCTTTGCCTCCCCCTCCCCCTCAGTGAAGCTTTGGAATGAGTCTGATTCTTTGAGGTATTTGGTGAAGGTGCCAGACAGAAGCCTGGGAAGATGCCAGCAGGCACCGGGGGAGCTGGCAACATGTGGACATAATGGGAAAATATTCCCATTTCACTCCAACACTGGAATTTTATCACCTTTTACCCAGACCTACAAACCATGTAGTTAATCCTCTTCTCTCTCTCCTTACATACAGGCCTAACCATCCCCTCTTTTCCATACCTGGATCCTTTCCCATGGAATATGTGACCCATTAGCCAACGGGATGAAGTAACTCTTTCCAAGGCTGCTGCCTGCTTTCCTCTTAGATTGGAGGGGGACTGGGGGGAGTGCTCAGGCAAAGGGTCTATGAGCAGAACTAATATGAGTGGATGGGGTGTTGGGGGGGCGGAGTTAGGTGTGAGGCCAAATGAAAACATCTTTCCCTGTCTTCCCGCTGGAGTGAGAGGGCCTCTTATTAAAAATTCCCAATAACAGTCATAACCTTTTGGAAAATATCTGCAAATAGCAACTTTTACCATTACACGAACAGGATAAAGGATAGAAAAAAGCATTACTTTTATGTAATACTGAAGAGAGAAGTGTGAGCTCCTACAGATGGAAGCATCTCCGCCAGTTGGCTAACGGGGTCTCTTAATGATGTGCTCTTTAACTCTAGAAATACAGCGTAAAGGAACAGAGTTGTGTTTGCTCCAGCTCCTTCAGTAACCGTTGACTAAATGCCATATTTTCTCAATTTAGTATATTCAAATCAAGGAGGGGAAAGAGCTGCTGTTTTCTGATTAATGTATGAATTTGATTATGGAAGTCAAATTTAGTCATCCTTGCCTCACACATTATCCACGGTAAACACAATATTAGTAATTTCCCTGAGATTTTGAAGTATCAGGAGAGTATTTAGGTCACTCTAGTCATGCCTGTATTTGTGCATATAATTCTGTACAGCTCTCTTGTTCCTATATGTTTTTGTTTTGTTTTGTTTTTTTTGTTTTTGTGAAGAGATGAGCCCTGTGCTAACATCTGCCAATCCTCCTCTTTTTTGCCGAGGAAGACTGGCCCTGGGCTAACATCCGTGCCCGTCTTCCTCCACTTTATATGGGACGCCGCCACAGCATGGCCTGACAAGCAGTGTGTCAGTGCGTGCCCGAGATCCGAACCGGCGAACCCCGGGCCGCCGCAGCAGAGCACGCACACTTAACTGCTTGTGCCACCCGGCCAGCCCCTCTATATGTTTATATGTTGTTTTATGTTTATGTTTATATCTTATGTGCTCTCTATTTTTTCCCATTGTTCAACAGATATTTAGGGAGCCCTTGCTGTGTGCTAGGTGCTGCCACTTCGTAAAAATAGAGACTTTCTCTTAATCCTTATGTATCTTCATTATAACTCAGTGCATTGCTCTGTGTAGAATGGCGGGTGGCATGCTGTGATGAATGCTGCTGAGTTGTGGAACTTAGTAAATAGAACCACATAGATGCTATTGGGTTGGCAGTAACAATAACAACTATTTCTTGAGCATTTAATATGTGCCTACCACTGTGCCTTCCAAATATAATCTCATTTAGTCTTCATAAGAACCCTATGAGGTGGTTCTGTTATTTCCTTAGTAAGTGGTAGAGTCGACTGTAACCCAGGTCTAGGTGATTCCAGAGCGTACACTCTTAACCACTGTACCATTCTCCCTTGCAGTAACTTAGCAGATACCATGAGCTTTAAAATGTTTTTAAAGTTAGAAAAATGTTTTAAAGTTAGAAAAAAGAATGTTTCCAACTTTCCCAATAATTCAGATTCTTGCTTTAGTATACTTTGGAGGGCAATTTGAGCTTGGAATTGAAATCATTTAAAATGATTTAATTGGGGATTGATGAAGAGGGAACAGGCATGAAGGTATCAAAAGGCTTTCATTAGTTACTTATCAGTATATCACATTACACAAATAAACTATATCCAAATCATTTTTTTCTTCTATGAGCTTACAGTCTAATTCCTAATGCAGATAGAAGTGAAAGGGACAGACTTTTGAGCAAATATTGAAGTTACTTAAATAATGTAAGAGATTATGTTATGCATCACTCAAAGGATAGATGTGTATGATGAGGAAGGGAAGGGAGGGAATGGGCATGGACACTAGATGTGTAATGCAGTGAAGACCATCATTAGTGTATTCTCTGGTTCAGAAGAAGGTTGGGTGGTCATATATCCATTGTAGCCTATTGGTGTTACTCAGTAGGAAGAGAACTGCGATGGGTAATTTTAGGTTTAGAACACAGCCTACAGCTTGCTGCTTTGTACTGTGCATCAGTTCTTAGACATTAAGCTGACTCAAAGTAGACAGTAGTTGTGAGAAACTGATCAAGAAACCTAAGGGAGTCAGGAAGTGGTGTGAGTGATTGAGTCCATGCGTATGAGTCAGTACTGATGTTGTGGTGTCCACATGGTGCGTAGAAGTGGGTTGTGACAGTTGTGTTCTGAGTTTGAGATCGCAACAGTGGGAAATGAGAGGGGAATCTCATTACTGTGACTCTGGAGTTGCTCGTTGTGGTTGTGTATAATATGCTGGGTCACAAAGTTATCCTTCTTCTGTGATAACTGCAGTATTTGGGATAGCAAATGCACGTTATAAAGACAGACTTTTGAATTTGGGGGACAATTATTTTAGGTCAGAACTTTAGGGAAAGTTGTGAGTAGTACTTAAGAGTTGAGCCTCTGAGGCAGACTGCCTGGATTCAGTGCTGCTCTGCCACTTATTAGCTGTGTGACTCTGAGCAAGTTCCTAACCCTCTCTGACTCCTTACTCATCTGTAATATTTGGATGATGATATACCTACCCCATGGGGTTGGGTGAGGATTAAATGAAATAATACTTGTGAAGAATTAGAACAGTGCTTGGCATGTAGCGAATGTTCAGTATGTTTATTAAATTTTATTTTTCTTTGCAAATGTTAATGGTTATTTCTGTTTCTGCTACTGTAGCTATTATCATCACAATAATTATTATGGCCACTTCCTCTTTTGGAGTTCTTTTGTCCTAGATAGATTGTGCTGACTTCCAGCTGATTTCTCTGTCTTAATCTAATCTCACATAGAGTTGTTCTATTCCAGGTATTTTAATCTTACTATTAACTTAATCAAGAATCCACAGTAATTTCTTGCTTCCCACCATGTTCAATCTAAACTTCCCTTGCCAAGGGTTCAGATCCCTTAGCCAGTGGGGTCCCTCCCTCCTAATAGCCTAACCGAACCTTTCATCATTTCCCAGTTCAATCTTTTAGTCCCAGGTCAGTGAATCTGCCTACTCTCCTTTCTCCTGGACTTTGTGCCATCTTCCCATGATGGCCTCCTTTCCTTCCCTCCATGTGCTTGATGGCTTTCAGCACTCACTTCTGTGCCTGCTCTTTCCAGACAAGCCTGCCCTGACTGGTCCCCTCTAACTGGTCTGCACTTCCGCTTTGCAGCCTCACATCTTGCACTGGCAGATATGGTGCTTTGTATTCTTTTAAATTATATATTTTGCTGTCCCTCTACCTAAATATTAAACGCTTTGGGAGTAGAGCTTCGGCTCTGCAAAGGCAAGAATTGTATCTATTTTCTTCATCACTGTATTCCCGGTGCCTTATACAGTATCCAACAATACTCATAATTATTTATCCTATAAATGACTCTTTTTTCATCGAGAAAATCTTTAAAAGATCTAGTTCGGTCTTTGCATACAGTTTTCTAAGCACCTTGATGAAAGTCTTCATTTAAGAATAATGGTAGTAGGGGCCGGCCCCGTGGCTTGGTGGTTAAGTGAGCGCGCTCCACTGCTGGCGACCTGGGTTCGGATCCCGGGCTCACACTGACGCGCTGCTTCTCCGGCCATGCTGAGGCCGCGTCCCACATACAGCAACTAGAGGATGTGCAGCTATGACACACAACTATCTACTGGGGCTTTGGGGGGAAAAATAAATAAAATAAAATCTTTAAAAAAAAAAAAAAAAGAGTAATGGTAGTATTTTAAAATTTCCATCATACTTTACATTTGGGAGAAAACAAGTTTTTATTTATGTTTTAAGTAGCTTTTATTTTCTTGGCATGTAACTATTTAACATCATGTATATAAATCTTTAAAGCTGTTTAGGCTGTATTTATTATGTGAGAGGTGCTGTGTAGATTTATTTTTTCCCCCATTGTAATTGGATACCCACAATGTTTATGAAAGTGGTGTGTTATGTGGCCAATTAAATATATGGGTGGCTCGGAGGAAAGTTTTTCTTAAGAGTTTTAGTTTTCTGTGTTATCATTTCTAAAAGGTTAAGAACTTTACTCCCTTATTGTAAGTTAGGATTTCTTTGTGTTTCTACGCTTTCATTCTTTCTCTTTACTCAATAGCCAAACCAGATTTCCCTGGAAGAGAACATCCTGGTCTCTCGTTACATCAGCAACCCCCTGCTCATAGATGGTGAGTTGTTAGGGCCTCGACTAGATTGGGCTGGATCTTGCCAAATTTTTTTGATGTTTTCGTAGTCTTCTCTAGTAAACCTTGCTTAAGCTGGTGTGAAATTATTGGTAACTGTGGCTCCAGAAATGATGCTGGTTCCTTACCTACCTCATAGGATTATTTTGAAGATAAAATGAGATAATAAAAAAGGACATGCTTTATAGGTTATACAATAACAAATATATACGAAATTGTCCAGTACATATATATATCATTTCTCTCTCATTATATATATGTATGTATATGTATGATTCTTTCTGTCTCATTTTATATTATTATATTTTATATTATTTATCCTCAAAAGGCAAGGTGTGTGGGCAGTCTGTGTTTTGTAGGAGAGGAGGACTGTTCTTTTTTTCATATTTGTTACATTGTCCTGTTCATTCTGTAGCACAAAACAAATGCACTTAGTTTTTCCTGTGAATCCAAATTTTTTTCTAGATTTCAAATTTGATGTGCGCCTCTATGTGCTTGTGACTTCCTATGATCCTCTTGTCATCTATCTCTATGAAGAAGGATTGGCTAGGTAAGCGACTTTTTTAGGGGGGAGGGTGTTTATTAGAGTGGACCCATTAAAGAGTGTATTAAGATCAGGCGGTTTCTTTCTGTTATGTTCAACTCAGGAAAATAGAGTTTAGCAAGATAGTCTTCAGATTACAGAAATCAGTGTTATTAGTGTTATTACTTTACAGTCCCATTTGCATATCCACACATATGAACAAGCATGTGAATGTAAACATATGCCTTTCCCAGCAGGGATCCAGGATCACATCATATTTTCATGCAATGGCAATTGTTATGAAAACCCCAGGGTATTAAGATAATTTGCCGTGGTTCTTCACAACTGATCTAGAGAGAAAAAAAAATCCTACCTTTACTTCTTTGTTCTGTATCAGACATTTATTTTAATGCTCACAACCTTTTAGTTGATGCATTTTTGCAGTTGAGGAAACTGAGCTTTAGAGAGGTGAGGGAACTTGAAGTCAGTTTTCTGAGATCTCCCAGCTGGTTGGTAGTGGAGCGGGAATCTGAACTCATAGATCTGACTCCAGAGCTCCAGGCCGGAGCTGTTTCATGCCCTCTTGTATTTAGGAGACATTAGCTGCTTTATTTTATTTTATTTTTTTCACCTGCAAGTAATATACTTTGCACTGGTTATATATAGATTATTCTGTTTTTCTTGAGGTACTTTTTAGGTTTTAAGGTAATGTGACTGACTTACAAAATTAAGTTCAAGTTATAATAATTTAAAGTTTTCTTTCCCATAGCCACAGGATTTTACAGGTGACAGTGTTTTCACAGACTCTTTAAATTGTTTAAAATAAGTATATAACTTTGCTATGCTTGTCTTCTTTTCCCCCACAAAACTTATATATAGATATATATTTACCAACTAGCCTGCCCTGCAGTTTCTTTTATGCATAATGGCCTTAGAGAGCATAGCAGTTTAGGAGAGGTGGTTTGCATCTGTGAGCAGTCGTGACAAGCTCAAAAGCATAGTTTGTGTTTCTGTATTTTAGAAAATACACTTCAAAGACAGGAAATACCATGGATAAAAGAAGGCTACCTATTTAAGTATAGGTGCTTTGACACATATTATTGTACTCTGACAACTGTTATTTTAGAATTGTATTTTAATTATTTCATATACTCAAAATTTTTTGATTCACCCTGTGGCTGGAATCAGAGGGTGAGAGCAGGCTGAACCAATTCTAGCTGGCTGAACCATGTCTTCCCTTCACCTCTAGGTGGCAGTGACAGCATTTATAAGCCCTGTCATAGTCTTAGCTAAGATTTATGAGTTTGTGCCCTGGGAACACTGGAGGCTGCTGAAGCTCCCTAGTTCTGGCTTCCTGTTCCCTGAAAGTTGAGGAGGGGGAAAACGAAAACATTTCTCAGTTTTTAGGTAAAAGTCTGAACCAGGCATCTGGACACAAACTGACTACCAACACTGATCAGATTTTCATAGGAAAGAAGTTTTCTGTAGTGTTTGTGGACTTATGTGCTCTCATGCTTTGAAGTATAGAGGTAAAAACTGAGTCCCCATATTATCTAGAACAGAAGAAGGTGAAATATATCCCTTACTTCTGCTCAGGTATATAAGGTGCTGAGGATTTTCCATTTTGTAATTTGAGATGCCTCAGCTTTCCCTCTTGTGTATCATGATCCCTCCATCCTCCTCTTTCCACTCATCCTCACCCCAGCTTGTCTCCTGTACCCCTCTTGGGAACTAATTATGTCCTACCACAAATTGGACTTCTTAAATAGGGAAAAGATATCAAGGTTATGCTCACTGTTTCTCAAGGATATTATGCCAGTATATTTTGTATATTATTCCAAAGACATTTCACCCGCAATATTAGTAGCCCTCTCTATTGGTAAAGTTTGGCCTAGTTGTAAGACCTCAGTGGTTCAGATGTGAAATGAGAGCAATACCAATGTTTATTATGGAATTTACTGTACATACACAAGTTCTTTTGCTGGGTATGTGTTAGAAGTCAGAATCCACTAAATTGGGTAACTCTCTTCTTTTGCCTCCAGCAGCAACTGAGTATATATATTAAAAAAAAAAGAAGGGTGTTCTTTCTCAGAATAATTGGGAAGAAAGCTTTTTAAAAGCTCAGACCAAACTGAACCAAAAAATATGAATTTTCAGGGCTTTGGCTCGTTTTACCTAAAAGTATAGGAGCATATAAAAGCTTTTACAAAAGGACAGTACGTTATGACAGGCTGTTGGCCAGAGGCCTGCCAGGGTACGTTGCTCTGCACAATAACTCCCATGTGCCAGAGTTCCTGTGTCTTAGCTCACTGTGTATCCTGGCATTCATCTGCTTCTTTTTAATCCTCAGAATCTGCTTGACTGTGTCATTACATTCAACAATAGTCTATAGCATCTCCAGGTCTGCAGCCTCTACTAATCTTGGGTCACGTGTGTTTTATGTAGACATTACTGAAAATAATCAGTTTGGGATGAGATCACTAGGCCATTTTACTTTGAGGCTCAACAAGGAAAACCATAATCTTTCCTAAAGAGACAGAACTGGCAGCCAATATAATTGGTTTCCTTCTTTAGAAAAGAAGGGTCTTATCCCATATCACTTCTGTTTTGGGCTTCAAAATGAATGCTTAGGTGACAGCAAGATTGAGTTCATTTCACAATACAGTTTTGGGAAATGGGCATTTTGTGTAAATTCTTTACCTTCTTAAACTTACTAAAGAAAAAACCTAAATGGTTTTTATAATAATTTCAGTTGTCCTTGTTGTTTTATTCACATAAGAAGTAGGAAAACTTATTATTTTCTTATACATAGGAAAAATATTGAGATTTTTTTTTTTTAACTATCTTGTCTTTCTGGTATTTGGGTCCAGTGTTTTGCCCCATCCCACTTTTGAGTTTCACAGGTTTGTTGCTCTTTTGCACCAGCAGGGGACACTCACTTTCCAGAGAGGGGTGCCATTCGCTACCAAAATGGTGTGGGTTCTTTTTCCTGTCAGAGGTGGAATCCAAAAAGACTTTGTCCTGGATTTTACAGTTTTAGGTGGATCCAATATGTGGTCTAAATGATTTGACAAGGCCCTTTTTGAGACAAAGCTAATAGCCAAATTTTCACTGAAACAGGCAGAGTAAAAAGTTAAAAAAAATTAAGACAAAACTGAGTTGAAAACCAAATGTGTTGTCAGAGACCCAAAGATAGGTAGCGCTAGCAAGCTGGGGGAAATGAAAGTGCCTGTCCAGGGACCCGGGAGAATTCCCCCACGCGGTGGAGGAGGAGGAGAGGACACTGAGAAGGCCTGGTCGGGGACTGCCTTTTTTCTGCCTCAGCCATATTATTCAGTGGAAGTTCAGAAAAGACCCAACAGCATTTGTAATGCCTTTCCCTCCTCCCCACCCCCAGTTCCTTCTTCAGTAGCCCTCCTTGCTAATTAACACTGGCTCCGCAGGGATATTTACCTTTTCTCTGCTGGATTCCTGTGGTTTTGAAAGAATTCAGGTACTTGCTGGTTGCCAAGGAATTGAGATTACCTCACAGGCTGCACACTGTCCAGAATCTGCCACAGCAGCAAGAGGGGGAAGAGACACCAACAGGGGGGAGAAAGCCCTCTCCGGTGCTCAGTGTCACCCTCCCTGGCAGGCCCTCACTGTTTGTGAAGTTTGAGTCATTTCTGGCTCTAAGACAGGGGATCAGGCTGGTAATCCCCTCCCAGACGGCTCCGTGGGGCGCTGCCTCGTCACTGCGGCACTTTGGCAGTCTCCCGGCTGCAGCTGGTTGACAGCAGATCAGAGAGCTCGTGGGCCTCTTGTTCTCTTCCATGAGATTTTTCTGGGTCAGGCCAGGATGAAACCCAGTGGCTCCTGGCAAGGCTGCCTGAGGTGCTGTCTCTTCATCCTCCAGGCCTCTCTGGCTCTTAATAGCTACACCTGCTGAAAGATAACTCATGTGCCACAGCCAGGGTCTCAGGGCTGGCCTCCTCCTTCCTTTGTACATTTGTAGTGAATGTCTGTGAGAGTCTGTAACTATCAAAGGAGGGGGGTAAGTTCTGCATCTCAACTCTCTATGACTCTGTCGATGGTGTTGTGTTCTTAGAAGAACAAAATAATTTTTGAATGGGGGAAGAGAGTTTAAAAGATCCCGCTGACTCTGTGCTTCCCTTCCTGTTTTGGTTCCAAATTGGGAAAGTTTCTGGAACAAGCAACTCAGGTACAGTTTTAGTTAATGCTTATCAAGCACCTACTATGGGTCTGACATTGACATCCTTCTTTCACAAAGACACTTGAGTATTAAATTGTTAGCATTGTCTTGATTCTCAGTGAGAAGCAATAGAAAGCAGAGAGGAAGTGTAGCTTTGGATTTAAGAATTTATTGTCAGAATAAAGATAATTTGTATGTTTCAGTGTGGTTAGGGAAAAAAATGGGCATGTAGTTCTCTATTCATCAGTAGGCTGCGAAATAGTACCCAGGGTTGCAGATTTGGCACAGAAAGCAGAGCTCCCCCTCCTTTTTTCTGGCTTAAAGGTCGAGGCTATGAAATTCTGTCATGAGAGCTTTTCCTAAATCTTGATTTCATTAAGAGGGAGGTTCAGACTCAATTCATCATGTAAATTTCAGTATGTTAGGATAAGTATTTGCAAACTTGGTCCTGGGGTACCTAGTAGAGAATTACCTCTTTTAGGTTGTTGCTAATACAGAAACTGTGTTGAAGCTTTCAGACCTAAATAGAATGAAATTTGATATGTGAAGGTCTAAATCAACGGTCACAAACTTAAATTCTCACAAGGACATTCACTGAAGAAGTTGGCCAAGTGGACACTGGAGAACTGGAGACCACATGTCCCACCCAAAGGACATTTACTATTCAGTGCCAGCAAGTCATTGATATGTGTTGGTGCTGTGGTCAGAATGTTTATGTCCCCCCCCCAAAATTCATATGTTGAAATCCTAACCCCAAAGGGATGGTATTAGGAGATGGGGCCTTTGGGAGATGATTAGGCCATGAGGGTGGAGCCCTCATGCATGGGATTAGTGCTATTTTATAAAAGATGCCCCAGAGAGATTCCTCACCCCTTCCACCATGTGAGGCCACTGCAGGAAGGTGCCATCAATCTGCCTGCATCTTGATCTTGGACTTCCCAACCTCTAAGAACTGTGAGAAATAAATTGCTATTGTTTATAAGCTACCCAGTTTGTGGTATTTTGTTATAGCAGCCTGAATGGATTAAGACAGGTGGTATTACCAGATCTTCTGGTTTTGAAGGAAACTGAAAAATCTAGATTTTTATTGAGAAACTTATTTTTCGTTTTTACACTTTTAATTTTGAAACTATTTCAAACTTATAGAAAGAATGTAAAAATAGCGTGAAGAGTTACCTTTTACCTTTTGTCTAGAGACCCCACACAAATTTTGCCAATTGTTCTAATACTGTTTTTTATGATGAAAGAGTCCAATCCAGGATACACGTTATAATTAGTTGTCTTGTCTCTTTAGTCTCCTTCGGTCTGGAACAGTTCCCTCAAGTCTTCCCTTGACTTTCATGATCTTAGCATTTTTGAAGATTAAGGGCCATTTTGTAGAACATCCCTCAATTTGGATTCGTCTGATATTTTCTCATGATTAGACCCAGGTCATGTATTTTTGGCCAGAATATCACAGAAGTGATGCTGTGTTCTCATTGCATTATATCTGATGACACATGATAACTTTTAATGGTGTTTGACCACTTGATTAAGGTGGCGTCTGCCAGATTTCTCTACTGTAAGTTACTTTGTTTTCCCATCTGTAATTAATAAGTATCTTATGAGGAGATACTTTTTGAGACCATGTAAAATCTCGTTTCTCATCTCATTTTCACCCAGGAATTTTAATATCCATTGATGTTTCTTGCCTGAATAAATTATTACTGTGATGCTTGCCAAATGATGGTTTTCTAATTTCATCATTTCTTTTACTTTTTTTATTTGGCATTTTACTCTAAGGAAGAGCTTTCTCTTCTTCCTGTTTATTTATTCATTTATTTATATATGACAACGTGGCCTCAAAGATTCCTATTTTATTTAATGGGTTATAATCCTTTACTATCATAATTTATTTTGATGCTCAAATTGTCCCAGATTTGGCCAATGGGAGCCCCTTTAAGTTCGCTTTTGTGTCCTTTTGACATGTCCACTCATTCTTTTGAGCACAACGTGTTTCAGGCTTATCTTGTTCTTTCTCTGCCTCAGCCCTGGAATCAACCATTTTCTCCAAGGAGCGCTGATTGCTGTTAATGGAGAATAGTATTTAGAAATCAAGATCAGGTGCTAGGTATAGTCATTGCTCTGGGATGTCTCTGCTCTCAGGTCCTCACAGTGGACAGACCTACGAAATATATATATGTGTATACATACGTGTACCCATACATACACATTTACATTTATGTTTATTTCTATTTCTGTCTGTATATATTGAAAAGAAGGAATTTATACTAGTACCTCCAATTCTAGTTCGAAACTACAGGATTCATTCTAGCTTTTTCCATTTCCGTATTTTTTTATCTCTCTTCTCCAACAGAGAGATCTGACTCCCATTATCTTCAATATATTTATGTATTTACTCAGTTCCCTTCTATGTAGCCAATCTCCCGACCTCCTAGGCCACTGCCCCACTCAGATGGCCTCCGTGTGTGGACTTTGACCCCTGTGGGGCCACCACCCTGCTTGGATAACCTCTTTGTACTGCCTCTGGACTGCCTTCCCATCCTGTCCGTCATCATCCTGTCCACATGGGCCCTGGCTGCCAATGGGCTGCAGGAAGGAGGGTCTGATTTTTAAATCTTTTTTTTTTTTTTGGAAGATTGGCCCTGCGCTAACATCTGTTGCCAATCTTCCTCTTTTTCTTTTTTCTCCCCAAAGCCCCAATACATAGTTGTATATCCTAGTTGTAGGTCCTGCTAGTTCTTCTATGTGGGACATCGCTTCAGCATGGTTTGATGAGCAGTGAGTAGGTCTGTGCCCAGGATCCGAACCAGCAAACCCCAGGCTGCCAAAGCTGAGCACACGAACTTAACCGCTGCATCACCAGGCCGGTCCCATAAGGTCTGATTTTTAAATGTTGGCCAAGTAATTCAAGTTTTTAAAAAAACACCTTTGTGGGTTAATCAGAACTTGATTATTAGGCCAGATCTGAGATTAATGGGACCTCTGGCCTAGACAATAAGAAGAAAATGTTGGGAAATAGTGGTCAGAGATGAATATGGTCTACTTGATATGGATTTTAGTGAGAAGCATAAGATCTTCCTGGGTTAGGGGAAAAGATGAACACACACATGTAACATTTATTCCATGTGGTCTCCTACGTTCCCCATTGAGCTAAGTGAAATAAAGAATGTAGTACTTTTGCCCTTTTAGGTAACTTTTCCATTGAGCTTAAGTTTTTTGTTTTTGTTTACTCTAATTCTTCCTTACTACTGCTTCGTATGCTTTGTAGAAGCCCACTTTGTGACATTAATCATCTTATCCTTGCTGAGGTTCAGAATATAAATGCCCCAGCGAAAAGGAAGAGTAGGAAGGAGAAAACATTTTTTAGAGATGCAGTCCTATTGAGAAAAGGAGTGTAGGAATGACAGATGTGTTGGGTACTAGGTTACAGTCAACTGCCAGGCTTTTGCCAGTCTTTTCATGTTGTTGACCAAATTAGATCAGGTACTCGTATTGAAAAGAGTTGAAAAACCTCTTTCTCTGAAGCAGAACCTTTTCCCTCCTTCTAAATCATTATTGTTTTGGGGGAGAGATGGCAGGAGGTATGTCACTGTGAGGTAATGTCTGGTTGAGGAAGGCAGCCCCTGTGGGGCCTACAAGGGCCCCCTTTGCATTTCACAAAAATTCAGAGAATGACTGTCTCCTGCTTGACTGGAGAATCTCTGTGGAAGGAAGATAGGGATGTATAGGCAAAGTTTACTCTCAGTGGAGTGACGTGGCTAGAAGTTAGGTGATAACTACTGGAAGTTTCTGGAAAATCTGAAGTCCTTCTCATGCAGGGACAAAATGCTCATCAAACTCTTGTCCCTTAGCCATACGTGCCTGGTCAACATTTTCTCTTTGTCCACATCCTTCTTCCTGGCCTCATGTTTGTTTATTTTACTTTTGGGGGCTTTTTGGGTTTTTTTTCACTTTTCTTTCGTTGTCTCTTGTGTATTTCTAGTACAGGGAATTAGGGAGCAGAGATAGTGGGTGGGTGAGAAGAAATAGAGAAGAGGAAAAATTTTAAATGCTGCCCTTTAATGTGGTAAAAATTCATGTTGACTTCATAGTCTGAGTAAGCATATGTAAATAATTTGTAAATCAGATGAAAATAAACTTGTGGCCTTCCAGGATTTTTTTTCACACACTTGGATGTGCCTCTTGGGAAAACCACTTTAATGAAGGGTGATACGGTTATACTGGTATGTAAACAGGGGTTGATATTTACCATAACCATTCGACTCGAGTGTCCTTTTGTGGATGTTGAGCATCACTGGAAAGTTTTCTCTTTCCCTGGTTACTTCCTTCAAAGGCACATATATTTTATACTTTGGTCTTCTTTTGACGATAGTCCAGGATATCAGATTGCGGCCCTGTATTCAGTGGGCTCCATGTTTAATCCCTCCGTCTTTTGCCTTCATTCCAAATTCAGGAATTGGTCTCCTGCATTATGCTCATATTTATGCTATTCTGCAGACCTAGGCTTTGTCTGCTATTAATTCTGCCATTATTATTTTCTTAAAATGAACTTTATAGGTCAGTGCTATTATTTCTATGGATGTGAGTTCTAAGTCTATATATTGTCATGCTGTCCTTCTTTCCTTTTTGTTTAGTATTTTCCTAGAATGCTCTAGTACCAAGTACTGTGTAGGCGCTCAGTAGGTGTTTCTTGACCAGCTAATGCCCCATCATCCACAGCACCCTACATATAGTTTCCCAGGTTGTGAATAACTCTATTTTCATTTTTCATCCTTTCTATCATTTTAAGTTTCTATATAAAAGAGCAGCATCTTGTGGTTGAGAACATGGATTTTGGAGTCATTGTGATTTTGGGGCAAGTTACTTAATATTTCTAGGTCACATTTTAGTTTTCGTATCTATTTTGAAAATTAGATATAATATTACCTACTTTAGAGAATTGCTTTAAGGATTGAGTTAAATGCAATATAATATACAAAACACTTAGCATGGGGATTGACACTTATTAAACACTCAGTATTTGTTAATGATGTCACCCTCCCTTTATTAATATCTCATTAATCTTGGGTTATAGCCTGTATTCCCTTGAAAACCTGTTCCTGGTGTTTAACCTATGTCTTTTCTATCAGGTTTGCAACCGTGCGATATGATCAAGGAGCCAAGAACATTCGGAACCAGTTCATGCACCTGACAAACTACAGTGTGAACAAGAAGAGTGGAGACTATGTCAGGTACTGGCTGCACCTGAGCCAGGAGCCAGAGAAGTCAGTCTCAGATGCGGGTCTTGTACAAGTGGAAAGTCAACATGTTGCTCTGGAGGAAACTTTGTGTTTATACCGTGTAACTTACAGAGAGCTGTCAGAGTCATTTAATGTAGTTTTGGGGTATATCTGCTGCTGCTTCTCCATTGCTTGCCCAGTTAGAGTGTCAACTTGCTCTACCAAAATCTACCTTCCCAGGTTTCCTCTTCCTCATCGTCTTCCCTTACTTGACTTAGGGGTGGGAATTTAATAGGCATATGGAACTTTTTAGAAGTCAAGAAATGAGGTCATTTCAGCACTTGGCAAAATGTACCAAAAGCTTTAAAAATATTTGTACCCTGTGACCTGGCAATTCCATTTCTAGGAACTTAACCTTAAGAAATAATGAAGGATATACACAAAAGATCAGAGACAAGAATGTTCATCACTGTACATTGTCAGGTGGAAAAAGCATATTACCAGACACTACATGCCATTTAAATTTTTTTTTTTTTAATATATAAGATAACTTAAGCTGTTTGTTTGCGCTGAAGGGGGAAAAAAAGAAAACTAGAAGGATATATACTAAAATGTTAGCAGTGCTTAACTATAGTGAATGGGATTATGGGTGGGTGATTTCTGTTTTCTTCTCTGCTTTTATGTATTTCTTAAATTTTTCTAAAATAAATACTTGTATGATTAGGGGGGAAAAAGTTAGGAATAAATTAAAGAAAGAAAGAAATGAGGCCATCTCAGACAAGGATTCAGTGGAAGGGAGTACCAGCCCAGCTGTGTGGAAATATTCTTTCTGCTCTGTTTTCTTTCATCCTGATAATTTTGCCAGAAAGTGGAAAAATAAAAAAGAAACCCAAACAGTTACTTTCTCCTCAGACTAAAAATAGGTGCCTAGAAGGTCCAAGGAAAGAAAGAAAGAAAGGAATCTGGAAGTGATGGCGTAGGTGCCAAAGCTGTATAGATTTCATTGAGTGTCCTGTGACTAATGTTTGGAATTGGTTGAAGATATCATATCCTTCACTTTGGAAAATGAGCAAAGATGCAGCTGGTGGGTGGTGGGGGTGGTGGTAAGGAATAGGGGGCAGCTGCAAACACAAGTTCCAGACTGCAAGACCCTCCCAACAGTCATGAAAGTCTGCCCCGTTTGCCACTTTGCTGCTGTGGTGGTGGTGTACTTCATCACTTTTATTGTCACTCTAGTGTGTTTTCCCTTCCATGATAACTCAAAAGTTATCAAAAAAAGCTGTGTCTACTGCTAGAGAGGAGGGAGCTTGCTTCAGGTGGTAAAGCAGTTCTGTGCTGGGTTAGTTCATTAAAATGCTACACTAGATTAGCTCACTAGCCCTTTCAGACTCAGTTCTGGTCATAAAATGACATCAGAGGTTGTTTTGTGGCCTCATGTGACATTTACCTCAAAGGCTAGGTTTGTATCCACAAACATTTCAATCTATTAATGTATTGTAACCATTCTTAAATTTGTTTATATTCTTTCACACATTTCTTTTACTCTTTCATGATGTGTAATTGTTCAGTTAAGGAAGAATTTGCCACCTTCTCCTTTAACCCCTGCCCCCCCAATAAGGCAAGCTATATACATTTTCATTTCAATGGAAGAAATTGGTGCAAAAGGGTATATGACAAAAAGGACCAAGAAAAAGTGGATGAGTGGAAGTCAGCAAAGGGAATGTTTTTCTAAGACTTAAAAGGACAAAAAGGCTATTTGTAAAATATCTTATTTCCACAGCCAGGCCTACTTGCATATGTGACCTTGATCCATTAATTTGTTTTAGTTGTGATGACCCGGAAGTGGAGGATTATGGGAACAAATGGAGCATGAGTGCTATGCTGAGGTATCTGAAACAAGAAGGCAGAGATACAACTGGTGAGTACCGGGACTTGTTCCTTTTTGACTTCTGTTCTTCTTTGTGTAACTTTACTATTGTGTCACCAGGAGTTACTTTCTCTAATTCTAATAGGGTTGATGTCTAATGGGATCATTGTTCTTGGTGTTAATTTTTCCTGCCCTTTACAAGATGGAGAACAGGTTTTCCGTGACCCCTGAAATCCCTTTTCTTGTTCCTAGTTTGGAAGGCATAACTTTTTCCTTTAATCTTTAGTGAACTTATGCTTCTTGGATGTTGAACTGCTAACTAAAATACTGTCAGCTTTTTATATAACAAATTGTCTGTCTCCATAGTGGTCCTGAGTTCAGATTTTTCTAAGTTAATCTCTCATTCATTTTGCTGAATTGGAGAATGGGCAGTGTCAAGTTTGAGTACAGGGCTTGGAATCAAAATGGACACTGTAGTTGAGCCTTGAGCAGAATGGGTGACAGTGTGCCAAAAGGCCTCTCTCAGTCCACAAAAGCAAGGGTGAGAGGAGAGAAGAGAAGTACGGCTCCTTTTCCATTCTGTCTTTTGTCGTGAGAGGCCACTTGAGTACATCCCCCAGCACCTACATTCTAGATGTGTTGCCCTGTTCACAGATGTGTGTTCTCCTGGATCACCCATTCACAAGACTGCCACATAGACATTTTTGAGTGCGCACACATGCTTTATAATTACATTGTGTTCTGGAATCCAGTCCTTCTAATCCATGCATTATAGTGTTTCTTCCTTTTTTTTTTGTAGCGTTGATGGCCCATGTAGAAGACCTGATCATTAAGACTATAATCTCTGCTGAACTAGCTATTGCTACGGCCTGTAAAACCTTTGTTCCTCATCGCAGCAGTTGTTTTGGTAAGGAAACTCAAGAAGCTTAACATGTTTTGTGAAAAGGGCCTTGGGAAGTTGGGATGGCATCCTGGGGTAGGCAGGCTTAGTGATGCTACAGGAGTAAGGGGTATGTGGTGGACTTTTATTTCTTTCTAAGCTCACGTAGCATGTGAAGATCCTACTAAGAGGGCAGTGGTGAACTTAGCTGGAGGTCCCCTGAGGACTGACTAGCTTTCTGTGTGGGGAGCAGGTATTGGAACTAAAGCATGGGTCTCTGTCAGAGTGCAATCAGAAAAAGTCTGCAACGGACTGTACAGGAATCCAGCTCTAACAAATATATTCCAGAGCTCTTTGGCAGCCAGACTGGGAACTGTTCCAAGAAGCTCTGGCTGGTACCAGTATGTGCTTTCTCCCATTTTCTGATGACTCCTCCTTTTTGTTTTACTCTTCTTTCTAGTGGGTTCCTCCCCCTCCCCCTCTCCTTCTTTTTTCTCTTCCTTTTCCTCCTCCCCTCTCTTTCCCTCCCACCCCTAACTCTCTGACTGCACAGAGAAGGAGTAAGAAATAGTTCACAGCTACTGGATCAGGAAGCTTGTTGCCTCCTGACCCACCGGCTGTGACTGTAGCAGCAAGGGTGCCTGCCTACATTTGCTTTCTGTGTGGATGAGAACTCTTTAGCGATTGCCAATATGAGTGTCCCTGAAGTCACAGAGGCTTTCAGCAGGTGTTAGGCTTTGCTAGTAAAACGCACTAGGGTCATTGATGGGAGGATAATTCAAGTAACACGGTAGTAAGGATATAAGAGTCATGGCTTGCTTAGGAGTCAGGGGAACAGGAAAGTAAAGAACATGGGCTTTAGATCCTGACAGACTTAGTTTGATACTCATTTGCACCCCTTACTAGTTTTCTGATTTTCAGCAAGGCACTCTAATCCTATTTCCTCCACTATAAAATGGCAGTAATGATGGTACCCGCCCACTAAGAGTACCATGAACATCAAATGAGATAATGCATGCAAGGCGCTTGGCACAGTGTCTGGCCCTTCATTTGTACTCAATAAAAATTATTTTTTTGTTATTTTTATAATTAGACATTATAGTTCTTGATCTCTTTAATGGATTATCATAACAGTCTGTACTTGAGGTACACTAAACAGGGAAGCATTGAGACTCTGAAAAGAAGATGGTAGATACACGAGAACCTAAAATTATATGGGAAAAGAAGAGGTTGTAATATCTTTTTTTTTTTTTTTTTTGGTGAGGAAGATTTGCCCTGAGCTAACGTCTGTTGCCAATCTTCCTCTTTTTTTGCTTGAGATTAGCCCCAAGCTAACGTCCGTGCCAGTCTTTCTCTATTTTGTATGTGGGTTGCTGCCACAGCGTGGCTGACTTGTTGTATATGTCTGCGCCCACTATCTGAACTCGCGAACCTGGGCCGCCAAAGCGGTGTGCAGAACCCAAACACTAGGCCACGAGGCTGGCCCCTGTAATCTCCTTTTTAAGTGCAAATATGTTCATGGCTTCTAAAACCCTTAAATGGCTCCTTAGGCTTTTTAGTAAATAGAAACTGGATATGAGTTCAAGCCTTCTAAGGATCTGACCCCAGCTGACTTTTCTAGAGTTCCATTTCCCCTCTTACATCTTATAATCCAACTATACCACTGAGCACTCCATGCCTTTGTGCCGCTGTTGAAGTTCTGCTATCTAGGAAACTCTCCCGTCTGCCTTGCACACTCCTGTTGATGCTCTGAGAGCTAGCTTGACACTGCCTCTTCCAGGAATCCTTGCCTCACCAAGTGCCCTGTTGTGTCTCCTCTCTCAGGCTGTTCTGTACTTGTTCCATTGTATTCTCTTCCTATCGTGCTGGGATGTTGTGTTTCCACATATACTTCCCTAGTAATCTCTGAGCTTATCTTTTTGAATTCTTAGTGATCACTGTGTCTCTCTTTCCCCTCTTACCCTATTTTTGCCAAACCAGACCTTTCACCATCACCCTGGCCCTCCCAGGTCCTTTCCTTTGCCTTCGTACCTGCTTTATCCCGTGTCTGAAATACCTTTCTCATGTTACTTTACCTAACAGATTACTGACATCTTTTCAAAACAAAGTCAAGTATCACTTCTTTGGTGAAGTTTTTCCTAAGTCTCCCAGCTGGAGTTAGCCTCCATCCCCACCCCAGCACTCCGCTCATAATCTGCAGTGGTACCTGCATGTCATCCGGTACCCGTTTATGTGTCTGTCTCCCCACTGGACTGGAAACTCCTTGAGGACAGCGACAATGTCTCACTCGTTTCTGCCTCTTCCGTGCACAGCAGCATTTTTTGCTATTAGAGGAGGTTCAGGAAATGTTGCTGAATGAATGACTGGTACTTGCTTTAATTGCCTTTTGATGGCCTGGCGGTTCGCTTCCCGGTGGATCTGGTTTGATAAGGGCCTAGAACTCTTAGAATTATTGCAAACTGAGGAGCGGGCACGGGCAATATAACTCCAACTTCAAAAACCTTATTAGATTAAAAAAATAAATGAAAGTTTCTTTTCCACATTGACTTGGCTCTTATATGAGGTAAATTTCTGGTAGCTTTTAGTGTAAAAATCTTTGTTCTAGAAACCATCACAAGCTTTTCTGAATGTTTCCTTCTCTATTTTGTTTTGTTACCTGATTGCCTTTTGGAAGCTTAAGAATTTCTTGAACTTAATGGCAACAGAAGTTCCAATGTGAAATAACCAGTGACTTTCCCTGACTCAGTGAAACACCCACTAAGTCCATTTTATCAGCCTTGGGTCTCCTTTCCCCCTCTCTTTTTATGTTCAGTTTTAATAAACTGAGTGCATCTGGAGTTTTTTAAGTTGTTGACTGTCTTCTTGGCTTTTGTGGTTCTAATTCCACATCCTGTCAACCCTGGGATTTTGTGTGCTTCATTAACCTCCCCTCTTCAGATATGATTTTGTATACGTGT
This sequence comes from Ceratotherium simum simum, assembly GCF_057802395.1. Taxonomy (NCBI): domain Eukaryota; kingdom Metazoa; phylum Chordata; class Mammalia; order Perissodactyla; family Rhinocerotidae; genus Ceratotherium; species Ceratotherium simum. The sequence goes on along the minus strand of NC_141923.1, from coordinate 27,829,963 downwards.
GTATATTTCTGTGAATCTCTTTTCCTCCCACTGATTCCTAACCTCCCCTGGGGTTTAAGTTAACGGAATAAGCTGGGTTTTTTCTTTTCTTTTCTTTTTCATTTGTTTTAGGGTAAACAGGAATTGAGAGATTCCCAGAAGAATTTGGCTTGAACAGAGCATTGGTGCTTTTAGAGGAAGCCAATAGTCCAGTGAGGGGGTTCACTTTATTGGTTGTTGTTTCTGCCTTTCCATGTTGTGGATCTTTGCCAGGAGCATTCCGTTACTATCTAAGTGTTTCTGTCCTATGATTTCTTTCCCACCCTACCATCTGTAATGTCCAACTATGTTTCCAGGTACCTTCAGTATTCCCATTCATTTGTTTACTTATGCATTTAACTTTTTTCAGTTCCTGCTGTATGCAAAGCATAGACTATATGAGTTTGTTCCTCTTAAGCTAAATTTTACATGGGATGATATATACATATACCTGCATTGTATTATTAGCATTTAAATGTAGACTTAGGAACCTTCACAAACTATCTGAAACTTCGCTGTTTAATGCTTTTTCATAGATTTGTACATTGGGAAAGGACCTCAGAGAATAATTAGTTTGGATAAAAAAATTGAGACCCTGAGAAATTAGGACTTTTGCCCCAAGTTCTAGAGCTAGTGAGTGAGAGAACTCAGAGGAAAGAGACTCAGCTTGGAGAAAAGGGGTCAGAAGATGCGTTTTGGCAAGCAAGTCATCTTGATCATAGGACTCTTGATTTATAGAATTTTTGATGCCTTTCCCAATAAAACAGATTTTTGACAGTCTAATTTTCACTGCCTTCAAGTTTGTGAAAATGTGATGTCATGTGAAGTATATGCTTAAACAGCAACCCTTTAAATATGCTTAGGAAATTGGCACTGTGAGATAACTGGCTGTGAGAACAGCTTTTTTGACTAGTTGGAGAAAAACAGCCAAAAACAACAGGATGTTAGCTGTCCTTTAAAGATGCTGCTGCTGACAGGGATTTTATCTGTGTGTATGAGGATGGCTGAAGTGACAGGCCATGACGCTGGTCCTCTCCAGCCTGGGATCATATGAACCAGCTGTCATGCCCCTTGTAAAATTGATGAGGCTGGCCTTGTTTAGGGCAGAGACCAGTGACATCTTTGCTCAGGACAAACACCTCTTCTTGTTGAATGTATGCTGGTTTGGCCTTTTATTGATATTGATTTAGACCATTTCACAGGGTAGGCTGACGTTCTTAGAGGGAGGATGTCCATGAAGATTTGTTGAAGGAATGAAAGCAGGCAGCATACATTCTCTAATAATGTGAACCCCTTGACCAACAAAAAATAATGCAAGTCATCCAGCAGTTCACTTTTTGAGCTAGTGTCCTTTTCTGGTTTATCCTGTGGTCCTCTTTGGATGGGAAGAGAAGTTTATTTTAGAAGGGACTTAGTAGAAAGTACCTACTGTTTATCAAACACTCTTCATTGGTTATTTCCTTTAGTCCTCTTAACAGTTTTGTTGGTATTTATTACTCATGTTTTATAGACAAGGAAAAAGATCAGAGAGGTTAAATAATTTGTCCTAGGTCATGCAGTTAATAAATGACAAAGCCAAGATTGAGAGCCAGGTCTCTCTGGCTCTTTTTCCACCCACATAAAGACAAGTTCTGATGTACCCGGCCACTGTTGGCGTGCCGTGTATCCTGGATTCTCCTTCTGCTCTCCTGTAACTGGATCTCAGGAAAAATATCATCTTTTCTAGCAGATCACCCCTGAAAAAGTGATCTTTCTGCTCTAATCAATAGTACGTAGTCCTAGATACTCTTTCAAATCTACCTTTACATATGGTAGCCAGATACCCATAGATTTATTGGACTTGTTAACAAATTGGCTCTGGGCTTTTTCTTGTATTTAGTTCATTTTCCTGTGGGATCTTGATCTGCTTTTTTCTAAATTCTCCTCCTGGACCCCAGATAAAGACTTCTTCCTTAGGTTTTCAACTCAAATCCAAAGCCAAGGTGAAAAAGAATTTCCTTTATATAATAGCATTTGAATGACAGTGAGTACTAGCTAATGTCAGTGCTTTCCACTGCCTCAGGGATTACAGCTTCAGCTGGGACCTTATTTCTGGAGAGGGCTAGTGGATTGATTCCAAAATTAATGGTGTGACATGTTTCGTAGTCTCTTAGGCCTTGGATGCATTATTATTTTCTCTATCAGATCTTTTTTTTTTCCTCCCTTTTAGACTGTCTTCTAAGTTTTTCCTTAATATGTCTTAATATATAAAAATCTTAATAAGGATTTCTTTTATTTTCTTTATGATTGGTGGCCTTAGTATGACTATTTCAAGTCTTGTGATCAGGGTTATTTTGGGAGAGTAGCTGCAAATTATTTTGTCTTTCTCCAAAATTGTCCAGTGTATTTCAATTAAAATTTTTTTCTCTCTTTTTTCTTCTCTTTTTTTCTTCGTCTTTCCATATTTCTTGATTGCTTCCTGTGTGCTTTTTACAGTACAGGCAGCTTGGTATATAACAATGAATGAGACATAACCCCTGCCATCAAGTGGTGGTAGGAAGCAGGCGTGAAATGGTAAATGACAGCACAAGTAGCAGAGTAACTCAAGTGCTCTGGGAATACGCAAGAGTTACACAGCTGTGCCTAGGGCAGCCAGGGAAAGCCATTCCTAGCAGAGGGAATAAACGCAGTGTCATGACAGGATGTGGCATTTTTTGAAATGGAAAGTTCAGTGTGACTAGATGTAGCCTGCGTAGGATGGTGTGGCGGGAGATAAGGTTATGGAAGTAGATTGGGACCCAATTTATAAAGGACTGACACATTTAAATTCATCCTGAAAACAATAGACAGCCACTAGAGTTTTTTGAGCAGGGGAGCAATAGGATTATTATTTTTTTCTTTAACTTTTATCATGATTTGACCCAAAGCTTGGCACACCAGAATTACAACAAGGGGAATACTGTACAACATTACTAGAAGTGACTAATTTAAAATCCTCCTGGAACCAACCTGACATCAGTGTCTGTCGTTGGGCCGATTCACTGCCTGTCTCTAGCCAACTATTAGATTTATGTTTTAGAAAGGTAATGGTGACAGCCATGTGGAGAATGGACTGCAGAGGGGAGAGACTAGTGCTGGGGAAGTGATTTGGGAGGTAAGAGGTACTTAGTGATAATATACACTTATCTGTGACCCAGCAATCCCACCCGTAGGTATTTACCCAAGAAAAATGAAACCATATGTTCACACAAATACCTGTACACGAATGTTTATAGCAGGCTTATTCATTATAGTCAAAAATTGGAAGCAACCCAGTGTCCATGAGCTGTTGAATGGATAAACAAATTGTGGTGTGGCCATAAAATGGAATACTACTCAGCAATAAAAGGAATGATTACACTACTGATACATGTAATAACATAGATAAATCTCAAAAGCACAATGCTGAGTGAAAGAAGCCACGCTCAAAAGGTTATATACTGTATGAATACATTTATTTGACTTTCTGGAAAAGGCAGAAATCAGATCAGTGGTTGCTGGTGGATGGGGAATGAGGATTGACTGCAAAGGGGCACAAGGGAACGTTTGCTATAGAATTATTCTGTATAGATTGTGTTCTCTATAGATGTTCTCTATAGATTGTGGTGGTGGTTAAACAACTCTATATAACTCATCAAACTGTACAATTTAAAAGGATGAATTTTATTGTGTGTAAATTAAACCTCAGTAAACCTGTCTTAGAGCCAACCCTGGTTATCTAGTGGTTAAGATTCGGTGCTCTCGCTGCCACGCCCTGGGTTCATTTCCTGAGTCAGGGAACCATACCACCCGTCTGTCAGTTGTCATACTGTGGTGATTATCTGTTGTTGTGAAGCTGAAAGCTATGCTACTGGGATTTCACATAGCAGCAGGGTCATTCGTGGTGGACAGGTTTCAGCAGAGCTTCCAGACTAACACAGACTAAGAAGAAGGACCTGGCCACCACTTCTGAAAAAAATTGGCCATGAAAACCCTATGAACAGCAGGAGAGCACTGTCTGATATAGAGCTGGAAGGTGAGAGGATGGCACAAAAAGACTGGGCAGGGTTCCGCTGTGCTGTACATAGGGTTGCTAGGAGTTGGAATTGGCTCCATGGCACTAACAACAAAAATTTGTCTTAAAACAAGAAACAACGACAGATGGCTGAACCTTAAAAACATGCTAAATAAAAGAATCTAGACTCAAAAGACTATATGCTTCCATTTATATGAAATTCTAGAATAGGCAAAACTAATCTATACTGGAAGAAAGATGGATAGTGGTTGTCTAGGGGTGTGATGTGGGGAGCAGGGTATTTACCAGGAAGGGACATGAGGGATCTTTCTGGGGTGATGGAAATGTTCTGTGTGGGTTGATATGAGTGTCGGTTACATGGATGTATTCAATTATCAAGACTCATCAAATTGTACACTTAAGATCCATCCATTTCATTATATGTAAATTATACTTCAAAACGGAATATAGGAGTTAGGCTGGATTAAAGAGAAAGAGAGAAAGAGATCTGGTAATCTTTTGGATTTGGGAGGTGGTAAAGAGTATTTCTAGCTTTGGAGACTGGTGAATGGGGTTACCATTTTCCGAGATGAAGAATAATGGGGAAGCCAAACAAGTTTTGGGGAAAGATAATGAGTTATGTTTTGTTGAATGTTGAGTACCCGTGGGATATTCTAGTGAAATTGTCTAGAAGGTAGTTGGAATTATGCATTTGGTGTCTAGGAGATACTTGACTAAAGATATAGATTTGAATGTCATCATCATAGTATTAATTACAGCCATGAGAATATATGAGATCACCCAAGAAGAGAAGTAGAATTGAGAAGGAAAGAGACCTGAGGATGCCACCCTGAGCAAACCTCCCAGTGAATAGCTGGGCAGAAGAGAAGGAAAGAAAGGAGAGGAAGGAGAGGAGAATCTGAAGAGAGCAGTGTCCTGGAACCCCAGGGAGGAGAAGTTCCAAAAGTAAGGGGTGGTCAACAGTTTTAGATGCTTGGGCGTAGCAATAAGGTAGTCTTTGGTGATCAGACTGAGAACAGTTAATTATTAGAGAGTGGGAGCAGAAGCAAAATCTTATGGGATGGGGAGCGAATAAGCATTAAGAAAGTTAAGACAGCTAAGTGTAGATTGCTTCTTCTAGAAGCTTCGTTAAAGAAATAGGGAGATAAGGGCACTAATGTGAAGTAGGAGGTGGAGTCAGGCTTCTTCTTACCATTCACTAGTATAATGTTCGTTTGTTTTGATTTGGCTGGGGGCTGAAGAGAGTGTTTCTCATCAAGGAAAAATTTCCTGAGGAAATGTTGTTGAATAAGGTAGTATCAACAGTCCTTCAAAAATAACTTGCTCTTCTGTCCCTGTGAAGATAATGCGGAGGAGCAAAGAAAGTAGCTCTCAGAACTGGAAAAGCCTACTTGCCTGCCCTCTTTAACGACAGGAACACTGGTAGCTCTCATTCTGGATACTCAATTTTTGAAATTCTAGGCACTGCTGCTAAAACACACAACATTAAAAGGGGAGGAAGTTTAATATCCTCAGTACAACCTACACCTCACCTTTTAATGTCCACAGAAAAGACCAACCATAAGTTAAAAGGGTCATTATAAGGACTCTACTAGCCTGCCAAGGACCCAAATTCTTGTTCTTAAGCTGAATCAATTATTTTTAAGAGATAAACCTGATAAATGCTGTCTTTTCACCCTGTTCCTCTCCCCAGTTTCCAGCCTCCTAGGTGAGCTGGCCTTTGCACTGTGTTGTAATGCCATCCCACACAGTCTGTTTCTCCTCCCACTCCTAGGTGATGTACATCCACACCTGGCGCATGTGCAGACGTGGTTAGAGTCAAAGCTGATTTTGAGATAGTTTGATTTTGTTTAGCTGGGTAAAAATTAAGTTGGCACCGTAAAGGGTGTTGTCTGTCTTTGGGTCATTTTTTTTTTCTTACTTCCCAGAGTATTGGTTCTCAGCCTTTCAATTGAGATTTGTAGAATTAGCCTCTAAATTTGAGCAATAGTTAAGTAAATGTGTTGGCTTCTTAATGTGAGGTGTTTAAATTGTGAGTGTCCTTGATTATTATTCTGATTTCAGTTTGTCTTCATTTGTGGCAGATTCTGCAAACTGATCGATATGTGTATCAATTATTATTTTCACTGTGTTCCTCATACTATTCTTATTAATAATATTACCACTATGAAACAGTTGAATCCTTTGCTTCAGCTTTTAAAAACTGAAGAGAATGTTATTTTTCTTGAATCAGACTCACATTATATTCTCTCTTGCTTGTGTAATATTAACATGGACTTGTAGAGTTTGCAGGTAGGTTTTTCCTTTTAAATGCTTTATTTAGTGCTATATTACAAAAGATTTTTCTCAGATTAAAAATAAATATTCTGGGTCAGGCCTGGTGGCGTAGTGGTTAAGTTCGCGTGCTCTGCTTCGGTGGCCCGGGGTTCGCAGGTTCAGATCCCGGGCGTGGACTGATGCACTGCTTGTCAAGCCATGCTGTGGTGGCAACCCATACAAAGTGGAGGAAGATGGGCACGGATGTTAGCCCAGGCCAGTCTTCCTCAGCAAAAAGAGGAGGATTGGCATGGATGTTAGCTCAGGGCTAATCTTCCTCTCACACGCACATATGCACACACAAAATAAATAAATAAATAATAAATAAATAAATATATATTCTGTGGGGTGACTGCAGATTAGGTAAAATATTCAGAAGAATGTTCTGGCCGTAAAAGCTATGAGTTTGTTACCAAAAGAAGATAGGTGAAGGAGCTTTCTTTTCTTTACATTTTAAAGTATAGATAATATTTAATTTTTGTGTGGTTACATGAAGGTGAATCCCCTCTCAGACTCTTTTATAGTTTGTGATTATTTTTGCAAATTAAGTGGAATCCTAAATAATTACTATGGTAGCCAAGTCATTCTTGGAAACTTCTCTCTAGAGAGAATTCGAATATGAATGTCTACCTGAATCCATACTACGTAAATAAGAATTTTGGATGTAGGTTTACTGAACATACAGATATTGACAAATGATGATTAACAGAGAGGATAAAGGAAACCAAAAGGTGCTAAAGAAATATCAGAGAGAGAAATGACTTCCCCATGTTCCACAGTGAATAAATGGTGGAGTCATGAGGAGGATCCAAGTCTCTAGATTCCCATTCTAGGATTCTTGGTACTACATCAGACTTCCTGTGTTCTAGAAGAGAGTCTTTGGCACCATCGGTTTAGAAGCCTACATTTATTTTTCCATGTTTTTGAGAGATTTGAGAAATGGGAAAGTCTTTTTTGAAGTAAAGAAATTTGTTTCAAAATGAATTTCTAGAAAATACCTGGTTGTGTTCTGTGGGTGTGAGCTGTGGCCTGTGACCTCTGGTCGAACTGTAAGGAAGCTAGTCTTTTCTCTTGGAAAGAACATGTAAAGAGTTTATTTGAGGGACACAGAGTGGGATGTTTGGGAGTTACTGGGACTTCTGAAAATCTGATATATTTGATGTAAGTATACCAAGTAGGACTATGCACTATGCTTTCTGTAGAGAGGGTCTGATTAATAATAATAAGAGTAAAGGTTGCCAGCTGAGGTTCCAAAGCTAGCCTCTCATCCCTGCATTCTAGGATAAAAGCCTACTCATGGTTCTTGCTTTGCTCTTTGCAACAGTTGGGGAATTAGGGTAAGAGAATCAGTAAAGAATCCAGAACCCATGGAAATTTGATCTCTGGCTCCCTCCTTTAAATAATAATAGTAGTGCAAGATGGCTTGTCACAATCCTGCTGTCCTGCCACTAGCTCCCTCCTTTCTCTTCTATCTTTCTATGTTGGGCCAGTGTATTTTATTTTCTATCTTCAAAGGGAAATTGAAACCATAAGAGAGGGGAAACAATAAATACGTTTTATACTTAGATGTCTTCTTGACCTAGGTTGCAAAAGCAAGATCTTGGTTTAAGAAAGTGTGATGGAATCATACTAGAGAGATGCCTTCAGTAGATTTTTCTGTTTTCAGAGTGTGGCGGGGAAGTGGTGGGGGATAACAATCCAAAGCAAGCCCAAAGCACCATTGATACTGGATGTACTTGTTGCGTTCCTGTCCCAACGTTTTTTTTACCCATAAGCACAGCAGAATCTTGCTTGTTGACTCTCCTAGAGTTAGGTCACTTTGTGTTTAGAATTCAAGAATGTTAATAGAGTGGATGATAAAAAAAAAAACAGTGGAATTTTATTGCATTGTTTTCTTATTATCTCCAGAGCTTGATTAATTTCTCTTGAACTGGAAAGATTCTCTGCTTCTACTTCCACTTATTATTTATACTCAGCAAGTTTCTAGGGCTCTGGTGGAAGTTGATTGGATTGAATCTTCCAGATCTTTATTCGGTTGTGACATGGAAAATGATCTTGTATATTGTGTTATGTTGTATTTCCAGAACTCTATGGCTTTGATGTGCTCATAGATTCTACTCTGAAGCCATGGTTGTTGGAAGTGAATCTCTCTCCTTCTTTGGCCTGGTAAGTACTCTGTTCCATCAACTAGAAAAGGACAGACCTTCAATGAGTAGCACTAAAAAACACTTTTTTTTTTGGTTACGTCTCTTGGCACTAGGAGATTTTTTTCCCCCTAGTTACTAGATAGAGATGACTAGAATTTCTAAATTTGGGGGTTTTGTGGTTTGTTGTCCAAGTCCATGTGACAACCATGAATCCCTATCTTACTAGTCAATTTGCCATCTATGTTTACTGTCTTATTGGGCTCCTAAGGGATGCTTCTTGCATTTATTTTTATCCCCACTTCTCTCTTTCTCTTTTTTTTTTTTTGGAACTTTATACATGTTCTGCTAAGGCCACACAAATACATGAGGTATTATATTTCCTTTATTACCAAAGGTTTATACAGACTCAAATCCACGTATCCATAAAGGTGTATAGAGCTGGGCCCAGGGTAGTGTAGATCATATCTGGTCCTTTTGCTCTGTCCATGTCCTGGTATCCATCCAAGATTAAAGTCCCAAAACTTTAGACAATCTTTAAAAATTTTTTTTAACCTATCCGTTGTTTAGAAGAAGGAAAGAAACATATTTTTCAGTATCAGAGAAGATTCTGCTTATATCTGCAGCTACAGCCAGAGTTTCTATTAGCTATATGCTTCTGTAAACAGCTAGAGACCCTAGAGATTTATGCCAGAGACCACCCAGCTGCTGCATTTTTAAGGATGAGAAATGTTGGCAAATGCCAAGTAATCAAATGAAGACGGATTGACTACTTTGTGGGGTGAGAGTTTGGCTTAACCCCAATAGTAAGTTGTAGAGCTAGATATTACAGATGCTTCAGATATTGTGCTACACTTTTGTTAAGTCAGCTTTTTGCAGATTGCCGAGCAAGGTATATCATGCAGTATTAGAGATCCCCAGAGTGATGCCTTGGATCCAGCAGCTGGAGTACTCTGATTCATGGAGGAACACCTCCAATGTGTTGGCCAAAGCCAACACAGCAGTCACTGCCACAGAGAGGCCTCCAACTTTCAGCCCATGTTGTTTCTGTTTCTGTGTGTGTTCTGCTGCATCGTCTGGTGATATTTTGGGATAACTTATATTTTTTTGCGCTCATTTGCAAGCCTGCAAGCTTAAGAAGATTGATTTAGAACAGAAAATGAAGCCTTAAAAAATGTACAAAGATGGCCAAAGTTCCCTCTCTTGCATATGAATGTGATTTGAGTATTGCAGCAGTAAAAACTAATTTGGATGTTGGGCTCAGTCATAAAAGAGCATATTAAATATTTGAATCTCTAAAATCTGCAGTGATAATGAAGCAGTATTCTTGACTTGTGCAGAATTTGAATTGCACAAGACCTTCTGGAATAAAAAGATTGCATGTCAGGGAATCAATGTCTTGGTGCTGGGCCTGCCCTACAGAGGATGAGTTTAACACCAGGCTTTTATTTCTAGCATTTTTGCCCAGATTTCTTTTTATTTTTCCATGGATTTGGTGAGCTTTATGTGTTGCTCCTCATTGACATCTGGAAGCTTTGCTGTTTTGGAGCCCGTTAGGGACAGCCATTCTGTTAACCTATAAAATTATCGATTGCTCTTTTCTGTCTCTGTTCTGTTAGTGATGCACCTCTGGACCTAAAGATTAAAGCCAGTATGATTTCAGATATGTTCACTGTTGTAGGTGAGTAGTAATGTTTTCTGAAAACTCACATAAAGGTTAACCAGAGCGTCCATTTTGTCAGACTCTATAGGTGTTGCCAACTGGCAGTTCCTAAGCCATGCTGAATGTTTTGTACTAAAAAATTATATTTTCAGGGAAGTGTTTATATGTTTCTGTTCCTCCTGGCTCCATCCTGTCCTGAGGCTGAACCACAACCAGGGCTGAGACCTAATTCCTGGGGCATAGGAATTCTGAGCTGAGGAAGAGAATTAAGCAAAGATCTGGAGAAAGTATATTTTTCTCTGAGCTAAGATAGTGAAACCCACTGAAGAAGCTTTGTTACTACAAAGGAAACTGGCTGCATTTCTGCTAGACAGCCTCTACTGGTGTCAGCATGATCCTTTCTGCAGTAGTTATAACTGAAGCAGCCCAAGGAAGAAAGCCCTTTTTGAGTAGATAAGCCAAAACTTTGAAATGGAGATGAGCAGTCAGGTGGGTCTGTTGTAGGTCTGTGGCTGTTATTTTTTTAAGTACTCTAAAAAGACATAATAAAATGTTTTTGAAATAAACTAGTATTTGCTGTACCAGCAAATGCTGTACAACTTAGCTACTCTATTCTACGTGGTTGGGAGTCTGCTGCTTTTTAGGAAGTGAAATTAGCCCAAGCCTAATTTCCTAAGCCATAGACAATCTACAAAGCCCATTTTGAAAGTTGCCAATAGACCGTCTTCAGCAGTTCCAGAAGTGGATCTTGTAACAGGACAAGACCCCTCACTTGCTTGTGGATTCTCTTGGAAAAAGATTATTTTCCAGTTCCCATCCAGAAAGCTACTTTAAAATAATTTGTTTTTATTGACAACCGTATGTTTTTAAATGGTGGTTTGCACCATTTCTCTGAAGTTCATCAAAAATCTACATCTCTTTTTCTGTCAGAATCACATTCAAGCAGAGTGTGTATGGGAGAGTCATGCCCAGTCCTCTTGAGGATGGATCTCTGTAATATTTATGACAATGAAGCTGAGTTTGTACATCTAAAGAAAAGGTGCAGCTAAACCTGTTAATTTCTTAGAAACTCCTAGGTGTTAATGTTTCCCATTCCCCATTCAGGATTTGTGTGCCAGGATCCTGCCCAGCGGGCATCAACCCGGCCAATTTATCCCACCTTTGAGTCTTCCAGGAGAAACCCTTTCCAGAAACCTCAGGTAAGCAAATTCAGCAGCAGGGAACCCGAAGGAGGCTTATTAGAAAGTGGGCGCTGATGTAAATGAGTGAGCCGAAGCACTGTGGATATGAGGTCACTTAGAGCAGGAGGATTTGGGGATCATTCTAGACAGAAGGCAGTTATATTCAGCTGTGGCTGATAGCTTATGCTTTCAGACAAACTTACTGTCTGCTTTTTTTTTTTTTTTGGCTTCTTTTTTCATTATATTTCTTTTTTTCTTTCTCTTCTTAAAAATCATCCTCTTTTTTCTCAAATTGATGCGTTCGTAAACAAGGCACAGAGAGGGAGCCTACAAATTCTTAGTCGTTACTCTGCTACATTCTTTTTGATCTTTAGACTAGCTTCATAAAGAAGATGCTCAATTGAAATAATATCTTCTCTTCAAAAGGACCCTCAGTGATCATGAGGTGTTGATTGACGTAAAATGAGATAAATGCCTACAGAAACGTGTGCATGTCTGAAACATCATTTGATCAAGCATTGTGCCAGTCCTTGTACACTCTGCATTTTTGTTCCAGTTAAACTAATCAGCTAATCATTCTCTCTACTCATCCCATCTTCTAATCAGTCCCTGCCTGTCCAGACCTGGCTAGTGTCCACTTCTGTTTCTTTGCCTTTAACATTTCTTCTTACCTAAAAGGTCCACCTTCCTCCTCTCTTCCCATCTGGATTGGTTACCTCGCCTGCTTAGAAGTTGGGAGATCATTTCTTATTAAATCCATCCACTGTGTCGTGACCTTTACTTTTCATTTCAACATCATTTACTTGTTCTCTGTTGCATTGTTTTGCATTCATTGATTGGTTGCTTTTAAATTGTCCAGTACTCCCCTGCTAGAGTGTAAGCTCTTTGAAGGCAGAAACAGCTTCTTCCCTGTCCCTCCTCCTTCCCTTTCCCCTCACCCCCTATCAATCATCCTCCACCTTTGCATTAGCCCTCCACCCCTCTCTCTTCTCCTCCTTTCTCCTGCCACTCCCCTTCCTCCTCTTCCTTTTGCTTGCTGGTCTCATTTAGAGTAGTGCTGTTTCTGTTTGCCAAGCTCATATACGATTATGTATTCAGATAACTTTTCATTGGAACAGGGTTTGCCAACTCAAATGCCTCTAGGGGCTGTGGGTAGACTATGTAAATGAGTAAATAGGGCCAGGTATAATAGAGCTAAGAGTGATGTGACTGAGGTAAACTGGAGAGTGCATGCCTCGTATAAAAAGGGGCAGCTGCTTTACTAATGTGCCCTAGCTGAGCACTGCCGTGCCTGAGTGTGGGCCCAGTGTTGTCAGATCTTCCAACTGTCAAGAGAAATCATAAATCTTATTGTAAAATATTGGCAACGAGTTCAATTAAAAAAATACTTGGCAGACCAAACATAGCGTGTCTTTGAGCTGAATTTAGTCTTTGGGCTACCTGTCTGTGACCTCTTGCTCTAGAATTATTCCCTATTGGTATTAGTATTATGATGTGGAAAAGGGTGTATGATATTTTAAGGGGTATTATCTTGGATTAGAAGTAAAACCAGGCAACAAGATTGTACTTAATCAGTACATCATCACAGATCAAAGGGTTTTCTTTAATTTTTAATAAGAAGTAGTAGAGGATTAACCTAAATGTACTAGGAAAACTGGGTTTAGGCAATCACATTCCTTTGCAAATTATTTCCTGCAGTATCTGTGGTAAGAGCCACAGAATTGCGTGTAAAGGATTGTGAATGTTTCTGTGCAGCTTTGACAGAGTCTCTGCCAAGTTTCACTCTAGGGCTAGCTGTGTGTCAATCTTGGATGAATTGATCTCTTTTCTTAGTTTGCCTGTCAGCTTTCATTGGCGACTCTTTGCAAATAGAGAATCTATTCACTATTTGTTTTGCTAACTTGTAAGTAACAGCGTGGCTTCATCCATAAGTCACCTACAGGACACTTATTTAAAGGCTAAAGAAACTGTAGATGAGTTATTGTACTGTGTGAAACAAATTTAACTTCAGGTCCTCAGTCTGTGACAGTTAGGATTGTGCTCTCAGTGGTGAGGAAGTGAAACTGGAATAGATACACTGTAGGAGAAAGCAGTGTGAAAAATAAAGAATGCTCTGATCTTCCAAGCACAAAGTGTAGGGCTCTTCCTTTTGGTCTCTGCTTGGAGATCATTTTTTCCTTTTTTATATCATAAATGTAGGAGTTGGAAAATACAGGCATGTTAGGAGAAGATAAGGCTTTATTCCGTTTTTCTGTCTTTTATAGCGTCCGGTATCTGCACAGTTTCAGTCATGTTTCAACGCCAAACAGGTAAGTTCTGGGTCATTTGGAGACTTCATTCAAGTTTTTACTTCCATTCCCTAAGTGGACAGTCTTTTAGCTTTACTCTTTCACAGTACATATTTCATGCACCTGCTTTATGAATAGTTTAATAACATAAAATAGAATATGTAAAAATGAATGCACACAGAGGTCTTTTCAGATACAAAATAAAGAGTGGAGGTTGCAAGAGTTTATGAATCCTTTTTCCTGATAGTGCTTATGCTGTGATGGAGGCACTTGAATTTAAATAATGAGCAGGGTTTAGAGGTCTATCTATCGCTTTGACCAAAATATTCCAGAAAGAAAATATCATAGTTCACAACTAATCTTTCTTTTGCTCAGACGTCTTATGAAACGTACTATTGTCAGTAGCTTAGTACTGGAAACGTTTTTGCATTGGGTATTGTGCTATATTTGAGTTTCTTAGATGAAATTTCTTATATGTAGTGATTTGTAGTTTTAGGAATCTTAGAAACTCTGCCATAATTAGGGTCTCAGATGCTACCTTTAAAATAAGGACAAAATATTTTATCTTTGTCTCTTAATGATCAGCATTTGCCCTCTTACTGTTCTTATTAGCAGTATTTGAGATTAACTGTCGTTTTCTTCTATGCAGATCTTTTTTTTTTGTTTTTTACATCTTTCTGAAGTGATAGCATGGCTGTGAGGGTCCTCCTCCTGCTGTTTGATGCTTTGATATGAAGGATGTGGATGTTCTCTTACATAAGTGTGTCACTTGCAACTATTAGTTCTTTAGCAAAAAGCTCTGCTGTATTTATTTTGGTGTTTGTGCTCTCTGATAGTTTCTGGTAAGCTTCGAAGCTTGAATTGTAACTCTCTTAGCTACTGTTTTTTGATAAAATGATTTACCTTGTTTATATGAATCCAGGAAATGAAAAAAAAAGACTTACTGGTTGTCTAGTATTTGATAACTGGTTAATGTGGTTCTGTAATACAAGTTTTGGTGTTTAGTTGGTAGAATTAAAAACTCTGTAATATTAGTGTTTTATATTTAGCAAGTACCTAAGAGTGCTAGCTGCTCTCCATGGCAGAAAAAACAAAAAGAACAAGGCTGTTGACTTCAAAGAGCTTACATTCTAAATATCTCTTGAACTAATCTACTTAAAGAGAACATGAAAAGTACTATTTCATAGCCTTCTGAATTTGACTCCAAATATTTTGTGATGTGTAATTCTAATCTCAATATCCCTACCCATTTTAATTCTGTTACATCTAGCTCCATTGCTTGAATTGCCACAGGTTGCAATAGCCTGTGGATGAGCAGCACTCTCTCTAGTAGTTATGTGTTTGCACACTGCTAACATAACACAGAGCCTTTCTGGCTTTATTCAGCCAATTTGTATGTGTTGAATTCTTTGGCTCTTACTGTTTTTTGCAATGTCCTGTTTGTCACTGTCTTGCTGTTAACGAAGCACTCTCAACTCCACAGTAGTTTTGTCAGAGCTAAGTGAAAAAAGAGCAGAAATTCTCTGCTCTGGCCATTTAGACTATGTCAGATTTTCTTTTTCTGTTGTCAGATTGTGAAGTCACAGTTTTTTACCTGTTGTCTGACTATTCCTTTTTAATCCATTCTCTCTTTCTACATTTCTCCCTTCCGTTGAATGCCTATGGTTTAAAATTTTCACTCACCAGAAATTACTTTTTAGTGTTCCAAGGCAAGTGGCATGGTTTTGTGGAAAGAACATGGACTTTAAAGTCAACAGACCTGGGTTCAAATTTGAGCTCTTTCGATAACTAGCTGTGAGACCTTGGTCAGGTCCCCTTACATCTCTGAGGCTCACTTCCCACATCTGTCCAATGAGGATAATAATACATACATGGAGTTATGGTAAGAAAGAAATGATAAAACATAGGTAAACTATTTGGGATAGTTCTGGACACTCTTGCCCTCAGAAGCTTTAGTCCCTTTCACATGTTTGAGTCCTATTTTGGTTTTCCTTTTTCCATTGTCAGTATGTGGTGTTGTTATTTTGATATCCATTTATCTATAGTCTTGTTTTTTCACATTTGCTCTCATCCACAAATGCAGATTAACTAATTAATTTATTTATTTATTCATCCTCCCAGACATTAATGAAGATAATAATGCTTAATCAATACCCATTCTGGAAATCACTTCCTAACTTGATTCACTGCCATTTATCTTATCCTATAGTGACATCTTTTAACTGTTTTCAGTTTTTGTTGGTGTATTATTCGTTATATCATGACACTAAGCCCTGATTGGAAATATAATTAAGAATAAAAATTTTATGGAATTTTCACAAATGCTTGTCTAAAATCCAAAGATATTAAATATATTTGCTATATTCCCCCTTTTTTGTAATTTTGTCCTAAAAATCAAAATTTTAAAGCATGTTTTAAAATAAATAAAGCAATCTCCATCCTCCTATTCTTCATGAGCCCATTAAACTCTAAATGTTTATGGATTTTTTCCTTTTAATGTTTGTTCCATTATTTTACTAGGGATTCGAGTTAGACTTACCAGGCGATAATCACCAGGAGCATACTTCTTACATTTTTGAAGATTGGTACCCCATTTGTTTTTTTCTAATCTTCTGGTACCTCCTCAGTTCTTCATGATTTTTCAAACATAATTGTAAGTGGTTTTGGTAAGTTTTTTTTTTAGTTTTAAATCCAGTTCCCTTCATAACAAGGTGCATGTCTCTCAGACCTGCTGATTTACATTTATTCCAAATTTCCAGATGTTGCATCTCCTTTTTTACTGTAGCACAAACCTCCTTACTTATTTTTTTTTTTTCCTAATTTCAAAGTATACTTCTGGTTATCATTACATGATAAACAAGGTCAACTTTCTCTGTTAGTCATTTTTTGTTTATTTCTGCCCAGATTTATTCATATGTGGTCCTTTTGTTCATTTTCTTTCATTTGATAGCATTAATTCATTTTGCTTTTTAAACTTGCCTTTACCTTTCATTTTCTAGATGACAAGATGCATCACATATAAATTGAGCTATTTCTAGTTCATTTATTTTTGACACAGAATTCCAAACTTTGTAGAACCGCATTGGGAGATTTTATTCTTTGCATGTGTTCTCTGTCAAACTGATTTCATTTTTGCCTCTCAATTATGATATCTCTTAGGACACGTCACCATTTTTCATATTCCTCATTTTGTCCAGTTCTTCTCATAATGGTACTTTACAGCTTTCTTTAGGCTTAGAATCTTTTTTTCTGATTCAACATCTGTTTCTTACTGCTTTGAGTGGGGACAGGTGGTTCCTTGTCTCAATTATTTCACATTCTCAGTTCTTCCCTAGCAATAAAGGTTAGATGTGTAAAGGTTTCTTCTCTGGGTATATTTCTGAATCATAGGTTGTACTAATGATAATTTAACATCTTTGATGCGTGTTGCATGGTAGAATTCTTACTTGCACAGTAATTTGGCAGTTTAAAGTCTATCTGAGCACCCAGTAGTTGAAATCATGTGTCATCCAGCCAGAGGCCATGGTTCTCTTTAAGTTCAGAGGAGCTTTATTTCCTTAGTGCCTTCAGTCAATTCATTGGAATATGTGGATTTATTCTGTCTCCCAGAGAATGTCACTGAGCTGATATGCCCAAAGTCAAAACGACAGAAGACTTGCTGGACTGTTTTGTTTTTGTTTTTGACAGTCCTGGTGGCCTTTCAAATCAGTCTGATTCCTTTTTTCTTTTACTTTGCTTTTAATCTCCAGGTATGTCTCCTTGGCATCTATAAGCGTTTCTATTTTCTTTCTTTGTTATCCTTTCTTTTCCCCTTTTCTCTCTGCCTTTTCTCTAACCTGTGTCTGTAATTCGGGCCACATTCCTTAGTAGTTCGTTTCATTAATGAATATTGGTGGGATTCAGCCAGTGGTCTGGGATGGTAAAGCTTTGTTGTTCCTGTATAAATACGTTTCTCTATAAACCAGCACAGCAGATACTATGTTGATAAAAAAAAAATTTTCTCTAATCTCAAATTTATTGAAAAGCTGAGATTGGCAAAATACTTTTGACTTTCTAGTCTGATATTTTCCAGTAGCTTCCCCAAAGACACAGGCAACCTAGGTGGATTTTAGAGAGGCATTTGTGATACAGTAGCTACAGCTTTTCATCTCTCTCCCTCTCAGCCTTCTTAATAGTTTAGATTGAAATAAATAAGTGAAGAGATTAAAGGCATTTCTAGCCACATTTTTTTCCCTTGGGGTGACATTGACCTTTTCTTTGCAGCCTGGTGATATTCGTGGCAATAAAAGAGTGAAGGCATTAGCCTATGGGAGTTGACAGCTGGGGCATTCAACTAACAAGCACCATTACCCCTTAGCCCCTTCCTTTTTCAAACCTCCCAAATGCCCCAGCCAGGGGCACCTGCCTGAATTCCGACATGCCCCACCCAAACAGCCCACATAGATGCACACAGTAGCTCGAGTTAGAATTGCGGGCTGTGAGTAACAAAAGAGTGGTTGTGAATGTGTATGGGAGACAACTCTTTGAAAGTGACTGGAAGAGAAGGTTGAGATTTTGGGTATTAATTCATTGTTTATGGGAGCAAGTTTAGATTAGTAGAGGCAGGTTGCAGCATCATTATAGTCTCAATCTCTGGAAGCCAGGAATGTGGTTCCATCATGAAGCAGTTCCACAAAGATGAAAATTAGGTTCTAGAAAAGCAAAAAAAATTTACAATAAAAAGATAAAAAAGAAAAATAAACAACAAATAAGAAAATATAACAATTAATAAAAAACAGACCAAAAAATGAACAAAAACAAACAAAAAGACAAAAACAAAAAAAATTTAGAAAACAAAAATTGGAGATGCTCATTAGATGTTATTCAGTGGTGGTTTGATCCATGTTATAAATATGACCATGCATTCCTTAAAACTGTTCTAGTAGGTAATAACTATTTCTTAAAATATTTTGGGTTTTTTTTGGTGAGGAGGATTGGCCCTGAGCTAACATCCATAGCCAATCTTCCTCTTTTTGCTTGAGGAAGATTGTCTGTGAGCTAACATCTGTTGCGAATCTTCCTCTATTTTTGTATATGGGATGCCGCCACAGCATGGCTTGGCAAGTGATGTGTAGGTCCATGCCCGGGATCCAAACCTGTGAACCCCAGGCCGCCAAAGCGGAGCTTGTGAACTTAACCACTACACCACTGGGCCGGCCCCTTAAAATATTTTTATTAACTTTTTAATACAGATTTTAGTTTATCAACACTTCTTTTTTTTTTTTTTTTTTTTTTTTGAGGCAGATTGGCCCTGAGCTAACATCTGTTGCTAGTCTTCCTCATTTTTTCCATTTTTCTCCCCAAAGCCCCAGTAGATAGTTGTATGTCGTGGTTGTACATCCTTCTAGTTGCTCTATGTGGGATGCTGCCTCAGTGTGGCTTGATGAGCAGTGCGTAGGTCCACATCCAGGATCGGAACCAACGAAGTGGAATGCGCGAATTTAACCCCTACGCCACCAGGCCGGCCCGTATCAACACTTCCAAATAACATTTTTTCTATTGTAAAATGCTTAATTGTTATTTTTTTTTATTACATCATTTAAATAGATGCTTACTTCATACTCTCTTTTTACATAACTTCAGAGGACTTTAAGGTACTCTTAAAGAGTGTGAGGTGATAAGGCACCTTGACTTTGGAGGATTTCCTGCCAGTGGCTTTCTGTTCAGAGCCATGCTGTTACATGTAAAGTAGATAAGCATTTTTTGCAAACAATAAGTAGTATGTGAAAATGAGAAAAATCCTCCAGGCATCCATTTACATTTTGGCTTTTTCAAATTATAAGTTAAATAAGCATTCACACTTTAAAGTTTTTTTTAATGATTATATTACTTAAGTTGCTTCCCTTCCTAAATCTTTAAACTCTCCCCTTGATTCCCCTCTCATCCCAAAATGTACCGTTTAATGTATTGATTACATTAAACAGTATTAATTAATGTATTAAAGAGAAATTGGAAGGGAGTTAAAATTTTTCCCAAAATCCTCTGCGGAGTTTTATTCTTTAATAATTTTATTTATTTATTTATTTTTTTCCCCAAAGCCCCAGTAGATAGTTGTATGTCATAGCTGCACATCCTTCTAGTTGCTGTATGTAGGACGCGGCCTCAGCATGGCCGGAGAAGTGGTGCGTCGGTGCACGTCCGGGATCCGAACCCAGGCCGCCAGCAGCAGAGCGCATGCACTTAACCGCTAAGCCATGGGGCCGGCCCTGCGGAGTTTTATTCTAACCATGATTAATCTGTGTGTCAGCACATTCATTCATCTATTAGTTCAACAAATATTTATTGATCTCCTACTCCATGCCAAGTACTCAACTGGTTGCTGAAGATACCATAGGGAAAGCTAAACAGAGCAAGTCTTTGCCTTCACATGTTGCTTATATCTGCTGATGTCATGGTTTTTCTTTATATTAGTATCTCATCATGGAGTTGCCTATTAGAAAATCTATTTTTTATAACTCCCATGCTAGCTTTGAAGATTAGTATGTATTGGTCTCCCTTGTGTCCAAAGGTAAAACCATTCATGGTTATTTGTGTACAGAGATGTATTAGTCTGCTTGGGCTGCCATAAAAAAATATCACAGACTGGGTGGTTTAAATCACAGAAATTTATTTCTCACAGTTCTGGAGGCTGGAAAGTCCAAGATCAAGGTGCCACCAAGATGGCTTTTGTTCTGGGGCCTCTCCTCTTGGCTTGTAGGTGTCCACCATCCAGCTGTGTGCTCACATGACCTCTTCTTTGTGAGTGCTTGGGCAGAGACAGAGTACAGGTTCTCTAGTGTCTCTTCTTTTGAGGGCACTGATCCCATCAGACCAGAGCCTCACCCTCCTGAGCTCATCTACCTTTAATCACCTCCCAACAGCCCCGTCTCCAAATACCATCACATTATGGGTTAGGGCTTCAAACATATGAATTTGAGGGGACACAAACATTCAGTCCATAACAGTGAGTATTGCTGAAAAAGTCAAAAGTTGATTACCAAAATGCCTTTCCATAAGTAATATACACAAAGAGAAAAATAAACAGTAGCTCCTGACAATGGGGCTTCTTCTCTGTGATCAGAGTTACTTCTTGGGATCTAGAAAGACAATTTATACCCACATTTCTTGAATTATTTCTTATTCTTCCTACTTGGCAGATTTGTCTATTTTATCAGTTACTTCATCTGTTTCAATAATAATGTATTCTCATGCTTCATACCTGACTTCTCTTGTTACCTTTATATTTCTGTGCTTGCGTAACATCAAACTCACTTAAAACTTTTGTTCCCAGATGACCTTCCTGATCATCATTTAGAAGGTGAAATAGCCCGGATCATCTCTGGGGATCTGTGATGAGCGTGGCACATCTGGCTGCCTCCTTGGTAGTGCCCAGGGCAGTCTTTCTTTTTTTTTTTTTTTTAAAGATTTTTTATTTATTTTATTTTGCCCCCCCAAAGCCCCAGTTGATAGTTGTATGTCGTAGCTGCACATCCCTCTAGTTGCTGCATGCGGGACTCGGCCCCAGGATGAACGGAGAAGTGGCGCCTCGATGCGCACCCGGGATCCGAACCCGGGCCACCAGCATCGCAGCGCGCGCACTCAACCACCAAGCCACAGGGCCGGCCCGTAGGGCAGTCTTTCTTGATTCAGGTCTCTTGAAGTCCAGCAGCCACCGTATTTCTCATGTTGTAGCCTTTTAGTCAGCTCTTTTCTCTGTCACTGATGACTCTCATCTCAATATTTCCCTCTCAAGTTCTGAAACATCCCACAGCCCAACTTTTTGATCGGTGACAATAATAGATTGCTCCTTGGTTTTCTGTCTTATGTCTCAGTTCTTTTAACTCTTCTTCCCCAGTGTTGAAAAGAATTTGGTTACTTACTGAAATAAATACACATTTAATTTTATATTGAGGTTATTTTCGGATTTTTTTCCACATCCTTGAAAATATTAAATGTACTCTAAACAAAGATTAGGAGTAGGTACAAGCTTAGAAAGCCATGTGGACATCTTTCTTTTTTTTCTACTTGTTTCTCTCAACCCTTAGTGTTTTCCTCCTATTCTGTTTTCTCTTCTTGCCTTTGAGTTTATTAGCTTTCATCTATTTTCTAGGGTTTCAGGCTAAGAGATTAATTAAGAGATGGGCTTTGGATTTTAGCTTATATGTATGAGGAAAGATAATGAGGTTGAGGGACTGAATGGAGGGAAATGAAGAAAGATGGTGAAAACTTTTGTTGGTTTTTCTGTTTTGTTTTCCCTTCTCCTTAGCGTTCCCGTCCACTCTCTGCCAGTGATGCGGAAATGAAAAACCTTGTGGCCTCAGCCCGGGAGAAGGTGCCGGGGAAGTTAGGTGGTTCTGTGCTTGGTCTGTCAATGGAGGAGGTAAAGATAACTCCCTTTCAGGCCTTTGTGGGTTAACACAGGGTTCAGTGAAAATTAGTGAGTCATGGGGCAGGCCCCGTGGCGTAGTGGTTAAGTGCGCATGCTCTGCCACTGGCGGCCCCGGTTCAGATCCCGGGCGGGCACCGAAGCATCGCTTGTCAGGCCATGCTGTGGCGGCGTCCCACGTAAAGTGGAGGAAGATGGGCACAGATGTTAGCCCAGGGCCAGTCTTCCTCAGCAGAAAGAGGAGGATTGGCATGGATGTTAGCTCAGGGCTGATCTTCCTCACAAAAAAAAAAAAGAAAATTAGTGAGTCGTTCATAATATTTATGACCAACTCATATCTTATATTGAGAAGAGAAAGATTCAAGACGGGAGAAATTTCTTCTCAGAAAACAGCATGTTAAATGGAATTAATTCCTCCCTTTGTGCTTCTTTCATATTCTTGGGTCATAACTCTCTTCCTCTGTCCTATAATCACATGGATTTCAGTTTTAAAAACAGATACTCATTTTATTTTATTTTCTCTTCCTCCATGTAGATCAGAGTTTTACGGAGGGTAAAGGAAGAGAATGATCGGAGAGGTGGATTTATTCGCATATTCCCTACATCAGAGACATGGGAAATATATGGGTGAGGTGACTACCTTTTTTTTAAGATCTGTATCTCAGGCCTACAGAATTGGATTAATTGTGACTCAGTGTCGTCATTGCTCCCCATGTGATGCCTTTCTTATTTATTTATAATAGTATGAATATTACCCAACTCAAGAACTAGAGCTTTAACAGTAATTTAATCTACTTGTGCATTATTCCTCTTTTTTTTTAATCCCCTGCCTCCCTCCTAACTAGCCCCCTAACCCAGGGTTAGACACTCTCCAAAATTTTGTGGTTATCATTACCTTGATTTGAAAAAAAAATTATTTTATCACCTATATGTGTGCCTAAATGATATATTGTTTATTTTTAATCATCATTGAGATCTAGTTTACATGCAATTAAATGCATCCATTTTAAGTGTACAGTTTGATGATAAGTTTAGACAAATATGAACACCAACATAACCACCACCATCACCACAATCAGAATATAGAATATTTCCATCACTTCCAGAAGTCCCCTCATGCCCCTTTAGAGTCAGTCCACCTCATTACCTCGAGCGTCAGACAGCTACGGATCTGCTTTTTTTTTTTTAATTTTATTTATTTATTTTTTTTCCCCCAAAGCCCCAGTAGATAGTTGTATGTCATAGCTGCACATCCCTCCAGCTGCTGTACATGGGATGCGGCCTCAGCACGGCCAGAGAAGCCGTGCATTGGTGCGCGCCCGGGATCCGAACCCGGATCGGATTCGGAGCAGCGGAGCGCACGCACCCAACCGCTAGGCCACGGGGCCGGCCCATGATCTGCTTTTTTGACTATAGTTTTTCTAGAATTTCCTATAAATGGAATTATACAGTATGTACTGTTTGGTGTTAGGAATTTTTTGTTTAGCGTAATGGTTTTGAGATTTGTCCATGTTGTTGTGTGAAGCAGTAGTTCATTCCATATTGTTATGTACTATTTCATTGTATGAATATACCACAATTTGTTTATCCATTCACCTGTTGTAGAGTGTTTGGGTTGTGTCCGGTTTGGGGCTATTGTGGAGAAAGTGGCTATAAATATTCACGTACATGTCTCTGTGTTGATATGTGATTTTATTTCTCTTGGATAAATACCCAGGAGTAGACTAGGTGGGTCATGTGATAAGGGATAAAGGATAGTACCATATTACATTGTCCCAGTGTAGAATGTATGCGAGTTCCAGTTGCCCCCCATCCTCGTTAACACTTGTTATTGTCAGGCTTTTTAATTTTAGGCATTCTAGTAGTAATGTATCTCTGTGGTGTTAATTTGCTTTTCTCTGATGAATAATGATATTGGGCATTCGTGTGCTATTGGCTATTTGTGTATCTTTCTTTCCATTTTATTTATTTATTTATTTTTTGTGAGGAGGATTAGCCCTGAGCTAACATCTGCTGCCAATCCTCCTCTTTTTGCTGAGGAAGATTGGCCCTGAGCTAACATCTGTGCCCATCTTCCTCTACTTTATATGGAATGCTGCTACAGCATGGCTTGACAAGCGGTTTGTTGGTGCGTGCTTGGGATCTGAACCTGCGAACCCCAGGCTGCCACAGTGGAGTGCGCACACTTAACCATCATGCCACTGGACCAGCCTCTCTTTCCATTGTAAATTTAGGATTTTATCTTTTTACTATCGTGTTATAAAGGAATCTTGATATAAATCATTTCTCAGATATTTATATTGTGAATATTTTCTCCAAGTCTGTGGCTAGCTTTTTCATTTTTGTAACAGTGGCTTTTAAAGAACAGAAGTTTTAAATTTCAGTGAAGTCCAATTGACCATATTTTTTTAAGGTTTATGCATTTTGTGCCTCCTATATAGGAAATCTTTGCCAACCTCAACTTCACAAAGCTTTTTCTCTTATGTTTCTAGAAGTTTTACAGTTTTAGCTTTTATATTTAGGTCTATGATATGTATTGATTTAATTTTTGTGTGTGGTGTGAAGTAAGGTTTGAGGTTCATTTCTTTCCATATGATGTCCGTTTGTTTCAGCACCATTTTTTGAAATTACCTCATTGAGTTACCTTGGCATCTTTATTGAAAATTAATTGAAATATATGTGGGTCTATTTCTGGACTTCATTCGGTTTCACTGATTTGTGTGTTTGTCCTGACTACTGTAGCTTTATACTGAGTCTTGAAATTAAATAGTTGAGTCTTTCAACTTTGTTCTTCTTCAAAAGTATTTTTACTATTTTGTGTCCCTTGTATTTCCAAAGAAATTTTAGAATTTGTCAATTTCTATACGGAAGCCTGCTGGCTTTTGATTGGCATTGCACTAAATGTATAGATTAATTTTGGGAGAGTAGACATTTTAACAATATTGAACTTTGCAATCCGTGTGCATGATATATCTCTCTATTTATTTAGCTCTTCTTTGATTTCTCTTAACCATATTTTATAGTTTTCAGTGTAAAGGTCTTGAACATGTCTTGTTAAATTTTTCACTTAGTATTTCATGTGTTTCGATGATATTGTAAATGTTATTTTTTAACAGCTTTATGGAGTTATAATTGACATACAATAAGTTGCATATATTTAAAGTGTACAATTTAAGTTTTAACATATGCATATATCCATGAAACTACCACCACAATCAACATAATGAACATATACATCACCCCAAAAGTTTCCTTGTGCCCCTTTGTAATTCGTCTCTCCTGCCCCTCCCTTCCCTTCCCTGCCTGTTCCTGTCCCCAGGCAGCTGCTGATCTGCTTTCTGTCACTAAACATTAATTGCATTTCCTAGAATTTCATATAAATTGAATTCAACATGTTATTCTCTTATTTGTCTGGTCTTTTTTACTCAGCAAAATTTTTTTAAATTCATATGTGTTGTAATGGTTTAATTCATATGTATCAGTGGTTTAATTCCTTTTTATTGTTGAGTAGTCCTCTTTTGTGGGCTTATCCTAGAATTCATTTATCCTTTTCTTGTTTTGTTTTGTTTTTTTTGTGAGGAATATTGGTCCTGAGCTAACATCTATTGCCAGTCTTTCCTCTTTTTGCTGAGAAAGATTCGCCCCGAGCTAGCCTCTGTCCCCATCCTCCTCTATTTTGCATGCGGGATGCCGCCACAGCATGGCTGGATGAGTGTTGCGTAGGTGCACGCCTGGGAACTGTGGGCCGCTGAGGTGGAGCGCGCGAACTTAACCACTATGCCACCAGGCTGGCCCCTGTTTATCCTTTTGGCCAGCCTGTTTATCCTTTTATCTGTTGATGGACATTTGGGTTGTTTCCAGTTTTGGGTTACTAGAGATAAAGCTGCCTGAACATTTATATACAAATCTTTGTATAGACATATGCTTTCATTTCTCTTGGGTAAATACCTAGTTGTGGAATGACTGAATCATCATTGTATATGTTTTACTTTTTAAGAAACTGCCATACAGTTTTCTAAACTGGATGTACCATTTTGCATTCCCATCGTAAGTGTGTGAGAGTTCTAGTTCCTCCATCTTCACAACAGTTGGTATGGTCATTTTAATTTTAGCTCCTCTAGGAGGTGTGTAGTGATATCTCGTTATGGTTTAATTTGCATTTCTCTAATGACTAATGAAGTTGAGCATCTCTTCTTGTGCTTATTTCCTGTTTATATATTTTTGATGATCAAATATATTGCCCATTTTTTAATGAGGTTTTCTTATACTTGAGTTTTGAGAATTCTTTATATATTCTAAGTCCTCTATCAGATGTATTCTTTGCAAAGATTTTCTCCTAGTAATGTTACTTTTCTTTTCATCCTTTAAACAATGTCTTTTGAAAAGTTTTTAATTTTGATTAAATCCAATTTGTCCATTTTTTCTTTTAATTACTGTGCTTAATCTTTGCCTATCCCAAGTTTTTTTCTGTTTTTTATAGAAATGTTATACTTTTAAGTTTTACATTTAAGTCTTTGATCCATTTTGAATTAATTTTTGCATATGGTGCGAGATATGAGTCAAAGTTCTTTCTTTTTTTCCAGATGGATATACAATAATTTTAGTACCATTTGTTGAAAAGACTACCGTCTCTCCATTGAATTGCCTTTTCACTTTTGTGGAAAATCACTGCAATGTGGGTCTAATTCTTTACTGTCTATTTATTTTTCCATTGATCTTTTTGTCTTTGTGCCAATACAGTACCACACTGTCTCGATTACTGTAGCTTTATAATAAATCTTGTTCTTGGGCCAGCCCGGTGGCGTAGCGGTGAAGTGCTCGTGCTCCGCTGCGGTGGCCCTGTGATTCACAGATGTGGATCCCCGGCGTGTACCGACGCACTGCTTATCAAGCCATGCTGTGGTGGCGTCCCATATAAAGTGGAGGAAAATGGGCATGGATGTTAGCCCAGGGCCAGTCTTCCTCAGCAAAAAGAGGAGGAATGGTGACAGATGTTTGCTCAGGGCTAATCTTCCTCACAAAAAATAAACAAAATAAATCTTGTTCTAACTTTGTTCTTTTTCTGAGTTGTTTTGGCTATTCTAGGTTATTTGCATTTCCATTTGGATTTTAGAATTAGTTTGTCAGTTTCTGCAAAAAAGCATGCTTAAGGTTTTGATAGGGATTGCATTGACTCACTAGATCAATTTGAAGAGAATTGGCATCCTAACAATATTGAATCTTCTGACTCATGAACGAGGTATATCTGTCCGTGTATTTAGATCTTCTTTAATTTCTCTGAGCAATGTTTTGCAGTGTTCAGGGTACAGATCTTTTACATCTTTTGTCAGATTTATTCCTAAGTATGTAATATGTTTTGATGCTCTTGTAAATGGTATTGTTTTGTTAATTTCAATCTCTGATTATTTATTGCCTAGTATATAGAAATACAATTGATTTTTGCATATTGATCTTTTGTCTTACAATCTTGCTAAACTCACTTATCAGTTATAGAAGGTTTTTGGAGATTCCGTTGGATTTTTTTACCTAGATGAAGATGTTGTCTGTGAATAAAGACTTCTTTCTTTTCAATCTGGATGCATTTTATTTCTTTATTCTTGCTTGATTACACTGGCAAGAACCTCCAGCACAATGTTGAATAGGACTGGTGATAGCAGACATCCCTGTTTTGTTCTTGATCTTAGGGTAAGCATTCAGTCATTCACGGTTAAGTATGATGTTAGCTGTAGGTTTTTCATGATGCCCTTTATCAGATTGAGGGAGTTTCCTTCTATTCCTCCTTTGCTAAGAGTTTTTATCAGAAATGGATGTTGGATTTTGTCTGATGCTTTTTCTGCACCTCTTGAGATAATCATATGGTTTTTCTTTTTTGGTTTGTTAATATAGTGAATAACATTGATTTTTGAAAGTGAAACCAACATTGCATTCCTGAAATAAACCCCGCTTGGTCATGATGTATTACCCTTGTTGAATTTAACTTGCTGAAATTTTATTTAGAATTTTTAAATCTGTGTTCATAGGAGGTACTGGTCTGTAGTTTTCTTTTATAATGTCTTTGCTTTCAGTATGAGAGTAATGCTGGCATTATAGAATGAGTTGGAAAGTATTCGCACCTCTTCAATTTTCTGGAAGAATTTATGGAGAATTGGTATTATTTATTCCTTGATTGTTTGGTAGAATTCACCAGTGAAGCCATCTGGACTAGGAGTTCACTTTCAATTTCTTTAACAGATACAGGGCTATTCGGGTTATCTATTTCTACTTCATTGAGCTTTGATAGTTGGTGTCTTTTAAGGCATTTGTCCGTTTTCATCTATGTTGTGTTTATAAGCATAGAATTGTTCATAATATTCTCTCGTCATTTTAATATCTGTAGAATCTGTAGTGATGTTACCTCTCTCGTGTCTGATATGAGTAATTTGTTTCTTCTTTCTTTTTATCCTGTTCGGTCTGGCTAGAGGTTTATCAATTTTATTGATCTTCTAAAAGACCCAGTTTTTGGTTTCATTGTTTTTTCTATTTCTAGTTTCTTTACTTCTACTCTGGTATTTATTATTTCCTTTCTTTTACTTCCTTTAGGCTTCATTTGCTTTTTCTTTTTTTTCTAGTTTCTTTAGGTAGAAGCTAAGGTCATTGATTTGAGACCTTTCTTCTTTTCTATATAAGTGTTTAGTGCTATAAATTTCCTACTAAATATTGCTTTTTGCAGCATCCCACAAATTTTGATTGTCATATTTTTGTTACTATTCTATTTAAAATGCTTTTTAATTTCTCTATTAATTTTATCTTTGGCCCATGGGTTATTTAGAAGTGTGTTGTTTAGTTTTCAGATATTTGGGAGTTTTTCTAGAGATCTTTCTGTTAATGATTTTCAGTTTACTTCTGTTGTGCTCAGAGAACATACTTTGTATAACTTGAATCTTTTAAAATGTATTGAAACTTGTTTTATGGTCCAGAATATGGTTTAACCTGGTAAATGTAGCATGTACATTGAAAAGAATGTATATTCTGCTGTTGTTGGGTAGAACATTGTATAAATGTCCATTAGGTCAAGGAGATAGACAGTTTTGTTCAGATCTTCTCTGTTTTTACTAATTTTGTCAATTATTGAGAGTCTGGTGTTGAAATCTATTATAATTGTGAGCTTGTCAATTTCTTCTTTTGGTTCTGTCAATTTTGTTTTTTATGGATTTTGGAACTCTGTTATTAGGTATGTATGCATTAGATTTGTTATGTCTTCTTGATAAATTGATTTCTTTATTGCTGTGGAATGTCCCTCTTTATCCCTGATAATGTTCCTTGTCCAGAAGGCTACTTATCTGCTATAATATGCCCACTCCACCTTTCTTAAGACTAGTGTTTGCATGGTATATCTTTTTCCATTGTATTACTTTTAATCTGTCTGTGTCTTTATATTTAGAGTGGATTTCTATAAAAGTAAAAATTCCTGCCATTTGTAGCAACCTAGATGAAGCTGAAGGGATGATGCTAAGTGAAATAAGCCAGAAAGAGAAAGACAAATATTGTATGATCTCACTCATATGTGCAATTAAAAACAAAAAGTAGAACTCATAGAAACAGAGAGTGGAATGGTGGTTGCCAGGGGCAGGGGGTAGGGGAAATGGGAGATGTTGGTCAAAGGGTACAAACTTGCAGTGATAAGATGCATATGTTCTGGGAACCTAACGTGCAGCATGTTGGTATGGTTGAGGTTAAATATGCCACGTTACTGTTTGTTTTCTTTTGTCCGATGTGTTTTTTGTATGCTTTTTATTTTCTCCTGCCTTCTTTGGATTAATTAGTGTTTCCTGCCTCTTTGTTTTCCTTTTTTTTTTTTCTTTTTATTGTGGTTGCTCAGGGGTGACAATATGCATCTTTTTCTTATCACAGTGTACCTTAAAATAAAATTATAATATTTCATGTATAATTTAGGAATTTTACAACCAATAGACTTCTATTTTCCCTTCCTGTGCTTTGTGTTATTGTTCTCATACATTTTACTTCTGTATAAGTATAGGTTATAAATCCTACGGTACATTGTTATTTTTGCTTTGAACAGCTTAATTTAAGGAACTTTAAATATGAGAAAAGTCTCTTATATTTACACATACGCTACCATTTCAAATGCTGTGCTTCTTTCGTGCTGATCTAGGTTTTTATCTGGTATCGTTTTCTTCCATCTGAGAAACTTCTTTTAGGATTTGTTGTAGTGCAGTGAATTCTCTCAACTGTTGTTTCTCTGAAAAAGTCTTTCTTTTCATTTTTGAGAGATGTTTTTCATTGGTTATAGAATTCTAGGTTGACACTTTTTTCTCCAGCACTTTAAAAATTTTGTTCCATTACCTTTGGCTTGCATTTTGCTGATGAAAAGCAGCATACAGTAATTATCTTTGTTCTTCTGTGCGTACCGTCTTTTTTTCTCAGCCTGCTTTTAAGATTGTTTCTTTTTTTTTTTTTTTAGACTATAAACTTTTCATTTATTTTGATGAAAAATTTCTATAATATACTAAAAAGAAAGTTTCAAGGGTCAATGAACTAGGAGTGGCTATTTGATCCCCACCCCCAAGACCTAAGTGGATCTGTCTTCTAAATTATCCTTTCCACTTTCTGAGTATTTGCTACTCACTGCTGCTTCTTCCTAATATATGTGACTGTGACATATCTCTACTGTTTTCTTCTTTTTTCTCTCTTTCTTTGCTCTTCTTTCTTCATAGCTCATCTATTTCCTCTTTTCTCTACACTTTAAGATTGTTTCTTTATGACTGATTTTCAACAAGTTGATTATGACATATCTCCTGGTGTCATTTTCTTCATATTTCTTCTACTTGGGATTTGTTGAGCTTCTTGGTCCATGGGCTTATAGTTTTCATCAAATTTGGAAAACTTTTGGCCATTATTCAAATATTTTTTCTATTTGCCTCCTCTCCTTTCTCCTTTTGGGACTCTGGTTACGTGATAAATTGGTTATTGTATTACAAGTCTGTCTCTGTTCACTTTTTTTAGACTTTTTTCTTTCTTCATTTTGGGTGGTTTTCTATTTCTCTATGTTTCTAAATTCATTCATCATTTTGTCTGCAGTGTCAAATCTATTAATTCCATCCAATGAAGTGTTCATTGCAGATATTTTATTTTTTATCTTTAGAATTCCCATCTTTTTCTCTATATCTTCTTTTTCTCTTTTTCATTACTTTTATGATTTCCTTTAGATCCTTGGGCATATATTATAGTATTTATAGTAGCTGTTTTAAAATCTTTGCTTATTCTGTTATTTCTGTCATTTCTATGTCTGTTTCTATTGACTTATTTTCCTCTTATTTATGGGTTATATTTTTCCTGTTTCTTCACATGTACAGTGATTTTTTTCTAAGAAGAGTAGCCTGTTGCCGGTATTTTTCTCTCTTTTTTTGCCCCCTCCCCGGAGCCCCAGTACATAGTTGTATATTCTAGTTCTCCTATGTGAGCCGCCAAAGCATAGTTACTGACAGGGGAGTGGTGTGGTTCCGCATCCAGGAACTGAACCTGGGGTGCTGAAGTGGAGCGCACTGAACTTTAACTAGTAGGCCATCAGGGCTGGCTTACATGATTTTTTTTTTTAATTGGATGCTGCACAATGTAAATGTTGTATTGTTGAGTGTTTGGATTTTATTGCCTTCTTTAAACCCTGTTGAAGATTTTTCTGGTCAGATGCTTAAGTTACTTGTAGATCAGCTTAATCTTTTTCAGGCTTATTTAAAAGTGTTTTTATGGTTTGTTTAGATTAGCTTTTTGTTTAGTTCTAGGATAGTTCTACTACTAAAGACTCTTTTGGGGATGTCTGCTAAATGACCCCCATATTCAGTGAGATCTCTCCATTCTGGCTGGTGGGAACTCGATCAATTCGCAGCCCTGTGTGAACTCTGGAAAGTATTCAGCTTACACTTTCTCCTTAATGTTCTTTCCCCTGACAGTTGCTCTTTGCCCAGCCTTGTGGACTTTCACCCTCTGCCTGAGCAGATTTGTATTCCCCTAAAGACTTATAGGGTCCCCTGGGATGATTTTTGGATTTCTTCTTATGCATAGCTTCTTCTTCTCCAGTACATTGCTCTGAAAATTGTAGCTGCTTCCTAGACCTTTGATCTCTGTCCTCTCAACTCAGAGACTCTTGGGCTCTACTTAAATTCCCCCTCTCTTCATAGTCTGGAAATTGCCTTTCGGCAGAAAGGTAGAGCCCTCACAGGGCTCACTTTATTTATTTCCCCCTTTCAGAGATCCCAGTCCTGCACTGCCAATTGTTTAATGTCTGAAAATAGTTGTTTCATATATTTTGTACACTTTTTTAGCTGTTTGTGGTAGAAGGGCAAGTCCTATAGCAGTTATTTTCTCATATGTAGAAGCAGACTTCTATTGTTTAGTTTTAATGGCTTTTGAACTTTTTCTAAATAATGATGGCATAGTATATGTACTCTTGCTTTTTTCATTCAATATTATGTTATTAAGATTCATGTTTTTACATGTAGCTATAATTCGTTATTTTTCCCTGCTTTATTATATTCTTCTGTTTGTTTATACTGCTGTTAAATTTTCCATTCTCCTGTTGTTGGTATTTGACTTCTTTCTGGTCTTTTGCTGTTAAAGACAGCTGTGCTATAAATATTCTTGTATGTGTCTCCTGGGGGTATATCTAGGAATGGAATTACTGGGCCATAGGATATGTGAGTGTTCAACTTTAAAATATAATGCTAAAAAAAAGATAATGCTAAATTGTTTTCCTAAGTGACTGTAAATTTACACTCCTGTCAGTGCTGCATAAGAGATCCTGTTGATTTATATCTTCTCAAGATGCGGTACTGTCAGACTTCTTAATTTTTTGTCAATCTAGTGAGTGTAAAATGGTATTTAATTTTGTTCTTGATTTGTGTTTCTCTGATTACTAGTGAGATTGAGAATCCCTGTGTTTGTTTATAGGTAATACATTTTTCTTCCTCTGGTGACTGGCTTTTGATTTAGTTGGGATATTAGTGGTTCTAAGTATAGAGCCAGAACTTAGAGGAATGAAAAATTAGAGGGAGAAAGAACCAGTTTTTGTTTGTTTGGGTTTTTTTTGTTTTGAAAACCCCACTGTTCATAGA
Source organism: Ceratotherium simum simum (assembly GCF_057802395.1). Classification (NCBI taxonomy): domain Eukaryota; kingdom Metazoa; phylum Chordata; class Mammalia; order Perissodactyla; family Rhinocerotidae; genus Ceratotherium; species Ceratotherium simum. The sequence continues at coordinate 27,796,808 of NC_141923.1, read as the reverse complement.
GAAATCTTCCTTTTATCTTGCAAAATATTCTATCCATGTAGTACACTTTATAAAGACCTAGAAATTCAACAGAAAGATATTACTTGGGTTTTCTTCAAAGTTAGATAGAAGTATATTTTTTGATATGTTTTTGAAGAATTTGAATATTTGAGTTCCTAGAAAACATATGTTTTAAATAACAAAACTGGAACCCTCCAATCTTGAGTAGTTCAAGAGGCAGGACCTTAATTTGAGTGCCTTTTTTTAAGAAACCAGTTACAAGTAATGTTGGAGTCTATTAAGGAGTCCAGTAATGATGCCCTTCTTTACTGATTTGGTTCTGGACCAATGGAGAAATAAGACAAAGACTAAGATAGTTGGAGGCCAAAATTTTACCTTCGTTACTGATAAAGTCTAGGTTGGGAGACTTCATTATATCTATTTGCGAGCAAATGTACTTTCCCTTGAACTTCAGAATTGGACAGATATACATGCCCATTTGTTAGACTGAGCTGTGTGTGAGGAGTACCTGACACTATAGGAGCAGCTGTGGATATGTACTTCCTAAGAGGAGATTATCTCTCAAGAGAAAGAAGGGAGATGCTCATTGAAGCACATTCTGTTTGTTCTTCCTAAATTGCCAATCTGGTAAGTCACTCCACCTCTCCTAGGGCCTCTGAGAAAAGAGGCAGAGAGAGGCCAAGAATATTATACTAATTCAGCTGCCTTCATGTAGAGTGGGGAAGATGTGTTTATCTACTAACAAATATGCCTTTTTATTAATATATATTTATTGAGTATTAAGCAAGTGTCTAGCACTATGCTTGGTGTTTTGGAGTATAAAACAAATATTAGATGGGATCTCTGCCATTTGAAAGTTGACAGTATGATTATGGAGAAATTATTTATCCATATAATAAAAATAGCTCATATTTGTATAGTTCTTTGTAATGTACTTTATACATATTGTTCTTCCCATTTTAACGATAAGGAAAGTAAGGCTCAGGAAAGTAATGTGACTTGTCCATGATCACATGGTGGGACTTGATTCAGGTATTCTAACTCCAGATTCTGCTTTTTTCCCATTGCATCATGCTGCTTTCTGAGAAGAACAGTTTTACTCTATGAGATGGTCTATGACAGGTCCCTCATACAGTAAAGGCCAGGGTGGTTCAGACAAGGGCATCTCTGTGGACTTGGGGCAGTCACATCAGGGAAGGCTTCGTGTAGCAGGGTGGACTTGAGCTGCTTCTTGAAGGATAGATTATGGATAAGTAGAGAGGGTATGAGGAGAAGGTGTGCAGACAGAGGCCAAAGGATCCGTGGAAGGTGGGTGTGAGAGGATTCTAAGGAGACTTGTCTGGCTGTGCTGCAGGATCCATGTTGGGGAACTGTGTGGGAAAAGTGTGAATGAATTGGTGGTGTAGATCATCCATCTTTGGAAAGCTTGGTAGAGAAAGTGTATGCCTCCTGCAGAAAGCATCAAGGAGCCATTCAAAGCTCTTGAGAAATAACATGATTTAAACAATCTTCTGTCTACATTTTCGTGCCCTTTATACATCTTCTGTTCCTAGCTTTATTTGACTTCTTTCCTAGCTATATATGATTTTTGGTGGTGGTTTTGTTTTTATCTTACAGTTTTATCTTCTGAATTTAGTATATCACCTTTTATTAATCCAAGAAATCCTGCCTTTTCGTTCTTTTTATTTTCTAAATTAAACCCTTTATTTTTTTCATTTTATTATATTTGCTGCTACTCTAGTGTTTTATAATTTTAATTTGAGCAGCTGTCTCCTCCTTTGCCACTTTAAAGACAGTATATTTCTTTAGAACAGTATATAAGTAACCTGTCACTTCTGTGCTTGATTCGTGGTTTTATTCTATATTTTCCCTTTTTAACTAAGCTTAAGAAATAACCAATTTCTTTCTTTGTCTTTCAGGTCCTACCTCGAACACAAGACCTCCATGAACTATATGCTGGCGACACGTCTATTCCAGGACAGGTGAGGATTTGCTAATCTTATAAATTTAGTAGAACTAGATCATAAAATTAGGAGAAAGTACATGCAAAAGAAGGAAAGAGGCTTTCTAGGCTTTATAAAATCTTCAGTAAAATCTGTGATAGAAAGGGCCTTGGAGAAAACACACTGTAATACCTTATTTTTTCAGAATTTATTAACTCCCAGCACTTTGTAATATTTTCAGAGGCCACAAATTAAACCATAAGGGTCTTTAAGCAATCTTGACAGATGCCCTAAACTTTATTCTTCTTAAAGGAAAGCCCTTACTCAGTACCTTTTTACTTTAGACACAATTTTAACAGACATGATTGTCTGTTTTTCTAGATTAGAAGAGATTATAATGATCAGGTTAGAGAAGGTAGAGGGGAGGTAATTCACAAAATAAATACAGTGAGAGTTGTAAGAAATGACAACTGATAACCTTAACACAAGGGAAGATAGGAGGAAATGATGGAAAACAGACACTGGAATTCAAATAGCATGACAATCAGGGTCTGTCTAGTCCCACACACTCTTGTTGCCCCTGAGGTATAACTGCATTACAATACATTTCAGTAATTGACTAACAAAATAAGGAACCTTAGTTATTTTGAGAAATCTATATTATTTTCAGGATATATGTACTTTTTTGCAGGATTCTTTAAATAGGTACCCAGATTTCATCTGTTTCTTGCAATCTATTATCTATTATCAGGAAATATATGAGATTTGCAGTTTCTCTCTATAAATCTCTGGTTATTACCATTGATTAAGTAGTCACAATGTGTAGCTTCTATGAAAGAGATCTTCAGATTTACTTACAAGACACAGAAGCTCAGTTCTTTATATATAACCTGCCCCCTCTGCCCCCCGGAAACTTTTACAAGGCTCCTTTGTCTTTAGAGTTCAGATAATTTACCAAGATGTTATCTGCTATGTTACCTTTCATTATTTTGATTTTGCAGTGAATGAGTCCTTTCAGTCTGAAGATTTAAGTCTTCCAGTTGTGGGAAATGTTCCCTCATCCTCTCTTTCCTCTCCTTGTGGAACTTCTGTTAGATGAATTTTGGATCTTTTGCTATATCGTTGTATTTCTTTACTTTTTTCTCATACTTTTGATCTCGTTGTCTCTTAGCTTTAAATTCTGGGACATTTCTTGAACTTTGTCTTCTAAAACTCGAAATTGATCTTCAGCCCTATCTATTTTGTTATTCAGTACCAGCACAGGAGAGAGTTGTTCAATTTACTTTTTTTCTTTTGGCAAGTATGATTTTAATATCCAAGATCTATTTTTGCTTTCTGACTAGTTTTCATAGTTTATGGATGTAATTTTTTTGTGAGTATGTGAGGAAGATCAGCCCTAAGTTAACATCTGATGCCAATCCTTCTCTTTTTTTGCTGAGGAAGATTAGCCCTGGGCTAACATCCGTACCCATCTTCCTCTACTTTATATGGGACGCCGCTACAGCATGGCTTGACAAGCGGTGTGTCGGTGCACGCCCGGGATCCAAACCTGCAATCCCCGGGCTGCCGCAGCGGAGCACGCACTTAACCGCTACGCCACTAGGCCGGCCCCGGATGTAATATTAAAATGATTCTGGTACCAATTCCAGGAGTGGGGGCAGGTTTCCTCCCCAGCACCAAGCAATTGCACCCTGTTGGTGTTTGAGAATTCAACTCAACTCTGATACTATCTACCTGGAGATTAGCATCAGATTCCACAGTTTAAGGGTTCAGTCCTATAAGACTCCTCCCCCACTTCAGATGCCACTCGCAAGCCCAGGTTGTCACCTGTGCTTCTGCCTGACTGGCTACAGATTGAAGGTTCCAACGACCCCCTTCTTTGGACTTCAATTCAGACCTCAGTCAAAAGTCTAGGTTGTTACCTGTACTTCGGACTGACTGGCTATAAATCAGAGGTTCCCACGACCCCCTCCTTGGGTTCAGTTAATTTTCTAGAGTGGCTCACAGAACCCAGAGAAACATTTTACTTACTAGATCACTGGTTTATTCTAGAAGGATATAACTCAGGAACAGCCAGATGGAAGAGATGCATAGGGCGAGGTATGGGGAAAGGGCACAAAGAAATTTTTTTATTGTTATATTACTCCTAGGAGAATGCTTCATTCAATAACAAGACCCAACAGTGGGTCTGGTAACCACCATAATTTTAAAAGTGTGATAAGTGTTGGCAGTATTTTATAGACACCTGTAACAACTCTTAAAGTAAAATGAAAAAAGATGTGCTATTTCTTTTGGTAACAAAATCACACTTATACTACGGTGGAGGGTTTCCTATATGTATATGAAGGAAATGCTAAATATCAGAGAATTAATTTTTTTTCCATCCAAGTTGGTATACTCCCTGAATTCTTTCTTCAGGCCCTGGTAACAACTCCTGCTTATAGAGCATTCTAAAAACTTTGATTAAAAAAATATGAATTTCCCTCTTTAGTGAAGAAAGGCCCTCATGATTTACTCTTGCCTAGCTTTTTAGCCTAATCTCCACTTTTCCACATCAACCCACGGCCAGTCAGACCATATCTACTTGCTTTTTCATGCCTTCTTATCTTTACATACTCGCCATCCCTGGGAATGGCCTTCAGTTCATCCCTAAATTCTTCTAGCTATGTCCTTCATCCTCTTACCCATACTAGGAGGAGGTTCTCCCAGCCCTTCTCATCCCTCAGTCTGATTTAGATTCTCATATCATATCATAATTGCCTATTCACTAACTACTCTACTTTACAAGTTGACTTAAAGAGTAGGCACTTGGTTATGTTCATCTTTGTCAGTATCAAGAACCTACCACATGGTAGGCGCACGTGCAAAAACATGCATTGAAAACATGAAATTGTGTTTGTTGCAAGCCTTAACATCTTCTAGTAAGTTTGTTCTGTTCAGTTGGAATTGATGTTTTTCCTCTTGCAAATCTCATTGTATTATTGTCAGAATTACTTTCAAACTAATTCTCTAATCATTTCTTTTACGTTAATTTTATCTGCTTTCTCTGCCCTTCCCTGCTCATCCCCCACTTACCTATCCTGCCCTGGCAAACAGTATCTTACCTACTGTCTTACAGTATGACAGTAGTTTTATAATTTTTATTTATTTATTTATTTTTCCCCCAAAGCCCCAGTAGATAGTTGTACGTCACAGTTGCACATCCTTCTAGTTGCTGTATGTGGGACGCGGCCTCAGCATGGCCAGACAAGCGGTGCGTTGGTGCGCGCCCGGGATCCGAATATCCAGACCTCCCATATCTGGCTTTTTGTTTTACATTTAAGAATTAACATAAACTTGGTTTCTCATCAAAATCTTTTGAAGCATAAGTCTAATTTTTCTTTAAAGAAGGAAAACATTGTGATTGCCGTTTAATTAAGGGAAAACTGAGAGAAATCACGCGGGCCGCCAGCAGCGGAGCGCGTGCACCCAATCACTAAGCCACGGGGCCGGCCCAATTTGACAGTAGTTTTAACCCTGGCTGCCTATTAGTAACACCTGGGGATCTTATAAAGCATATTTATGCCCTGGCTCCACCCCTAGATTGAAGTATTGGTACTTACTAAAAGCTGCCCGGGGAATTGTGATGTGAAGCCTTGATTGCAAATTACTGGAGCAGACCGTTATCTGATGAAAAGGTTAAAATCATCTTGAGACTTTCTGATGATAAGGTGACAGTATTAGGACACTGGCATGAATAGAAGACATGGGAAGGGAAAGACAAAAAATTTTGGTGAAGACAAACTCTTTGCTTGATTTTCTATAGACAGAAAATCTTGATATTGATTGTATCTGTCTCTTTTAAACAAACCAACACCAAAGGTTACATGCTGTGTGATTCCATTTATATAACATTTTTGAAATGATACAGTTTTAGAATGGAGAACAGATTAAAGGGATCCAGGATTAGATAAGAAGTGTATGGGCGCTTTGTTGGGCCGGCCCTGTGGCTTGGTGGTTAAGTGCGCGCGCTGCGATGCTGGTGGCCCGGGTTCGGATCCCGGGTGCGCATCGAGGCACCACTTCTCCGTTCATCCTGAGGCCGAGTCCCACATACAGCAACTAGAAGGATGTGCAGCTACGACACACAACTATCCACTGGGGCTTTGGGGGGAAAAATAAAATAAATAAAATCTTTAAAAAAAAAAAAAAAAAAAAAAAAAAAGAAGTGTATGGTTAGAACAGGCCAACACAGGGGATCCTTATAGTGATGGAAGTATTCAGTATCTTTTCTGTGGTGGTGGATACATGAACTTACACAGTGATAAAATTGTACCGAACTGAACATACACATTCACAAATGAGTAGAGTAAAGCTGGGGAAATTGAAAAAAAAAGAAAAGAAAGAGTGTTAAGTGAAAGGAAATTGAATGAGGAGAGAAAGTTTTAAAAGAAAAACAAAAGCCAACTCAAACATGAATGGCACTCACTTCCTGTGGTTGAAGCCCAACTGTAGTTTAGAGATAAGGAAGAGCGTCTCTTTTTTGAAGAGATTTTTTTTTTTATTGTGGAGAACCTGTTTCTCGTGAGCAGTCTGTGTGAAGCCCATGAGAATGGAGATTGGTTTCTTTTCCTAATACAGTTCAGTGAAAATATAAAGAGCACTGGAGTCTGAGACCTAAGCCCTGAGTTCAAATTTAAACCCATTAAGCTCCAGCCTTGGGCATGTCACAAAATGATCGTATCCTGCTCCTTTGGGGCTAATAATAATCTTATTCACATGATTGTTGTGAAGAATAAGTGTGATTTGATTTGTGACTAGCTATATAAATGCAAGTAATTGTTATGATTTTTCTCCAGAATTCATTTGTCCTTTCCCTTTTGTTTTTTATTGATCCTCCCTCAAGCTTAGGTACTCTATTCTTTTCTGAGCATGTTCTCAATTCATCTGTCTGCTTCTCCCCCAATGCGCCTTCCCTGGCATAATTCCATGTTGAACCTCTGTAATACAAATCTCAAGAGTGTATGTGTATGAACTCAGGGGAAAATATCTGCACAGTGCTCTAACCCACTTGTCCTTTCTACTTCTGTAGGGGACACCCAAGAAGAAGCTTATTGACAGGAAGAACACGGTAACTGATTTTTGACAGTTGGGAAATTCTTTCCGTGTGCATAATGTGTGACCGTGCACGGACTAAGCATGATACTTTATATGACTATCTTCAGTTTGGCTCAGCTTGAATAGTAACATAAAAATGTTTCCTATAGAAACACTATTCTGTGGCAACTTTTAACTAACCAAGTTTGGGATTTACCTTTTTATAACTACAGGTATATCATTTCAGCTGATAATAGTAGTATCCTTGTTTGGCTGTGTGAGAGAGGTCAAAGTATTAATGAGATTTCAAGACTACTCTCATGTTAGATTCAAATAAGAGGTTACGTTTTGGCCTTGACATACCTGGGGCATACAGCTCTGCACTTCACAGGACTGAGTAGAACTGCTTCCAGTTTGCCACGGAACTAAAGTGTACAAAATACTTGTGCCTCTTCATTTTGGCAGAGGAGAGAAAGGTCTTAGAGGAAGGGCTGGGATAGCCTTGCCCAACTGAAGATTGCAACCCAAACAAAAGGTCTTAACCCTAAACATACCCTCTGGTTTGAGACATGACATGCATCCCCTTTGTGCTGAATTTCTTTAAAAAGCAAAGTGACAACAATAAGGAAGAGACCTCCCATATCTGGCTTTTTGTTTTACATTTAAGAATTAACATAAACTTGGTTTCTCATCAAAATCTTTTGAAGCATAGGTCTAATTTTTCTTTAAAGAAGGAAAACATTGTGATTGCCGTTTAATTAAGGGAAAACTGAGAGAAATCACGTATGTAGCTTGTTTCCAAATGAAAGTCACACTTAGTTTATAAGTTTTCTCCAGTGTTTAGTCAAGGAATGTGCTTCCTGCAGTATACTGCTATCAATTTGGAAATTAGAAAAAAAGTCTTAAATGACAAGAATATTTAAAGATCAGTAGGTTCTGTCCTTCATTTTCTGGCACTCATTTTATATTGCCATCAGTAGGGGTTTTTTGGTGGTATAGAGATGTAAGCAAATGAAAGGTGGCATATGATTGACCATATGCTGGAGTGTGAAACATTTAAAATGTCTTAATGCATTTAAAAGAATTAAAATCATACAGAGTGTGTTCTTTGACCACAATGGAATTCAAAATTAATAACAATAGAAAATCTCCAAATATTTGGGAATTAAACAACACATTTCTAAATAATCCATGGGTCAAGGAAAAAATCATGATGGAAATTAGAAAATATTTTGAACTGAATGTTAATAAAAGTATAATATTAAAATGTGTGAGATGTAGCTACAGTAGTATGTGTGGGGGGGAGTGGGGAATTTACAGCTTTAAATGCTTATATTAGAAAACAGGACTAAATCACTGATCAGTGTTCCATTTTATGAAACTAGGAAAAGAAGAGTAACCCAAAGTAAGTAGAAGAAAGGAAATAATAAAGGGCAGAAATCAATTAAATAAAAGACAGTAAGGAAAATTAGTAAAATCCAAAATTGTTCATTGATAAGATAGCAGAATTGATAAACTCTTAGGTAGGCTGATTTTGAAAGAAGAGAGACCACTAGTTACCAGTATTAGGTAGGAAAGAGTGGATATCACTATAGATCCTACAGACATAAAAAGGATATTAAGGGAATATCATTAACAACCTTATTCCACTACTTTAACAACTTAGATGAAATGTCTGAATTCCTTGTGGGGAAGAAACACTTAGCAAAACTGACACAAGTGGAAATAGAAATTTTGCATAATCCTGTATCTATTCAGAATATTGAATTTAAAGTCCAAACCCTTCCTACAAAGAAAACTCCAGGCCCAGTAGTTTCACTGGTGAATTCCATCAAGCATTTGAGGAATAATAACACCAATCTTACACAGACTCTTTCAAAAATATTGGAAGGGACACTTCCCAATTCATTTTATGATGCTAGCATAACTATGACACCAAAACCTGGCAAAGACATTAAACAAAAAAAAGAAGAAGAAGAAAATTACAGGTTAATGTCTTCATGAACATAGACATAAAATTTCTTAAAAGAATATTGGCAAATAGAATCTACCAGTATATAAAAAGGATAATACATATGACTACAGTGAGATTTTTCCCAGTAATGCAAGGTTGGTTCAACATTTGAAAATTAGGCAGTACAACTCACCATATTAAATAAAGGAGAAAAAACAGATGATTATTTTATTAGATGCAAAAAAAAAGCATATGATGAAATTCAACACGTTTATGATTAAAACTCTTAGCAAATCAGGAATAGAAGGGAACTTCATTAATCTAATAAAGGCCTTCTATGAAACACCTATGTCTAACATCATACTGAATGATGAAATATTGAAGCCTTTCCCCCTATGTTTAGTGATAAGGCAAGATGTCCACTCTCACCACTTGTATTCCCTTTGTCCTAGAGGTCCTAAGCAGTACAATAAAGCAAGAGGGGAAAAAAAGAAATAAAAGGCATACAGATTGGAAAGGAAGAAGTTAAATGTTTTTATTCTTAGACGATGTGATCAGGTTAGTAAAAATTCCTAAGGTGTCTACAGAATAACTATAAGAACATAGAAATGCACTCGTCTTGGGATACAAGGTCAATATACTAAAATCTGTTTTGTTAATATACTAGCGGTAAATAATTGGAAAATGAAATTTGAAATTCCATTTACAATAGCATTTTAAAATATGAAATTCTTAGGGATAAATTTAATAAAATATGTTTGATACTTATACAGTAGAAGCTACTAAATGTTACTAAAAGAGATTAAAGAAGATCTAAATAAGTGGAGAGATGTTATGTTCACATATTAGAAGATTTACTGTTGGGGCTGGCCCGATGGCATAGCGGTTAAGTGCGTGCGCTCTGCTGCGGTGGCCTATGGTTCGCAGGTTTGGATCCCAGGCACGCACCGACGCACCACTTGTCAAGCCATGCTGTGGTGGCGATACATATAAAGTAGAGGAAGGTGGGCACGGATGTTAGCCCAGGGCCAATCTTCCTCAGCAAAAAGAGGAGGATTGGCAACAGATGTTAGCGCAGGGCTGATCTTCCTCACAAAAGAAAAAAAAAAAAAGATCTAGTATTGTAAATATCCATTCTCCTCAAACTAATCTAAAGATCCAGTGCAATCCCAATCATTTTCTAGTAGATTTTTGTAGAAATTGACCAACTGTTTTTTTTTTAATTTATATAGAATTGCAGAGGACTTAGAATATCCAAAGTCATCTTGAAGAAGACTTTGAGTACTTGACTTAAAGAAATACTATAATGCTATAATAATCAAAGCGGTGGCAAATCGATCAATGGAACAGAATAAAGAGCCTGGAAATAGACCCATATTTATATGATCATTTGACTTTAAACAAAAGGCCTAAAGTAATCTGTTGGGAAAAGGAAACTTTTTAACAAATGGGCCTGGAATTGGGAATCATATTTTTTAAAAATGAACCTCAACCCCTGTCTCCCACAAAAATTAGAGATGATTCATAGACATAAACATAAAAGCTATTACTATAAAACTTCCTGAGGAAAATATCTTTGTGACTTCAGGCCTGGCAAAAGTTTTTAGACATAACACAGAGAGCAATAAGCAAAAAGGAAAAAATGATAATCTAGATTTCCTCAAAATTAAAAACTTTTGTTTATCATAAAATACTATTAAGAAAATGACTAGGCAAGCCATAAACTGAGAGAACATATTCATCAAACACATCTATGCAGGGACTGCTATCTGGGAAATATAACGAACTCCTACAACTGAATAATTAAAAGACAACCCAGTTACAAATGGGTAAAATGTTTGGACATTTCAAAAGGAAGATACGTGAATAGCCAATATGCTTATGAAAATGTGCTTACAACATTGGTTATCAGAGAATGGCAAATTAAAATTATGAGATACCAGTAACTTCCAGCAGAATGGCTAAAATTATATCAAATCATCATGTTGTACACTTTAAATATCTTACAGTTTGTCAATTAAACCTCAGTAAAGCTGGGGGAAAAATGACTGACCACATCAAATGGTGAGGATGTGGAGCTAATGGAACTCTGATAAATTGTCACTGGCAGCATAAACTGGTACAAGAACTTTAGAAAAGTCTGGCAGTCTGTTAGAAAGCCTAGAAAATTCCACTCTGACATCTTTACCCAGAAGAAATGAAAAACATAACTATAAAATGACTTGTACAAAAATGCTCATAGCAGCTTTGTTCATAATATTCCAAAACTGGAAACAACCTGGATGTCCAACAACAGGAGAGTAGGTAGACTGGCGGATTATTCATACAGTGGACTAATCCTCGGCAATAAAAAGGGATAAATACTGATACAATATGGATGAATCTCAAAAACATGCTGAATGAAAGGAGACATGCACAAAAGAGTTCATACGTATGATTCCATTTTTGTGAAGTTCTGGAACAGGCAAACCTAATATGTGATGAAACAATTCAGAACAATGGTTTAAATTGAAGTGTGAGGGAGGGATGGACTGGGAAAGGGCATGAGAACTTTCTGAGGGGATAGTAATGTTAGAGTTTGGGTTATATAGTTCTAGGCGTTTGTCGAAACTCATCAAATGGACATTTAATATTTGGGTATTTCACTGTGTGTAGTATTTAGCTCACCAGAAAACCCAAAAAACCAGAAAACAACAACCCCAAAGCCCTATAAAACAAATATTGAATTCCAAATACTAATGCTATGCACGTTGAAGTGTTTAGGAGTGAAGTGCACTGACATCTATGTGCAGCTTTGAGATGCTTTAAACGTTAGGTGGATTGATGGATGGATAGAAGAATGGAAAGTTGGATATATATGTGATCAAACATACAGTAAAATGTTCATTGTAGAAACTAGGCGGTGAGTATATGGATGTTCACTGTGTAAATCTTTAAACTTTTCTGTTTAAATATTTTCGTAAGATATTGGAAAAATAAAATGAAGTGGATGTAGCTAAAAGGTATTACAACTTATTTATAGGGAATTCAATTGTTGATTAATTAAAAAACATTTATGGTATGTCAGCTGTGTGCTGGGCAGTCTCATAAGCACCACTGATCCAGTGATCAACAAGATGAGCATGGTCCTTGCCCTCGTAGAACTATAGTTCCCATTAATCAGATTCACACTTTCCCAGCCTCCTTCCCTTGTACTAGTTAAGATTTATCTGTCTATTCAGAGTTTCTTAGAAGCTCTTAGTTGTTATTTAAAAATATCATATTTGTTTTATTTTCTTTATTATTTAATTGGCTAAAAAAATCTATTTTCAAAACCGTGTTGGGGGGGGGTGGAGGCCAGTGTTCAATTGTTGGGACTCCAATAAGCTGAGTTTGAACTGTTTTTAAAGTTCATGAATTTGCTTCCTGTTTCTGCCCCCAACTGACCTTCCCTGTTCTTGGCTCAATTTCCTGCTCTAAAGAGAAGGCCTCCAAAAGATTTACTATCTAGCCCATCCACCCAGAAATCCCTAAAAGTCCTAAATAGACCAAAAGACACAGCCTTTCCATCATTCCCAGAGACCGAAAACTCCCAGAGGAATAAAGATGATTCCTTGACCCCAAAGGGAATACACTTTCAGTTCTAGAGAGTTCAAGAGAGTTCAGAGCCAACCAGTTAGATCTTGAGTTCTGAGTATACGGAGTTGGCTGCTTGCTTTCAGACACTAACATAGATACTTGTTTTCTGACAATGACCAAGAACCTTTTCTCTCTTTGGTGACCTAGTTATCTCTACCTGTCCTGTACTTTGCCAGTCCTTGTCTGGATTGCACCTGACACCTGTCACTTCCCTAATTTGTGATTTATCTTACTTTGACTAATGCCTAATGTAGCTGCTGCCATCCCCTTTCCCCATCCCATTTCCCGTTCATGACCTGATGGAATTTGGCCTTATCCTACATCTACTGCCTTCCCTCGTCTGTGCCTCTGACTCTAACTCCAACTTCTGACCTGTACTCAATACCTGGCGAGTCCCCGCCGCCTCTCCCCACCTCCTTCTGTAACCAAGTAGGCTCTCAGGGAGGAGTTCCTCATGTTGGAATGCTTGAGACTTGGTGTATCCCAAAGTCTTGGCAACTTTTCGCTAAGACACTTTTGCTGTGAGTCTCCGTCAGCTCTGTGCTACCATATTCACAGATTATCAGCCATTCCTCCCCTCGTTTCAACCTCTGCTAAATCTGTGTTTATTAAATATTGTATACATTCAGAAGAATATTTGTATAATTCTAGGTTATAATGAATAACAATAAAGCAAACACCTCTAGCTGCCACCCTGCCTAAGAATTAAAATGTTTCCAGTATCTTCCAGTCATTCTTAAGGTATAAGGTATTGGGTAGCACTTTATGATCCCTGCAATAAATAGTCAGCCAGTTTTACTGAGTACTTAAAAATACTTAAACATTTTCTTCAGATATATTTTTGTTCACAACATGTAACAAATGCAGACAGGCCATTAGTGAAGTTTTAATGTAGATTCCAACATTCTCATTTATCTGTCAAACCGTTTAGAATTCACTAGAGTTACTATGCCCAGTCCGTCATCATTATAGGATTCTGTCAAGCTTAGCCTTGGAAGAAAGGAGAGAATTTTCTGACGCCTGTAGCTACCATATTGTTTTTTTCTAGGATGACTGCTGATGGAGCACCGGAATTGAAGGTAGAGAGTATGAATTCAAAGGCCAAGATACATGCTGCTCTTTATGAGAGAAAGCTCCTGTCTTTGGAGGTGCGAAAACGTAGACGTCGGAGTGGCAGATTGAGGTCATTGAGGCGAAAATACCCAGGTACCTGCTGGTGAGCTTTCACCAAACTCTGTTGTCCACATCCTGCCAGACTGAGTTAATCGGCTTCTTAATTAATACGTAGTGAATCAGACCCTTCCTGATCACATATACTTAATTTTTTTGTGTAGTCTTTTTCCTCTCAAACTTAATTTGAAAAGGATTGTAAGTTTTTAAACCTTCCACTCTATAATATTTGTATGGAAGAATATCTGAAGCACATATATTTTGGCTTTTGTTCTTATTCCAGCATTACATAGGTAGCTGATAGCTTAGAAGTAATATTGGCTCAAGTTTAATGGAATCCTGAGCATTATTGTTCAGGTCTTTCATGGTTAGATATTAAGTCCCGTTCATCCTTTGACATTGCTGAATGGTGTAAATATTTTAAACATGAACGGACAAAGGGGAATTTCTTTCTCTTCCAGATTCTCCCCTGTTATAGGTCTATTTGTCACTGACTGATTGACTGACTTCCTTTTTTTCCCTCCTTCCCTGATTTGTTGAGCACTTGTATCAGACACATTAGTGACTGGGGTTTCATCAGTGAATAAAAAAGAGATGGTCCTTGTCCTCATAGACGTTCCCAGGCAGTGAAGGAGAAGGATAATGAATAAACATAGGATAGAAAGATATTCCCTTGCTTTTTGTACCTCCATAAACAGGTGCCCTTCTAAAAACCTCTAACACACTCTAGAGATTACTCTACAAAGACGTTTTTTGCCTTAAATTGTGAGAGAGCCATTGGTACTATGATGAGAAACATCTCTAATGAAGATCACTAATAGATTTTTAGATTATATAAGATTGGTGAGTAACATGTGTATGCTATTAATTTTGTGTATTTGTGGTCTCATTTAGAAATGGGTTTTTACTAAAAGGATAAAAAGAAGGTATTGGGAGAGAGGAAAATTTAATCCTTTTTTCAGCAACATTAGTGATTCTTCGCATTTAGTGATTACCCAACCAGCTGAAATGAATGTTAAAACTGAGACAGAGAGTGAAGAGGAGGAAGAAGATGCATTAGACAATGAAGATGAAGAACAGGAAGCTTCCCAGGAGGAGTCTGCAGGGTCCCTTGGAGAAAATCAAGCCAAATACACACCCTCATTGACCATTATGGTAGAAAATTCACTCAAAGAAAATGCCGTGAAAGTTCCTGAATGGAATAACAAAGGTGAACAGTGCCACAAAATTGAGACTCAGGAATCAGAGCCTAAATTTAACTTGATGCAGATTCTGCAAGATAATGGCAATCTTAGGTATGTACCGTTTGTAATTATAATAGTAAAACTGATAACAGCTGAATTGTACTATGTACCAGGTACTGTGCTGGTGGCTTTACAGCCATTTTTCATTTGTTATTCACAGCAGTCCTGTGAAGTAATGACTGTGGTTTGATGTTATTGTTATTAAGGAAACTGAGCCTTAGAAAAGTTACTTGTCCAAGGTATTAGAGCCACAAACCCGGGTCTCACTGGCCCAACAAATATTTGTTGGGTTTTAGTGTCAGTCGCTAAGAGCACAGGGGACTGAGACAAGGAGCTCAGGCAGCTTATGGTTTAGTATGGGGACACTTAAGAGCAGGGCTCTGACCCTAATATGGACAAAGTGCTCTTAGGACACAGAAAAAGGAGTGATTGGTCTTGCTTGGGAAGACATTAGAGAGACATTAGGGAGGAGGCAATATCTGAACCAGACTTTGACCGATGAGTAGGTTTTCAGGAGGTTTGGGAGGTGACAGCTAACGGTAGGAGTGCTAGTGGAGAAAATAAAGGCACAGAGATGTGATAGTACAGTCATTCATCCAGCCCCTCAACGAGTATTTACTGAGCGCCTGCTCTGGGCCAGGAATTGTGCTAGGCTATGTGGTGTCACAGTGGAGACCAAGACAGGCTTGTGGAGCTTATGGTCTAGTGGGGAAGACTGACAGTAAACAAAGAACACGATAGTTTCAGGCAGTAAGAAGCGCTCTGAAGACGATAAACAGGGTGTAATGTTACAGTGTAATTGGGCAGAGGATTTCTTTAGATTGCGGTGTTCAGGCACGAAGAGGTAACCTTTGAAGTAAGTCTTGAATGATGAGAAGGAGGTAAGTCATGTGAATATCAGGGGGCAGATTATTCCAGGCAGAACATTAAGTATAAAGGCCGTGAAACTGGAATGAGCTTGGCGAGTTTGAGAAATACAGATTAATGTGTTGGAGTTACATGGAGAGAAGGGTGTAGTAATAAATGAGACTAAAAAATTGCATATCATTTGATCATAAAGGCCTTTAAGAGGAGCATGAACTTTATTTTCTAGATGGATAATTTTTAAGCAGATGAAGGAAATAGTCGTATCTTGATTTAGAAAGTAAATTCTGGTTGCATTGTGGGATAGGATTGATAAGAGGAGAACTAAAGGCAGAGAGGTGAGTTAAGGGCTATTACAATAGTCCAGAGCCAGGATGATGAAGGCCTCGACCAGAGCAATGGCTATAAGAATGGAGAGAATGGGATGGACTTAATGAAATTTGCAAGTTAAATTGGCAGGGGTTGGTCTCGGTAGATGTAAGAACTCCAAAGAGACTGAATTTTCCAAATTTGGCAACTTGGTGATGCCATCAGTCAATATAAGGAGGATAGGAGTTGAGTTCATGATATAAATAATGCGATTCATTGGGACACAGTGAAATGGAAGTGCTCTGGGATGAAGATGTCCAATAGATAGGTGAAAATACAACTTTGATGGTCAGAGTTGAACAGGATTGTACAGTTGATAGTTAGGAAACTTCAGAGTGGATGAGCTTGTCCAATTCAGTTTAGTTCAGCAAGCATAGACAAGGGGAAAGGAAGAGAATTGAACCCTGGGGAAAACCAGTGTTTAATAGTAGTAAAGAGACCAAGAAATAGCAGTTAGAGAGGCAGGCATAAAACTGGGAGGGAATAGTATGATAAAAGCTACAAGACGAGAGTTTCAAGCTGTAGAGCTTCAGACAGCCCAAGTTAGGATGGGGAATGAAAAGAGACACCTGCATTTGTGACCTAGGGTGGACTTCGGTGGGTGGAAGAGAAATTGCGAATTGAGGAAATAAGAAAGCAAGTGTGAACTAACTTTTTCAGAGGGGTTGGCAATGAAAGGAAGGTGAGAAAGCATCAGAGAGAAAGCAAGTTAAGGGAAAAAGATTTTTTAAGGTAGGGATTCTGCAGCTTATTTAGACTAGGAGAAGGATTTGATGGAAAGAGGATTAGGGATGCAGAAATGGATATGTTGATAAAGGAGGTCCTAAAGGGAGGTGGAAAGAGGCCAGTGGAGGGGTATTCCTTCCTATCAGTCAGAAGGAAACCACTATAGGATGAATGCAGTAGTTAGAAGTTAAAGGGGAAGGAAGTTAGGCATTTGTGCACGTTGCCTTTATTTTCTAAGTTAAAGGTCAGTTCTTATACTGTAAGGGTGGAGGGTGATATTGGGGTTTAGGGGATTGGAGGGATAGAGTTAAGGTTTGGAACAGTCTTGTGGAGAATGAGAATAGTTCCATTAGTGGGGAGCACATTGAACTGTGTCAGGAGACCTGGGCTCTGGCTTTTTAGTGCTTACCAACTGGCTGTGTGATCATGGGCAAGTCAGAGAGCTTCTCTATGCCTCAGTTTCCTTTTCTGTTAAGCCAAAGTATGGGGTTAGATAAGTATTTTTCAAACTGTGCCTTCTGGAGGGGAAGAAAGATTCCACTAAATTGAAATAGAGAATTTGGAAACCACTGGACTGTATTCTAAGGTCCTTTCCAGCAACAATGTTGTACTTAGCTGTTGTAGAAATAAATTATTTCTTTATAAGTCTTATGGATCTCGCTTTCAATGAGTAAACTGTTGCAATTGCAGAGTATGTTACTGTAAGTCAGTGGTTTTCAGACTGGGTTTCCTGGAGCTGCCTCTCATTCTCTGGGGCATCTCAGTGGCTACTGAGAGGTCTGGGGGAGGTCCATGGCAAGGATTCGAGACTCCAGGCCCCATAGTTGTGTATTTTGCATATTGAGGATCCACATAGGCTTTTATTTTTTTAAGAAAAAGGTTTCTTCAGTGTAAATTATTCTAGTTTTCATTCTTTCATCTTTTTTTGGTTCGTTTGTTACAAATGACTAGCTGACCAGTGTGTCCAGTACCTTAGAGACAACCTTAGGATGAACACTCCACAGATCTCTTTAATAAGGTTTATAGAAATGGAAAACTCAGTCCTTGTTTATTTAATTTGTTACAATGATTTGCAGCCGTTTAATGATTGAAATCACGACTTCTAAGCAATAATTCCCTTATCTAAAAGTCCTTCATGTTTTGGTATTAGAGGACTATTAAAATTAAGTATTCTGTTACATTTGAGGTGTCTGAAACATGCCATTTCTAGCTCATTGTATTAGAAGTGAATTTGCTGACCAAAATTGAGAATCTTTTTCATTTGTTTTGACTTGAAAATAATTTGTTGTAGAGGTAAAACTCACGGGAGTGGGTGAAGGGAAAGCGGTATATCATCTCCAGGTAAACAAGGATATGATTGTCGTCCTTGTTGAGAAACATTTGAAAATATAAATTTATTTTTTCAAAATCATATTGTGCTCCCATAAACTATCCCTGTTAGTAACAGAGATATAGCCTTCCTTATATCTCATGCTCTAAAGATCTTATGTATTAAACTCTCAAAAGCAAATCTACTTCCCAACCCCATTCCCCTCCCCTCCAGTCCCTTCAGCACACATATAGAAGCTAGACCGGGACCCTCTTAGGATTTCCACTTTACTCTGGACAACCTTCATCCTAGCCTTGGAGGAACAGTGAGTAGAAAGCATTCAGTGATTGCATGTGTGAGGACTGTAAACAGAGTTTTTGTTGGGCCCTAATCTTCACTGATGTAATTTTGGCTGGAGTGTCAGAAGGCCGATCAGCTGAAGTAATAACCAAAATCTCTCCTGAAGGAAAACAGATCTGCTACAGTTAGCAGCTGAAGTGAAAATCATCAGTGTCTCTCTTATACTTCTGTCTTCCAAACTATATCTTATCCGATTTCCTTGTTTCGAACCTAGACCACCAGGCAGAAATCACTGGGTTCTTCAGTGATGTCGCTGAGATGCTTTTTACTCTATGTAAGGATTTCTTTTTCCCACTGAACATCTGGGCTTGTCCTGGCCCGTCAGTTCTATGCCGGGCTCTGTTGGACCTCACTCGTTTGTTCTGGGCTCCAGCCACTCCCATCTTGTAGTTGAGAAAAGCATGGCCTTAAAATTTGGTCTCCAAAGTTCCTTTGTAGGATTTATCTATTTCCTGCTTTGGAGGCTTTTGCACACCAGAAATATTAGTTGCCATAGCAAAAGCCATACTTTTGCGCTAACTGATAAGTATTCTCTTAAGGGCCTCTGAGGCAGAAAAACCTTTCTGCATTAATACAGATGTTCTTCTGAAGATTCCATACTTTTTCTGTCCATTCTCCCAAGAAAGTTGTTAAAAAGTTCAAAGAGGTAAGGTATAAGAGTGGGAAACTTGATTTTTCTATTCTTGTTTGATTTTTTTCCCCATGGTAATAATGAGAAAATAAGTAGGATTCTCCCTTTCTCATTCTTTTAATAGAAAAAAAAATCTCATGTACAATTGAGAATGAATCTTTATTCAGTGACTATATGAGGGGCTTCATTTTTCTTAGCCTTTCTAATAGAAATATCCTCAAAGGCCACTTTGAGAGAGGCAAGTACACATTTGCTAGGCTTACCATGCTGTCTCATAATGGTATGTTGTTTTGGATTTCTATAGCAAAGTGCAGGCCCGAATAGCATTCTCTGCCTATCTCCAGCATGTTCAAATTCGCCTGATGAAAGACAGTGGAGGTCAGACGTTCAGTGCCAGTTGGGCTGCCAAAGAGGATGAACAGATGGTGAGGCTCTTCTTGTTGGAACCTTTTTACTTTCCCTTTTTTTCTTTTCTTTTTGTTTTTTCTATTAAGGTAAAGAGCAATATATTTTTCTGGTGAAAGAATTATTCTATACTATAGCTTATAGATTTCTCTTACTGTAATGTAAAGTACATCTTTGATCTGGAGCCATGTTCATCACAATATGTGTTGAGGCCATCAATTTGTTTCATTCTGAAAATGGAAATTGATTGCTCATTAGATGTCAGGCCCTGTGCAAAACCCTTGAAAAGAATAACAATTTATAGAGATCTTTCTCAAACAACTTCACGTTTTGTTAACTCTTTGAGGGAGGCACTGTCATCCTCGTTTCGCAAATGGAAACAAAGACCCAGAGAAGGGAAGTAACTTGCCTGTTGTCCCACAGCTTGTATGTGGTGAAACTGGAACTTGAACCCAGATATTATAATTGTACATTACTTACTCTTCCATTGTTTCCATGCATCATAAGCCATTTATTTTCTGTCCTGAGGGGTCGAATTAGCTCTTTGAAAGTCAACACTTTATCATAGGCCCTCTAAGAATGTACCATCCTCCATTTTAACATTTTTTCTTTACTAGTTGTAACTTCATAAGATTCTTAGATTACTGGAAACAAACTTGTGTAATAATTTTTACTGTATATCGGTCATTTGAACATGCCTAGAATTTAATATTCTAGCAAGGTTTTTCTTTTTGGATCAGAATGACAGGGAGCTTCAAGCTCTTTGGTAAGGTCAACACTTATAGAAGAAGCCACAGTCCTTCCATAGCCTTTTTAACCACAGGGATCTGTTACTGAAAATAGAGGGATCTTTAAATCTGAAAAAGCTGCATCGTTTGTCCAACTCAGTGGTGACCCTACCATAATTTTCAGTTCTCCATATACAAGAGGCATACAGTATGCCAGGCTTATTATAAAAACATGATGGATATCCCAGAAAACAACTTGTGAATTTAAAGTAGCCAATACAACCCAGAGATAAAACCTTGTGTGTTATGAATAATCCTTCAACCATCAGTGGAAAATGTTAGCTCTGCTCTTTCCAAGTGGAAAATTGAAACTGCCTTTTTTGAGAGTCGGTTTGCTCCACTGTGAAAAAATAATGTTTTAATACAACAGCTTAAACCACCGTATAGTCAACACAGCAGAGTAGAGCTACGAAAGCCAGCCCTCTGGTTGTGAAGCTCTTCCTTGATGCTGGAGTAAATTGGCACCAAAGGACAGTGAACCAAAATCAAATTCAAGAAGAAAAAGATAGCTCAGAAGAGGAGAGCCACTGCCGCTACTGGCTTAGAGCTGACACCGGATTTCATGGGGCTTTTTACAAGAATATTTAGGATCACCACTGTAAAACTTATGACCAGTTGTGTGCATTCCTTTTAGAAAATGTTTCTAGAGAGCAAACCGTAACCCCATTACCTGATGATTGTGGCCTTGTTTATGAGGAAGGTAGGTATAAAATTGCCTTCTCTGCTTCAGGTTAAGACTAGAGATTCTTTATCACATAACTCACAGAAGGCACATCAATAGAAGGTCCCAAAATCTATCATCTTAAGGCAATTTTATTGTATTTGGAGTAGGAGGGAAGGAACAACCACCTTTAAGGCCCTTGGCTTTGCAAAATCTCTCGTTGAAGCGTTTGTGATGCTGTGAATGATCTGATTGGTATCTGTTCAGATTTCAAAATCCTTTACCCCGTCTCAAGTGAGATCTTCCCCTGAATGACCTTCCACTGTGTCCTCCTTGCCAATCCCAGCTCTAAAAGCTCCGTTGTCCTTGGGGAAGAAGAAGAAAAAAAGCTGTCAACTTTCAAGCATAGTAGTGGTTCTTCTTTCCCTTTATCACTGAACTGTTGAAGTCAGTAGTTTCTGCTCTTCATCTATATTCTTCATGACCCGTGCATTTCTTAAACCCTTCTCCTATTCCCTTTACTGTACTGAGAGTGTTCTCTTGAAATTATCTCATGCTGGCCAGATCCTGGGCCTTGTCTTGGTTATGGTCCTTTCCAGCTCCAGCCTCTTGGAAGCTTTTGACATGGTACCCTTTCCTCCCTTGGTTTGCATGACAGTAGTGTCTCCTGGCTTTCTTTCTACATTTCTGATGTTTCTACTATGGGGTTTTTTTGGTTGTTTTTTTTTTTTTTTTTTCTGATTCTTCCTCCTCTTTCCTATCTCTGAGTGTGAATGTTTCTGTATTCTTTCTCTGCCTTCTCACTTTGATGACCTCATCTGCTCTCATGGTTTTAGTTTCCACTACCTATCCTTGAATGCTTTTCCCTAAATGCTTTCTTTGATCACCCTATCCAAATGATATCTGTACTTTGAATTATTATAGTACTATTTGTATATGCATTATGGTTCTTTTACAGCCACTACTTTATTACATAGTTATTTGCATACCTTTTTGATTTTCTGATTACTAGCTTATTGAGGGAAGAGAACAAGTTTCTTTTGTTTTGTTTTGTCTTTCTGTATCCTTCTTATACCTAACATGTTTGCTCTGGGTCTTATTTGTGGAAATGTATAGTATACATCTTCTCACATCTCTGTTGTGTAATCCCTCCATAGCTTGTCTTCTATTGCTTAGCACAATCCCTGCTTTTTCCCCCAATGACTCTTAATTTATAGGAGCTGGTGGTTCGTTTCCTCAAGCGAGCATCAAGTAACCTCCAGCACTCACTGAGAATGGTATTACCCAGTCGACGACTGGCACTTCTGGAACGTAGAAGAATCCTGGCCCACCAACTGGGTGACTTTATCATTGTGTACAACAAGGTAGGTGGTTTATTTGTTAGTCTTGTGCTTTAGATTGCCACACACTATCCGAAACAGGCTAGAAGCCTCTGTCAGGCTGGGCAGGGAGGTCCTTCTTCTCTTTTGTAGCATCATTATCCACTGTTTGTGACTGATATGGGGAGCAGGACCTCACTTCTTAACCTAGCTGAGCTGAAAAGCTGCTTATCACTTCTGAAGGCCCAGTGGCCGTAGTTAATGCTTATTGAAAGGCATATTCCTTTTGAGTGCTCTTTACACCTGAGATGAATCCTGGGCTATGTGAATTTGCATTGTCATTATTCTGCCTGTAGACAGTGGTGAATTGACTACTTGAGAGCAAATTTGAACTGTGGAGTTAATATAATGAAATAATCTTCTTTCCTGAGAGAGTTATACTTTGTTCTCTAGAATGTTTTATACAATGACATCATTTTACAGCTAAGCCCAGGAAATATACTATTTAGTTAGACTGTTTTGCAAAGCATCTTATAGCCAAGGGTCTCAGAATGCTTTAGAAATATCATTTTTGGGGGGAAAAAACATGGTCATTTTGCAGAAAGGAAAGCTGAGGCCTAGAAATTTAAATGGCTTTTGTAAAGATGTGTGGAATGGTTAGTAGAATGTCAGCACACCAAATCCATAGCCACAATTTACTCCAGATCTATTGAGAATTTTGGTATGTCTTATATAAGTGAAGAATTTATTCAGTTTGGATGCTGGTATAGGAGTATCTTCCAAGACCTATCTCTCCTTTCTCTAATTGTAACAAAATACAATGTCTCTGTTGTTATACTGTTAAAGCTGCAAGTGTGACTATAGACATTACTAAGCTACTATAAAAAGCTCCTTTCTCAATGGACTATGTGACTAGAAAGTAAAAACATGGTAAAAATTTACATTTATTCTGCAGCTTTTACTGGGAAATTCTAAAATGTTTCATGAAATAAGGGTAGAAAGTAATATATCAGATTTGTAGATGGCAAAAGTATATGGAGGAATTAAATGTCTTTACTATAAAGACAAATTAGGGGCTGGCCTGGTGGCATAGTGGTTAAGTGTGCTTGCTCCACTTTGGCAGCCCAGGCATCTCGGGTTCAGATCCTGGGCGTGCACGGATGCACCACTTGTCAAGCCATACTGTGGCGGCATCCCATATAAAGTAGAGGAAGATGGGCACGGATAGGGCCAATCTTTCTCAGCAAAAAGAGGAGGATTGGCATTGGATGTTAGCTCAGGGCTAATCTTCCTCAGCAAAAAAAAAAAAAAGAGAGAGGAAAAAAAAACAATTAACCCAAGGGTAGTGAAACCAGATGGTGAAGTATGCATTTATCAAGAATCAGTTTTATCTTGTTTTTCTGTGGGGTGGGGACTGGGTAGGAAACAGAACAAATGGCTGAAAAGAAATCAAAGAAGAAACTTGAAGAAGAAGAGGAAGATGGGGTGAATATGGAAAACTTTCAGGAGTTCATCAAACAAGCAAGGTAGAAGACATTCTTGATTAATAAAAACTGTCTTATTCCAGTTTCCATACTGCTCCATTGAATTCCCAGTATTCCCTTATTTCTTACATATGGATGTGAGTAAAATCACTCTTAGAAGGAGAAAAGAGTTTCCTAGGCTTGGCCTCTCCATATCTCAGCCAATTATGTTGCTGTTGTCATGGTTTCAGTTATCAAAACACTGCTGCTGGATATCTGGGCTGTATTTCTAGCCAGACTTCAAAATACACACCACTGGAAGTGCTGAGAGAGCCCTTTGGAAAGTTGGAGTTAGAGGCTTCTCGTGTTTACTGGATCTGAATTTATCCCTGACCTACTGATGCAGTGGAGATGACCAAATTTTGCCTACATTGAGTGGGTTGAGGAATTGGCAATTTCTCAGCACTCTGGTTACGCCTAATTTATATAAAATAGAACAAGTCCTTCATGCTTAGGGTTAGGCTTTAGGGATTGAAAATCTCAGCATTCAGTCAGCTGTCTATCTTGATGCAAATCAGCCAGGCTATTTGGTCCTATTACAGTGTGTTTCCAAAGGAAGAGGTAACAAAGACATTTAATTTTAAATTTTGTAAGACTTACACTGGAAGGCCTTGTTCTAAAACAGAGAGTTGTGCAAGACTACTCAAAGGTGAAACATCTGTGTAACACCATTAATTAGGCTTCAGCTATCTAAGTCACAGTAGGGGGAAAAGTGGTAAAAAATCAGCTCTGTTGATTTGTGAAGTTAAGTCGGGTGGTGGTTTATCAGTCACCAGCATAGTATGATCTGTGTTTAATACCTTGTACAGACTAACTAACTGTAGCCATAGTATCATGTGCTTAAACGCACAGCGAACAAACACATCACTTTTGCAGGAGTTCATAATTGTGTAATGTGATTTTGTTGACATTCTTGGGTCTTGAGTAATATGGTTGATAAAGCAGGTATAGAAACAATTTCTCACACCAACATTGTAAACATAGAAAAGGAAAAAAACTAGATTATGTTCAGAAAATGGCTCCACTTTTAAAGTTAAAAGTTTAATTTCTAGGGCCGGCTCCGTGGCTTAGCGGTTAAGTGCGCGCGCTCTGATGCTGGCGGCCCGGGTTCGGATCCCGGGCGCGCCCCAAGGCACCACTTCTCCGTCCAGCGCGAGGCCGAGTCCCACGTACAGCAACTAGAAGGATGTGAACCTATGACATACAACTATCTGCTGGGGCTTTGGGGGGAAAAAAATGAATAAATAAAATCTTTAAAAAAAAAAAAAAAAAAAAGTTTAATTTCTAGATCTTCCTAGGGCTATATATAAATATATAAATATGAAAAAAGAAAAGAAAAAAAAATCTTTTAAAAAGTGATGTGTAGTCCCCTACCAGGCCTAACTGGGTGCTAAAAATGAGTTATATGTACTATTAACTAATCATATAGATTTGGAGATAAAATACATTGGAACATATTTACTACTGATTGTGGATTAAATGTTGATTGTTGGAAATATGTGGTAGTATCATTTTTTTTTATTGAGGTCATATTGGCGCTTAACATTGTGTAAATTTCAAGTGTACGTTATTATATTCCAGTTTCAGTATAGATTGGATTGTGTTCACCACCAAAAGTCTAGTTTTGATCTGTCACCATACGTATGTGCCCTTTTACCTCTTATACCCTCCACCCACCTTTTTCCCTAGTAACCACTAACCTGTTCTCTTTATCTATGTGTTTGTTTATCTTCTACATATGAGTGAAATCATACAGTATTTGTCTTTCTCTGTCTGACTTTATTTCACTTAGCATAATACCTTCACGGTCCATCCATGTTGTCACAAATGGCACGATTTTGTCCCTTTTTTATGGCTATTATTCCATTGCATATATATACCACATTTTCTTTATCCACTCATCCGTTGATGGGCACTTCGATTGTTTCCACATCTTGGCTATTGCAAATAATGCTGCGATGAACGTAGGGGTGCGTAAATCTTTTTGAATCGTTCATTTGATATTCTTTGAATAAATACCCAGTGGAGAGATAGCTGGATCGTATGGTATTTCTGTTCTTAGTTTTTTGAGAAATTTCAATACTGTTTTCCATAGTGGCTGCACCAGTTTGCATTCCCACCAGCAGTGTATGAGGGTTCCCTTTTCTCCACATCCTCTCCAACACTTGTTATTTTTTGTGTTGTTAATTATAGCCATTCTGATGGGTATGAGTGATATCTCATTGTAGTTTTCATTTGCATTTCACTAATAATTAGTGATGTTGAACATCTTTCCACGTGCCTGTTGGCCATCTGTATATCTTTGGAAAAATGTCTGTTCATATCCTCTGCCCTTTTTTTGATCAGGTTGTTCATGTTTTTGTTGTTGAGTTGTATGAGTTCTTTATATGTTTTGGAAATTAACCGCTTGTCAGATATATGATTTGCAAATATTTTCTCCCCGTTGATGGGTTGTCTTTTCATTTTGTTGATGATTTCCTTTGCTTTGCAGAAGCTTTTTAATCTGATGTAGTCCCATTTGTTTATTTTTTCTTTTGTCTCCCTTGCCTGAGTAGACGTGGTACTTGAAAATATGCTGCTAAGACCAATGTCAGAGTATACTGCCTATATTTTCTTCTAAGAATTTTATGGTTTCAGGTCTTACATTCAAGTCTTTAATCCATTTTGAGTTAATTTTTGTGTATGGTGTAGGATAATGGTCTACTTTCATTCTTTTGCATGTGGCTGTCCACTTTTCCCAACGGCATTTGTTGAAAAGACTTTCCTTTCTCCATTGTGTGTTCTTCGCTCCTTTGTCCAAGATTACCTGTCCATAGATTATTTCTGGGCTCTCTATTCTGTTCCATTGATCTGTGTGTCTGTTGCTGTGCCAGTACCATGCTGTTTTGATTACTATAGTATAATTTGAATTCAGGGAATGTGATACCTCCAACTTTGTTCCTTTTTCTTAGGATTGTTTTGGCTATTCAGGGTCTTTTGTTGTTCCATATAAATGTTAGGATTCTTTGTTCTATTTCCATGAAGAATATTGTTGGCATTCTGATTGGGATTGCACTGAATCTGTAGATTGCTGTAGATAATATGGACATTTTAACTATGTTTATTCTTCCAATCATGAGCATGGAATATCTTTCCATTTCTTATGTCTTCTTTGATTTCTTTCAATAATGTCTTATAGTTTTCAGTGTATAGGTCTTTCACCTCCTTGATTAAATTTATTCCTAGGTATTTTATTCTTTTTGTTGCAACTGTAAATGGGATTGAACTCTTGACTTCTCTTACTGCTGGTTCCTTATTAGTGTATAGAAATGCAACTGATTTTTGTATGTTGATTTTTGTACCCTGCAACTTTACAGTATTTTTTTATTATTTCTAAAAGGTTTTTGGTGGATTCTCTAGGGTTTTCTATATATAGAATCATGTCATACACAAATAGTGAGTTTCACTTCTTCCTTTCCAATTTGGATCCCATTTATTTCTTTTTCTTGCCTAATTGCTCTGGCTAAGACTTCTAGTACTGTGTTGAATAAGAGTGGTGAGAGTGGGCATACCTGTCTTGTTCCTGTTCTCTGACAAATGGCTTTCAGTTTTTCTCCATTGAGTATGATATTGGCTGTGGGTTTGTCATATATGGCCTTTATTATGTTAAGGTACTTTCCTTCAACATTTTGTTTTGAGTTTTATCAAAACCCATTTTGTTTAGAGTTTTTATCAAAAACCGGTGTTGAAGCTTGTCAGATGCTTTCTCTGCATCTATTGAGATGATCATGTGATTTTTATTATTCATTTTGTTAATGTGGTGTATCACATTGATTGATTTACAGATGTTGAACTATCCCTGCATCCCTGGAATAAATCCCACTTGATCATGTTGTGTAATCCTTTTAATGTGTTGTTGTAGTCAATTTGCTAATATTTTGTTGAGGACTTTTGCATCTATGTTCATCAGTGATAGTGGCCTGTAATTTTCCTTTTTTGTGTTATCCTTCTCTGGTTTTGGTATCAGAGTAATGTTGGCCTCAGAAAATGAATTAGGAAGCATCCCATCCTCTTCAGTTTTTTGGAATAGTTTGAGAAGGATAGGAATTAAATATTCTTTGAATGTTTGGTGAAATTCACCAGAGAAGCCATCTGGTCTTGGACTTTTGTTTTCTGGGAGGTTTTTGACTACTGTTTCAATCTCTTTGCTTGTGATTGGTCTATTCAGATTCTCTGTTTCTTCTTGATTCAGTTTTGGGAGGTTGTATGATTCTAAGAATTTATTTCTTCTAGGTTATCCAGTTTGTTGACATATAGCTTTTCATAGTATTCTCTTAGAATCCTTTGTATTTCTGTGGTGTCTATTGTAATTTCTCCTCTTTCATTTCTGATTTTATTTATTTGAATCTTCTCTCTTTTTTTCTTAGTGAGTCTGGCTAAGGTTTTGTGGATTTATTTCTCTTCTCAAAGAACCATCTCTTAGTTTCACTGATCCTTTTTTTTTTTTTTTGTGAGGAAGATCAGCCCTGAGCTAACATCCGTGCTAATCCTCCTCTTTTTGCTGAGGAAGACCAGATCTGAACTAACATCTATTGCCAGTCCTCCTCCTTTTTTTTTTCCCCCAAAGCCCCAGAAGATAGTTGTATGTCATAGTTGTACATCCTTCTAGTTGCTGTATGTGGGACGCGGCCTCAGCATGGCCGAAGAAGCGGTGCATCGGTGCGCACCTGGGATCCGAACCCGGGCCGCCAGTAGTGGAGCGAGCACACTTAACCTAAGCCACGGGGCAGGCCCTCACTGATCCTTTCTACTGTTTTGTTTTTTTTTTTTTAGTCTCTCTTTCGTTTATTTCTGCTCTGATTTTTATTATTTCCTTCCTACTACTGACTTTGGCCTTTGTTTGTTCTTCTTTTCCTAGTCCTGTTAGGTATAGGGTAAGCTTGTTTATTTGAGATTTTTCTTGTTTGTAGGCCTGGATTGCTATAAGTTTCCCTCTTAGTACTGTTTTTGCTGTGTCCCATAAGTTTTGGTATGTTGTGTTTTCATTTTCATTTGTCTCTAGGTATTTTTTTATTTCTCCTTTGATTTCTTAATTGATCCAACAGTTGTTCAGTAGCCTGTTGCTTAGTCTCCACATATTTGTGACTTTCCCAGCTTTTTTCTTGTAGTTGATTTCTAGTTTCATAGCATTGTGGTCAGAAAAGATGCTTGATATGATTTCAGTCTTCTTAAATTTATTGAGGCTTGCTTTGTTTCCCAACATATGGTCTATCTTTGAGAATGTTGCATGTGCACTTGAGAAGAATATGTATCCTGCCGTTTTTGGATGGAATGTTCTATATATATCTATTAAGTCCATCTGGTCTAGTCTTTCATTTAAGGCCACTGTTTCTTTGTTGACTTTCTGTGTGGATCGTCTATCCATTGATGTAAGTGGGGTGTTAAGGTCCCTACTACTATTGTGTTGCTGTCAATTTCTCTCTTTAGGTCTGTTAATATTTGCTTTATATACTTTAGTGCTCCTGTGTTCGGTGCATATAATAATAAGTGTTATGTCTTCTTGGTAGAATGTCCCTTTTGCATTATATAATGTCCATCTTTGTCTCTCATCTTTTTTATCTTGAAGTCTGCTTTGTCTTATATAAGTATGACTACACCTGCTCTCTTTTGCTTGCCATTTGCCTGGAGTGTCTTCTTCCATCCCTTCACTCTGAGCCTAAGTTTGTCTTTAGAGCTGAGATGTGTTTCCTGGAGGCAGGATATTGTTGAGTCTTGTTTTTTAATCCGTTCAGCCACTCTGTGTCCTTTAATTGGAGAATTAAATCTGTTTTCATTTAGAGTGGTTATTGATATATGAGGGCTTAACACTGCCATTTTATCTTTTGTTTTCTGGTTGTTCTAGATTTCCATTGTTTCTTTTCCCTTGTATTTCTGCCTGCCATTTCAGCTTGGTGGTTTTCTCAGTTTTCTTTTTATGTATGATTTGTGACTCTGCTCTGATTTTTTGTTTTGTGGTTACTATGAGGTTTGTATAAAAGATCTCATAGATGAGATAGTCCTTTTTCTGATGTTCCATCCCTTTCCTCTTCCCCTTCTGAGTTAATGTTGTCACAAATTATTCTTTTTTATGTTGTGTTTGTGACCAAATAGAAGTGGTCATAGTTATTTTTGATGTTTTCTTTCTCTTTATCCATTATTTTATAATTAAATATTTGCTAACTTATTCTGATAGAGAGCTACCATTTTCTGGTTTTGTCTCTTTGTTTATCTCCTTGCTCCAGGATTTGTAAACCTTTGCCTTTTTCTTTCAGGTAGGAGGGCTCCCTTCATCATATCTTATAAGGCAGGTCTAGTGGCAGTGAACTCCTTCAGCTTTTGTTTGTCTGGGAAAGCTTTTATTTCTCTGTCATATGTGAAGGGTAGTTTTGCTGGGTAGAGTATTCTTGGTTGATAGTTTTTGTCTTTCAGTATTTTGAATATATCATTCTCTTTCTGTTGAGAAATCTGCTGAAAGCCTGATGGGGGTTCCTTTGTAGGTTCTTTTCTTCTCTCTTGCTGCCCTTAATATTTTTTCTTTGTCATTGACAGTTTTAATATTATATGCCTTGGAGAAGGTCTTTTTACACTTATGTATAGAAGTTCTGTTAGCTTCATGTACTTGTATGTCCAGTTCCTTCCCCAGGTTTGGAAAGTTCTCAGCTATTATGTCTTTGAATAAACTCTCTGCTTCTTTCTCCCTCTGGGATACCTATATAATCCTTATGTTACTTTCCCTCATTGATTGGGTATTTCTCAAAGAATTTCTTCATTTTTTTTTAAATCTTAGTTCTCTCTCCTCTCCCACCTGGATCATTTCTAGATTTCTGTTTTCCAGCTCACTGATTCTCTTCTCCATAAGGTCTGCTCTATTTTTTATGCTTTCTACATTATTTTTTATCTCATTAATTGTGTTCTTCATGTCCAGAATTTCTGTTTGGTTTTTTTTTTAGAGCTTCAGTCTCTTTGGTGAGGTATTCCTTATGTTCATGAATTTTATTCCTGAGCTCATTGAACTGTCTTTCTGAGTTTTCTTGTAACTCGTTGAGTTTCTTTATGACAACTATTTTAAATTCTCTGTCAGTCAGATTGTAATCTTCTGTGACTTCAAGTTTGGTTTCGGGAGAGCTGTCATTCTCCTTTTGTTCTGCTGTGTTACTGTAGTTCTTCATGATAGTGAATGAATTGATGCTCTGGTGGTGCATTTGTGATAGTAACCACCTTTCTTATTTGGGCATGGCCTTGGTTACTTTGGTTGTGTATGAGAGCCTACACTTTCCTAATTCCACTGCCTCTGGAAGCGGCGTCATTAGTGCCCTCTTTGTGCCGCTTGTGCCTCTGAGGTTGCTGGTGCCTTGCTGCTTATGATGTCACTGCAGTCTCGAGTGTCACCACTAGGGTCACCAGACTGTGAGCACTTCTGCTGCTTCTGGGGTGGCCTGGGTCTCCTGTTCCCCCACTTGCTCTCCACGGGCTCAGGTGCTGCTGCCCTGTGCACCACCTGCACTGCTGCTCCTTAGCTTATCTGGGGTTGCTGGCAGCACTGCTGCCAGGGGCTCTGGGTTCCCAGGTGTTGCTGTTGCTGTCGGGGGCCTGGGTTCTTATATGCAGCCCTCGCTGCTGATAGAGCCGGTATTAGGGGTGCTTGCCACTGGGGCTGGGTCTCAGATTCTGCTGTGGTTCCTGAAGCCTCAGCTTGCAGGTGTTACCTGCCACTGCTGGGGGGGGAATGGGGGTTAAGCCACAAGTGTTCATGTTGACCGTGCAGTCTATGGTCACTGGAGCCCACCAAAGTACTTTTGGAGACCTCATGTCAGGGCACCCTGCTCTTGCTGGTGAAATCTGCATTTTGGTTGCTGTCCCCGCTGCTGGAGAGTCCAGTGCCACTGCCGGGGGTGGGGGAGCTGAGTCACTGGCACCAGTTTGTGTCCTGAAGCCTCAGGACGTGTGTGCCACCCACCACCACTGAGTGGGGGGCAGGGGCCACAATCTCTGGTTGTCGGTGCTGGTGCTGTGCTGGTAGCCTGCTCTAAAACCTCGGGTCAGGGCACCCTGCCCCTGCAGAGGAAATTTACGCCTTGGATATGTCCCCACTGCTGGAAAGACTGGCACCACTGCTCAGGGAGGGAGAGGGGTCCGGGTTGCCAGCTCTGCCCTGTGTCCTAAAGCCTCAAGACGTGTGCCACCCACCACCACTGGGAGGAGCAGGGGCCACAGCTTCTGGTTGCCGGTGCTGGCATGCACGTGCTGATGATCTGCTCTGAAATCTCAGATCAGGGGATCCCACCCCTCATGGGGAAATTCACACCTTGAATGTAGTCCCCACTTCTGGAAAGACCAGCGCCACTGCTGGGGAAGTGGGAGGGGGCTGGGTGGCCAGCTCTGCTCTGTGTCCTGAAGCCTCAGGACACGTGCACCACCCACCACCGCTGGGGTGTGGGAGGGAGGGGCCAAGCCTGAGTGCCTGTTTGCCCTTGCAGCCTGTGGTCACTGGCGTGTGCACTGGCATGGGGATCCGTGTTTTGGTCACCGCCACTGTGGGAGAGGGTGGGGGCTGCTCCCCTAGTTCCACTGCCTCCTGGGAGTCCAGTCCACTCACCTTCAGCTGTGTAGATGCATGGATCACTCAGACGTTCTGGTGTGCTGTGCAGGGAGTCCTTTGTTGGCCACTGGCTGTCTGACTGGTTGTAGCTTAGAGGGGAGAGACAAAGGGAACAACTCACTCTGCCATGATGCTGACGTTACTCCACATGCGGAGTAACGGAGGTACACAGTTGGTACACAGAGACCTTCATCAGGGTTGGTAAGTTCAAACACCTGCAGGAGTCAGTCAGGGGATTATAAATCATAAAGTGGGCAGAAGATAAAACAGGAGGTGTAGAGCAGCTTGTATTTTGACCAGCCTTAACCTTTCTCTTTCAGTATTCTGCGAAGGGCCAAATAAAACACACTGACAGGCAGAGGCAGTCGCCCATTTGCAACCTCAGCTTTAGATCTTTGATAGTTACTTGAGGTACTTCTGTTGTGGCACTTCGCTACTTTGGAGACCTTGGAGTTTACTCTGAGGCTCATAGAAGCAGTTTCCTACGTTGTCATTTCAGTGTATTCTGAAGACCAGGGTTTAGGTGCTTCATAATAAGGCAGGAATACTTTGCTTATTTGAAGGCCGCTTATCTGGAACATAGCCAGGCTTAAGAAAAAACTGCAAAAGGCCGTTGAGAAACTGCCACAAATGTTACAAAATCCATGCCTAATATGTTTACTGGAAGAATCCTCTAGGTCCTCATCTATTTCCTTATACTTTCCATTTTGTAGATGCTCATAAAGAGCATATAATTTCACTAATTGAAGTGCCCTTAGAGACCAGCTAGTTGAGTCTCTTTCCTTGTATGGATAGTTAGGGAACTCTTCCATGGTTACAGTGGTGGGTCTCTTTATTTCTGACACTGGTAGTTAAAATGACAAGTGCTCCTTTAGTGAATATACTTCAATTATCTAAAAGTGGAGTGGGAAAACTATGAAGGACCAGATAATAAATATTTCAGACTTTGTGGGCTACATGTGGTCTTTATAGCATATTCTTCATAAAAAATATGAAAATCATTCTTACCTGGGAGTCATACAAACACAGGCTGCTGGTCAGGTTTGACCCACAGTCTGTAGTTTGTTAACCCCTATCTAGAACATGGCTGTCTCCTAGAATTTTCTGTGTTGTAGCTACTCAGTACTTGAAATGTGACTAGTGTAACTGAGGAAAAGAATTTTTAAATTTATTTAGTTTTATTTCATTTAAATTTAAATAGTCACATATGTCTAGTGGCTGTCATATTGGACAGTGCAGATATAGGAAATTCACTATGGAACGAATAAAGCCTTATCATGCTGTAAATTTTTTGGATTACTTCATTTATATTCCTATTTAACCATCTCTTAATAGGGAGTTTTCAGCTTGGGCTTTTCATTTTCCCCTTCCCCAGCTTACTCTATTTGCATAATAAAATTTGGTGGAAAGATTTTCCAGAACAGCTTCCTGTTCTGACCATACTTTCTCTCATTTCAGTGAGGCTGAACTGGAGGAGGTGCTGACTTTTTATACCCAAAAAAACAAGTCTGCAAGTGTCTTCCTGGGGACTCACTCAAAAAGCTCTAAAAACAGCAACAGCTATTCTGATAGCAGGGCAAAGGGTGGTAAGTATGTTGGTTAATTAATGGAAAATAAGAAGAACAAGTGAAAAAATGAGATATATAAAGGAGAGCCAAGAATAATGTTCTGCTTAAGCACTAATAGACTCCATGGTGGTGACATTTTGCAGTGTGGGGGTGGGAGATGAGGAAGCATTACATTTTTGTCCTAAAAGCAGAAGAGGGACATGGTCTGATTTTTTTTCATGGTAATTAACAGCAGAGAGTTTTTTGAGACAAGCTAACGATAAGCTAACATTTAGTGAGCTGCTCGTATTACTATCTGCTAGACATGATATTATTTTTTTACTTCCAAAAACCATATGGAGTAGGTACTATTATAAAACTTCTTACAGACGAGAAGACAGAAGCTGAAAGAGACTGAGTAACTTGCTCGAGGGTACCCTTCAGCATGCAGTGGGACAGGAATTTGAACTTTAGTTGGCATGACTCAAAGCTTGTGCTCTTAATCTCTGCTCTTCTGCTTCTCCTAATGATTATTTCTCACTTGTTAAATTTTTTGCTTCTTCTAGCTCATCGCCATTGGCATTTAGGGTAGAAGAATTCTTTATTGTGTGGGACTGTTCCCTACCTGGTGGGATATTTAATATTCTTAGTCCCAAGCCCAAAATGCCATTAGATTCCTGCAGTCATTGTGATAACCTAGTGTCCCCGTGCATTTCTAAAAGTTCTCACTGCTGGGAAACTCCATGATTGGGTATTTTGGAATTGATGTGGACCAGACTATCTAGCTCACGTCATATGATCAAAAAATAGCAGTGATACTC
Organism: Ceratotherium simum simum; assembly: GCF_057802395.1. NCBI lineage: Eukaryota > Metazoa > Chordata > Mammalia > Perissodactyla > Rhinocerotidae > Ceratotherium > Ceratotherium simum. The sequence continues at coordinate 27,761,863 of NC_141923.1, read as the reverse complement.
TATTATAAACAGAGCTCTGTGCTTTAAATGTAAGATTCATTTAAAATCTAGATGAAAGTGTAAGACATAGGTAATCAATAAACTCATTTTATCAGTGTGCTAAGCACTAGATTCAAAGATGGAGACTTATTCCCTGTTCTTTTTTTTTTTTTTTTTTTAATTTTTTTTAATTTATTTATTTTTCCCCTAAAGCCCCAAGCGATAGTTGTAAGTCATAGTTGCACATTCTTCTAGTTGTTGTATGTGGGACGCGGCCTCAGCATGGCCGGAGAAGCAGTGCGTCTGTGTGCGCCCGGGATCCGAACCCGGGCAGCCTGCATCGCAGCGCATGCACTTAACCGCTAAGCCACGGGGCCGGCCCTATTCCCTGTTCTTAAGGCTACCATAGTCCATTGTGGAAATAGCCAGCATAATTGGTCATTTAAAATGAGTGAGTTTTCCCAAAGAAACGGTGTTAATATTTTAAAAACTGTTTGGATTCAGAGGCTAGTCCACAAAAGCCTATTAGCTCACTGTATAACTGAATTATTGTATTACTAGAAGTCCTTCTGAGTCCAGCCCTCTTTGAGCTTTCCTAGGTTGTCTAAGCTCTGAAGCTAGTTTATTCATGTGTTCATTCATTCCTTCTACACATTTTACTGAGCACCCATTATGTGTCAGACATTGTGATAGTTGCTAGGTATACAATGACCAGGACTGTCATAGTCCTCAACTTCATAGCATTTATTGTCTAGTGGATAAAGTTGGGTGAGTAAATACAGGAAGAAGGTTGGTAGAAGCTCTGAAAAGCTCCTATAACAGTGTTGGGAAGGGGAGGCTGAGGAGTTCTTGTAATGAGCTTGGGATCAGGAAAAGTGTGTTAACCTAGGGAGGTGGGGGCCTAGACTGGCATTCAGAGAGTAACTTCTCCCCTGGCAGTAATGAGGAAGCCCTAACAGCATGTACTGGCAGCACCTATTTGTACAGATGGGTCTTTGGAAATTTTGGAGACTACCTTTACATAAGAAGATCTATACTTAACAAGAATAACTAGAGGGGCAGTAGGAAGGCCTCAAGGAGACAACATTATGACATTTGATCATCTCTAGATTCATTTCAAATGTGAGCAAACAAATGTGTGACAGTATTGCCACTGCTGGTGGTGATGGAGAGAAGAAAATTTGTATGTCCTTATTCTTTAATTCTGAAAGATGATCTGTAAAATGGCATTTCTTAAATTTTTGTATGAACCCAGCCCTTGAGAAAGATTTTGGAATATTTCCCTAAGTATATGATTAGCTCTCGCTGTCCTGTTTCAAAATTCTGTGGTAGAAAAAAACTAATTTATCAGTGTGGAAATTTATTTTATTAGAGTGATTTTGTTATTGAATATACTGATCAGCCTATCTCAAGTAAACTCACTCAGCTTACTCAAGTAAAACCAAGGAGTTTACTTTAAGATACAGAGCTATTGTGGTATCCGAGTATCATGCCAACAAATATTGGGGCTATTCTTTCTCTCTCTTGGGAGTTGCCCTGCTCCATACATATTATGACTTCTTTGCTCGAGTAGGTACCACCAAACAGCTTGATCTCTTAGTTCCCCTAGTCTAAATTCTTGGCAGAGGCATCTGACTGCCCTTACTTATTTTCTTTTCCAGGCATATTCTAGCTTGTTGGCAGTCCATGAATGGTTCAGGTAGCTGGAGCTGGGGCTAGGGATAGTTAGGAATTATGCGGTGGGTTGCCCATTCAACAGAGCTGTGGGTGTGGCCATCCTTGAAAAAGTGTGGTGAGATATGCAATGGTTCCTAGCATTGATTACTAGTTGTGTTATAGTTGGAAACAAAACTACAGTGTATAGTGATGCTCTACCGTTTGATTAGTAGGAGAGCCTAAGCTCGGTATCTGTTTCTCATTTCAGATCACCCTGAGACGATGGAGGAAGTGAAAATAAAGCAACCCAAACAGCAACAGGCAACAGAAATTCACTCTGATAAGTTATCTCGTGAGTGACTTCAAACCTACATAGATTTGCTGCTTTCTGATAAATCCCCCAGAGAAAACAAAGTCATCAGATCTTAAATGATTTTAGAGCATGAGACACCCTAAAGAGGTTCCTTTTCTTTGTTCTTCTTTTTCCCTTAGAATTTCCTCTTATCTACTGATAACCTGTTTTCCCTTCAAGGAATTTTTCGCTTTCTTAATGTTTAGAAATTCTGAGCACTTTCGTTTTTCCTAGAAGGGTAAAAAGCAGAGGGAGAGGAGTTAGCTGTCACTACCTGAAACTCTGTCCTGATGCTCTGACGTAAAATGCCCACTCCGGTTGATGGAGATAGTCCCAACTCCAGCCTTTAGAAAGAACTAAAAATAAACTATTTCTGTTGCCAGGTTGTGGCAGTAGGCAAAATTCATCAAGTGCATGATGGATACTCATTAAAGTCTGTGTTTTTCATGATTTCTGTTTCATGCTAAGATTATTTTGATGTTTAAAAATGTTTACTTCATGTTTTATAGAGATTATATGTCAGTTTTTTGTTAAAATGATCTGTTTTTTGTTTGTTTTTATTTTAATAGGATTTACCACTTCAGCAGAAAAAGAGGCTAAATTAGTCTATACCAATTCTTCCTCTACTTCTTTCTCTGGTCCTGCTGCTACTCTTCTGCAGAAAATTCCCAGCACCCATTTGTCATCTCTTGTTACAACCTCTGACCTCTCCCCAAGGCCTGGCCACCATTCTTTATCTCAGATTCCTCCAGCTATCCCCAGCATGCCTCACCAGCCCACAATTTTACTGAACACAGTTCCTGACATTGCTTCTCCCTCCATATATCCTGGGACACAGAACGTACCAAGCCCTGCTGGCCTGCCACGCTGTCGATCAGGCAGTTACACCATTGGCCCCTTTTCCTCTTTCCAAAGCGCTGCACACATCTATAGCCAGAAACTGTCTCGACCCTCTTCAGCAAAGGCAGGTGAGTGAGAAAACGAAAGGCAGCCTGCAATGTCAGCTCCTCTCCAGCCCCAATAAAAAAAGAATGTCATCTCTTCTCTTTGCCTTTTCTTTTGAAAAGTAAAGGGACACACCCTGCATTGTTCTGGTGTGACTAAGGAAGAGTCTTGCATTTGGTCCAGTAACATTCATTCATCAATACAAATGAAACAGGACTTCTTAGGTGCTGGGGATAAAGAGATGAATGAGATAGTGCTTCTGTTTACTAGGAGCTTACGGTCTAGCCACGGGTTTCCCCTCACAGATAATCGTAGACCTGTGAGTGTGCTACATGCGTTCTTTCATATTCAAATAGTTATTCCTGATATCAGACAAATTAGTATTTTTTAATTTTTCAATGTAAAGTCAAGTATGACCTGAATAAATAACCAAAAAATTCTTGAAATATGGTATCTTAATTTTAAATAAAGTAGACTCATATTATCAGTCAAGTCTTTTTTCCATTTTTTATAACAGCTCTATTGAGATATATTTCACATACCATAAAATTCACCCCTTTAAAGTGTGCAATTCAGTGATTTTTAGTATATTCACAGAGTTGTGCAACCAACACCATCTTATTTTAGAACATTTTCATTTTCCCAAAAGAAACCCCATACCTATTAGCAGTCACTGTCCATTTTCTCCTCCCACCGCCCCTGGCAGCCACTCACTATTTTCTGTCTCTATAGATTTGCCTATTCTAGACATTTCAAGTAAGTGGAATCAAACAATTGGTGGCCTTTTGTGAATGGCTTCTTTCACTTATCATACTGTTTTCAAGGTTCATCCATGCTGTAGCATGTATCATTACATCATTCCTTTTTATGGCTGAATAGTGGTCCATTGGATGGACATACTACATTTTGTTTATCCATCTATCAGTTGATGGACATTTGGGTTGTTTTCACTTTTTGGCTGTTATGAATAATACTACTATGAACATTCATGTACAAGTTTTTGTGTGGAGTTTTTGTTTTTGTTTTTGTTTGTACAAGTTTTTGTTTTCCTCTCTCTTGAGTGTATACCTAGGAGTGGAATTACTAGGTCGCACGGTAACATTATGGTTCCTCTTTTTGAGGAACTTCCAAACTGTTTTCCAAAGTGACTACACCAATTTACCACCAGCAGTGTATGAAGGTTCCAGTTTCTCCATATGCTTGTCAACCCTTATTGTCTGTCTTTTTGATTTTACCTATCCTAGTGGGTTTGAAATAGTATCTTGTTTTTGTGGTTATCATTTGCACTTTCCTAATGACGAACGTTGTTGAGCATCTTTTCATGTGCTTATTGGACATCTGTATACCTTCTTTGGGTAAATGTCTGTTCAAATCCTTTGCCCATTTTTAAATTGGGATATTTGTTTTTTTATTGTTGAGTTGTAAGTGTTCTTTATACATTTGGGATACAAGTCCCTTGTCAGATAATGATTTAGAAATATTTTCTCCCATTCTGTTGGTTGTCATTTCATTTCCTTGAAGCATAAAAGCTTTTAATTTTGATGAAGTCTAATTTATTTATGTTTTTGTTGTTCCTTGTGCTTTTAGTGTCATATCTGAAAAACTATTTGACTAACCCAAGGTCACAAGATTTATATGTATGTTTTTTCTAAGAATTTTATAGTTCAGGCTCTTGCATTTAGGCCTTTTATCCATTTTGAATTCATTTTTGTACATGGTGTCGCATAAGGGTCTAACTTCATTTTTTTGCATGTGAATATTCAATTGTCCCAGCACCATCTATTAAAAGAGTATTATTTCCCTGTTGAATTGTCTTGACACCCTTGTCATAAATCATTTGATCATAAATATAAGGGTTTATTTCTGGAGTCTCCGTTCTATTCCACTCACCTATATGTCTGTCCATCTGCCAGTACCACATTGTCTTGATTACTGTAGCACTGTAGTAAGTTTTGAAATCACCAAGAGTGATTCTTCCAACTTTGTTGTTCTTTTTCATATTGTTTAGGCATTCTGGATCCCTTGCATTTCCAAATGAACTTTAGGATCAGCCTGTCAATTTTTGCAAAAATAGGCAGATGGGATTTTGATAGGGATTGCATTGAATCTGTAGATTAGTTTGGGGAGTATCTTAACATTGGTCAAGTTTTTAAAAACCTTAGTAATATCCACGTTAAGGTGAGTTACTGCTAAGCTATGTTTCATAAATAGCCAATCTATATTTTTTAATCAGTATCTGATTTCAAATGAAATGGATATTATAATATGCAGCTTCAATCAGAGATATTCAATGGTCCATTTTAATAAATATGAATTTGTGCATATATGTGTGTCTGTGATAATTCTGGGTGAATATTTTTGTGATTTAATCTTCTAAAATCAATAATAATAATAATACTCAGTGTTCTGGTATGAACTTTTTTTTCCCTTATGAGAGAAATTCAGTAACATCAATGTCACTAGTACCCTGTATTGTCATCAAAACTTTTTTTAAACCTTCTTTGTTCACCCCTTTCCCAGAGAGGGATAGAGAACAGAAGAAGCTACTCAGTTCAAAAATATTTCCTAATTTCTGTTTCTGTTGTCATCTGGATTATTTTTGACCCATGGATTGTTTATAAGTATGTTGTTTAATTTTCAGATAGTTGGCATTCTCTACTTACCTTATTTCCACTGTGGTCAGAGATCATATTCTGAATGGCATAAACAGTAGTAGACAACAATATATAGATAACAATGTATGTATAGTCAACAACAATATAGTAGACAACAATAATAGCCCATAAGTGATTGGAGTCAGATTTTTCTGTGGTGATTGAATAGTTTGGGAATGAGATTAAGATATTATTTAACTTTAGACTTTTTAAAGATAAATATATAGTATCAAATTTCAAGGGTCACCAATGAAAGAATAAAATAAGGAAATTTCAAACCTATGGGAAGAAGAAAAATGGATTGAGGGGAAAAAATCACCCACAAACATAGACGCATACAAGCAAGAAGCTTAGAAAAAGCTTAGAAATGGAAACGTAAAAGATGGTAAACCAAGTCCCAATTTATCAAGAATCAAATAAATATAAATGGATTGAACTTGTTAGAAGAGTGTCAGATTGAATTTTTTAAAAATCCAACTATATGTTGTTTACCAGAGAGAGACACACCTGAAGAAAAGGACACAGAATGATTGAAAATAAAAGGATGAAGAAAGAAATACCATGTAAATACCAACCAGAAGGAAGATGGTCTAGCTATATTAATATATGCTAACATAGACTTTAAGATATAAAATATTCTTACAGGTACAGAGAATAATTACATAAAAGATTCAGTTCAGCAGAAATACAAAAACGTTCTAAGTATATATAACAAAATAAGCTCCAAATATATAAAACAAAAATTGATACAATTACAAGAGGAATCTACAAATCCACTCTCTTAGTGGGAGATTTCCACATACTTCTATCAGTTATTAATAGACTAAATAGAGTTTTACTCAGCAAAGATAAAGAAGATTTGAACAAGATGATAAGTTTTATCTATTGATTATTCATAAGACTGTGTGGCCAATAATTAAAGAAAACAGCTTCTCAAGCACACATGATATATTTATAAAAACCAGTCATGTCCTATGTCATAAAATAAGACAACAAATTTTAAAGAATTGGTATTATAAAACCACATTCTCTGTCCACACTGCAATTAAACTGAAGGTCAATAACAAAAATATATATAACAAATTCTCATGTATTTCAAACTTTAAAAGAGTTAAAGAAGAAATCATAATGGAAATAAATTTAAAAGTATTAGAATTGAATGATAGTGAAAAAACTGCTTGTCCAAATGTGTGGAGAACATGAAAGGCAGTACTGGAGGGAAATTTACTACCTTAAATACATTTGAAAAGAAGAAAGGCTGAAAATTAATGTGCTAAATATCTGATTTCAGACATTATAAAAACAATATCGTAAATCTAAAGGAGAAAGAAAAAAATAAGAGCAAAAATCACAGAATTCAAAAATAAAGTACAGTAGAGAAAATATCAAAGCCAAAAAATTCTTTGAATAGCGTAATAAGGTGGACAGACCTTTGGTGAGAATAATCAAGAAAAGAGAGAAAACATCAGTAAATAACAGAAGGAGTGGAAAATCAGACAGAAAATAAAAATATAGCATAGGTGACAAAAAGAATACTGTTAACTTCTTTATTCCAATAAAATTGAAAACTTATACAAAATGGACAAGTGCCTACAAAAGTATAACCTAAGTAAAATTGACTCAAGAAGATGAAGAAAGCATGAATAGTCCTATAAGTATTTTTTTTTTTTTGTGTGAGGAAGATCAGCCCTGAGCTAACATCCATGCTAATCCTCCTCTTTTTGCTGAGGAAGACCGGCTCTGCGCTAACAGCTATTGCTAATCCTCCTCCTTTTTTTTTTCCCCCAAAGCCCCAGTAGATAGTTGTATGTCATACTTGCACATCCTTGTAGTTGCTGTATGTGGGACGCGGCCTCAGCATGGCCGGTGAAGCGGTGCGTCGGTGCGCGCCCGGGATCCGAATCCGGGCCGCCAGTAGCGGAGTGCGCGCACTTAACCGCTAAGCCATGGGGCCGGCCCTGTCCTATAAGTATTATTTATTTTTTTATTTATTTTTTATTTTTTGTTTATTGCCGTAACATTGGTTTATAACATTGTATAAATTTCAGGTATACATCATTATACTTCTATTTCTGCATAGATTACATCATGTTCACCACCCAAATACTAATTACAACCCATCACCACACCCATGTGCCGAATTATCCCTTTCGCCCTCCTCCCTCCTCCCTCCCCTCTTCCCCTCTGGTAACCACCAATACAATCTCTGTCTCTATGTGTTTGTTTATTGTTGTTATTATCTACTACTTAATGAAGGAAATCATACGGTATTTGACCTTCTCCCTCTGACTTATTTCACTTTACGTAATACCCTCAGTGTCCATCCATGTTGTCACAAATGGCTGGATTTCATTGTTTCTTATGGCTGAGTAGTATTCCATTGCGTATATATACCACATCTTCTTTATGTATTCGTCCCTTGAGGGACACTTAGGTTGCTTCCAAGTCTTGGCTATTGTGAATAACGCTGCAATGAACACAGGGATGCATGTATCTTTACGCATTGGTGTTTTCAAGTTCTTTGGATAAATACCCAGCAGTGGAATAGCTGGATCATATGGTAGTTCTATGCTTGATTTTTTGAGGAATCTCCATACTGTTTTCCATAGTGGCTGTACCAGTTTGCACTCCCACCAGCAGTGTATGAGAGTTCCCTTCTCTCCACATCCTCTCCAACACATGTTGTTTCCTGTCTTGTTAATTATAGCCATTCTGACTGGCATGAGGTGATATCTCATTGTAGTTTTGATTTGCATTTCCCTGATAGTTAATGATTTTGAACATCTTTTCATGTGTCTGTTGGCCATCTGTATATCTTCTTTGGAGAAATGTCTGCTCAGGTCTTTTGCCCATTTTTTAATTGGGTTGTTAGTTTTTTTGTTGTTGAGATGCATGAGTTCTTTATATATTTTGGAGATTAAGCCCTTATCAGATGTATGGTTTGCAAATATCTTCTCCCAATTGTTAGGTTGCCTTTCCTTTTGTTGATGGTTTCCTTTGCTGTGCAGAAGCTTTTTAGTTTGTGTAGTCCCATTTGTTTATTTTTTCTATTGTTTCTCTTGCCCCGTCAGACATGGTGCTTGAAAATATGTTGCTAAGACCGATGTCGAAGTGCGTACTGCCTGTATTTTCTTCTAGAAGTTTCATAGTTTCAGGTCTTACATTCAAGTCTTTAATCCATTTTGAGTTAATTTTTGTGTATGGTGTAAGGTAAGGGTCTACTTTCATTTTTTTGCATGTGGTTATCCAGTTTTCCCAACACCATTTGTTGAAGAGACTTTCTTTTCCCCATTGTATGTTCTTGACTCCTTTGTCAAAGATTAGCTGTCCATAGATGTGTGGGTTTATTTCTGGGCTTTGGATTCTGTTCCATTGATCTGTGTGTCTGTTTTTGTGCCAGTGCCATGCTGTTTTGGTTACTGTAGCTTTGTAGTATATTTTGAAATCAGGGAGTGTGATACCTCCAGCTTTGTTCTTTTTTCTCAGGATTCCTTTAGCTATTCGGGGTCTTTTGTTGTTCCATATAAATTTTAGGATTCTTTGCTCTATTTCTGTGAAAAATGTTGTTGGAACTTTGATAGGGATTGCATTGAATCTATAGATTGCTTTAGGAAGTGTGGACATCTTAACTATGTTAATTCTTCCAATTCAAGAGCACAGAATATCTTTTCATTTCTTTGTGTCCTCTTCAATTTCTTTCAACAATGTTTTATAGTTTTCGGTATACAGATCTTTCACCTGTTTCGTTAAGTTTATTCCTAGGTATTTTATTCTTTTTGTTGCAATTGTAAATGGGATTGTATTCTTAATTTCTCTTTCTGCTACTTCGTTGTTAGTGTATAGAAATGCAACTGATTTTTGTATGTTGATTTTGTATCCTGCCACTTTACCATATTCGTTTATTACTTCTAAAAGTTTTCTGGTGGATTCTTTAGGGTTTTCTATATATAAAATCATGTCGTCTGCAAATAGTGAGAGTTTCACTTCTTCCTTTCCAATTTGGATCCCTTTTCTTTCTTTTTCTTGCCTGATTGCTCTGGCTAGGCCTTCCAGTACTATGTTAAATAGGAGTGGTGACGGTGGGCATCCTTGTCTGGTTCCTGTTCTTAGAGGGACAGGTTTCAGTTTTTCACCATTGAGGATGATATTAGCTGTGGGTTTCCACTTTTCTGGGTTTTTAATTTTTTTTCAGTGAGGTATATGACTTTTATCATAAAAAATATGAACCTTGATTTTATATTAAATAATTTCTTTCTGCCAAAATTTCAGTGCTCAGAAGTAATAGAAATCTTTGATATTATAGTTGAAAGAAGAAAATTTAAATCTGAAAGGAAAATCAGTTATTTGATAATGTAAGATTATTGCTGTTTTTCTAAATACACTCAGTTTTGCTTTTATCCCTCTTTCCTTTTTGAGCTTTGTGTGGACTGTAGACGATTTGACACGGGATGCCGTAGACAACTAACAAGTACAGTCACATAACAAGAAAAACAAGAATTATGAGTTTCGAGGCTACATTTTTTATTCATTAAGATTCGTAAATTCTAGGATTGATTATTCCCCACTACATATGATGAAAATTCTTTTTTGTGACGCATTCATAGTGAGCAGAAACACTTTAATAAATGCATGTCACAATTTGGTGGTCGGAAGAGTTTCTAGGGGATGGTAAGGATTTGGTTTTATTTTTGTGAGCATATGAAGATAGTTTGTTGCTCCTTAGATTGTCAAAGATCCCTAGGATTCAGTAAAGTCTCTGTTGGCTGAGATTTCTGTCATCATCCTGAGTTTTTCAGGGCTTTTTCCTAAGTGGGTGAAAACCTTTCTGTTTTAGCAGGTTCGTGCCATCCAACCAAGCAGCATTCAGGAGTAGCCAAAACACAGAAGGAGGGAGAAGATGGTTCTTCGCACAGCAAACGGTACAACCAAAGTATGGTGACAGCTGAACTTCAGCGGCTGGCCGAGAAGCAGGCAGCAAGGCAGTATTCTCCATCCACACACATCAGTCTCCTCACCCAGCAGGTATGGACGGTTTGGGGTGCCCAAGAGCTCTTTGGGCCCAAGGAGAGGATTAACGGCAGGGTATTCTGTCATTCCTTGTCTTTATGGATTCCCATAGATGATGCCTGTTGAATGAGTATAGTTCGTTTCAAGCTAAAGAATGAAAGTGTTCCTCTTGAGCTTTAAAAAAAGAGTTTCTGTTACAGGTATTGCAAAGTGAAGTCTGCTATTGGCTCTGATGTAGTTACTTCGTGGATAAACAGACTTGAATGTTCAGCTGTAAATATACTTTTAAAGGATCTTTAAAAATAACTTCCTCTTTGGTAAAATTTTCCAGTGAGTTCTAGTCTTCTAAATCTTTTTACCAGAATGCCGTAACATTACCTTTTACTTTTTTTTTTTTTTTATCGTAGCGCCTTTCATCTCATGATCTCAGGATGTTTTCTGGGTACTGATTAATGAATTATTTCAGTACACTCTTATTCAACACGTATCAGTCTCCCCATTTTACAGATGGGGAAACTGAGGCTGAAAGAAGTGATGTAATCAAAGTCATGTGGCAAGCTGGATGGATAACTAGGATTTTGACTTTAAGTTATATATCTAATAACAAGCTTATAACACAGTGAAGTTAGATGAAAGTTTCAAGAGCTTTGGGGTTCTTTTTACCCTTCTTTCTGATTATCCCCTTGGTGTTTACCTGGAATTTGAAGCCATATTTCCTCCTTTTCCTTAATGCAAAATGGCATCAAAGTCCTCCAAAGGAATTATTATAATTTAACTCCACAGTTATATTTTGCTACATCTGTGTTGTGTCGAATTCCTTAATTGGTGGCAACCCTGTAATGATAATCAAGTCTAGAAAAAAGTGAAGCTGACACCTACTTCAAGCGCATGTTAAAAGTAGGCAACACACTGCTCCCTGGTGGTGCCCTCCTTCTCTGTATAAAATTGAGGACCAAAATTCAAGATAAGCCTTAGCCTTACTTCAGCTTCATCTCAGTGTGTGAGTTTGTAATTAATTTTCTTTTTCAAATCCTTAATAGTTTGAAGGAAGTAAGTGAAGAGGCCGAATGTGAGATAGGAAGCAAAGAATCTTACAACGGTGGTGTTGACACTTGAAGGGGGTTGGGTAGTTAGATTTTAGTGATAGAATGATGGGAAGAGGGAATAGAATATCATGACCATGGTAGAATGGAAAGGAATTTTGAAATGTGAAGTAGCTATGAGGAAGGGAGAGGGCCAGTGATCTGCTACACTTTTTTCATTGGGTCATTGACTAGAGTATATGTTTCCAATTTATAAATGAGTAGCTAGAAGCACCAAGACATTAAGCAATTTTCTTTGCAATTGTAGTAAAAATCATAGCTAATATTAGTCTTTACATATTTTCAACTCCTGTCATTTGGTAGACTGCAAAACTTGCAAAATGACAGGATCCTGATGCTGTGGGAATCCAAAGTGATTGTATCCTAGTTGGGAAGTCATCCCCTTCGGTCCATCTGTCTTCCTAAGAAGAATTTCAGTGCCAGTAAATTAAAAGTCCGTCAGACTTCTCCTCGTAGGGATCTGAACTTGCCATTAGATGTCAGTCTTAACTTTTAGTGTCTTGGTAACAGGGTGGTTAGTGCTTGGTACAATACTGAGGGAGGTGCTGTAGTGTGTAATAAGCTGGGTGGAATAGTGGAAGGAGAGCTGGATTAGCCATCTAAAGACCTGCCTACTTCTGCCACTTACTAGCTGTGTGATCTTGGGCAATTCGCTCAACTTCTCTCAACATCACGGTCTTTATTTGTTGATGGGGGAACCTGTTGTATTTTCCCCAATTATCCTCCACTTTGAGGATAGTGTGCAAAAACCTCTTTGTAAAGTCAAAATGCCGTATGCTTGGAAAATATTGTTATTTGAGCCATAAAAGACTTTCAATAATAAATGATTTTTAATTTGATTTGAAATAAGTTTTAGGATAAAATATAGTGTTACCAAAATAAACTTTGTTATTGAAAAGCTCAATTGTATGTTATTGGGCCTCTTCCCCTCAGAGAAAATAATTTGTTAATTTGGAATTTGGTTAATTTGGAATTTGGAAAATTCTACCTTTTATTGTTCTTTTTCTGGTAAATAACTGATAACGTGTTATAATGACTTAATGTCAGCTCTGGTACATTTGTTTACCAGCCGTTTCCTTTTTTTTCCTAACTCTGTTTGGAAGAAAGTTTCTTACACTGCCTTAGTTTCTTACTCACTGAGGCAAGTGATACAATGTCCCTGGCTTTCTGCAGAGAGGTGGGCATCCCCACAGGAAGTGGTGGGGGCTCTGGTCTTCTCTCTGGACTGGGAGCGTGAAGGCTTACATTCAGCTTCATCAGAAACAACTTTGTGTCCAGTTATCACTTTAAATGCTTTTGATTTCCTCTTACCTGAGATTATTACCTTATTTTCAATTCCTATTTTGTGTTTTCTTTTCTTTTTTCATATATCCAGTAGGCTTAATGAGTATTTTCTTTTCGTCCTCCATTTTTTTGATAAGATAATTCTGGATATATTTATTCCTTCTATTGTTTCTAACTGGTTATTTTCTTGTTTTATCTTTAATTTCCTTCCTTCTGCTTTCCCTAGCTTTGTTTTGTTATTTGCTCCCAATATCTTGAGTTGGGTACTTTATTTATTTATTTTCACTCATTCTTGTTTTTTACTATATTTAAAGCTGTGAATTTTTCTCCGAGTGTTACTGTAATTATAGCACATAAACTCTGGTATATCTTTACATTTTTTTCTGGGGAGAGTGTTAAGAGACGTACTAAATGAGGAAAGCTGATTTTAAATTATTTGTGCTACTTTGGAAAATGAGTATAAAAATTGAAATCCTTGGGTATTGCTAAAAAATCATATTGTCTCTCATTTCAACTGCTTAGCCCGTTAAAGGTTTTAGTGGCATTCTCCATAAAACTTTTTATTCAAATGTCTTTTTTCTATTTATTCATTCAAAAACATTTTATTAAGTTCTTTAGAGTGTTCCAGACTTTGGTACTAAGCCATAGGAATGATATAAGACTTAGTCCTTGGCATGAAATAATTCACACTCTGGTGAGGGTGACAGCCACATAAACACATGGTAATGACAGTGTGATTGTCACTGTGAATGCATGACACAGATATTTCTAGGGAATAACAAAACCACCGAAAGGGGTACCTAACCCAGCCTGTGGGTAGGAGTGGGAAGAAGGCCAAAACAGCCCTCTTGGAAGAGATTACACCTAAACTGAATCTTAAAGGTAGGCAGGTGGGTGGCAGAAGAAGGGTAGGGCAGGATCCAGAATAAAAGCTAGCATGTGTGTATGTGGGGAAACACATGTGGTTAGTGGTGTTGGAGGATGGGGAGTAAGCAGGGAGCAGCTACAGTGGAAGCGGGAGGAGAAGACAAGGGCTGGTTCTAGAAGAGCTTTGAATGCCCTGTGAAGGAGCTTACCCTCCATCTCATTGATGGTGGGGAGCCGCAAAGACACAATCAGCTTTGCCTCTTAGCTGAATCCCTCAGGTTGCTGGCAGGAAAGCGGATTAGAGGATGAAGCAATGTAACCCCGTTTTTCCTCCGTGCTCACAGGTGAAGATGCTGAGGGACAGCCAACTAGCCAGACGTAAAGAAGCATAGTACTCTGATAACCCAAAAATTTGATAATAAAACTTGAGGTTACCCAGAATTTACATTAGGGGCTAGACTCTTATGAATTTGTATGGCTGAAAACAGAACCTCATTTACCTTGTAATTACTTTTACTACTTCTGTGATGTAGTTAACTTTGTTTGTATCCTAGAATACATAAGAATATCAAACTTTCCCTGCCACCTGAAGAGGCCACGTTCACCACTTCAGAAATGTTTGTGCCAGCACAAGTATGCATAAAATATGAAGAGATACATGTTCTTAACATAGGATTATTCAACAGATACCTTACAGATCTGAGCAGAGAGCAGGTGAAATTTAGTTCTTTCCCTTGGCGCATGAGAGGCTGGTTATCTTTTGGGGATGAGGTCCTTTGGCAATCAGTCTGTACATCCTTGAAAGCAGGGTTTTCTAGAAGCATCTGTAGCCTCTTGAGAGGAGCACTGTGGAGGCTGAGAGGGTGCTGGAGTCAAGCTTCAGTGTAAGGTCTCACTACCTCTGCCTCACTCCGTGCTGGGAGAGGTGTGCTTTACAACTGCAGCACTGCACAGACGTAGCCCTTTGTGGTTTTTGCTGTTAGTGAACAGAAGAATGTGGCGAATTAGCCCAGCTCTGTGGTGAGGAGTGGGAGGCAGGGAATCAGAGAGCACTGGCCCTCTCTGTGCGGGCCAGTGTGAGATTTCAGGACCCAACTATCATTAGGAGCAGCTCCAGCATTTCCAGCCTGGGAGTTTAATCAAAGGGATAACAGCAGACCACCCAGGCGAGGGCTCCAAGGCGAACGAATGTGCTGTGTCAGTCTCTGTTCCCCAGCCAGCCAGTGCCCGGGATGTGGCCAGGCCTCCTGGAAATGTGCTGACAGATACGTAGGAGGGAGGAGACACTTTTTACTTCTCACATTTTTCATTTAGATGGAGAATGGAAAAGAAAACCATTCAGTTTCTTTCCTTTGTTGCAACGTACCCTAATAGTCCTAGAGAAGGGTATATGCTGAGGTATAGAATGTTCGGTTCACACCAGTTACTCCTTCACTCGCCTTCATTCATATACAGAGGAATTCTTTATCATTTCTTCTGCTTCAGCAGCTGCCATTGTAGTCATGCTAATTTATTCAGGGTCCGCAGTGGACCTTGAGTGAATCTCAGTTTCAGAAATTCCAACTTGAAGGTGGAATTGGCAGAGAGGGAGCTAACTTTTTGAAATGATTACAGATGTTCTCTAGGTTTGAGGCAAATGGCACCCAGTTTATCACAGGCTCTGGCATTTGGCGCTGGAAACTTTCTTCCTGCCTTCTTGGCTTATCTAGACACATTTGAACTACTGTACATTTGTGTTCTGATTTTGTGGTAGGTTTCTAAGTCTAGCTTCTCTTTTGTTCTGTATTCCTTTTTGATAGAAAAAGTTACTCTTCTTTGTATGATATACGTTACTCTTTCCAATTTCTAGAGACAGAAAAGGATAAATGGAAAAAGCAGAAGCTCCTGAGTCATTGAGACCTTGACAAGTTACTTAACCTCCTTGTACCTTGATTTCCTTATCCGTAAGATGGGACGATTTTAGTATCAAGACTAATTCTCCTCCTGGATTCTTGTGCTTCTCCACTCTAGGACCTAGCTCCAATTGATCCTGTCGAATTTTCTAACTCTTCTATGTCTCTCGAGGCTTTAAACCCCCAGTGTTTCTTAGTTCCTTGGGCTACTGCATGCTGTCTTGTTCTAAAATAACCTTTCTTTTGCCCTGCCAACTTCTCAAGCTCTTGTCTTTTCTGTACTGCCAAACTTCTTTTAAAGTAACATGCCCTTGCTACCCCCAATCCCCCTCCCCGTCCACCTCCGCACTTAATCTTGCTGTCTGACTTCATCTCTTGCCATTTTATCCAGCTCTCTTTTCGAGAGTCGCTGATGACCTTGGCATTGCCAGCTTCGGTCACCTGCTTTTACTCCTCCTCCTCCATGTGGCACTAGTATTGACCACTTCCTATGTGAAAACTTCCCTTAGCTTCTCCAACCTTTCAATAATTCCTGAGAGTGCATTTCTTCCTCTTCTTTCCCCTAAAAAGTAGATTCCATTTTCAACATTTTTTTAGAAGCCACTGGTGTATAGACCACAAATGTATAAAACTGACAACTCCAGAGTCTCTCTGATTGAAGAAGGTGGGATGATGCCTGGGCATCTGCTTCTCCCTGCTCTTCACAGGTATCCTTTAACATACCTCTGAATTCCAGGGCACAATAGAACTTTTTTTTTTCTCTCTATAGTTTCCCCTTGGGTAGTTTCTTTTCCCATAGCTTCATCTGGTACCGTTCTGTGGATTTCTCCCAAATATGCCTCCTTAGTTTGAACCTCTTTGCTGAGTGCCAGGTCCAAATTTCCAACTGCCTGCTAGACATTTCCACCTAACTGTATTACCAGCATCCAAAATATCCAACATGTTTCGAAAATACTCAAAAAAATATTCAATATGTCTAAAACCTATTTGTTCTCCTCCTTTTTTTCCCTTCTTTGTTAGTGACTGTGCAATTCTCCTAGGGATTTAGGTATGGAGCCTTTGATTTATCATTGTCTTTCTTTGCTTCCTCAATCTCTGTATGTCCAGGCAGTTGCCAAGTTTTGTTGATTCTGACTCTCTAATGTCTCTGATATATATCTTCTCTGTTTCACTTTCACATCTACTGTCCTGCTTAAGGCCTTAATTATCTCTCCGCTGGACAGCTGCAATTACCTCCTAAATGGTCTCCCAGCCAGTCTCCTCCTATTCACCCTAGTCTTTGCTCTAAAGGAGTCTTTCTAAATCACAAGTCTGATAATAATACTCCTCTGCTCAAGAATCTCGAGGGGGCTTCCTGTTATCTACAATGTGAAGCCCACGCTATTAAATGTTATTCAAAGCCTTTATTTAGAATCTGGCTCCAGGCTACTTCTCCAGCCTGTCTGTCTCCCAACACACATATTTTTGTGCAGCACAACCAAATCTTCTGTTAGTCTCCATGCCTTAGTTTACGCTGTCTTCTCATAGGAAATGTTCCCCAGTTACCATGTCTAACCTTATGCATCTGTCCAGGCTCAACATAGATGCCACTTCACTTGTATGCATGCCATTTCACTCATCGCACCGCGTATATTCAGATTGCTGTTGCCTTTAATAGACAGCGAGGTCTTTCAGGGTAGTGTCCTTTGCTGCCTCAAAAGCTGACTCCTGGGTGCTACTCAGTAAATGTGCTGATTCTCCTGGACTGTAAAGTACTTGATTGAGGATGGGGACGATGTCCATTTTTTTCACCAGAATTTTCCAGCCTGGTATATAATATGCACTCAATACATGTTTTTTGAATAAATAAATGGATGAAGAACCCCCTGCTGCCCCAGCCAGAGGTCATCTCCATTCTCTATGCTCCTTTAGGCCTTCTTTAGTCACTCTCTATAACAAATCTATTATAGTTATTTTGCATCTCTTCTTTCCTGTTGACTTATAAACTACGTGATGTAGTTTAGTTATAAACTACAGGCTTGCTAAGTTGAAAAGAATTTCTTTTCTGTGTTTTGTTGATTTTTATATTTTTTTAAAAACTATTGCTCTTCATTCTTTTTTTATTGACATTACCATACCTGTTCTTCATAATAAAGCAGCTGACATGCATTGAATGTCTACTTTGTACTAGGCTCTGTGCTCAATACTTTATATGCATTATCTCTTTAACCCTGTGAGGTAGGTACTTATTTTTTACAGATGAAGAAAGTAGAAGCTGGAAGGATAAGTGACTCTGCTAAGGTCACACAAATGGCGAGTGACTGAACCAGGACTCTACACCAGGTCTATATGACTCCGTGCTTTTTCTCTCATTCTTTTTCTGCCTCTTCCTGTTTGAATCAGGACTCTAACCTCTCATCAGACTAAAATGGCGGAGCTTAACACTGTGAGCCTGTCGTTCCTGCGCATTGCTGCAGAGTTGTAGCCAAGCCAGTGCTTGAGCCTACAGAGAGAAGCGAGGAATTGAACTTCCTCTGTTTTCATGATTAGAAATACTTCTTCACTCCCCAAAGCAAGTTGAGAAATGTGTAGCTCTGTCCAGATTATCAGTTATTTGTTGAGTGAACTCCTCATCAGATTATTTTATGGTGAAGTCAACTGATCCTTTGAGCAGGCGAAATTCATCCTTGTTAATCCCCGAAGATTCAATAAGTGTGGATCTATTTATCACGGTGGCAGCAGCCCCCATCGACGCACAAAATCTGAATGTATAATTTGGAAGCACTGCAAAGGGATTTGGCCATTTTGTAAAGCTTCCCAGGAATGTCTTTGGCAAATCTTGTTCTCGATTTTGGAACACTAAATGTCTATATGTATATGTATATTATGTAAATGACGAAGTTCAACAGAGAGAGGAGATATGACCAGAGAACTCAGTGCTAATGTATCAGAACTGCAGCGAGTCCCCGCTTTCCCTAACCCCTTTTAACGTTTGGTTAACATTATCACCCTTATGTCCTGGTGATTGGAGTGTAGATTTCTTGAGGTTTATTTTATCAGCATCCAGGAATCCATACAGGAGTTGAAACTGCCTTAAAACATGTTCACTGTTGTGGCTAATGATTTCTTAAATGCTCATGAAGTGCCCTCAGAGGAGGGTTTAAAAATGTAGCTGTTGAAGGATGATTATTTTCATGTTCTTGATTGAATACGGTCTCTAATATTTCTCCAGTGGTGAAAATCTTATAGTAAATGCAGATCTGGCACTTTCGGTTTTCCTTTTCTTTTCAGTGAAACAGATCTTGGTCCACTGGTGTTTCCTATTCAAGGATTGCCTTTTGTTCTAGCAACATATACTAAAATAAGTCAGGAAGGACTAGCCACAGCATTTCCTTATTCCAAATCATTTAGAGCCCCATGGTCAGGGAAATGAAAAGTTCTGTGGCATGCTCAATTGATCCAGCCTTTGGATATGAATGACACAGAGAGCATTATTCTCAAGAGGGTATTGATGTAGTTCTGAGGACAGTATGAATGCAGATTTGGATAAAGTTATCTTTATATCAGTCTGAGTGATTCTTAACCTTTTTGGAGTCAGAGATCCCTTTGAGAATTGAATGAAAACTATATTCTTTTTCCTGAAAAAAATGTACATTCAAACTTAGAAATCTGTATTGATTTCAAAGTGTTCATAGACACCCCCCAACTAGGCTTCCTTTTAATGCCCTTTGGACCTATGGTCTCCAAGTTAAAAACCTCTGAAAACTTTTAGATAGCATATGGCCCTTAATATCAATAATTTGGCCAAACATGATTGCTCCAAATTTGTGATCATCTTTGCATCACACATTCTGTGATATGCCCCCCCCACTAGGCTGTAATCTCCATGAATGCAAGGATATTTGTTTTTATTTTTTCATTGTTCTATCCTCAATGCCTGAAAGAATGCCAAGCACAGAGTAGGTGTCTGATAAATATTTGTTGAATTAATAAAATGATCTTGTGAAACCTAATCTCTCGACCTCATCAGACGAGAATTATCTAAGATTCTGTGGACCGTGCTCTAATGAGGAAATTGAGCTAGCCAAGATTGTAAGCTGCGTTGGGAATGCTATGCCACCGATTTGCTCACGTGCTAAGCTAATGTTGAATTTCCATTTCCATTTTGACAAATAAGGGACATGAAATTTGCAAACAGCCTTAGTGAACCTAAGGTTCACTCAGCGAATCTCAAATCGAGTATTAGCCCTTTGCAGTCTCAGTGCCAAGAAGAAACGTATAATATACGCATTGTGCAGACAGGGGCCAAAATCTGTATGTCAAAGCTATTATTTCACCCCTTTGAGGACCTTGCCCAAGGCTTCAAGACCAGGCAGAAATCATCTCTAAAATTATTCAGGGTACTAGCAAGAGCAACACTTATCTCTCATTTTAGTCACTGATTATTTTATTTCCCTTACTTCCAAAGCAGGCCCTCCCTTGTGGTCTACGCAAAAAGGGGTAATTTGGAACCTTTCATTTCCTTGCTAGCCTTGCAGTGACATTAATCACTTTTCTACTCATTGTGAAACTAACTGCTAGCCGGAGAGAGAGGGAGTGTGTATGTTCGAGAGTAGATAAGACCCACTTCCTTCACTATATAAATGCTTTTGTGCCTGCTGGGCTACACTCTGGGGATACAACAGTGAATAAGATACAGTCCCTCTCCTAAAGGAGCATGTAATTTGTGGGCAAGATATGCAAATAAACCTGCAATTACAATACAAAATATGACATGAAGTTCTTTCAACTGTACCACTGCACTCTTAAAGCAGTTTAATGGCAAGGATCCTTTACAGCTGAGGAAGGTCTTTTATGAAAAGTAAGTTTAACATTGGCAAGTGCAAGGTGGTAGTGACAAGATTTCAGGATCCTGCTGTGACGAAGTGGTTTGAAGGACCTTCCTAGGGCCAATGATGAAACACCGAACAAGCTTCCGATGTTTCAATTTCCAGGTTGGAGATAATCCCTGCCTCTCCTGGCATAGGTGTATATCTATTTTCTGGTTGTGTTTTTCCCAAGCAACAGTGATAAACCTTGGTACTGTGTTAAGAAAGGTAAAAGTCATGTGAAAATCTACAGGCCCCAGTCAGAGGAGGGGTTTTGCCACTACATTGTAGACAAACCGTATCTATAGAAATGTAGAATTCTTTTTTTTTTAAAGATTTTATTTATTTATTTATTTTTCCCCCAAAGCCTCAGTAGATAGTTGTATGTCATAGCTGCACATCCTTCTAGTTGCTGTATGTGGGATGTGGCCTCAGCATGGCCGGAGAAGCCATGCGTTGGTGCACGGCCAGGATCCGAACCCGGGCCGCCAGCAGCGGAGCGCGCGCACTTAACCGCTAAGCCACGGGGCCGGCCCAAAATGTAGAATTCTATGTCTGCTATGAGTAGAGTGTCTTGTCCTTAGGGACCGATAGCACATGTGTACACAGAGGCAGATGCTGGTTAACGATTGATCTGGTGGAGGACTCGAGGCTTCCACACTGGATACCGGCATCTTAATTTTTTCATTAACCTGGTTGTTTTTTCAAATATCTACTAAAACCTCACCATCTTTAAATGTCAGTTTGTTTGGTTTTGTTGTTCCATGGTGGAGCTGGAAGTTACTGCGCACATGCTCATTAAACACTGATGCAGACAGAGCTGGGGCTGGATCCAGGATTCCGTTGTCACTACCTTGAGTTTCAGGAGAAGACACCAGAGAGGATCCTCTAGGCCAAAGCCTCCTCTTAATCACTCTAAGGTTTTTGGCTCCAAACTCCTGAGTGGAATCCCTAGCTTTGGTGACTTGAGCTAGACAGTATATGATCCAGTGTCTTTTGCCTACCAGGCCTAAGGCCTAGACCAAAGCCATGTAGTCAGCCTCCTGGCACCTTCCCCCCAGACCCACCTCCTTTTTTTTTTTTTTTTAAAGATTTTATTTATTTATTTTTCCCCCCAAAGCCCCAGTAGATAGTTGTATGTCGTAGCTGCACATCCTTTTAGTTGCTGTATGTGGGACGCGGCCTCAGCATGGCCGGAGAAGCGGTGCGTCGGTGCGCGCCCGAGATCTGAACCCGGGCCGCCAGCAGCGGAGCGCGCGCACTTAACCGCTAAGCCAGGGGGCCGGCCCATCAGACCCACCTCCTAATCTTGATCCTCAAACCATTTTACTGTTGAGGAGAGGCATGAAAAGATAAATCTAAGGAAAGGCACATTTTCCCATAAGGTCCTAGAAAAAAGCTGGCCTCAGATGCCCACTCTTTGACCTTCCCTTCTTATATGGCAGGCAGCTCCATCTTGCCTTACCAGCTGCATGGGAAGATGTAATCCAAAAGAGGACTAATCCTAAAAGAAAACGTGAACAATGAGCACATGAACTCAAGAGCTTTCTTTTATCATCAGATCACAAATGCAGTTCTCCAGTCCCAAGGTCCACCACCCTTCCTTAGCCTGGGAGGGAAGTAAGGGGAGACCAGCAGTAGTGTGTCCTGCATCCCAGCCTTATTACCTCTTGCCTGACTGTTGTGACTCTCAACTGATCCCAACTTTCTAGGCATGTAATATACAACGTGATGGCTGTGGCTAACACTGCTGTATGATATGTAGGAAAGTTGTTAAGAGTAAATCCTGAGAGTTCTCATCACAACGAGAAAATTTTTTTTCCTTTATTTCTTCTTTCTTTTCTTTTTATTATATCCATATGAGAAGATAGATGTTAGCTGAACCTATTGTAATCATTTCACAGTATATGTAAATCAAACTATCATGCTGTATGCCTTAAACCTATACAGTGACATATGCCGATTATTTCTCAATAAAACTGGAAAAAAATAAAAACAATCTGAACTTTCCTTATTAGCCCCTTTCAACCCATCCCACAAAACAGAACTAGGTTTACCACACACAGCACAGTTCTGACATAGCACTTCTCTATCAGAACCCTTGAGCAAACTTGCTGTTGTCTACTTGATCAGGGGCAGAATCTTTAGTCTGGCATTCAAGGACCTCTCCAAATTGGTTTTCTGTCTGTTCCTATCTTCTGTTGCTCTAAGCTTTAGCCACATTAGACTCCTGTCTGTTTCTCATTCTCCCTGCATTTTAACTTATGCTTTTTTTTTTTCCACCTAGGGACCACCCTCCCCTCATCCCCGCCCCGCACACCAATTCTCCCACCTATCCTTTTAGGCCCAGCTCAGATACCTTCTTTGAATTTCCTTAGCACTTTTATTATGGCACTTACTACATTCTGGAGGCCTTAAATACTGCTATTTGTCTAGATGTCTTGCCTTACTTAACAGAGTACACATTCCTTGATAGCTTGAGGGCAGGAGCTGCATTTTAATCTGTATATACCCTTAGGACTTTACCCAAGGCCTTGCCTATGATAGGCAATACAGTAAATATTTATTGCAATATCTTTAGGTTTGGACTTCTTTTGAGCATTCAGGACTGTGGCATTTCTAGAGGATGCCAACTAGAGCAACAGTGATCTAGTTAGGCCTGTCTCCAGATCCTCTTTGGATACCAAAAGGTTATATATCTGGGTAGGTGGTGGGTATATTCTGGGAAGCCATCAGGGCAATACCATCATATTTTAATTATAGCGCTGGCAGCAGCGCCACTTTTAGCAAACAGCCGTAACAAGCAGTAACACTTGGGCGGGCCAGCCGCCGGAAATTGGCATCCTCTCTGTTTCTCCTACCCCCTTTTCAATCCATCACCTGTATTTATTCCCGCTGTAATTTAAACACCTGTCTAGGTGGAATGCATGCAATGTGTCCCTACCCCACACATTCAGATATTTGCTCACCTGCCTTATTCGGACGGCTGGCTCTAAAATAAACAGTGTTTTGGTACTAAAAGAAAAAATGCACTTAGGTCACCGTGGCAGTGGACATGAGGAAGGGAACAGGACTGGAACCTCTGGATAAGCCACTCCAGGAAAGTGGGAGCAGAGGAAGAGGAGGAGGAGGACAAGGGGTGAAATATCTGCCAACAGGCCCCAAGGCTCAGGCAGTGGTGGGATCCCATGACTAGATTCCCACAGGCAGTCATTCACTTAGCTAACCAGCTAGAGAAAGAAAGGCGGAGGTGGAAGAATATTTAACAAGCTGATTGTTTGGAGGCTTAAATGTCTTGGTTTATTTTTAATGACCACTCTTTCTCATGGCAGGATAGCAAGTAGACTTGGAATTTTCTGAAGCTTGTTCTAAACCGTGTTATCCATTTTTGCATCCTTGGCATATTGAATGGTTACTCCTGTTAATGTTTGAGTATCCAAACAACACTGAAAAATAGTAAAACCTTAAAGTTCCTCATAGAATTATTTTCTCTACTCCTTCCCCTTTGTTGCTTTATATCTTGTTCCTCACCCCATTAAGGACATTTCTACTAGTTTTTGGAAGATCCTCTGAGCTTTATGGAGAAGCATTGAATGGTTCCTCTTTCCTGTTCTTTCCTTTTCTCCCTCCCCTTAACAAGTGTTTCATGAACATTAAGATGCAGGTGAATTACCTGTGGCTCTTGTCAAATGCAGATTTTGGTCCACTGGGGCTGAGGCTGGTCTGAGAGTCTGCATTTTTGACAAGCTCCCAGGTGGTGCAGATGCCTCTGGTCCGCAGGTGGAATTGTAAGTTCCAGGCTCAATGATACAAGACAGTGGGAGTAACAGTGGTTAAAACTACAAGATTGGGAGATTTTGCATTGGGCAGTTCAGGAATTGAAGCTAGGGGCTGACACGTAACACTTATTTGTTCTTGAGCAAGTTATTTTACCTCTCAATCTCAATTTCCCCATCTATAAATGAGGGCAATAATTGTACCTATGTAACAAAATTGTCTTGAAGATTAAATGAGTTTTATATATATATAATGTGCTTAGAACAATGTCTGGCAAAAACTAACTGTTCATTAAATTTAGCCATCAGTAATGCTAATATGATTTTGTTGTCATTATTACTGTTATTGTAGTGGAACCTGAAAGGTTTCATATTTGCATAAAAGTTGATTATGGTAGAACACGTTAGAGGTCCAAACATAGACTTATAAGGTTCCTACATGTGTGTACTGACTTTTGCACATAAAGATTTTGATGTCCATTATCAATAAGGCATGTTCTTTGAGTCATAGTTTCAGTAATTAAAATGGGTTTTATTTAAACTATCCCATCTGTCTTCCAGATTCTGTGTGACCTGTGGCATGAATTCACAAGTTGCCAGCCTAGATTTAGTAGCATAGATTCTGGTTATTAGCCCAGAAAAGCCGACTAGCCCAGTGGCTACAACCTTCACCTTAATAGCGTAATACTCTTAACAAAATGATGAGCCACCTATTTTGTGCCTGGTCCTATGTCTTTTTGTGCTGTAAGCCTACCCTTGTTTAAAATTCTTTAGCAGTGAAACGTTAATCATTGTTGCAAATCAAGTATATATAAATACCGTTTTCCACTTTCGCTCCATCTGATCAAAGCTGGTTTTGTGATGTTACCTGGAGAAATACAGATGGACAGAGAAGCAGGTGCAGCCTGATGACAGCTATATTCTTCATCCTCTGTCCTGCTAGGGAAGAAACCTCCAATATGAACCCTAATTGGCTTGTAGAGGTTGTTAAGGTCTGGTCCAATGCTGGGAGATTTGCCCTGCCCTTAGGTCTTCCCTAGTCAAGGTGTTTCTAGGGTCAAAAGTGATGCTTGGGTCTATTTTAGTTCAGTGACTCCTGCCCATCCTGGAAAAAGCTGAGAAGCTGAGAGGAAAAACTAAAGGCTTTCTTAATTCACTTAATCTAGAGATAATTTGTTTGCACCAAACTTTAGCAAGGCATAAATCTGTACATATAAGATTCAGCCAGATCTGGTCAAGGCTCTAGAGCTGTGCTGTCCAATAGGGTAGCTACTTCCTGCATGTAGCTTTTTAAATTTAAGTTATATAATGTTTAATATCCAGTTCTTTGGTCACACCAGCCGCATTTCAAGTGCATGTGGCTAATAGCTACTGTATTGGACAGTGCAGATTATAGAACATTTCCATTGTCACAGTACATTCTATTGGATAGCACTGTTGTAGAAGAGGGATTGCAAATAGATTCATCCCCCTTGTCTCTTCTGATTGATTGGTGATGGCTGCCTGGAGGACTGTGTAAAGAAGATTCTGAGGCCATGTCTAAGTGAGCCCCAAGTTGTTTGATTATTTTTTGGCAATGTATGTTCTAGGAAGGCAAAGCTGGGGAGTGGGGAGTGGTTATAGCATAGGTGCTTAGTGTCTTCTAGACAAAACCACAGAAGTAAGAATAGAATATTTAGAGGGGTAGGTTGGTACTATTTAATAGAGACAGGTTATTTTTTTTAGCAGGAGTCCTTTGAAAAGACAGGTGAGAAGCTTCACAAGTTTTCTTATTCATTATGTAATCTCTCATTTAAGTAGTGGTCACTTTTGCTATTTGTTTTTTTTTTTTTTTTTGAGGAAGATCAGCCCTGAGCTAACATCCATGCCAATCCTCCTCTTTTTGCTGAGGAAGACTGGCCCTGGGCTAACATCTGTGCCCATCTTCCTCCACTTTATATGGGACGCCGCCACAGCATGGCCTGACAAGTGGTGCATTGGTGCGCGCCCGGGATCTGAACCCGGGCTGCCAGCAGCGGAGCGCGCACGCTTAACTGCTACGCCACAGGGCTGGCCCATTTTTGCTATTTCTCAAAATAAGTTGGCAATGATGTTTTGCTTTTGTGTAGAAGGAAATCAGAATAGCTGCCAGTTCTTAGTTTATCCATGAAATAAGGAAAGGATGTTATGTGAAGAAACAAAACCCACCAAGATTCCAAAATTAGTTTCATGTTCATGCCACCTTTTACTATACCTGCTAAAAAGAAACAAAACTGATTGAGGTTGGTTTTTCTTTGCTTCTTTAATATCTTCTCCTGAAGGATAACAAGAGAGAAACAAAATTTAAGGAAAAGTTGGTATAGTTTGGCATAAATCAATCCCTGTATAATCACTGTTTTCAGAATTTGAGGTCTGTATCTGATTATATTTTCAAAAATCTCTAATAATTAAGGGTAAGTAGGAATGTTTCCCTACTAGTTTCAAAACTAGAAAATGGATTTTAAAAAAAAAAGAGTCCCAGTTCTGCAACTATTATGTGACCTTGAGCAGATGACTTACCATAACCTCTCTGAGCCTTAGTTTCTCCATCTCTGAAATGGAGTAAATAGTATCTACCTCTGTGAGTAATGGGTAAGGAGTAAGTGAGGTATAAAACCTCACTTATAGGTGCCTGACACTACTACTGTAAAGACTCAAATGTTAAAACATATTGTTTGGAAAAAGTATATAGCACATGCGCTTGGAGAAGAACATTCCCTGTTCTAATCTTGGCCCTGCCACATAGTAGGTATGACTTATGTCTAGTTGTTTACCCTCTCTAGACTTTAGTTTCCTCTTGTAAAATGAGGGTAACAATAGAACCTACTGAAAAGACCTGCTCAGGGTTAAATGAGATACTGCACATCAAGATAATGCAAGGACGTCTGATAGATGGCACAGAGTGAGCATTCAGTAACTGTTAGCTATTATGATGAAAATGATGATGTTTAAATTAGAGGCAGCCTTGCCAAAAGAGAGAAGATTTATCAAATCTGATATCTTTTCTCTTTCCCATTCACTAATCTTCAAACTATACAGTTTATGCTAAACATGGTAAAGTGTGTACATTTTGTTTATTTTATTGCTGCTCCACTATAAATTATTAATAAGCCTCTTTCATTGGTTTTTTGGCACAGCTGACCTGAGGCGGTAATTGGAGAAGCTGTTAGTTATCATAAAGACCTTCTCACTTTGTAGTATTTTTACAAGCTGCAAGCTCATGTCTGATTTGAAAGGCCTGATGTTTAAGGCCAGGGATCAGAGCAGGAAGGAGGAGGGCTCAGGGTGGGGGTGGGGAATGACTTCAGTCCTGCAGGGTGTCTGTTTGATTGTCTGAGAACCTGTTGCCTCTAGGGTACAGGAAGGACTAGGCGCTTCAAAGGCACTAGGGGCCAGAGAATATTTCCATACTCTACCAACGATATCTTCTCTGTCCTTTAGTCAGCGTGTATCTTTCTTCTCTCCCTGGTAGCAGCAGAAGGGGGTCAGAAATGATAAGCCAAGGTTGACTCCTGAGGCTTCTTCTAAAGACAGGTCCATACTGGAGGGCACAGCTTGAGTGTCCCATAGCCCAGCCTCCGCAAACACCAGAAATCACTCCTGACCTATGGAAAATGGCTTTCTTCCCAAAAAAAATATTTGGATCCTTTGGTGTGAAGACACAGCCCTGGGCTGTTTTCACTTGTTGAATTCACTATATACTGTTGCTAGAAATTACTTTTTTTTCTTTCAGAAATCTCAGATTTTTTAAAAATCCAGAATTCTTCTATTTGTAAATGTCAAAATTATTAGGTCCTTAGGATGTTTTATAGGAGAACACTTTTCTGGGAATTTACATCTCCTTACCCTGCTCTCCTGTAGTGAGTGTCTCACACTCAGCTCCCTGCGTTCAGCTTTGCATCCTCCCTCTTTTCAGCATCCTCTGTACATGTTCTTTTGAAATGCCTCTCAAACCATCCTTTCTTTTCTGATTCTACTCTCACCACCCAGGTTTTGAGTTTATCACTTCACATCTGTATTTCTCATAATTTAAGATTTGTCTTTTGGATTATGAAAGTAATACATGGGCAGTATAGGAAATTTGGAAAACATAGGTCAGTGTAAGGAAGAAAATAAGTCACCATTCAGAAATAGATGCTATTTACGTTTTGGATTTTTATTTCTAGTCTTTTAGGAGTGTGTATCTGTGTGTGTGTGTGTGTGTGTGTGTGTGTGTGTGTGTGCGTTTAAGGAAATTTGGATCTGCTTTCTATACAGTTTCATATTGTGACTTTTTTTTAACTTGAGATATCAGCACATTCCTATATCATTAAGTATTTTTCAAAAATTTCTAATGGATACATAATATTCCCTTATCTGGATAGAGCAAAATTTATTTAACAATACTGTTAGCCATTAGATCTTCTCCTTTTCAATATTAAAATCAATGCCTGTTTTCAAAATCTGTTACAGGATAGTGTAGTGAGTAAGAACACAGGCTTCAAATTTCCAAAGACCGTGGTTCAGATCCCAGTTCTGCCGTTTATTCCTAGGCCTCAGTTTCCTTCTTTGTAAAATGGGGATTATAATAGTACTTACAAATAGAATTATGACAGTTTAAATGAGATGCATATAATGTACTCATTTACAAAGAGCTTGGCACATTGTAAGTTCTACTAAATAGTAACTGTTGCTATAATAGTCACCGTCATTAGTCATCCATCTGCAGTTGTTTTTTAGTGTAGTCCTAGAAGTTAGATTATAGCACCAAAGTGTACGACTATTTTAATACCTTTAATAATATATTTCCAAATTTATTTCTAGAAAGATTCTACCAATTTATAGTCACATAAAAAGTATGAGTACCTCTCTAATATCACTCCTTGCTTTTATTAGGTATTATGTTTTTTATTATGGTATACCAATGTAACATACAAAAGTAGTATCTTATAATTTGCATTTCTTTAGTTGCCAGTGCAAATGATTAGTTTTAAATGTTTAATTGGCTAATTATATTCTTTCTTTGCAAATTGTGTATTGAAGTCAATGCCCATTTTTCTATTGACTGCATCTTTTTTCTTTCTAAATCAGTAAGTTTTTTGTATATTATAATAATTATTATTTATAACTAAAATTTATTGGGCTTTTAGAACTTTCAGATGAAGGAACAAGGGCCAGAAAGGCTAAGTAGTTTGCCTAGTTTCTTTTAGGACCCTGCCTGGCACAGAGTAAATGCTCAGTAAATACTTGCTGTTTTTGTTATTCATCTTTGTATTTCATAGCGCCCAGCACAGTACAGCACTTTGCACATAGTAGGAGCAAAATAAATACTTGTTAACTTACATTGACACCAGCATCTCACTTCCACTCTTCGATGTGCACAGAAGCCAGCCTTTAATGTCTGCCTTTGTCACAGCCACTGTTTCATCTCAGATGAGTCAGCATCTTCTGGACTTTATTTGATTTTTCCCCATATGTTTTTAATGGTACTTTTCTAAAACTCCATAAAATCAGGTATTTCCCTCACTTCATTTCTAGGTAACAAACCTGAATTTGACAAGTGGCGTCATAAACAGAAGCAGTGCTTCAACTCCCCCCACCCTTCGGCCTGTGATCAGTCCTAGTGGCCCGACATGGTCAATACAGTCAGACTCCCATGCTCCTGAGAGCCACTCCAGCCCTCCTGGAAGCAGGTATGTGAAGGGCCATGGAGCTAGCATTTGGGTCACACAGGGATGGCCTGGGTCCTAAGCAAGCTATCCCACCTTGAGCTCCCTGCCAGACACCAGTAAGACGTGGCTTTCCTCATGTGTCCCAATCCTCTGGCGCTTGAATATAGGGCCTCATTTTACTTGTAAGACAGTTTATGGACAAATCAAATGAAAAGGAAATTTCTGATACAGTTCAGTAAATTCACTTCTGAGTGAAAGAGCAAGAACTTATACCATACTTAATCCTTGCCTCTCTTCAACATTTTCATGTATTAATTTTTGACATTTTCTCCTCATCTCCTAATTCTTTTTTATACCTTGTACTACATTATGTTTCAGTAACTTTAGACTCTTTTCTTTTGAAGGATATATTTGTTTTTTTATGTTTTCCATCTACGTTATGTAATTAAACTCACACAGCCTCCCTGGACAACATTCACTTGGGAAGTGGGAAGGAAATTTCCTTTAAGTAGTTGAGCAAAGTGGCAGAGGGTAAAAACCAAATAGATTCTGGATATAAAGTAAGCAATTTCTCAATTAAAAAAAAAAAAACCACCGTATTGAATTCTAGTCTCAATCCATATTTTAAGTTTCCCTGTATAAAAAATGTAAGAACTGGATTCCCAGTACATCTTGTTTTAGTGGCTATTAAATATGGGTTTACTTGCATCTGTCCCTGAGTTAAGTGAGCTAGAGGGGAACGTGACTGTTAGGACGAAGTATTCTGACCGGCTGAGATATTGTCCCTTCCCAAGAAAGAAGCTCTGCCACATGTGTCCCACCGCGTCCCCACCCCTTACCAGCACTTCCAGCCTCTGCCAGCTAGCTGTCTCTTCATATGCTGTCTTGCTGTGAGGTTGGGAAGGGTGACCGAAGACTTGGGCATGGAGGAAATACCTAATTGTTGTCAAAGAATCTGTTGGCGTTAGAATTATTACTTAGGGAACTGACTTGGGAAGCAGACTCTGCCCAGGAAGCAACATAAACATAAGCACATTACCTCATGCTTGGGTACTGTGTCCCCATACCAGTACTCACTGTGGTCAAGGGTGAAAAGAGTCATCTCAGTTGAGAATTATAAAGAATTGAAGACCGGGAGGCAGGACTTTTTAAGACAGAACATCCTCCCCCACAGTTCTCTTCACAAGAGAAGTCTGTCGTTGGGTGATTTACAATCTACAGAGTAACCGCATTCCTGAAACATAAGTCGTAAAAAAGAAATTCTGTTTATACCATAGAGCCTTATTTTCCGTATAAAATATTTCCAAATATTCCGTTTTCTTTTTACAGTCAGAGCCTTGTTTCTATGGAAAACATTTTCACTGCAATCTTGGATATATTATCTATATGACAAGGCTACAACCGTTTTCCATAGTATAAACAAAATGTCAAAACTACACATTTTGGAGACGTAGAGTTTTGGAATTTTTTATACTTGTAGATGGAATGAGGAAAACTTTTTTTAATAAAAATTATGGCTGGGTTTAGAGCCTTCTCTTGGCAGCACCTGTTAGTGTTGCGACACAGATGAAGGGATCTGTCAAGGTCAGAGCCAGGACCTAGAGTCCGGCACTGTGAGTGGCCTTCTCCCAGCCAGACTGTGCTGGTGAGCTGTGGTAGAATGACACATCATACAATCGGCTTCAGAGTCACTGGCACAAGAAAGCAGCCCCACGAAGTGCCCTGCTCTTTTCCTTTTCCAGTTGTACCCACAACAGTTCTCTCTTCACCTGCTCTTCAAGGGCCAGTTTTCAGGTCCCATTCCAGTCCCAAGTAGCCCTGGGAAATCTTCCTCTGCCCCCAGGTAACCTCTGGTTGCTAGGACAGCCTGGAGGCTCAGCTTGGGAGTTTTAGTTCCATGTGGAATTCCCAGAGGTACCCACCCTAAAGCAGCCCTAAGTGAATTCTCCGAGGTCCTTCCAGACCTGGTTATGATGGTGGGCCCTAGCCAGCCCTCCAGCAGGCATGCCCACAGTACCGTTGCCCCAATTTGTATTTTTATGTGGTAAGTCACGTTTTTTAGATATTTATTTAGTCTCTTGCTATTCCTCCCTTAGTAGTAAGGGTGACTAAGTTTAATGAATATGGGATTAGTAGCTTAGAGATGTGAGTTTTATTACTGGTTTTGACACTAAGTGACCCTAAACTATTCATTGAATCTTTTTATTGGGTAAGCATACTTAACGTATAAACTGGGCTGTTTTGAGAGCTTTTAGATTGCCCTGAAAGCACTTTGATCTCCCTGGAAGTGGGTGCTAAATAAATAAAATATATTCTTATTAGTTCTTCTATAATAGAAGAAGCAATAGAGGATTCCAGTGCTGATAAACTCTGATAATTCCCTAAACTAGGGGCTGCCCTGTAAAGAGCAACGAGATGTAAAGAGAATCCATTGCTGGCTGTACTTTTCATCTTCATATTGGAGGATTCAGTGACTTGGTAGCCACAGGAATGAAAACTGGTGACTCACGAGAACTCTGCAAATAGTGTTATTTTTCATTTCCCTGTGGTGTTGCTATTGTTCTCAGTTTTATGGATCACACAAGTTTTCACCAGACAACCTTGTTCTTCTCCCGCTGTTTTGAAACAACCCCAAATGTAGCCTCAGGGCTGTCGTCTCCCATTGGGTCAGTGTGAGCTCAGCCCAGCTCCTCAAATCCCTTGGTTCCGTTGGTCTGTCTGGAGTCCTTGTTGAAGCTTTGTTGTGGGAGAGGAAGGCAAGGAGCCCATGACTTGCCCAGACAGTCTGAGGCCTGGCCATGTAGCTTGTAGTTCCCTAGACACTCTGGAGTTGGACTTGGCCAGCCATTCCTCTGTTGTTACTTTTCAGAGGTAATAAGTGAGATTAATTGCAGGCCATTCTCCAGAAGAGAAAGTAATCAGGGCCAAATACAGTCACATGTTTAGAAGCCTGAGGTGTGCCTCTGAGCAAGGCCAATTTTGAATTATACAATAGAGCCTCCAGGATGCAGGTACCAAGTGTTCATGACCTCTTTTTTCTTAAAGGGATCGTATTTGGTTTCTAGATGTTGATACCTGGGTATTTAAGCTTTTCTTTAGCCAATGAGATAGGTAGGATTTTTTCAAGCTGCCTTTTAATTATCCATTTTCTGGGCACATCAGGAGTCGTTAGGAGCTGAGGGTTGATGTGCAGAGGGAGGCATCTCCTCATTTCTGCCAGCCTTGCATGGAATTGGACCACGTCAGGCAGAGTATTTCCTAGGTGAGGAGCGCTCAGTGGGTTCACAGTGCATCTTTCTTTATGAGACCTGGAAGGGTTACTGTAAAGTCTTGGCTGCTGCTTGGAATGATTTGGGAAGGACAGGGCCTCAGACGGCTTGGCAGGAACCTGAGGCCCTGTTTTTTTCCAGTCCAGCCCTTCCTTGTGGATCGAGCTGTCAGGGAATCCCACGAATGTCTGGCTTCTGCCCCTTTGTATGTTTTTCCAGCATTTGTCATTGAATTATTTTTATCCATCTCTGGCTTTTTCAAGTATGCAACCTGGGGATTTGTCTGTTCCTCGATGTTAAAGGTGGGGGAGGTTGAGAGCACAGCCATGAGTTTGTTCCTCTTTTTTGTGACAGGGCAAGACCTCTTGCGCATGGGCTGCTTGGCCTGGCTGGCCCCCACTCCAGAGAACATCTCTGTGTCAGAACATTGAATTCTATTCTGGGGAATTGGGGACAGTGAAGCACCAAATCTTGGAAATTTGGGCCATATTTCGTGTCACCTTGTCCCTCTGCCCACTTACTCTTCAGTAATAAATTATATAGAGTCTGGTACCCTGCTTTACATACTTTTTAGGAACAAGTTTTTCAGAGATTCTGATTCTAGTTTAGCTAATACTTTTCTCCATTCCTTTAGATTATTTCTTAGAAATGTTGCTGAAGATTCAGGTCTCTGACTTCCCATCTTTTCATTCTCAATGAGTCCTTAGAAATATTGAGTTTGTTATCTTCTTTAAAAAATATGACCTATTCATTTTCTATGAGTCAGGTATTTATGTTAGACACTGGGAAGTACTGATAAATAAAACAGGATAGTCCCTGATCTCACAGAGATTACTGTCAAGGATGTATCTTCCATGTTCTCAGTGTAGTGCTGGGTGCTGGATGCTGGGTAGGTTCTAAAAGACTTTGAAGACATGGAGTTTGATCACTGAGAAGTTAACATCTAGTGGGGAGAAGGAGCCATATACACATGGATCAATTAGAAAGTCGTGTCAGGCAGCATATAACAAAGATCTAAATTTTATGGCACAGGCAGTTAGAAGAAAGAGTGTGTAAAAGAGAAGAGTATGTAAAGATTTAATCCTGTCACATGCTACAACATGGATGAACCTGGAGGACATTATGTTAAGTGAAATAAGCCAGTCACAAAAGGACAAATGCTGTCTGATTCCACACATGTGAAGTATCTAAAGTAGTCAAAATCATAGAAACAGAAAGTAGAAAGATGGTTGCCAAGGGCTGGGAAAAGAGGGGAGGGGGAATTAATGTTTAATGCTGTAGAGTTTCAGTTTTGCAAGATGAAAAAGTTCTGGAGATCTTTTGCACAATGTGTGAATATACTTAACACTACTGAACTGTACACATAAAAATGGTTAAGATGGTAAACTTCAGGTTATGCTTTCTACCACGATAGAAAAAAGAAGAGGCGTATGTAAGGATTTAAAAGAGAGCCCCATAGGTCTGCAAAAATTATTCAGTGACCAAAATGGCAAGGTTTTCCTTCCATTTTCTGCCGTTGTGTAAGAGAATTATTCTGAATTTAGTCTTTAAAATGCTTCCATTTCTTTAAAAGCATGTTAACTTTACAGGAAAGGGGGCCTTCTACCCATGTTAGGAAGATGGCATGGTGTAGTGAAAAGAGAAGGGACTTGACGGTCAGACAGACCTGGGTTTGCCTTACTGAGTATGTGACCTTGGACAAGTTAACTTTGCTTTTCTGAGCCATAATTTCCCTATCTGCTTAAAAATGCAGATAATAATACCTACCTCATTAAGTTGTTATAAGATTTAATTGAGTTGTGTATGTGAAAGGAGCCAGTATAGTGCCTGGTTTTGGTGTAGGTTCTTGATAACAGTTAGTTCCTCTTCCGGAAAAAAAAAGAAGAAACTTAAAATTGGACTTGTTTGGGATATGGTGTTGCTACACTACTTCTTTTAGTATCTAGTTTGGAGGAAGCTGTGCATCACCTGTGTGCAGTGGGCTCCTGGACCTGAGTTACAGAGATGTGGCCTTTCCAGCTGAGGAAGGGAAGGCATCAGAGTGCGGCCAACAGGAGACTCTTCCTTTTCTTTGACCCCTTTGTTGAAGGGCGACTTCTTTCTACTCAACAGGCCCTTCCTTTCTGCTATCTTCTTCTGAATGTTGAAATTTCCATTGCAGCTTGATGTTCCAGCCAGTAAACATTCATATTTTCCATCCATCCCGGGGGTCGAGCTTTGGGAGAGCTTACTCTGGAGGAGTTTGGAGCTTATAATTTTGTACTTTATCCTGTTATATAAACAACACTCTCTAGCCAAAGAGCACAATCACAAAAAGAAACCACTTTTTGGGGGGCCTGAAAAAAAAAAACTCTTTCATGTTCTGAGTTCTGTAGCAGTGATATTTCACTCCTTATTCTCCTTCCTTCTTTCCCATAAAATAAAGTTTACCTGACCTTCCTCCTCCTAAGTCTTAGCTCTCACCACTCCTCCTTCTTTAGTGAAACATTTCTTTGGCACACGAGTGATAAAGGCCTGTACTTCTATCTGAAATTCCTCTCAAGGGTTGTAGTGTGTGTCAGTTCAAGCTCTGTGACAGATTCTACAGTTCCTTATTCACCAAGAGAGCTGAGTGCCGTAGTTGTTTGTGCCAAGGCCAGAAGGGTTGGGCTTTTGCCTGTTGAAGGAATTTTGGTAAACTTAGGAAATGTGTCAGAGATAGCTGGCTGGACATCACACCAGGGCCTAGGCAAAGTAAGTTTGAGAATGTTTGGGCCTAGTATCAGGAGTGAAAGAAGTGGATCTTTTCTTATCTGCAATCCAAAATAAAATGCAACTTGCTTTGTGGTTTGCCAGCGTAGCATTTTTCCAGTTTAATTTGCTTCTTCACCTCCCCTGCAAAGTTGAAGATAAACCACCTTAGATTTCCTTAGGATTAACACACACGTGTGCACACATGTACGTGCACACACACATACAGAATCATTGTTAGAGGCAAGACCTTATCTTATTTAACTGTTCACTTTGTAATTTTATATCTATCCACAATTGATGATTATTTTGGTTTTAAGAGGCCTAAATGACAAAAATCCATGTACTAAGCTGAATGAGACTCCTTTTCTAGAATTAGGAAATTCTATCAGAGTTACTTAATTTATAATTCAGTTTAATTCTCACATGGTTTTTCTGTCATCTTTTGTCTTTCCAAGTTAACTCTGTTTACCAGCCTTGAAAGAGCTTGGAAAGAATCACAGTGGTGAAAAAACACCATATCTTTCCTTCTGACTCCTGTAGAGAAACATTGATGATCCATTTTTAAAGCCTACTTAATGTTGACTCAACAAATTTAGAAGGAAGACCAGCTGGCTTCCCTGAATCTTTAGCTGAAGATCCCACCCTCCCCTCCTACACATCTTTCTGCTAAAAGACTCTCAGCATATTACTGACCAAGTACAACTAAGAAATCAATGCCTTATTTTTTAAATTCCTAGGATTAAAGAGGCTAAAAGGAAAAAAATTCCCTATGTCCATGTTTTAATAAAGGAAAACAGTAGACTTGTAGTATCTGAAAAGGAGTAAAGGTTCTCTCACCCTTGCAGCCATTTTGAGGAGCAAAGTTTTAGTGTAGGCTCTGGTTTTGGTGTAGGTTCTTGATAACTCTTAGTTTCCTTTCCAGAAAAGAGAGAAACATAAAATTAGGCTTGCTTAGGAAATGGTATTGCCACACCACTTAGGTGGCACTAGTTCAGATACCACTGGGCATCACTCACAGGCAGGGTCGTACAGTGTTACAGTGGGAAAAGCAGTGATACCTGATCAGAGTACTGAGGTCTATGTTATTTTTATTGTGAAGTAAGTATCCATATGTTAAAATTTTTATTACAGACCATTAAAATGCTGCTAAGAAAGATAACTTAACAGAAGTAAAATTAAAAAGGTCATTTCAATATGGAACCAAATGTTCTTTGGGAGATGTGAGTAAGGCTAGAGGTGGGAGAGAGGCAGTATATGAGAGCTTAGGAATTCTAAATGTCGCATCATATGGCAGGTGTGGGTGTTCATAATAAGTAACAGTAGAACTCCTGTCCTAATTGGACTATTCTTATGCTTCAGAGGCAGTAAAGGCATGTTTTTTGGCTTTCATGAATTATCAGGCTAAGACGTGTTAATTTAGCTTTAAAGCCAATAATCAATACCACGTTTGGCCTGGTTCTTAAAAATAAGTTTTACTATCTTTCTGTGATAAAAATGAAATATGAGTGCATCTCAGTAATGTGACTACAGTCTAGAAGGATTTAGGTGAGAAAACCAGGCTTTCTGGCAGAGCAGGTAAGGAAACCATAAAGAGGATTAATAAATGGGATGTACTTAAAGGTGAGAGGAAATCAAATTATGTTCTTCTTACACTGGGTTGCACCAAGGAAAAGGGAGTAGGTGAAAGAATCTGCCTGTATTATTGGTGCTTTCAAATATCTCGCTAGCCGCTTGAACCTAACACTGACATTTGAAATACAAGCCCCCAAAAGAAGAGTTTTGTTACCTTTTTCACCAAATATTTAGTATATTGAAATATTTGAAAAAGAGGAAAGGCGAAACTAATAGTAAGTAATGTTCCAGCTGGGAAATGGCTTCATCTGGTAGTTGTTAAAAGAATGTTATCCCAAAAAAGTTAACACACATTTACTGAATATCTTCTAAATGCAAGGCACTATAAGCGCTAGGCTGAGCTCTGAAGGAGGTAGTAGACAGGGTCTCTGTCCTGAAGGAGGAAAGTTACCAGTTATTTAAATTATTAATCAAGTACTGTAAAACAATATGTCCTTAATTGTTGAATAAGAGGATTATGCTGTAAGTGGGATGAGTTCAGAGGAGAAATTGATCACTGGCTAGAGGAGTGGCAAAAACTTCACAGAAGAGAAGCGGGTGTGAGCTGAATCTGGAAGGGCACATGGGGCGTGGATAGGCAAAGAGGCTGATACTCATCAATTAAGAGATAATTGCACATTTACTTTGTGCTTGACACTGTGCGAGGATCTATGAGAGTCTAGAGAATACTACCCTGTATGTTTACTTCTTTTTTGCATGTGAAATACAAAGTGGGTGCTTGAAAAGGAGTATATGGTTCAGAGGAGTTCACAATTTAGAAACGGTATAAAGGTGGATGGAAAGATAGGGCTCTGCAGAGGAAGGGTTTAATTCGGTCCTGGATTATGTACAGGCTATAGATAGGTGAAGGAAAAAAGATGAGGTACAGGGTGTTTAAGGCATTTTTAAGGGACAGTGAAGGGGAACCAGTCTGGCTGAAGCTGAGTGTTTCTGTTAGAAATAATGTATTAGTCAAAACACTTTGAGTTTCAAGTGATAGAAACTGAAATCAAGGTGGCTCTAACTGTAAAGGAGATTTTTCAGTTCATATAACTAAAAGGTCTAGAAGTTGGTTTGGGGGCTTATAAAGCATCATTAATGATACTTTCTGCCTTCCTCCAGTTCACAACTAAATTATAGAAAAACATCAGAGAGAGCAAAATATTGACTTCATTACTGCTAAGGATAATTTGGAGAATGCAGCTTGGGAATATGGCACAATTAGGCTTCTGCCTCTCAAGTCTAAGCTTTCTAATTGGTTTTATTTCTTCTAAAGATTTTCTTTATTGATATTTTGTTAATTTTGATAATTAAAACAATTTTTAGGGAAGAAATAAAAAGATCTTCTAATGTAACCCACAAAAAAAAGAAAAACAAAAAATAACTTGGGCTGATTTTTCAAGGTGAACACCTGCATCTGGCCCCAATCCACCTTTCCAGTTTTATTCTTCTTCACACATTCAGTTCCAGCCAAACTCAGTGGGTCAAAAATAAGTATATTTTACCATCACTACATCCTTGCACATGCCATTCTATATAGCACTTGTCCTATTAGCTTATTGTTTACTTACTGTCACTCCTTCACAAAAGTGTAAGTTGTCTTATTCACTATTGTATCCCAGTGCCTTGGTAAACAGTAGGTGCTTAAAAATGGAGAACAAATATTAAATAAAAGAATGAAGGGGGGGGTGGCGTAGTGGTTCACACACTCCACTTCGGCGGCCCAGGGTTCACAGGTTCAGATCCTCGGTGCAAACCTACACACCACTTATCGAGCCATGCTGTGGCAAGTGTCCCACATATAAAGTAGAGGAGGATGGGCACGTATGTTAGCCCAGGGCTAATCTTCCTCAGCAAAAGGAGGAGGATTGGCAACAGATGTTAGCTCAGGGCTAATCTTCCTCACAAAAAAAAAAAGAATGAATGAACAGACACCCTGTTCCTCACCTACATCTCCCCACGTCCAAGCCTTTTTCTCCTCCAAGGCTCAGCTCAGCTCAGCCTTTCCACAGTCTTCCCTGATCTCCCAAGCAGCTGTCATTAGGATTTCTCTTCCTCCAATCCCCACCCACTGGACTCATGTTCCTAAAAGATATAGTTCAGAGGAAGCTCTGGCTAAGTGCGCGATTTTAATTTCTAGAGAATGGATCTTTGTGGCTCTTCTTATCCTGGTGAACTGAACAGTAGGAAAAAAGCCCTATTTCTTCTTCATTGAGTTTAGAGCTCACACACCCCTCTTCCCAAGTCATCAGGTCCTTATTGCTTCTTTGGACCCTATTCAGTTCTTTATAGTTATCCAAAACCAAAAACTGCCCTACAAGTAAGAGGTCTCCCCCATCTGGGCAGTGTGTAGAAGAAGAGGAAAAGGCAGAGAACCTTCCTTTTACCATTCTTCTCCCCCACCCCCGCCAACTCACAGTAGTTTGAATAGCCACTGCTAGAAGATACTTGAGAGTGAAGGGGCATCCACCATCTTTGACAGCCCAGCATAGGATAGCTATCTCTTTACTCCAGCCTTTTCACATTGGTTGACTAGTAAGTTGCAGTGTTTGCTGAATATGTGTTTCTGTGATGTTTCAGCTTTTTGGTGTTCTTTATAGTAGTTCCTCTCTCCTCACTGTCCTTCTCCTCACTGTTTGATAGACTTACTGGCATCTCCTACCTGACTGGTTAGCATGGGGAATGTATAATGTCAGGCCACCATCTCCCTACTCCAAGTTCTAATATCATCTGTTTACCTCTGCTATGACACTTACCGCTCCTCCTTATGTTATGGTTGTTTATATACTTTTCTTACCTCCCATATTAGATTGCAAGCTTTTTGAGGGCAGAGACCAAGTCTTCCACATCTTTATATCCTTTAGTTCCCTGTACAAAGTGCTCGGTAAATATTTGGTGAAGAAGTGACTAGACTGATGCTATCCAATATGGTAGTCACAAGCCACATGTGAATATTTAAATTTAAATTAATTAAAAGTAAATAAAATGAAAAATTCATTCCTCAGTCATACTAGCCACATTTCAAATACTCAGCAGCCACATGTGGCTCATAGCTACCATATTGGGCAGTGCAGGACTAGATGGTTGACCCAGAAGATGTGATGAAGACCCAAACTTGGTTGGTGGATTAAAAAAATACAAAGGAATGAGTTTCTAAGAAAGGCATATTCTTGATTATCCTCTTAGGCTCTTCTGTAGATGCCAGGCCTCGTTTGTTTAGCTCTAGAGATTTACCACAGATGCTGTTCTTGAACTAATTTGTGGTGCAAGGAGGGGCATATTCTAATCCCTTGGGAATCTAAAAAGCCCAGAGTTTCTGTATGACTAGTGTCTAACTAATCAGAGTTGGGTTGACTGAGAGGAAGGGGCTTTTTAAGCAGATCAGGATTATCATTTTATTTTCTGAGATCTGCCCATGTCTAAATGTTGGGGAGAGGTCGTGCTTCCCTACTCTATCCCAGGCTTCATCCCCCACCTGCTTGGCTGGCAGTTCTGACTTGGCTTATGGAGCTGCTATAGCCCTGGGGAACAGAGCCAAACATGCGGAAGTGGTTATGTGTACTAGCTCCCAGGGAAGCTGTGGCTAGCAGGGGGAGTGGGTGGGGTCCTGCCGGATGGCTTTTCAAAGAAGCCAAATAAATCTTTGAAGTTTTGTTTTAGCAGCTGCCAGGTATGCTGTTTCAGCACTTTGCAGACTCTCTCACTGTGTTCTCATATCACATTTTTTCTTTACTATATGTGCATAGTGTACACAATGGAGCTTGGATGTTGGGAG
This sequence comes from Ceratotherium simum simum, assembly GCF_057802395.1. Classification (NCBI taxonomy): domain Eukaryota; kingdom Metazoa; phylum Chordata; class Mammalia; order Perissodactyla; family Rhinocerotidae; genus Ceratotherium; species Ceratotherium simum. Next base: position 27,720,444 of record NC_141923.1, on the reverse strand, counting down.
AGTAAATATAAAATTGTGGAGTAAGGTGCTAAACACAACCCCCTTGCTTTTTCTTTTTACTTTGACTCTGCTGTGAAATAGCCACTTTCATGCTCCCTCTTCCCCTTTCAGCTCTTGCCCTTTCTGATCACCTGCCAAAAGAGAGGCTAACAGAGTCTTCTTCTATTTTGGGAAAGTAGTAAGTTTTGAAAAACTGGAGCTCCTACATTTCTCCGATGGATTGGGGCATCACTCTGAGAACAGAACATCTCCCTTTTCTAAAAGAACAGAGAACGCCCCCCACCAAGCAACCCTGACACTTTTGGTCTTGGAGTAAATTTCTTAAACGTAGATCTTGTTCACCATCGGATCCTCAGCATTTAGCACAATGTCATCAATAAATATTTGTTAAATGATTGCACTTGCAACTGCTGAAGGGGAGGGACTGGGTAGGTAGAATGCCCTCTAAAGCCACACTCCGAGCTTTCTCTGCTTCCCTGCCTTCTTGCTTACTAATCCCTTTCTTCCATCGAGTCTACAGTCACCTCAGACCTTTTCCATCTGCCCCCAAATTTGCTCCTTCCTCTGAATTCCACTCTTTTGGAGTACAGTGTATGCTCCCTTGTCTAATTATCTCTTATGCTTTTTTTCTTTCTCTCCTGAGATGTAAGTCTTTTAAAGCCAAAGGCTATATTTTATTCCTATACAAAGAACCCTGGACCAGGAATGGGGAGACCTAGGTGCCAGTCCCAGGTCCTCCTGGAACCTCCTGACTTGGGGTAAATCATTTGACAAAACTTCAGTCTAATTTTGCCATGTGGAAGATAATGATGCCTGGATTGTCATGGGAGTTTGATGAGATCATGTACGTGAACTTTCTTTGTAAACTTTAAAGTACTACACACGATTAGGTATTTTCAATATTAATAATACTTACCACTATAAAATAGTAATGTTTGTTTATGCTGCTGATGATACACAGACTAATCTCTCCCAGAGTTGAAGTAAATCACAAGTTCAGTCCCACGTTATGCAGCTTGGCAAAGGTTTAAAGCATTAAATGGTCCATTCCAGGCACTCTCTGTCATCACTTCTTTTTCAGTCTGCAGGTTCTTCCTCTCAGACCTGTGGGGTCATTGTTTTTCTTGCTAGTCTCCCCCTTCTTCTTCCTTCAGCCCAGGCTGAGCTCTCTCTTTTAACCCCCTCAGTTCTCGAAGAAGCAAAGTTGCCCCATCTCATTTCCCAGTTTTGGCTGGAATTGCGATCCTGGTGGACCCTTCTCTCTTTAGCATGACCACCTGCCCCCCACAGCTCTGCCCATCAAGAGCACTGGGCCCCTTCATCGCTCTCCCTCTGCCCAGCCCCGCACCTTCATCAGCAGCACAGCTGGGGTCTCTTCCTGTTTCCCTCTCCCTGCCCTTGCTTTTCTGCCAGGCTGTCCCCTCAATCTCCCCTTTCCATGTCATCTGATCCTGCATTTTCTTTCTTTCTCTGAGCTCAGACCTTTCATCCAGGAAGGCTGTTCCCCGTTTGAAGACTTTTGTGTTTGGTACCTCTCCACATGCCTTTCACCCGGTCCCCATACCTTAAGGCATCTCCTTCTCAGAGAAAAGCAGATAAACAAGCACTGCCATTTTTTAGTACTGTCATATGGCTTGAGAAGGTCCAAATTCCCCCCCGCCTTTTTTTTTTTTTTTTTTGCTGAGGAAGATTGGCCCTAAGCTAACATCTCTGCCCATCTTCCTCTATTTTGTATATGGGACACCGCTGCAGCATGGCTTGATGAGTGGTGCGTAGGTCCATGCCCGGGATCCGACCCTGCGAACCCTGGGCCACTGAAGCACACAAACTTAACCACTACACCACTGGGCAACCCTGAGAAGGCCCAAATTCTTTTTATTTTAAAGTATCTAAGATCTCACATTTAAATGTTATGGACTAGTATTTGCAAGTCTATTTTAGAGGTAGACTCCTTTGGAACCCTCCTTTTCTTAGCCACTTATACTTACTTATTGCCTAGGGCAAGTTCTTTGAACCTACTATTCTTATCTCTAAATGAGCGTAAAATGCCTATTTCCCAGGAAGGTTCTCAGGAGCAAATGAAAATTAAATGACTGAAGAAAAGCGCTTTCATACAGTGCCTACCACAGAGTAAGTGCTCAGTAAGTGGGAATTAGTGTAAACATTTCCCTGTCATCTATCCATGTCCTGTTTTACATTTATTAAAAATTGAGACCCAGAGAAGTTAAGTGGATTGTGCAAATTCTCATGCCTATGTGGTGATACAGTAAGGACTAGAACCCAGGGCTTCTAATTCTCTGCTTGATGAATTTTTCATTTGCTCCTCTAACTCCTCTCACTCCCTCCTCTAATCAGGATAAACACAGCAGACAAGCCCAAGTTGAGGTGTTGACAGGTCTGGAAGCTGGTTAGAGAAGACCTAGATCGTTTTTGTTGTGTGTGTTTTTTTTTTTTTTACCAGTGGTTTCTTTTTTTTTTAAATCAATTTATATGAGAATATTACTCTTTTACTACATTTGCTTTCTATTTATTATTTGTTTGTTCTAGTTTCCCTTTTTCAGGTGGAACAAAGGACTACCCCAGAGAGAGGAATGTTCATTTATTCATGTATTTGTTCATTCAGCAAACATTGCATGAATGTGATGTTGCCAGGCTCTGGGTAGACAAAGCCCAGAATGGTGAACTCACAGCCTTAATGGTTGGTCCAGTGAGTAAGAAATAGTCCCTGAGAAGAACAGTCACAGTACAAAAAACATGCCAATAAAAGGCATCGTAGGGCCTCGAGGAATAAGCTATATCAGAGGAAGACCAGACTAGACTTTGCAGAGGGTAGGTTATTGTTTTCTAGGTGAAAGCGGCAGACTGTTGGGAAGGAGGGGAGGCGTGGAAGAGCGTGCCCGAGTGCAGTGTTGCGGGAGCAGGGCACGCAAGCAGGGGTGCTGGAGGATGAGGTGGGCAGACACAGTGCCTGCTAGGCCATGCTCAGGGGGTTTTACACCATCACCTGTTCTTGTAATTAATGTCAACCAAAGAAGTCAGGAAAATTGTTTGTTTGCTTTAACATTTCTAGGTCTTTAAACTTAATATTTCTCCTGTCTTTCCCTTCCTCGTTCATATCTGGCAAATTCTTTTTGTCATTCCAGATACAGCCCAACTCTCACCCATACTCTGTGCACCTTCTCCTACCATCTCACGCAGAGGCGGCCTCCTTGCCTGTGGCTATAGTGTTTACATTGTATTATGATTAGATTTTCATATCTTTCCTCCACGCCCTCCTTTGAGGTCAAGACTTATACATCTTTATACTCCTGTCCCGTAGCACAGTGTCTGACACATAGTATCCACTAATGTAATGTTTGCTGAATGAACTTAGATACCTAGGTTCATAATCACAGACCGGACTTCCACCTGGGCAGCTCTTTAGCTAATGCCTGGCTTTGGCAACACAAAAATTTAGACGGATCAGATGAAGACTTTCTCCTTTAACCAAAGCCACAACTCAACACGCTTGCCATCTTTAGGATCTGAGCTTTGGCGCCCTCTAGAAAGGAACCCTAACACTAAGCTGGTCAAAAACCTGCCATGGCAGCAGTTGTCACCCTTTGTGTGTTTGCAGCGCACTTCCACACACTAGAACCTCGTTCAACACACCTGAAGGAATTAAAAGACTCAAAACAATACTCAACCCAGTGAATCCCACTCAGTGGAATTAGTATTAAAGAAGAGCAGTATCTCACAGTGTCCCTTCAGTTGCTACAGTTACACTCCTTCCTTGGTCATCCTTCAGAACTGTGTGGCTGTTTGAGTAGTCTTATTTATTTATTGCCCTGACTAGACTCTAATATATTCACGAGGAGAAGTTTCTTCATATCTAGTAAACACACAGTCTGTGTTGGGCACCATCTTGATGTGACATTTCACCTCTTACATATTGCAGATGTACCCTGCTCTACACCGTGCCACAAGATCCAGCCAGCTCAGCACCAGTCATCTAACAGACATAGCTATGACACTGTATTAAAATATATCAGACTTTACACAGTTGTGAATTTTCTCGGTACACAACAGCTGAGACTCTCTCTAAGCCTTCAGTGAAGAGATGCATTGTAATCCAGCAGCAGACCATTATGATAATGTACCCCTGCTATATGCTATGGTAGGATAGCAGGCCACTTTGATATGATAATGCTTTAAAGCTAATTTTTCTTTTCCTTTAAAAATTTGTTATCTAAGTAATTGCATTAGTTATCCAGCTGTATAACAGATTATCTCAAAATTTAGCAGCTTAAAACAATAAACATTTGTTATCTCGGTTTCTGTGGGTCAGGAACTGAGGAGCAGCTTAATTGCGTGGTTCCGGCTCAGGCTCTTTCATGAGGTTGCAGTTAAGATGTCAGCCAAAAGGGCTGCAGTCATCTGAAGGTTTGCCGAGGGCTGGAGGATGCATCTCTGTGATGGCTCACTCTCACATGGATGGTGAGCTCATGCTGGCTGTTGGCGGGAGGCCTCAGTTCCTCACCACATGGACTCCTCCACAGGGCTGCCTGTATGTCTTCATGACACGGCAGCTGGCATCCCCCAGAATGAATGACTCAAGAGAAAGACAGAAGCCATGATGTCTTTTATGACTTAGTCTTAGAAGTCATACACCATCATTTAAAAAAAAATTTGTTTAATTGTGGTAAAATACACATAACATAAAATTTACCATTTTAACCATTTTTAAGTGTACAGTTCAGTAGCATTAAGTACAGTAGTCCCCCCTTATTTGGAGGGGATACCTTCCAAGACTCCCAGTGGATGCCTGAAACCACAGAGAGTACCAAACCGTGTGTACACTATGTTTTTTCCTATACATACATACCTATGATAAAGTTTAATTTATAAATTAGACACAGTAGGAGATTAACAACAATAACTAATAACAAAATAGAACAACTATAACAATATTCTGCAACAAGATACTGATAACCAAGACAGCTACTAAGCGACTGAGAAGTGGGTAGCGTATACAGCATAGATACACTGGACAAAGGGATGATTCACATCCTGGGCAGGACGGGGTGGGACAGTGCAGGACAGTGCAGGACAGTGCAAGATTTCATCATGCTACTCATAACAGCGTGCAATTTAAAACTTACGAATTGTTTATTTCTGGAATTTTCCATTTAATATTTTCGAACTGCAGATGACCATGGGTGACTGAAACTGTGCAAAGTGAAACCACAGATAAGGGGGGGACCTCTGTACATCACATTATTGTGCAACCATCACCACCATCCACTTCCAGAACTCTTTTCATCATGCAAAACTAAAACTCTGTACCCTTTAAAAAATAACTCCCCATTCTGCCTCTCCCAGCCCCTGGCAACCACCATTCCACTTTCTATCTCTATGAATTTAACTACTCTAGGTACCTCATATAAGTAGAATCATATAGGATTTGTCCTTTTGTGACTGGCTTACTTCATTTAGCATAATATCTTCAAGGATCATTCATGTTGTAACATGTGTCAGAATTTCCTTCCATTCTAAGGCTGAATAATATTCCTTTGTATGTATATAGCACATTTTGTTTGTAGATTCGTCTGTCAGTTAGCGACCCTTAGGTTGCTTTCACCTTTTGGCTGTTGTTAGTAATGCTGTTAACATGGCTGTACAAATAGTTATTTGTGTCCCTGCTTTAAATTCTTTTGGGTTTTATACCCAGAGTGGAATTGCTGGATCATGTGATAATTCTATTTTTTTTTCCAGGCTTAATTAATTCATTTTTTTTCTTGTGTAAATACACTACCTGGTAGCCTTAGGTGGAGCCTGGGTCCCCTGCACGGAGACTCTGGTATGGTTCTTTACTAGAAGTCAGTAACTTCCTGATAGGCAGACTTGGTGAATATCGTCTCTTTCCAGAGGTTGGGGTGAGAGAGCTATAGGTCTTGGAGATGGCATCAAAGGTGGCCTTGACAAGTGTAGTAGTCATCGATACCAGCCATCAGCAGCAGCTTCTTGGGCACAAGGGCGCAGACAATGCTACTGCCTCTGGGGGCAGGGATGAGGCACATCAGTACAGAGCCACAGTGGCTGGTCACCTTGTAAAGGACGGTGTGGGGCTTGCCGACCTTGTTCCCTGAGTAGCCACACTGCATGGCAACGATGGAGACCTTGGCCAGGGTGATGGCCTTGCAGATGGCAGTGGCCACCTCCTTGGAGCACTTACCTAGATTGACATGGCTGTTGTAGTCCCTCTTGGTGACAAATACCTTGAACCTGGTCTGCTGGCCAGCATGGGTCTGCTTCTGCACAGGTATAATCTTCAAGCTCACCCTTGAGGGTCTTCTCCAGGAAAAAGTCCATGATCTCAGACTCCTTGATGGATGAGGAGAAGAGAGAGATTTCCTCTGGGGACTTGAACTTCATGTCCATGACCAAGCAGCCCAGCATGGTGACAGGAAGCCACTTCTTGTCCTCAGCCTTGTGTCCAAGCCCTGTGGCCTCCGCCCCAGCCTGAGCACAGCTGTGAGCCCAGCCCTGACGCCGCTGCCCAGACCTCTGGGAGCTGCTCCTGGCCTCCTACAACACTGGCGTCATCCACCATTTGATACTTTCTTAGAGTAGAGGGGCAATTCTATTTTTATTTTTTTGAGTAACCTCCATACTGTTTTCCACAGCACCTGCACTTGCACCATTTTATATTCCCACCAGCAGTGCACAAGGGTTTCAATTTCTCCACATCCTTGCCAACACTTATTTTGTTTTTTTTGATAGTAGCCATCCTAATCGATGCGAGGTAGTATCTCATTGTGCTTTTGATTTGCATTTCTCTAATGATTAGTGATGTTGAGCATCTTTTCATATGTTTGTTTGGTCATTGTATATCTTCTTTAGAAAAATGCCTGTTGAAGTCCTTTTCCCACTTTCAAATCAAGTTTGGTTTTTTGTTGTTGAGTTTTAGGAATTCTCCATATATTTTGGATATTAACCACTTATCAGATAGAGGATTTGCAAATATTTTCTCATTCTGTAGATGCCTTTCTACTCTGTTGATAGTGTCCTTTTACATGCACAAGTTTTTAATTTTGATGAAGTACAATTTTTCTATTTTTTCTTTTTTGCCTGTGTCTTTGGTGTCAAATCCAAGAAATCATTGCCAAATCCAATGTCATGAAGCTTTTGCCCTATATTTTCTTCTAAGAGTTTTATAGTTTAACTCTTATATTTAGGTCTTTCAAACACACTATTGTTTTTGCAACATCCTATTGTTTACACAGGCCAGCTCTATTCAGTGTGGGAGGGGATTACACAAGGATGTGAATACCAGGAGGTGGGGATCATTGGGGGCCATCTTGAAGGCTGGTTCCCACAGTAACTGAAGTACATAGTTTTAAAAGTTGTACAAGTTAAGTAATAATAAGTTTCTAATGAAAATGGGAATCCCTTGCTCCTTCTCTTCCCACTGCTGCCCAACCTTAATTACCACACCCCAGAGATAACTCCTTTCAACTTTTTTTTAGCTGTTTCTTCTGTTATTTACCTTCATATTTCTAAATCATAACGTTTACTCTGCCATTTTTGGGCTTTTCATTTTATATATTATTTATTGACTTCCTGTCGGAATATGGAAGTTTAGCATTCTTGTACTACCTCCTCCCACCCCACCCCAACCACACACACATGCTCACGCTCCCCTTCCTCCTTGCAGTGGGCACACAGTACAGTTTTGGTTACATCAGTGTTCACTGTTGTCAGTGTCATGACTATGCCTTTGGAAACTTTTGGGCCTGTTAGAGTTATCATTTCGTCTCTGCTATTCATCCATTTCTCTGTCATCCTGGCTGACTTTCTGGGGGATTCCCTTAATAATTTTCTATATTACCTACTCCCCTAAGTCTGATTTAGTACATGGTGTGAAGTTAAGAAATATTCTGAGTTTCAGATTTCTTCCAGTTCAAGACAGTTTACACAGGACTGCATCCAAGGGGGGCAAAAAAAAAAATTTATATATACGCAATTATAATAATTAACATATTATAATCTAATATATACAGTTATATATATTATATATATACTCCTGTTTGCTGTAGACTGAGATATTTATGTCCATACTTTATAAAAATTAATTGTACAAGTGATATACACATGTAGCCACATCATAAAATAATCCAACAAAAATATTTACAGATTATGAAGAGATAAAGTTCGCTCCTCAGAAGTAGCCACAGTTAAAAGATTGGTTTGTATATTTTTCCATGTATTTTTCTGTGACTTTTTTTCCTTCCTAATGTTTCCGTGTTTTTTCAGTCTGTTCATATAAACTTATTTAATTTGTTTTACCATTTTTTATTTATTTTAATTTTATTTTACCGTTTAATAATTTTAATTTATTTTACCATTCTCACATTAAAGAGCACTAAATTGCATCCAGTTTAGGCATCCGCACTGAATACCTTGTACATATATCTTTGTGCACATGTGCAAGTATTTCTATAGGATACATTCCAAGAATTGGAATTTGTTGAATCAAATGAATTTTTATAGATACTGTCAAATTGGCTTCCAAAAAGGCTATATTGGAGGGCTGTACCCTCCAGTCTGGAGGGTGCCCTTTTCCCCACACTGTTGCCAACATTGCATACCACTGATCTTTCTCTGTTCCTCTGGACTATCACTTATCCCTTTCATCCAAATTCTCTCCTATTTTTACTGATGGTGAAATTAGGAATAGACTCTATCTTCAGATATATTGCCTGAGGAATGCTTTGTTTTAGGGCAGGAATGCAGTGAGATGGGGCCGAGAAGGTAAAGGGTTCTGGGTGGCTCTTCCTTTTCCTAATATCGGTTAGGGCTAGAAAGAAGCCCTGTGAGTCTGCTTCCCTCCCCCACACTGCTTAGGTGCTCTTCTCTCCTGGTTTTGTTTTTGACTGATTTCATCCAAGGAGCCTGACCCTTCCCCCTCCCGAAGTAATGAATAACCAGAAAAGTTACAGATCTCAGCAAATTGAGTGTAGGAAGCTTAAGGAAAATATTAAAAAGAAAGGAAAGTGTTTGATGTACTTTTAATATAAAACGTGGAAAAAGTAGAAAACGGGTGGGGGTTGGGGCAAGAAGGGAGGAGAGAGATTATTCACGGTAATGGGAACCAAATGTTGGCTGGGAAAGCTGCAGCATTCTCACACTCTTCCTGTAAACCCAGCGGCTTTTCAAAGTGATAATAGTGGAGAGCCAACAGCACAAGACAGGCCTTAACCCTTCCATACCTGGACAGCTCCTTCCAGTCAGCTTTTCAGAGGTGTTGTTCACTTTGAGGAAGTCCTGGTGCATGGAGAATTTCTGTGTCCCTCTTGCCATCAGGGCAAAAAGAAGGAAAGTAGAGGCAAGTAGTAGAACAATAAGGGAACACCTGCTCGCTAAAACACCTCACACTATGCCTACATTTCTCTTTCTGCCTCAGGCTTGGATATTGGACAATGAGCAGCCTGCTTGACCAATAGTTTACCAGATTTGAGTGAACATATCTTCTCTCCTTGCTGTCTAAAGGGAAACTTAACAGGACTTGAGAACTCCCACGTGACAGACAGGCAGTCTCTCTCCCTCAGTAATAATCCCCCTACATGAAAGCCCTCCAGGGAGTCTGACTTCTTCTTGGGTGCCGGTGTGGAAGTACATGCGCTCATCTGGAGGCTCGGGCCTCTGTTTCTCTTGGAAGTCCACTCCTGCCACCGTGGAATTGAGATAGAAAGACTGTGTGGAGCTGAAGGGTACTTCTTGACCTTATGACTTCCCGGTGGTCAAGGACAGGCACTTACCTCTTGGCCCAGCCATGTATCTATGGAGGGAGAATGAAAAGGGGTGAAGGAATGAGTGAAGTTCCTGGTTCAGCTGACTCTTCACTTCCATCTAGATTTGAACTTTGTTCAGATATCTTTGAAAGTCCATTGTGCATAAGAAAGAAAAGAAATCTTTTTTTTTTTCTTTTTTTTGTGTGGAAGATCGGCCTTGAGCTAACACCTGCCAATCCTCCTGTTTTTGCTGAGGAATACTGGCCCTGGGCTAACATCTGTGCCCATCTTCCTCCACTTTATATGGGACGCTGCCACAGCATGGCTTGCCAAGCAGTGAGTTGGTGCGGGCCCGGACCCGAACCGGTGAACCCTGGGCCGCCGCAGCGGAGCCCGCGCACTTAACCGCTTGCGCCACTGGGTCGGCCTCAAGAAATCTTATTTTTTATGTCATATATTTACCATTTCAGAGGGGCAGCCCCTAATCTAGGCAGTGGTAGCAACAGGGCAGGTGGGTGGCACTGCAGAGCAGACGAGAGCTGAGACTCTGTGGTGAGCTTGCCAGGCACCTTGACCTCTCCGCCCTCAGTTGTCTCGTCTGTAACATGAGGCGTCATTAGTGTCAGCCTTCTCGGAATGTTACAGGTTTAAGTAAGTTAAAGCACGGAAAACATTTAGCACACTGCCGGGCATCTTCTCTGTCTTCATCGTTATCCTCATATTGCCTACAGCTAAAATTGAAACATCTCTTTTGTGTTAAATGTTTTTAAAAATCATCTTTGGGGTGATTTTATAGTTTTATGTTTTACATTTAAGTCTGTGATCCATTTTGAATTAATTTTTGTATGAGGTTTAGGTTGAGGATCATTTTTTTGCCTAAGGACGTACAATTGCTCCAGCACCATTTGTTAACAAATAAATGGCTTAAACAGGTTATCCTCCTCCATTGTGTTGGTTTTTCCACTTTGTCAAAAATCAGCTGAGCATATTTGTGTGGGTTTTGGATGATTTTAGTATTCCTAAAACAAAGGCCTATAGCAATAATAGTTTGTTAGAAAATCTTTAGCAAGAACTATTTTAGGTTCTAATTTTCTGTTGTTCATTGTAATTTTGGAATCATATAAATTTAGGTTCAAAAGCAGCTCATTCAGTTACTCTGTATGTGAAATTAAACCCAAGTTATTTAACTTAAGCCTCAGTTTCCTCATTTCTAAAGTGGAACAGTAATAATACCTTTCTCAGTGGGTTGCTGTGAAGGCTAACCATGGTAAAGCACATATATAAAGGGCTTAGCTTGAAGTGAGGCATTTAGAAAGCCCTCAAGCTAATGTTGGTGATGGTGGTGAGACTTGGCTGTCAACACGCTTGACCATCTTAAGTCATACTCACTCATGCCCTTTGCCTTCCCCAAACCTTAACTTTCTTTTGGCCTTTTCATAAGGCTTCGTCATGAGCGCGAATGATTCCAATTGAAGCTGCTGTGGTGTGCTTTGCTTAGATGGCAGTTTTGACCAGTAACATTTCTATTTCTGAATATGAGATCTATGTCTGTGTCTTTAATGACAGTGTCTCTCCACCCTCCACCGCCCCCACCACTTAGCCACATTGGGTTTCCTCTTGTTCCCTGCTCTTCTATATGCTCTTCCTTCTACCTGGAATATCCTTTCCAGTTGTCAAATTGCTGCTCATCTTTTGAGACCATTTCCACTTTGAAGTCTTCCTTGATTTCCCCCATAGGGAGTTGCTCCCTCCCTCTGTTTTTTAAAGTGCGTGTCCTGTTCCCAGCACAGTGGTATACAGAGTTTGGGGAGTAGCAGGAGTTTTCTTCTTAATAAAAAAAAATACACATATTTTAAAAGTACATACATAAAATATATCGATATGTGTTGGCATTAATATTAAATGTTAAGGCAGGATAGTGTAGTCACAATGTACTAGAAGAAGATGGGAATGAAACATGCCCCAGTACTCACTGTGGCTATAAAATGGGACTAGGGGTGACTTTTTTCCTCCTCCTTCACACTTTTCAGTACTTACACATTTTCATGATCAGCATGTATTGATTTTTAAATTGATGTTTATATTGTCTAAAGTGCCCTACAAGTTGCTGTTAATTCTGAAATATTTCTCCCTCGTTTTGAAATGATAAAATTCTATTCTCTATTGGTAAAGACAGAAACAAAAGGGAGGGAAGGGGAAAAGGGAGTGCCCAGCTCATGCCAGATCTTGTTGTATGATTTATCCTATTTACTCCTGAAAACATGGGTGTTGTTACCTTCAAGTACAGATAATGAAATAGCTTTAGAGATGTTAACATTTGCGTTCAACTCTCTCTGATGTAAAAGCTCATGCTCTTTTCACCACTTTAACTTCTCTGCTTCTAGGGAGAGGAAAATCAGTACCTACCTTTTCACAGTGGCATCCCAGGCTAGTCTAGACCTATTTATCAATGATGATGATGTGCAAAGGAGAGGTGGAAATATTTCTGAAAATAAACTGTCACTGGTGGCATATAAGAAACAATCTTTCTGTGCACAAAAGGGAAGAAAACTTGAGTAGCTGGAGCAATATAGTTCAGCATTACAAATATCTTTACCACAGTCTATGAATCTGTACTGTTTTTCACTTTCCCTAGACACCAATGTCATGCTTTGTCTGTGGGCAGAAAACATCGATAGACTGAAGAAGCTCACTATAAGTATATGGCTTGTATTTACAATTTGGATTAAATTTCTACTTGCTTTGTATGCTAGCTGTTCTGGAATAAACTTAATTTCTTTCACAGATTTGAACCAGCAGGTCAGGCAGATTAGATGGCTGCTTTTAACGGTGGGTAATTCCATACAAGGGAACTTTTATGACTCTAAGGGATAGCAATTGTGGATTTTTGGGTCCTCTTGGTTTCTTACAATGGCCTGATCATATGGGTGCTTGTCAACACTTCTTATAAACGTGATTTGTCATTTCAGCTATGGTTTAACAAACATATTGTTCAACAGCTATAGTATTTTAGAAGAGAACCATCACTTCTTGGCCTTTTGGCTAAGATAAGTGTAGAGGGAACCATGATATCATGAAAAGGATATAAAGAAGAAGAAGAAGAGATAATGAAAGGTGTTCCTTTTAGCCTTCAGCCGTTTATGGACTCAGTATGTGGGGAATCTGGCCATAGACAGACACAGAGATGAATCATACATTTCTTCATCAGCAAATGTAATGTCTGGATTTAGAGCTCTAGAGGTAAAGAATTTTGTTTGATTCATCCCTAAAATACGTGTTCTGTATTCCTATTTTTATCATATTCATACCAAAGCTGATTAGCTTCTCTATACCAAGAGGACACAGTTTACCGTATTCCGAGAGGAATATGGACACCCTGTTGATTTGTGAGAAATTCGGGTTACCTCCCATTAAATCTCAAAAATAAGATCATATATAAGAAATAATAGTAGTTGGTAGTAACACAGGGCTTACCATAAGCCAGGCCCTAAATGCTTTCTGTACCTTAACTCATTTAATAGCTAACTTTTACTATGTGCCAGCAACTGTTCTCAAAGCTTTACATGTATTAACATGTAAATACATGCATGCTATGTATTTGCATGATTGAGTGGTCATGGCCACTCTGTGAGATAAGTACTGTTTCATCCTCATTTTACAGATAAAGAGACGAAGCACAGACAAATGAGTGCCTTGCCCAAAATGACATATTGGTGACTGGCAGTCAGGATTCAAAACCAAGCAAATGGTAGCAGAATCCATGCTCTTAACCTGTCTGCCAGTGATTCTCCGTGTTGTACATCAGAATCACCTGTTAAAGGGCTTGTTAAAACCCATATCGCTGGGTCCAGTCCCAGTGTTCTGATTCCAATAGGTCTGGGGTGAGGCTCAGTTATTTTAACAAGTTACTGAGTGCTGTTGGTCCAGGGACCACACTTTGAGAACCGCTGTGCTACGCTATGCTGCCTCTCCTGGGGCTGGTTATGAGTTAGTATTCAGTGCAAGCAGCTGAGGACCGGGATAATGAGTTTCAATGGTCTGATCCTTTGAGAGGCAGGTGCCTGCATTTCACGCCAGCTGTAACCTTGAACTAAGCCCCTCTAGTAAATCTCGAGGCCAGCAAATTTGAGTTGATTCGTCTTGACATAACAAGCATGTGCCATTGTAGCCATGCCGTGGACTTGATGAATAAGAGGCAAATTCCTAGTATGTTGAAGAGTTGTTTCCGTAGATTGTATGTTGAAGGTAGCTTAGGAATGAGCTCCTAGAAGCAATACACACACATGCACGCACGCGTGCACGCGCACACACACACTGCAGTAAGAAGGCTTAACCATTAGTATACGTTTTACTTTCCCTCCTTCAGTCCTATGACTTTTAAAAACAATCTCTTTTTTATGATTTCCCCTATTTTATAAAAACATCTTTATTTATAAAACACAAGTGGAGAAGGAAAAAAAGAAGGAAAGAAAGAAAGGTGGAGTTTTGGGAGTTGTCTCCAGTTTCCCATGGCCAGTTGAGAAGGGGGCAGAGACAGGTTACTGAAGCCAGAAAAGCCGTAGACTTGGCTGTTGGGAGTTGCCTGCTGTTTTGCTTCCTGGGGAAAAGAGGAGAAACGAAAGGAGCCTTACTGATGCGATGAGGCAGGAATTCTAAATTCGTGACACTTTGCAAGCTGTTTCTGTGCACTAAGTTTGAACCCAGCTACAATTCAGTGTAGAAGTTCTTGGAAACTGGCCTGTCAGCTGCCCTAGACAATCTGCACATTAACTTTCACTTTGAAAACTTTTCCTGGCTTGTCTTTGTGGGGTGTGGAAGCTAGGTGATGGTGGTCCAGTTTTACAAGGGCCAGCTGTGCTCGTGTGTACCTGCATTATTGTCACAAAGGCATCAGACTTTTCCCTTTATTTGATAAAAATCCTCCTGAGCTGGACTCAGTCTTCATTGTTGAATGAACTGGTGTCAGGGAGTTCTCTTGGCTTTCTTAAAGGTCACTCGTTGCTCACTTCTTTTTTAGTTCACAGCTACATTTTTCAGGCTTCATGTGGTATACTGATTACGCCAAAGTAAAGAGCTGGATCAAAGACATTTCTTGTTAATAAGGCTAAGGATCAATCTGTCTTTTCAGATCCAGACTGCTAATAGATAAAGGACCAAGGAGTCTCCATCTGCATAACTGGCTGACTCCCAGAAACCTAAGTTGCCTTCTAGAACCATGCTGTGAACTTAACCTTTTGAAAGGTTTGGTTTTATATCTAGCTTTGTGTTCCATAAAACTTGCCCCCAGAGTCTCCGCCAGATGTACTAAGAAATCCAACTTTGTCCTTATTTCCTCCTCCTGGGGATCATTCCATCAATCATGGAGTGGTACGAGCGTGGAGACGGCAGAAGTCTGGTTCACATTCTGTATCTGTTGTCAAGTCCAGCTGGCTGGGCTCTCACTGTACTTTTTAAAGGACAGGCATATCAGCTCTTGGCTTTTTGACATGATACTTCAGTGTTCTTCCCAAATTTATGTCATTGACACAGTGTTTAATAAAATCAAAGTAAAGTTACCTAAAATATCCGAGCAACATCTTTCAGCCATCACTACCGCTTCCTTTTCCTTTTCTATATATCTTTGCTTATTGAGTGAATGATCGGAAACCTCCCCTCTCAATTGCTTGTAATTCTGTATTTCAAAGTATATATCTTATTTGGATCCTGCTCATGTTCTTAATCTCTTTTGATACTTGCATCATTTTTTTTACTTCTATTGATTTTGAGCCACCTTATTTTAATTTGTTGTCCTACTTCCACTTGCCGCTTTTTTATTAAGATGTATAGTAAACTAAAGGTGATAGATTTATTTTTTTGAATGCCAGTTGATATACAGTCTCTTCCATATTTAGATTCTTAATTTTCAGGGCACGTTTTTATCCTATCCAAACCCTTTATTCCTCAAGGAAAATGAAACTCACAAGAGTCAAGCTATTGAATCAATCTTTTTTCTCTACTTAATTATTGAATTACTATGTCCAAAGAGGAGCAGTTCTTATGATTACTAATTTGTGATTTATGGTTCTAGTCCTTGTGATTGTGATTCACTGTATGATTTAATGTGCAAAGAAGGAGCTCATACACTGGGAAAGGAAGGGAAGAGATAGAAATAAATTAGATGCTGAATATATAAACTGGTAATTGAGATGTCAGTTTCAAGCCAAAATCTAACAGATTAGCAAACCAATGATTTGGCAGCCCTTAGAGAAGGAAAAGGGAATTACTTAAGCCCAGCATTGATTCATGAAAAAAATAAGTCATACTAGACTAACCTCATTTCCCTTCATGGTAGAATTACTTTAGCAAGAGAAAATCAGGGGACTAAAAAAGAATTACTATAACTGGGTTTCAGCAAGGCATAATGAAATCTTGTGAGCACGAAAGAGAAATGTGAACAAGATAATGCTATCATTAGAAATATTTGGTGAATAAATAGGCAACTGAACACACGTGATGAATCAGCCCCAAATAATGGGGCTCTGTCATTGGCTCACTAGTTCACCATTTTTATCAATGAATTCATTTGTCCATTCATGAATATTTAGGTGCCTACTGTATGCTAGGCACTTATATATCTAGAAGACATACTAATCCTATTTTCAGATGACTTGAAGGTAGGGTAGGATACTGAATACCTTGGATGACAGTCAGGATTCACAGTGATTTAAACAGGCTAGAA
Organism: Ceratotherium simum simum; assembly: GCF_057802395.1. Taxonomy (NCBI): domain Eukaryota; kingdom Metazoa; phylum Chordata; class Mammalia; order Perissodactyla; family Rhinocerotidae; genus Ceratotherium; species Ceratotherium simum. Next base: position 27,703,953 of record NC_141923.1, on the reverse strand, counting down.
TGATGAGCTTGATTCATGGAATTTAATAAGGAAAAACATAAAGTTCTTCACATGGTTTCAGAAATTCAAATGTGAAGAAGGCTTAAGGGTTTAGGTTGACTTTAAGTGTGATAGAAGTTAACAGTGGAAGAACTGCCAAAAACCAACACTACCATGTGGGAAAATTTTCACAACATGTTGCCAAATGAAAAAAGCAGACTATAAAGCAGATAGTACAGGATCGCTCTGTTTGTGTGAGGGAAATACACATAGAGGAAGTATATACATCAAACTGTCAACAAAATATTTATTGTAGCCATCTTTGGTTGTTGGATGATAGATGACTTGTGTTTTGCGTTTCTATCTTTTTTATGTTTCTCAGGTACATGGCGTTGAGAATATATTGCTTTTGCTCCTTAGAAAAATTACTTTTGTTTCATTTTGAAAAAGGGAAAGGGGATGTAGTCACTGCTGATAACTTAGGCTTTTATTAACAGAATTGGGGGTGGGGAGGAGCATTGTGATACCCTCTCTCATTCATCAGTGCTCACATCCACTGCCCAAATAGCTGCCCCTCCCTGGTAATCAGCATTATCACCCCCTCTTCCCCACAGGGGCCAGCACCCTGCCTATGGTTAGAGCATTCTCTAGCTGGTCTGCCTTGGAGCAGCAGGCCTCCATCATGAGGAAGCCTCCTCAGGAGGGGGCTGCCATGCAGCAGCTATCTCTGGTGGGGGAGACTGGCAAGGGGACTTGGCTCTCCTGCTCACACACGCTGAGTGACTCTTGAGTCCTTTTTCATATCCACTAGGTTGGCTCCCCTATTTATCACCCAAGTTACCCCACATGGACATAATACTTGGAAAGGGGATTATAAATGCTATTTTGCTTCTCTTCTCTCTGAGAAGTAATAGAATTGCTTACACCTGTTCCTTAACACCCTTATTGTTTGTTTTTGCAAAGGTTTGGATTCACTTTCCATGGAAAGAATATTAATAATAGCAGTTCACATTTATTGAGCATTTATTATGTGTGCCAGACATTGTGCTAAATGTTTTACATGGATTATCACATTTAATTCTTGGATAAACGCTGTGAGAGGTGGGATTGATTTTTATTCCCATTTCACAGCTGAGGAAACCAAGGCACAGAGAGGTTAAGTATGTTGCTTTCAGTGGTAGAGACAGGATTAGCAGTCTTGTTCTAGAGCCCAGCTCCTGGTCACTAAGCTGTGCTGCTTCCTATTCTGAGGGTCACCCAGTTCAGAACCTGTGGTGGGGATCCAGGGGCACAGGGCCTCTGCTCCTCCTCCAGAATTCTCTCATTAACCCAGCTCTTGCATCGCTTTTGATTCCTTTCCAGCATCCAAAACCTTTTATTTCTTTTTGCCTTCTTTCTTGGATTATTTCTTTAATCCTTTCCCAAGAGCCTTTCATCCTCTCAAATAAACAAAATATTTAAAGGTTTTTAAGCCCTTTCACCCTGTTCTCAAGCAAGGAAGATCAACTTGCATTTATAATTTCATATAGTTCTGTGCTTTTGACCTAGCGTGTAGGTCGTCAAAAGTTCACGTTGTTTTTCCAGATAATTTCTGAGCTTCTCTGTACCTCTAATACTACTTCTATTGTACTTCAACTCTTCCTGCAAGAGAAACATCTCAATATTAACTCCATAGATTGAAAACAGAAAAAGTGAAAGTGTGTAGTCTTATCTCAAGGAGCAAACTCAAAGGTAAAAAAATAAATTTTACTCTTTAGCACCTACATTTTTAGAGATCGTTTTAAAGTCATATCCCAACATCAAAATTTTCTTAAGAGTCAAGGCACCTGTCACCATGAGCGTAAAACCTCTTGGCAGGTCCATCTAACTCATTCCACTTAAATAATTTTAGCCACAAATTTCATTTGGCTAGTTCTCACTGTTCCCAGTCAGCAGTTACCAATAGCAAGCCTTAAGACTTGTTAGGAGATGGTTTCAGTATTATTTATTAAGTTGATATCTAAATACAATTTGACTTTTATTTTTTCACTAATAAAAGAAGTTCTCAATCATTCCTTTGATGCCTTTTATAAGCCGACTTTTTTTTTCTTGGAACCTACGTTATGTAATTTTAATGCTCAAGTTAATTATCACTGACCTCTTGACTCTCTTCTAACTACATATGACTTCTAATTTCATAATATATCTTCAGGCTCAGTTTTTCAGGGCCAACATTTCTTTTTGCCTTTCATCCAGAGTCCTCAGTTACCGTCATTCTTGTCACTCTGCTTGTATTCCCCTTACTTCTTCAGACGTTCATGCCAGCTGATTTGATCTTCAGGGGCTAATGTGATTTTGCACACTGTCATTTTCCTGTGGCCCAGCTCCCCTTGACTCTGCCCAACACTGTTTCTCCTAGGCTTTAACCCTCTGAGAATGCGACCTATTCGAAGGCCCTGCCATCCCTGACTTTCCTCCGCCTCCTCATCTTCCCTGTGGACTCACCTGAAAAAGCACACTTCCCTCAGATGTTAAGCTCCTGGAGGGCAGGAGCTTGTGCTTTTTTTCTTGGTGGTCCCTAAGCACCTCGGAACAGTGTCCAATAAGTGAGGATTGAATTCCGCTGAAATGAAATAAGTGCTTAGGCTTCTGTCTTTACATGTGATCCTAGTACTACACAATGCATGAAGAGAAACAATACTTTTATAATTAAAATCAGAAAGTGAAGAATAGAGATCTAACATATAACCAGAACAGGAAATATTAGTAATTAGGTTTTTAATAAAAGATAAAGGAAAATGCTGTAACTTTCTGTTTGCCTGTTTGTCTTTTTATATATCTACCTCCATTCCGTGAACCCCAGGACTGTCTGTATTTTCTCTGATGTTTGTTGTCACCTTTAAAATGTAGACTTCAAATTCAGTACTCATAGGTTCAGACTCGAAGCAAACTCTATTTTTTTGTGTGCTCATGTTACAAGAAATAGAGAACTGCATTCATGAACTCTCCATTCACTCTTATCCTTCGCATCCTCCCTGGCTCAAATTCATGATCCCATGATGATATAATGAATATATACTAAAAAAATTATCTGAGACTTATCTTCCACGTCATCATTTTTTATTGAGGTATAATTGACTTATAACATTATGTTAATTTCACGTGTACAACATAAGTATTAGATATTTGTGTATATTGCAAAATGATCTTTCTTAAGTTGAGGTAAAATTTACACAAAATAAAAGGCACATATCTTAAGTGTTCAAATCAATGAGTTTTGACAATTTTGTATATCCATGTAACCACCACTCAACACAAGATATAGAACATTTCCATCACACTTCAAAATTCCCTTGTGTCTCTTCCCAGTCAATACTGCACCTTCCCCCAATAATCACTCTTTTAACTTCTTTCACCATAAATTTTCTTTTATTGTGGTAAAAATACACATATCATGAAATTTACTGTCTTAACCTTTTATTAAGTGTAGAGTTCAGTGGTATTAAATACATTCACACTGTTGTGCAGCCATTACCCACCATTCCTCGGCATAACTGTTTTCATCTTGTAGAACTGAAACTCTGTACCCATTAAACAATAACTCCCAATTACCCACTCCCTTAGCCCCTGGCAACCACCATTCTACTTTCTATGATTTTGACTAAGTACCTCATGTAAGTGGGATCATACAGTATTTGTCTTTTTTGACTGGTTTATTTTACTTAACATAATGTCCTCAAGGTCCATCCATGTCGTAGCATGTGTCAGCGTTTCCTTCCTTTTTAAGGCTGGATAATATTCCATTATATGTGTATACCACATTTTGTTTATCCGTTCATCTATCAGTGGACACTTGGGTTGCGTTTACATTCTGGCTATTGTGAATAATGTTGCTGTGAACATGGGTGTACAAATATAGTTTTGCCTATTCTTGGACTTCATATAAATTTTATTTATTTATTTATTTTTCCCCAAAGCCCCAGTAGATAGTTGTATGTCGTAGTTGCACATCCTTCTAGTTGCTGTACGTGGGACGCGGCCTCAGCATGGCCGGAGAAGCGGTGCGTCGGTGCGCGCCCCGGATCCAAACCCCGGCCACCAGCAGCAGAGCGCGCGCACTTAACCGCTAAGCCACGGGGCCGGCCCTTGGACTTCATATAAATGGAATCATACAATATTCTTCTGTGTCTGGCTTCTTTCATTCAACACAGTGTTTTTGAGATGCATATATGTTGTTGCTTATATCAGTAATTTAGTCCTTTTTATTGTTTGGTATTCCATAATAAGAATATTTACACAATTTATTTATTCATTTTCCTATTGATGGACATTAGGATTGGTTCCAATTTTTTACTATTATGATACAAATTCAATGAACATTCTTATACAACTTTTTTTTGTAGCCATATGTTTTCATTTCTTTGGGGTAAATATTTAGGAGTAGAATTGTCAAGTCATATAAATATATGCTTAGATTTATAAGAAACTGACAAATAGTTTTCAGAAACTGTTGTATCATTTTATACCCCTATCTGCAATGTATGTGAATTATAGTTGCTCCACATGTTCACCAGCATTTGGTTTTGTTATCTTTTTAATTTTAGTCATTTTCTTAGGTGTAAAATGATATTTTCCTTTTTCTGATGACTACTGATGTTGAGAACTTTTCATGTGCTTATTGACCATTCATATATTTTCTTTTGTAAAGTATCTATTCAAATATTTTATACATTTTTAAATTGGGTGGTCATGATAGGAGTTCTTTATATATTATCAATAGGGATCTTTGTCACATATATGTATTGCAAGTATTTTTCTCCAGGGCATGGCTTGCCTATTCATTTTCTTAGTGGTGTCTTTTTTTGTGTGTGTGAGGAAGACTAGCCCTGAGCTAAGATCCATTGCCAATCCTCCTCTTTTTGCTGAGGAAAATTGGCCCTGGGCTAACATCCGTGCTGATCTTCCTCTACTTTATATGGGACGCCACTGGAGCATGGCTTGACGAGCGGTATGTTGGTCCACGCCCAGGATCCGAACCTGCAAACCCCGGGCCGCCGAAGCAAATTGCTTGAACTTAACTGCTACACCACCAGGCCAGCCCCTTAGTGGTATCTTTTGATGAGCAGAAATGTTTAATTTTAGTAAAGTTTTATTTATCAAACTTTTTCATTTATGATCAGAGCTTTTTGTGTCCTAAGAAATCTTTGCCTATGACAGTGTTACAAAGGCATTCTTATATTTTCTTCTAGTGGCTTTATGGTACTAGCTTTTAGGTTTAGAGGTCTGTGATCCAACTCAAATTTATTTTTGTGTATGGAGTGAAGTAGAGGTTGAGGTTCATTTTTTCCATATGGATATCCAGTTGTTCCAGCACTGTTTGTTAAAAAAAACTTTCTTTTCCCTGTTAAATTCACCTTGGTCAACATCAATTGACCGTACATTTATAGGTCTATTTCTGGACTCTTTATTCTGTTTCACCTGTTTGTTTACTATTATGCCTATGCTGCACTGTCTTGATTGTGGTAGTTTTATAGTAGCCTTGAAATCAGGTAACATAAGTCTCCCTTTTCAAAATTGTTTTGACTATTCTAGATTCTTTGATTTTTTTAGTATAAATTTTAAAATCAACTTGTCAGTTTCTTCAACAACAGCAACAAAGCCTGCGGGGTTTTGATTGTGATTGCCTTGAATCTGTAGATCACTTGGGGGTGGTCCAGTTCTGGCTGAGTAAGTTTTTATCTGATCAACCCACTGGATAAAATACAACTACCTAAAGGTACTGGAGGGTAAACCAATGCTGGCAGATACTGGAGAATAACCAACATTTGGAAGAAGGGAACTGCAAGGGGTGACTTTTGTATTTGTTTTTATTTATTGCCTTTTAACCTGAGGGCAGACCACAGTTTGCACCACATGGAACAGTTAGAACTTAAATAGAAATCCAAAGCCTACTGGCTTGACAAACCAGAGGATGGTGTTCAGGACAACCACATGTGCTGGAGAGTAAGTGGAGAACCCTGGAAATGAGGCAACCAGAAAGAGGGAGCCTAAATTCTATGTATAAATGTTGCCCAAATCTCTGCTGACCCCTTGACAATGTATATGTGGGGCATACTCCAAACTGCACAACTAAAGCTAAAAGAACTGAACGTAGATCTGAGCCACAGCCCGTTGAGGGAAGAAAGAATTGCCGTTTGAGTTCAGCCAAGTTAATTGCCTGCTTAAAACACACACACACACACACACACACACACAGAGTCTTTGGAGCAAAATAATACAATCCAGTATCTACAAAATTTCATAATGTCTGGGATAAAATATGAAATTATTCAACATATGAAAAAACAAGAAAACATGACCCATCCTTAGAATAAAAGATAATCAATGGAGGCCAATCCTAAGAAGGCTCAGATGATGGAATTAACATACAAAGATTTTAAAGTGGCTATTATATCTATGAACAATAAATATTTTTATAAAGGAAAATATGCTTTATAAGTATTTTATAAAGGAAACTATGCTTTAATGAAAAAAAGAAATCTCAAGACAGATTTCCAGATGGAAATTGTAGAACTGAAAGACAATATCTGAAATATAGAATAAACATCTTAACGATATTGAGACTTCTGGTAAGTCAACTGGGTATATCTCTGTATTTATTTAGGTTTTGTTTAATATTTCTCATTAATTTTTATAAATTCAATGTAGAGATCTTACACATTTTCCTTTATGTTTATTCCTAGATATTTGGTGTGTTTTTATGATATTGTAAATTGTATTACCTTTTAAAATTTCATTTTCCAATTGTGTATTACTTGCATATAAAAATATGATTGCATTTTGTTTATGGACTTCAATTCTTGCAAACTTGCCAAATTTCTTTATTAATTCTACCAATGTTTTTATAAAATTCATAGGGTTTTCTATGTAAACAATCATGTCTGTGAATAATAGCAGTTTTTTTTTTCTTGTCTTATGACGCTGGCTAGGTCGCCCATTACTGATTTTGAATAGAAGTGGTGAGAGCAATCATCCTTCCTTTATTCCTGATCTTAGAGGAAAAGAGTCCAGTGTTTTACCAATAAGTATGATGTTAGCCGTAGATTTTTTGTCAATGTCCTTTATTAAGTTGAAGAACTTTCTTTCTGTTCCTAGTTTACTGAGAGTTTCTGTCATGAATGTATGTTGAATTTTGGCCAATGCATTTTCACATCTAATAATATTCTCATATGATTTTTCTTCTTTATTCTCTTAATGTGGTGAATTACATGATGGATATTTATTCTTAAACCATTCCTATGGTAAATACCACTTGGTCATGATATATTATCCTACATTTTTATAGGAGATAGGTTTTTTATATAGGAGATAGATATTAATTGCTAATATTTTGTTAAATCTTTTTATGTATATGTTCATAAGGCATATTGGTGTGTAATTTTTTTGTAATGTCTTTTGTATCAGGGATATGTTAACATCATAAAATTAGTTGGGAAGTTTTCCATTCTCTTTTCTGAAAGATTTTGTGAAAGATTGGAATTATTTCATCTTTAAATGTTTAATAGAATTCATTGAAACCATCTGGGCTTAAAATTTTCTTTATAAGAAGGTTTTTGATTACAAGTTAAATTTCTTTAGTAGGTATATATATAATATATACGTTTATTTAGATTTTCTTATTATGTCACTTTTAATAAGTTGTATTTCCCAAGATTTCTTCATTTCACCTAAGTTGTTGAATATTTGGCATAGAGTTGTTCATAATATCTTCCTATACTTTTGATATCTATAGACTGTGTGATGTTCCCCTCCTTCATTCCTGATATTAATAACTGTATCTTCTTTGTTTTCCGTGTGATCAGCTTGCTTGAAATTTATCAGCTTTTAAAATCTTTTCAAATAACCACCTCTGCTTTTGTTGATATTCTCTATTTGCTCATTTTCTATTTCATTCTGTTAAAAGATAAACTGAAGTACATTACAGTTTTGAAGAGTTCATTTGAGCAAACATTGATTTTAATTCATCAGTGCCAAATGGAAAGTGGTTAGGAACGCTCCACCAGCAGGAGCTAAGGGAAAGGCATTTTTCAATGGAGCAGACTCCTAAGCAAAGAAGGAAATTATTTGATTGGCTATAGCGTAAGCGGTTGCTTTTTTGGAAAAGCCTAGTTAGGGCTGTTTGTGATTGGTTGTTCTTAAGTTTCATTTTCTCAGATTTGTGTGCATTGACTCGGGCTTAGGTTTCGGTTTGCTTACATAGTCTGCCAAGGCGTTAGAGCTGCCTAAGTCTAATGGCCTCCTTGTTTAATTACTTTATTGATTACTGCTCTTATTTTAATTTTTATTCTTCTACTTTGTGTTTAACTTGTTCTTATTTTTCTAGCTTCTTAAGATAGAAGCTTAGATCATTGATTTTACACATTTCTTCTTTTCTAATATAGATGTTTAATACTATAAATTTCTAAGTACTCTTTTAACTGCGTCCCAAATTTTGTTTGGTTATGTTTTCATTACCATTCAGTTTGATATATTTTCCAATTTCTCTTGTGATTTCTTCTTTCACCCATAGGTTATTTAGAAGTATGTTGTTTGATTTCCAAATATTTTGGAATTTTCTTGATATCTTATTGTTATGAATTTTTGATTTAATACCATTCTGGTCAGAATATACTGTGTGATTATGATCCTTTGATTTTTATTGAGCCTTGTTTTATGGCCCAGCATTTGGACTATCTTGGTGTATGTTCTGTGTGCACTTGAAAGGAATGTGTATTCTGAAGTTATTGGGTGTAGTTTTCCATAGTTGTCAAATAGATTGAGTTGATTGAGAGTGTTGTTTAAATGTTTAACTCTAGTTTGGCAGTTTTGGGGTTTTTTTCCTTTCAGCACTTTAAAGTCATCCATCTATTGTTTTTTGGCCTGCATTATCTAACAATAAGTCAATTAATCATTTGCATTGTTGTTCCCTTGTATGTGATGTTCCCACCAGCACTCCACCACCTTGGCTGTTTTTAATGTTTTTTCTTTATTTTTAGTTTTCAGCAGTTTGACTGTGATGTGCCTGGTACAGATTTATCCTGCTTGGGATTTGCTGAGCTACTTAGGTTTGTAGGTTCATGTCTTCTATCAACTTTGGAAATTCTCAGCCTTTATCTCTTAAATATTTCTTCTGCCCTATTCTTTCTCCTCTCCTTCTGAGATTTCAGTTTTATATGTGTTATATACTCTCCTCTGTTGTTTCCAGTTTGCTCTTAAGCATTTTGAATGATTTCTTCATTTTTGATTTTATATTTTTCATTTCTAGAATTCTTGTTTGGTTCTTTTTTTATAGATTTAATTTCTCTGTTGGAATTCCCCATCTGTTTATATGTGTTGCCCACCTTTTACCACTAGACCCTTTTACATATTTATCATAGTTATTTTAAAGTCTATGTCTGGTAAGTCCAACATCTGTGCCGTCTCTCAATGTCCTTCTATTGACTGTTTTCTCTCATGGGTCATATTTTCTTGCTTCTATGTGTGTTTTATAATTATTAATTGTATGCTAGAGATTTTATGTAGAACCAAAGACTTAGGTAAATAGTGTTTACCCCCCACCCCCAAAAAAAGACATGCTCATCCTTTTCTCAGGCTGCTAATGCATGGGAGGGGGCAGGGAGAGAGGCATTGAGACAAGCTAATTGATAAGTAAGCTGGTTCTGGACTTTGTTGCAGCTTTAGTTAGATTCAGTTCATCCCTGGCTTCAGGTGTTTTGAGGGCAGGGTGGGACCACCAGTAAGATTCTAAAGACCTTTTTATGCTTTACGATCATGTGGCCAGCTTTCTGAACCGTGGGACACCTCTGCTGTTTATCCTGGATGTCTTTTTGGGTAGCTGAGGAGTCCTTTTCTTTCCAATCTTGCTCTCTTTGTCCCTGTCCCCAGGGTGTGGTAGCCTGTATTACAATAGGTCTGTGGTTCTCAAAGTGCTATTCATGGACCTGGGGGCCAAGGGGGATCCTTAAGACCCTTTGAGGAAGCCAATACAGTTAAAATGTTTTTCATAGTATTACTAAGACATTTTTGCCTTTTTCACTATGTTGACATTTGCACTAATGGTGCAAAAACAATGGTGGTTTTATAAAACTCCTCATGCCTTAGCACAAATCAAGGCCGTGCCACCAAACTGTAGTAGTAATCATTGTATTCTTTACCACCAGAGCATTTGTAGTTACAAGAGAAATGCCATTGCTACTTATGAATATCCTTGATAAGCAGTAATAATTATTAAATCTCAACCCTGCATTACATATTTTTTTAATATCTGACTAAATGAGATGTACATATAAAAGCACTTGTGTACTGACTGAGTTGCAATCTGAACTAGCCACTTTTTTCATGAAACGTTTTTACTTGAAAGAACAAATGGCACACTGTGGTTATTTGGATTATGATATTTGGCAGACATTTTCCCAAAAATAAACAGTGAACCTATCACTTTAAGGAAAACGACTGGCAGTATTTATTGTCAATGATAAAATTCTAGCTTTCCCCAGAAATAAACCCACACTGTTATGGACAGCTAGTCTTTGACAAAGGAGCCAAGAACATACAATGGAGAAAGGAAAGTCTCTTAAACAAATGGTGTTCGGAAAACTGGACAGCCACATGTGAAAAAATGAAAGTAGACCATTACCTTACACCATACACAAAAATTAACTCAAAATGGGTTAAAGACTTGAATGTAAGACCTGAAACTATGAAACTTCTAGAAGAAAATATAGGCAGTACACTCTTCGACGTTGGTCTTAGCAACATATTTTCAAGCACCGTGTCTGACCGGCCAAGAGAAACAATAGAAAATAAACAAATGGGACTACATCAAACTAAAAAGCTTCTGCACAGCAAAGGAAACCATCAACAAAATGAAAGGACATCCTAACTATTGGGAGAAGATATTTGCAAACCATACATCTGTTAAGGGGTTAATCTTCAAAATATATAAAGAACTCATGCATCTCAACAACAAAAAAACTAACAACCCAATTAAAAAAATGGCAAAAGACCTGAACAGACATTTCTCCAAAGAAGATATACAGATGGCCAACAGGCACATGAAAAGGTGTTCAAAATCATTAACTATCAGGGAAATGCAAATCAAAACTACAATGAGATATCACCTCACGCCCATCAGAATGGCTATAATTAACAAGACGGGAAACAACAAGAGTTGGAGAGGATGTGGAGAGAAGGGAACTCTCACACACTGCTGGTGGGAGTGCAAACTGGTGTAGCCACTATGGAAAACAGTATGGAGATTCCTCAAAAAATCAAGGATAGAACTACCATATGACCCAGCTATTCCACTGCTGGGTATTTATCCAAAGAATGTGAAAACACCAATGTGTAAAGATACATGCACCCCTATGTTCATTGCAGCGTTATTCACGATAGTCAAGACTTAGAAGCAACCTAAGTGCCCCTCAAGGGACGAATGGATAAAGAAGATGTGGTATATATACACAATGGAATACTACTCAGCCATAAGAAACGATGAAATCCAGCCATTTGTGACAGCATGGATGGACATTGAGGGTTTTATGCAAAGTGAAATAAGTCAGAGGGAGAAGGTCAAATACCGTATGATCTCACTCATTATGTAGTAGATAATAACAACAACAAACAAACACATAGAGACAGAGATTGTATTGGTGGTTACCAGAGGGGAAGTGGGGAGGGAAGAGGGCGAAAGGGATAATTAGTCACGTGTGTGTGGTGCTGGATTGTAATTAGTATTTGGGTGGTGAACATGAGAACATGATGTAATCCATGCAGAAATAGAAGTATAATGATGTACCCCTGAAATTTGTACAATGTTATAAACCAATGTTACCACAATAAACAAAAAATAAAAATAAATAAAATAAAATTCTAGCTTTCAAGAAAAAATCAGAATTATGGAAAATTTGTATCCACCACTGTGGATTTGACAGCTTCCTAATATTTGAAGGCTTTTCTGATAAAATTGGAGTGATATTAAAAAATAATGAGGGCCGGCCCTGTGGCTTAGCGGTTGAGTGCGCATGCTCCACTGCTGGCGGCCTGGGTTCGGATGCACTGCTTCTCCGGCCATGCTGAGGCTGCGTCCCACATACAGCAACTAGAAGGATGTGCAGCTATGACATACAACTATCTACTGGGGCTTTGGGGGGAAAATAAATAAATTAATTAAAAAATAATAATAATAATGATTACATTGTATAATGAAATGTGTCAACATTTGGAAGGTCTACATAACTCAGTGAACCAATATTCCTAAAGACTAATGCATGATATCACAAAAATCTTGCCTGGATAGAAGATCCATTCAAACTGCAAGATAGACCAACAGAGTATGAAAAGTTCATTGATTTGGTTTCAGATTCTTGTTGTTAGTGCCATCAAGTCGATTCCGAGTGGAATCTTGCCTGGTCTTTTTGTGCCGTCTTCTCACCCTCCAGTGCTATATCAGACAGTGCTCCGCTGGTATTCATGGGGTTTTCATGGCCAATTTTTTCAGAATTGTGTGGCCAGGTCCTTCTTCCTAGTTTGGCTTAGTCTGGAAGCTCCGCTGAAACCTGTCCACCATGGATGACCCTGCTGGTATTTGACATAGTGGTGGCATAGCTTTCAGCATCACAGCAACATACAGCTGCTACAGTATGACAACCAACAGACCAGTGGTGTAGTTCCTTGACCAGGAAACGAACCTGGGCTGTGGTGGTGAAAGCGCTGAATCTTAACCACTGACCGCCATGGCTGGCTACAGATTCTATATTACAGATTCCACATTACGACTCACTTTTAGACTACCACTTGTTGACTTTTGGTGAAGGTCAAAGAATAATATCCACAATTTCTCTGAAAGGGACTTCGGTCAGTCCCCTGCCTTGCCCCCAGCTTTCAGCGTCCCCGGGCACTTGGTGAAGGAGTTGGTGTGTGGGTGCAGACCCCCTCTGTTGCTGGGCTTCCGGGAGACTAAAATATCAGACTAGCCCACCTGCAGGTATTGAAAGTTGGTCAAAAGTTTAGCTGGTTGTGCCTTAACCCTTATCTTTAGCATGTTCCTCCTCCTCCCAGGGGTCTGTCCCATTGGCATTTTGTTGTGTTTGAAATAAGTATGATTTGACAGTTTATTCAGCTTGTTCTTTTTGTTAAGGTAGGAATGACAGTCTTTTGAAACTTCCTACACCCTGCTCAGAAGCTCGAAGTCCAACAGAAACTTTTAAATATTTTTTGGTTTTTGCCTTTGATTTAACACAAGAGAGGTAATATTCAGGATGGAGAATGAGGGAGCTATGTTGAAATAGAGAGAGGTCTATTTCATTATTTCTGAAAGTGGAGGGTAGCACTCCCCTTTGGGATCACGAGTTTTAAAGGAGTCCCAGAGGCCTGTCCAGCTCACTCTCACTCTCCCTTGAGCACCTGCTCGAACAAAAGGAAGCCACTACATTTATATGGATGGAAGCTGCATTGACAGACCTTGGGGGAGAATGTTGGGACAGGAAACAGACAGTGTAAACAGACAGTCTTTTCTCGGAGGTCACCAGTGAAACAGAGAAGAAGGTAGAATGATGGCTGCCAAGAGATCACACCTTCAGTCTCTGGGCTAGAGGATCAGGAAGTAGATCTGAGCAGAAAACTCAATGCTTAAAAAGGTGGATGTAGGTCTCCCTACCCCCTCCACTGTTGAGTGGATTGAAGAGGAGGCAAATCCACCTCTCCCCAGATAACCTATCTTAGTCTTTGGCGTAGAGCAGTTACAATACAATTTTAATAACCCTTTACATGATACTATTCAGCAGGGCTGCTTTTTAGTAGCTTGGAGCCCTTTTGACTTCACAACTAATACTATATTGATGACTAGATTGTGCTAACTTTGCAACAGAGAATCTTCTGGTGGTAAGTGGCTAAGTTTATGTTTTCTATATACTCAAAGAACTGTAGGGCAGTAGTGAAATGGAATTGTTTGGTAGGAGGAGAGTAGTAATAATAGTAGTATTAGTGGTGGTGATATATTTTTGGAGCTCTTCCTCTGTGCCTGTACTTTCACTTGTGTTAACTCTTTAATCCCCACAACAACTCTTGAAATAGGTACTATTGTCATATCCCCATTTTACAGATGAGAAAAGTTTAAGAATAATAAAACACGGAGTTTAGTGAAGGCCACAGTGGAGAGAATCCTTCCCTGATTCTTCTCTCCTTATCCATTTGGTCATTGCAAATATGACCCAATTCCAGCTGCTCTGGGAGGCATTGGGAAGGGGACACAACATTACAGGCAGAATCACTCTAATTTTGTCCTTGGAAATACCCCCAAAGGCAAGGGAGATCCCCACCACATCATGTAATGTCTCTCTGATCACGTAGCTTCCTGATTCTGGCCAGCACCGCTTTGTACTGCTCACAGGAGCCCTTCTGTGATCTGTAGGATTTTAGCAGTTATGGCATGTTTGCAACGCTTACTATGTGCCACGACTACTTTGAGATTGAGAATTTATAGAGGAAGAAAATGGAGCCTCTGCTGTCCTTAAATATCTGCACATTCTGTAAAGTGCCATGGAAGTGGGTGGATATTCTTTCTTGTAAAGAAATAGTAAGATTCTCCCCAGAAAGCACTTCCTTCATGGCCTTACAGTATTTCTCATTAGAAGCACCATTGGCGTTTAGAGCAGCACTTATATTTCCTAGTACAGGTCTCTTCCTTGCATTTCTGGATGTTTGGCACCCTTGACGTCCACCTATTAAATGTCAGTAATCCCCCACCTCCTTTATTATGACCATTTAAAGTACACCTACACACTTCCCAACCCTCAAGGGGGACAGGGGCATTCCTATACATGGTAGCTCAGGTTTTGCTGGGATTGGATGGAGGAGGCTGGGGAAACGGAGTGCCGAATCACACTCGGTATAATGACTGTCACATTCCTCTGCCTCATCCCCACCCTACATTCTTGTATGTATCATTCTTGGGAAATCTGTACACTGAAAGCATATCATTATGGAGAGTGCAACTGCCTGGTGAGATTTTGCTTTGCTAAAGACCAGTGCATTTTGCAGATTTCCTCCAGGTTCCTTAGAACCCACATCCATTTGATGGAACAGATATTAAACCAAAGAGGAGAGTATAGCCCTTCATGTGGCTGCAGGTTGGGGAGTATGCTGCAGGAAGGGCAGTTACGGCGAGAAACATTTAGTCCTGCAGTGCCACAGTAAGATGAAGTTCTAAATGAATAGGCCAATGAGAGAATGTGGTGTTCAGAAAAACTTGCTATGTTGTTGCCTATTAGCTGCATATGTAGTAAGGGTGAAATACAGCATAGTCACATTGAATTTTTGAATTTGAATCAAATGTTAAACATTCTGAGCATTCCCACAGCTAACTCTCTTGGCTCTATATACTCTGTTCTAGAAATAATATAAAATGATTAGAAGTTATTTACAGGGGAATATGTACAGTATTTTGCTATTGAGCAAAGAATAATATAAAAACTAAATTTTAGAGAGAATGGTTGAATCTCAAAATTTTGGTGGGAGTAGAAAATGTATTACTAGTCTGCTAGAATGAATTGATGTTTACGAAAATGGGATGGGGCCTGGCCCGGTGGCACAAGCGATTAAGCGCGTGCGCTGTGCTGCAGCGGCCCTGGGTTTGCCGGTTTGGATCCTGGGCGTGCACCGACGCGCCGCTTGGCAAGCCATGCTGTGGCGGCATCCCATATAAAGTGGAGGAAGATGGGCACGGATGTTAGCCCAGGGCCAGTCTTCTTCAGCAAAAAAAAAAAAAAAAAAAAAGAGGGTTGACAGATGTTAGCACAGGGCTGATCTTCCTCACAAAAAAAAAAACAAGAAAGAAAGAAAATGGGATGGAATTTTGAATGGGAAGGGAAGCTATTAGACGCCATAGAAAGGAATATGTAGATATAATCTCAGACAAGGCCTAGGTGAGAGCACACCTGGCCTCTTGTGTGTCAGTCATTACAGCACTTGCATATTACAAACGCTAAATGCTTGTGCTGTAATTGTGAGACACTGTGGCCTAACACCCACTGCAATTCACAGCAAGCCAGTGTCTCATGGCGGTTACACACAGCTTTACAAAGCTGAGCACCCCTGCCCCCGCCCAGTGTTGCACTGTAAAAATTCCTGCCTCTTTGCTAAAAGCCTCTACTTGCTTGAGAAACTTCCTTTTCTGATTTGGAGAATGGGCTTATGTTACTGATGAGATTAAAAACAGCTTTTGCTATAGAAGTTTGTGATGCTGCAGTCTGTTCAATGTGTGCGGTTAGATGAGTAAACCTCCTCTTATCCAAAGTCCCTGATTTGATCTTCTCTTGCCCACTGCCCTACCCCTTACACTACAGTCCCGTGCTTCATGTACGCACACCTGAGAATCTCTCTCTGGGTGTCTGCAAATAATGGGATCCAGTTACAGACTCTGATTTCTGATACACAACAAGAAGGCATTAAAGTAAATGCCTCCTAGGAATATTTGTTATTAAAGCAGCTTTCAGAAAATGAAACCAATCTAGCTAGCCAGTGAGATGAATTCTGATTTAAGCTACATAGTTACAAAAATCTTTTAATATCTAACCCCTGAGTCTAGATTGCTACTTGTGGCTAGAAACTTGTATAACCAGCAAGCTGGGAATGGAAGTAGAATCACAACTGGTGAATTTTCTGGCTTTTGGTGGAGTTATAAAGAATAATTTCATTCTAGAGTCAAATACCTGCTCTAATTGGTATGGAAATCTCAAGATTATTCAGCCAGACAGTTCCTGCTGTTTCATCCGCCTCTTCCCGATGTTCATTTGTTCATCGGATCGGCCCACTCCTGCCTTGAACTTTCTCTTCATTTGTACCTGGGTACCTTTCTCCATTGCCCTTGCTTCCACTCAGAGCTCACGCAGTCCCCCTAGCTGTTCATTTGTTTCTTGCATGTCGTCTACAGTAAGCATTTCTCTTCCCTCACTAACGAGAAAAGAGATAACAGGTTCCTCTGGCCCCTCGTTTCCTAAGCCAGTAACTCCTGTTTGACTCCCACTCAGCACTTCATGTGTGAATAATGTTAATGTTTTATTCATGTATTTAGGTACTTATTTATATTCAATCACTGGTCACCACATTTCTCCATACCTCTGGAAGCCCCTTGGGAAAGATCATGTCTTTTTAACGGTATAACAGCATGCACGTTGAGGCATTTCAAGAGGGATCACTGAAGAGCAAATGTCAAACTCAAAAAATTAATAAATAAGCTCTGAGCTTTTTGGTACTGTTCTCCAAGAAGATTAGCTGCAAGTGTGTAATCGTGCAACTGAACTGTGGGAGCCAAACTGGGAGGAGACGAGCAAGGGATGTGACATATCAGAGGTGAGATCATGTGAGTAGAAAACCTTTCATCCATGGACTTGAGAATACATTACACAGACCTTCCCTTAACGAGCTGTTTGGAAATCTCTTAGAGAGAGGCAGAGGAACCAAAGCAGAGACCTGAGGGGCCCAAGCTATGAGGGAGGCCACAGGCAAGAGAGAGCATGGACTTCTGGACACAGCAGACATTCCGCTTTGCTCCTTCCCAGGGGGCTCTGCTGGGGGTCACTAGGACCCAGGCTATACATAACCAGGTGGCCTGTAGGTCAGGCCTCAGGGAAATCTGTATAACCTCACTCCAGTGTTGCTGCTCTCTGCCACTGAAATCACCATTAACGCCAAAGGAAATTTACAAAAGAAAGAGTAGCATGATGATTTAAATCACTATGAATATTTCTATTAAATTAGGCACTGTTTCCTCCCTCTCAGCCCCATTAACTAGGCTTTGGGTAAGGTGGTTCACTGTGAAATTCTTCTTGTTTCTTCTGTGTACAATTTTCTGGTCACCATACCTCAAAAAGGAAAAAAAATACAGAATGGTTAAAGAAGTTTCAGAGAATAACCAAAAATGTTAAGGAGGTGAAAGGACTGCCAAATAAGACTACTCTAAGGATAAATGGGAACCTTTTTTAAAAAATTGTGGTAAAATATATATAACCAAAAATTTACCATTTTTAAGTTTACAATTCAATGGCATATAGATCATTTACAACCATCACCACCATCCATCTCCAGAACTTTTTCATCATCCCACACTAAAACTCAGTACCCATTAAACAATAACTCCTCGTTCACCTGTTTCCCCAGCCCCAGGCAACCACCATTTTACTTTCTGTGTCTATAAATTTGACTCTTCTAGGTACCTCATTTCCCTTAAGTGGGAAGTAAAATCATACAATATTTGTTACTTTGTTACTGGCTAATTTCACATGGCATAGTGTCCTCTAGGTTCATCCATGTTGTGACGTGTCAGAATTTCCTTCCTTTTTTAAGGCCGAATAATATTCCATTGTATGTATATATCACATTTTGTTTATCCACTCATCTGTTGATGTTTTCACCTTTTGGCTATTGTAAATAATACTGCATGAACATTGGTATATGAGTATCTGAGTCCCTGCTTTCAATTCTTTGGGGTATATACCTAGGATTGGAATCGCTGGATTATATGGTAATTTTGTGTTTAGCTTTTTGAGGAACCGCCAGAGTGTTTTCCACAGCAACCACCATTTTACGTTCCCACCAGCAGTGCATGAGAGTTCCAGTTTCTCCACATGGTTGCCAGAATGTGTTACTTTTGGTTTGTTTTGTTTTTATTTATTTATTCATTTATTTATTTATTTGGAGAAAATACTCAACGAAAAACAGGTCTTTTATTTCAAGATATAGGATATAAGAGTGGTCAGATATGTCGGTAAAGCACGTATAGAGGGAGAAAGGTAAAAAAGGAACTATATCCATAATAAGCCAGAATTAATTTTAGGTAATATCAGCATGATGAAGATCAAGGGAACATAAGAATGTTACAGTTCCTGCCTTGTTAGGATGAAGGTATAGATGTAAAAATGTCGAACTTTTAAAATTGAGATATATCACAAAAGAAATAGCCCAGTAAGTTTTCACAGGATGAAATCATACATCATATGTGCTCTTGTTTGACTTCTTTTGATCAGCATTATGGTTGTGAGATTCATCCATTTAGGTTGTTTCCAGTTTGGGGTCATTTAAATAGTGCTGATCTGAACATTGTGGAAATGTTTTTTGCTGCACATATGGACACATTTTTGTTGGCTGTGTACCTAGGAGTGGTATACATATGTAAAGCTTTAGTAAATACTGCCAAACAGTTTTCCTAAGTGCTTTTATCAGTTTACACTCCCACCAGTAGTATATGTGAGTTTCTTCACACGCTCTCTAACACTTAGTATTGTCAGTCTTAATCTTAGCCATTCTGGTGGAGGTGTAGCTATATCTCCTCAATGTTTGTTGGCCATATGAACAGGGACTTTTTTGTAAAGTCCCTGTTCGAGTCTCTGACTTATTGTTCTTATTAATTTGTAGGAATTATTTATATAATCTGGATATGAGCCCTTTGTTAATTCTATATGCAGAAATACCTTTTCCCACTTTGCAGTTTGCCTTTCACTCTGTTACATATATCGTCTGGTGAACAGACATTATTAATTTTTTTTTTTTTGCTGAGGAAGATTCGCCCTGAGCTCACATGTGTTGCCAATCTTCCTCCTTTTGTATGTGAGGTGCTGCCACAGCATGGCCGCTGACAGATGAGTGGTGTAGGTCTGTGCCCAGGAACTGAACCTGGGCCACCAAAGTAGAGTGCACCTAACTTAACCACTAGGCTGCTGGGGCTGCCCCCGACATTCTTTTTTTGTTTGTTTATTGTGGTAACATTGGTTTATAACATTGTATAAATTTCAGGTGTACATCATTATACTTCTGTTTCTGCATGGATTACATCATGTTCTCATGTTCACCACCCAAATACTAATTACAATCCATCACCACACACATGTGCCTAATTATCCCTTGTGCCCTCCTCCCTCCCCCCTTCCCCTCTGGTAACCACCAATCCAATCTCTGTCTCTGTGTTTGTTTTTGTTATTATATACTACTTAATGAGTGAGGTCATACCGTATTTGACCTTCTCCCTCTGACTTATTTCACTTTTCTCTTGCTCTCTTCCCTTGTGGTTTGATGGCTTTCTGTAGTATTATGTTTGGGTTCCTTTCTCTTAGTTTTTTGTGTATTCAGTATAGGTTTCTGGTTTGTGATTACCATGGGGTTCATATACAGTAACGTACGTATATAGGAATCTGTATTAAGTTGATGGTCTCTTTAGTTTGACCTGAAAAGCTCTACTCTTTAACTCTCTTCCTCCCACATTTTATGTTTTTGATATCATATCTAACCTCTTTTTGGTGCATTTGTATCCATTACCCTCTTATCATGGAAATAGATACTTTTTCCTATTTGTGGTCTTCTCTTTTCCCCTTAAATAAGTCCCTTTAGCATTTCTTGTAGTACTGGTTTCTTGGTGACAAACTCCTTTAATTTTTGATTGTCTGGGAAACTCTTTATCTCTCCTTCCATTTTGAATGATCACCTTGCCAGGTAGAGTATTCTTGGCTGTAGGTTTTTTCCTTTTAGCACTTTAAATATATCATGCCACTCTCTACTAGCCTGTAAGTTTTCTGCTGAGAAGTCAGCTGATAGCCTTATGGGGTTTCCTTTGTATGTAACTTGTCTTTCTCTTGTGGGTTTTAGGATTCTCTCTTTATCTTTAATTCTGGACATTTTAATTATGATGTGTCTTGGTGTGGGCCTCTTTGGGTTTATCTTGTTTGGTGCTCTCTGTGCTTCTTGTACCTGGATATCTGTTTCCTTCCTTAGGTTAGGGAAGTTTTCTCTCTTTTTTTGTGAAGAAGATCAGCCCTGAGCTAACATCCGTGCTAATCCTCCTCTTTTTTTTTGCTGAGGAAGACCGGCTCTGAGCTAACATCTATTGCCAATCCTCCTCCTTTTTTTTCCCCCCCAAAGCCCCAGTAGATAGTTGTATATCATAGTTGCACATCCTTCTAGTTGCTGTATGTGGGACGTGGCCTCAGCATGGCCGGAGAAGCGGTGCATCGGTGCGCACCCAGGATCTGAACCTGGGCCGCCAGTAGCGGAGCACGCGCACTTAACTGGTAAGCCATGGGGCCGGCCCCTGATTGGTTCTTTTTTATATCTTCCATTTCTTTGTTGACGTTCTCACTGAGTTCATCCGTTCTTCTCCCAAGGTCGGTGAGCATCCTTAACACTCTTTGTTTGAACTCTCTGTCGGGTAGGTTGCTCATTTCTGTTTCACTTAGTTCCTTTTCTGGGGTTTGGCTGTTCCCTTACTTGGAACGTATTCCTTTGCCTCCTCATTTTGCCTCTTTCCCTGTGCTTGTGTCTATGTATTAGGTAGGTCGGCTACATCTCCTGCTCTTGGAGAGGTGACCTTATATAAGTGATGCCTTATGAGTCCCGGCAGTGTACTTCCCTCAGTTCTGAATGTTCCAGGAGTGACCCCTATGTGGGCTACGTGTGTCCTTCTGTTGTGGCGTGGTTGCTCTCCCTGTAGGTGCCCAGGGAGGCTGAGCTATGCCCGTGGCCAGCTGTCGTAATGCTCAGCTGTTTGTAGTTGTTGTGGGCCCTTCACTCTCTTTATCGGGTGTGGGGAGCACCAGCACAGTTGGCTACAAGTTCTGTTAGCACATTTGTGTTGCAGTATTTCTTTTAAGTGAGTAGGCCCCCAGCATGGCAGGTTGTCAGGCTCAGAGGCTTACAATTGCTATAAGCCTCCAGCCTTTAGGTCTCTTGTCAGCTCTCTGAGGATTGCAGCTGGGTGGGGCTGGCCTCAGGCACGGGAGCACCCAATTGTTACAGGCTTTGGAAGGTGGGGCAAACCCCCTATGTGGGTCTTGGAGAAGCACAAGTCTTCTGCAGCTGACAAGCCCCGCCGCCCACAGGTCCACACACAAGTCAACACAGTCCTGCCCTGTGTGCGCGCCCCGACCCCCTGAAGTGGACCCAGTCTCTCCAAGGTGGGAGCCCCACACACTCTACCACCGCCCCACACTCTCCGCCTGTTCCTTGGACCCACTCGCAAGTCTTCGGAGAATCCAGGCAGCTTACTTAGCAGGCCTACAAGTTGCCCGAGGGCTTGTTGTTGGGTGGGGTCAGTTCCTAGGGTGGGCTGCCTGCCCTGGCTGAGCTTGATTAAGTCGGTGCTCTAGTGGTTGGGGCAGACCCTTGGCTAGCAGGCCCCAGGGAGAACTCCAATGGCATCTGCCAGTGTCTGTGTCAGCACACCCACACCAGGCCACAATAATGGCCACTGCCAATGTCCCGGTCCCTGGAGAGGTCTCACCTCTCACCAAGATGCACTCAGAGCCTATCAGGTGAGTCTCTTTTCACCAAAGCACTGTGCAGCTTTCTTTCTGGTGATTTTAGGTTGCTTTCTGAAACGGGTGAGTTTGGGCCGGCCCCGTGGCTTAGCGGTTACTGGCGGCCCGGGTTCGGATCCCGGGCGCGCACCAACGTACCACTTCTCCGGCCGTGCTGAGGCCGCATCCCACATACAGCAACTACAAGGATGTGCAACTATGACATACAACTATCTATTGGGGCTTTGGGGGGAAAAATAAATAAATAAATAAAATTATGAAACAGGTGAGTTTGCGCATGGGCCCTTTAAGAGCCGGTTTTGATTTCTTTGTGAACCAACTTTTCTCGGGGTACTCCCCAATGCTTTAGTAGCAAGCAACGTCAGATGTTATGCCACTCGTCTCGATTGTGCTGGGTCCACAAAATGCCTACAGCGGGGCACTCCCTGGCTCAGGGCCCCGCTCCTCCAGGGAGGGCTGCGGACCTTTGGGCTGCTCCCGGGTGGCCGTGAGGTGCTGCGGCTTGTGAAGGCGACGTTTTTCCTTTCCAGAAGGGAGTTTCTGCCTCTTCCACCTCGATTAGGATTGTCCTTTGTTGCAGGAGCTCCTCTTATCCAGTTTTCGGTCCTCTCGCAGGGGTAATTTTTCCAAGAGTAGTTGTAAATTGGCTGTATCTGTGG
Source organism: Ceratotherium simum simum (assembly GCF_057802395.1). NCBI lineage: Eukaryota > Metazoa > Chordata > Mammalia > Perissodactyla > Rhinocerotidae > Ceratotherium > Ceratotherium simum. Next base: position 27,680,996 of record NC_141923.1, on the reverse strand, counting down.
GAGGAGGTGAGTTCAAGTCTGCCTGTGCCGCCGTCTTGACTTCTCTCCTGTTTTGTTTTTAATAATAGCCATCCTAATGGATATGAAGTGGTATAAATGGGAACTTTTCTACCTGGAAGAAATGGACTGAGAGGGGAAATGTAGGAGCCTGTAGTTGTAAAGACTTCAACTTGAATGTGCACAGACATGGTCACCACAATCTAAAATTTTAGAATTTGGGCAAGGAAGATAGTCAAAGTATTTAATAGATAGCATAGCATAGGTATGAACAGTCCAGAAGGCCACCGGCCCTTCACCTTCTTCCTGTGTGCAGACTAAATGTCGGCTTGGCTGGGGACCCTGTTGAGGTAAATTTAGAATAATGAAAAAAATGTCTTCTCAGACCAGTTATGTTATCCAGTGATGGGGACATACGCTCAAATGTAAACACTTCTTTAAAAGATTTAGATACTTGACTAATGGGTGATGAGGAAAACGAAGAATTCTGTATAATTCACCCCTATACTTTTGAAGTTAATGTTAGAGAAGATGCTTGTGCCTCTGTTCCTACCTTAAATTTAACCTACCATCCTGCATTTGAAGCTCTCTGGCTCCTCCTGGAAGTCCTCGTGGCATTCACAGAAGAGTAAAACTGCTATTATAATTATCTAACATTCAACAGATATTTACTGTACACTGACCCTGTGCCAGGCCTTGTGATAAGCACTACAAATAGAATGGAGAGCAGAGCAGACCCTATCTTTGTCTTCATGGAGCTACAGTTTAGTGGCCAAGTCAGATAATTTATCACACAAATGGATTTGTAATTCCAAACTGTGTTTAGTTCTTTAAGGGAAAAATACCTGAGATATTTCTCTCCTTTCCTTTAAATTGTTCACACAACTACTGTAAGAAATATGTTTTCTTTTCTCTTCAGGAGCCTCCAAACAGGTGGCTTTGCCTGGGAGGGAGAGGTAGAGAACAACGCGTACAGCAAGGCTACAGGGGTGGTCCCCCAGCACAAGTATCACCCCACAGCGGGCAGCTACCAACTCCACTTTGCCCTGCAGCAGCTCGAACAACAAAAACTTCAGTCCCGGCAGCTTCTGGACCAGAGTCGTGCCAGGCACCAGGTAATTCAAGATAAGGCTTTTCCACGTACTAATATCTTCCTTCTCTCGGAAACTAAAAAGAGGGCCAGGGCGAAACGTAGGAATAGTTTCCCAGTGCCACCATGACTTTGATGGGTCATGGGGAATCTACTCTCAGGGAAGAAATGTTTTGAAGCCATAACATTGGCTTTTCTGGAAGATGATGCTGAACCAGTTTTGACATTCTTTCTTTCATTTGAATGTTTCTGCATAAAAATCTCTATTGTCGTATTTACCCTTTCTGTTGGATGATCGTAGTTCAGTAATTTCCCAAAGGGTCTAATTCCCAGATACCTAAAATTACCTAGCATTTTAATGAATTTTTTTTCTAAATGTACTAATTCCTTATCTTCACAGACTTGGAATACATACCCACATATTAATCCTTCATGACCTATCAAGATTTTCAAGGAATAAATAATTTTCAAGTTCTTCTTGTAAGAAATGGTCAGAAGTTAGGTTATCGGTGTTCTGGTTTGACAGTTTGTTCAGAAAACAATGTACACAAAAATGTAACAATATACACAAAAATTCTCACTGTTGTGGAACTTAACACTCCAGTGAAATATTGATTCTCTACTCACTGTCCATAAAATGACAGAAACTCCTGAGCATGTGTGTGAAGAAGCTAGATAAGTAAATTGCACTAGTGTATCAGCATGCCCCCAATTACAGAAAAAGGATGACTTCACACAAGTCAGGCCATAAAGAGTTAAATTTTTCTTGCTGATTTCAGGATTATCATTAGAATCAGTTACCATGTTCTATTGGGCTGAATCAGTACTGATTCTAGGAGCTTCCCTGATATTTCATTAAGTGAAGAAACATCTATCAGCTTGATTTCTTGTCGTTTGCTCTTTCCTATAAAAATGAAGTACATAGTGTACATTAGTTTGTGCAAAATTAATAGTCACTCAAAAGCTAAGGCAGCGTTTCCCAAAGTGTCTTTTTCCTCTAAATAAAACAATTATCATTATGCTCTCTCTCTTTACTTATCTTTTCAACTACTGTTCAAGTCCAGACATATTTTATTTCAATATCATTCATCACTTGATCATCTTTATCTGTGATAGTGTACTCTGTGTATTATATTAATTCATTGTAGTTGAGCAATTTCAAGTGAGGCATTGTGAAGTAGTTCTTTAGGTCGTTTTTACTGGAGAGAAATCCAGACTTGTTATCTGTAAAGCGTGGCATGTAGCATCTCATTCTGATCACCACACTGCCCTCTGTCATGTAGAAATTTCCTCACTTATTCTTGGGATAGTGAAGGCATTTAAGCCAATTTGCATTTTCACAATTGCAGAGATAAATGTGTATCTTAGATTTTTTTTAACCTGTGTAAATTTTGTAAAATTTTTTAAGCCTCTGAACTCCCCATCATTCAGAGTACTTGAGAATGCCAACTTAATCAGATGCTGGAGAATAGAGATATCATATATAGCCTTATTTCCCTTATGAGAGTATAATCAATGGCTCTAACAAATCTAGACAATTGGGCCCTTTCAATGCTTTCATACTTGAAATAGTGGATGATTTTTTTAAAAAGGAGGCAATTGCAAGGCATTGAAGTTTTGAGGAAGGAGAGACAGTTTTGCTGATTTTCACTTTTGGAAACTGCTTCATTTATAAGTCCTTCTCGTTCTTTTGATTAGCTTCCAGCAACTCACATTCCTTTGAAAATTCAGAGTACTGCTATTCTTGTGTGGGTTTTTTTTTCACTGAGGATTACACTGGTTTAGTTTCACCGAACTATGAAGTATATAGAAAACATGTTTTTTAGAATCTGTCAGAATATCTATCTTAGAGAGGAGTCAGAACTCCCAAGAAGGGAGTTATCTTGTGTCTGCTGGAGAGGGAACAGAAAATCATTCATCATAATTTTATATATGTTTATAACATCATTTTATTTCTTCCCCCTGTTCTTCTCATCCACAGTTGGTTTAGGTAAAAATGAGTAAGGGTGAAGTTCTGGGACTATAGGGGAGAGCTAACAAAACTACGTTTTATTAGCTTGAAGAGTTTATAACTAATAAAATAGCAAATAAGATATTAAATGTTCTAACATGAAGAATAACTTAGAACACTTTATTTCAGGGGACATTAAGAATTGCTCCACAGAAGGAGCAAAGCCCTACTGGATTTTATGCTTGTTTCTAGCCTAGCTTATGGCCATGCTAGACTTGACTGTTATAATTATCACCAAATTGTTGATTGAAGCATGGTTTGCATTCTCAGTATGTCCTGTATATCTGTCATTGGGTTAACCCTTTAGATAGAGATGGTTTCTCTGATGAACTCCTTGTGCTTTGGATTCATTTTTCTAAAGTGTAGGTAACCATTGATGTAAATAACAATTTGGTTAATTGCCTGTTTGAGAGCAATGGATACAATTGAAATCTGGTTTACCTAACTTTCATCCACAAGAGATCCCTGTTTATGGAACAGGACATTAAAGGGGGCTTTATGTGTATGTGTGTGTGTGTGTGTGTGTGTGTATATATATATATGTTTTTTGGTGGGTTTTTTTTGGTGAGCAAGATTAGCCCTGAGCTAACATCTATTGCCAATACTCCTCTTTTTGCTGAGGAAGATTGGCCCTGGGCTAACATCCATGCCCATCTTCCTCTACTTTTTATGTGGGATGCCTGCCACAGCATGGCTTGATAAGCAGTATGTATGTCCATGCCCAGGATCCAAACCTGCGAACCCCAGGCCACCAAAGCAGAGCATGCAAACTCAACCACTATGCTACCCAGCTGGCCCCAAGGAGGCTTTCTATTATATATGTTATTATACTGTACTATGTTATATTACGTTATATTATCATAATTATGTGCATAGACAGTGCCTTTCATTGTGATCTCCTAAAAATGTTTTGGGACAGATCGTGTAGCCTTTCTTGCGTTACGTGCAGTGGAAGTTCATCCTTTTCTGCACTTAGATAGCCAGCTTATTGAAGGTATTAACTTTAAGAAGGCAAACTCTGATTCAGGATATGAGTTTGGAAATGGGCATCTCCAACCATTCATGCAGAGTAAGCTTTGACCTCCATCTCTGTCTAGCATTGCACTCATAAATCTAGAAACTGTCATGCACTGAATCCACCCCTACGAAAGACTGGTCCTATAACATAGGCGTGGGAGAGGAAAATCACCCAGAGCCATTGGCAGAGGTTTCGAGGGACAGAGGTACAAGGAAATAGGTGTGATCCAGTCCATTTGATAGAAAGCATGATAAACAAAATAAGACAAAATTGAAACTATGAGCTTTTACACACTGATGGATAAAACCAGCAGTTTAAAAAACCATTGTTCTAAGTCAGAGCAGGAGTCAGCAAACTTTTTCTGTAAATGGCCAGATAGTAAATATTTAAGCTTTTCAGGCCATAGGGTCCATGTGGCAACTACTCAACTCTGCCATGGTAGAGTGAAAACAGCCATAGACAATATGTAAATGAATGGCTGTTTTCCAATGAAACTTTGTTTACAAAACAGGCGGCAGGCTGGACTTGGCTTGCAAGCCCTAGTTTGCGGACCCCTGGTTTTGAGCAACAGAACCACTTGGAGGGTCTGTTAAAACACTGATTGCTTCCTCTCCCCAACTCTGATTCAGCATGTTTGAGAATGGAGCTCAAGTATTTCCAACAAGCGCCAGGTAAAGCTCATGCTGCTCTTCTGGGGACCACACTTGGAGAACCATTGAGCTATAGGGAAAGAGATTCCAAATGTCTCCTCTTCATTATTTGTTTTCTCTCCTTTGGAAGGGAGACTGGATATGTTAAAACTTAGTGTTGCCCTTATGAAATTTCAGGCAATCATTTTTTTATAGGAACTTTGTTTCCCTCCTTTTCACTCCATCTACCACAGTCTCCTTGTAAATAAGTTTTCCAAACTTAAAAACCTCCTTGCTCATTTTTCTTATCAGGGTACATTCTGCTCAGCAATCACTGCTTCCAGGACTCAAGTTTTATGGTGGACAAGAGATAAGTAATGGGACAGATTCCTCCCTCTTTGTTTTGCTAATAATAGCCAACACTTAATAAGCACTTACTGTGGTTCAAGCACAATTCCAGGTGCTTTACGTATATTAATTCATTTAAAATGAGTTTCAGGATGGTTGAGGAAATTACAGAATCTTGATAGTCTAGGGATGGTAAAATGAATCTGTTATGTGTTGATATATCCTGATGTGTGTTTCCTCTCTAGTTTCCCTCTTTGCTTCCTGCTTCCTTCTCATACTGGCTTCCTGCCCCTAAAGGAGGAGAAAAAACTTTCCTTTCAGCTGAGTCGGGGGCCTTTCTTGGGCAGCAGTGCCTGCTGGTGACATCAGCATGAGTAGCCCTCCACGCTGGGGTCTGTGAGGAGGGCTGCATGGCTGTGAGGCCTGACTGACCTGATTCTAATTGCTGACACTGAGCTGATGTTATTCTTGGCCCAGGACAGCACGATTACTCAGTAGTTTCTGTTAAAGTGATCCTTTGTTAAACTTCTGCTCCCAACCCCCCTCTCCTTCCCTCCCACTCTCTTCTCTGCCTCATCCAGACTGAAAAAAGCCAAAAAAGCAGAAAAAATAAGGACATTTTGATGGCCAAGGCAGAACTGCTGAAATTTCTTTTAACAACAGAGGAGGAAAGGGGGAGATTTTAAATACATCTTAGTTTTTCACTGGTTCCGTTCTCTTTCCAAAGGCCTTCAACTTTTAGTAGACTTAATTTTCAACGTAGTAAGGTAACTCAGAGTAGAAAACCGTGCCTCCTAAATTCCTCTCATCTTTCCGCTCCATCTGTTCTTTACTTCCCCCCTCCCACCATGCCCACTTTTACCAGACTAACCTAGATTCAGTAAGTGCCAGCAGAGACTAATGATCCTATAACAAGCAGCCCAGGGGCAGCTCAGTGTTCACCCCAAGGGGTCTTTCAGTATGGTAGTAACATCTTGAATGCCATATGTAATGAGCTTTTTGCTAATGGTATGTGTGTGCATGCACAACCTCACAGGTGTGGAAAGGATTCCCATGTAAAACCAGCCAAGTCTTGTTATTCTGCTCCTAAAAGTGCATTGCATGTGTCTAGAAAAATTCTGCCCTCCTGCAGGAATGAATACTGTTTCTCCAAGCCTTCAGCTGCCCTGTGTTTGCGTTGTGGAGGAGGGGAAAGAAAGGAATTGAACAGCCACCCGGGCTTTTCCAGGCAGCCAGCAATAACATGCTAGCTCCTCAGCATGGCATGAAGAGAGCAAGCAGACAGACTGGCTGTGCAGGGGGAGCCTTTCTCCGTCTTTCTCACAGTATCCGGGAGGAAGGCTGGACTGGGGATATGCAAGGGGAAGAACTTACACGTCTGTGCTCAGCTCCTGGAGCATGTTGACTTGAATGTCATAACCTACTGCTGTTTTATTTTGGTTTGGGGTTTTTTGTTCCATTGTGTTTTTGCTCCTGCCCTGTATCAGGAACTCATATAACGCTTACTAGCTGCTGCTGCTTCCTCTTCTTTCTCCTCCTCTTCTTCTGCTTCCTCTTCCTCCTCTTCTCCTTTTTCTTTCCTAGACCCGTTTGATTTAGTAGATATTGCCAAACCAACCTCCTTTCTTCTCACCTAATAAAATGCATTGAGAAAACATGAAATAATGCACATAAAACTACACTCAGCTGTTTTGGAAACAGGTACTCTGGACAGGCTTTGGAGTCAGATAATCCTGTTTAAATCTTGACCCTGTCCAGCCCGTGACCTGGGACAGTTTACTGAAACTTCTTTGGACCTCAGTTTGCTTGTCTCTAATATGGAGATGATAATATATATCTGTGGGTTATCAGGAGGCTTAAATTCCTCAGGATGTTACCATGTGTCAAGCACTGAACCAGGAGTTTTATTTGCATTATCACATTGAATCCTCACAACTGCTTTCTTATCAGCCCCATTTACAGATGGAAAAACAGAGCATCACTTATGTGACTTTCTCAGGGTCACATAAGTAATCAATGGAAGAGCTGGTTTTTGAACCCAGGTGTGTCAGCCTCTGGCATCAAGCTCTTGGCTGTCATACAGTATGCTATCTCCCTGACAGTGTATTTAAGGCACTCAGTAAATAGTAGCTATACGTATTATTACATAAATTTTTAAGTTGCAGTTCATACATTCAACAAGTAGTTATTGACACCTATAAAACTGTATTTGAAAAGTTATTCTCGAGTATCTTAACAAGTCTCCTACTACTCATATATACTATCGCAAAAGAAAAAGTTTACTAAACATATGTAAACTCAGGCCTAGACATTATCCCAGTTATCTCAAATTCTTAGTAAAAGAAATTTCTTAAGAAAGTGTTCCTGGGCTTAAAACTCTTAGAAATGCCCATAGTTCACCCTCTTTTGTGCTTTTATTACTTAGTAATAGGGTCAGGGACTACTGAGTCATGCAATATCCTGAGATATGTTGTAGAAGTTTAGAGATTTGGAGCACTTGTGTGAGTTGTTAATAATAACATCGGAATTATCTCTTCAATTATCACTTTGTCCTTTCAACCCTGTTACTGTTACTGGTCAAACTATTTTCATTTTATTTCTATGTTGGTGTTTTGGAGAAGACTACTAGGAAACATGACAGGTGTCCACAAATGTGAATACCATAGATGATACTTTTGCATGATTAATATTATGCTTGCTTTTTTTTTTTTTTTTGCGAGGAAGATTAGTCCTGAGCTAACATCTGTAGCCAATCCTCCTCTTTTTGCTGAGGAAGATTGGCCCTCGGCTAACATCCGCGCCCATCTTCCTCTACTTTATATGGGATGCCACCACAGCATGGCCTGATAAGCTGTGTGTCAGTCCACGCCTGGGAGCCAAACCTGCAAACTGCAGCTGCTGAAGCGGAGCGCACACTTAACCACTGCGCCACCAGGCCAGCCCATTATGCTTGCTTTTTTAATACCATATAAATCTGATTCTTAATGCGTTACTACAATATAGATACCAGTTCATTATACTGATTCATTTCTACTAGTAATAGAAGTCCCTGGTTGCCACCAGCTTGTTTTCTTAGCTGCTGCTAGTGTCCCTCTGGAGTCTTAGAGGGAGGAAGGTGAGGGCAAGGAAATGGATAGATAGTGAGCCTCCTGTGTGCTAGATGGAGTATTATCTCCGTTCCACTGATGAGGAAACTGAGGCTCAAAGAGTTTAAGTAACTTACACAAGGTCGCAAAGCTAGCTAATACAGAGATAATATTCAGACCATATCGGAGGGCTTCCAAATCCTTTTCCACTTTACTACCCTCCCCCTTGACAGAAGTGACTCTTCATTTTCTTCTTGCTTTACATATTTATCATCAGTCAGATAAAGCATTCCAGTTTTATTGCTGCTGCTGCTACCCACTCATATACACACAAAAAAGAAATGGTCAATGTAATGAATCAAAATTCAGAACTCCACTTGGTTCTGGGCATATTAAAAGGCAACTATTCACCTATCAGCTGCTTAGGATCCATCTCGTTTGTTGTAAATCCCTAAAATGCGGTTTTGCTATAGTTGCCTGGTGATGTTTCGTTCCCTCCCATCACTCTGTGACCTGTGGTTTGTTTGTTTGTCTGTGGGCGTATGAGGGACTCACAGCAGTGTGAGATGATGAAAGACCGCGTCTTTAAATGTGAAGAACCCCACCTATCTGAGATGGATGCAGCCACAGGAAAAAGCTTAATGAATATATGACAGCAGGGTCTGTGCAAGATGCACAGTAGGTCAACCATGTGAGACTCTGAGCCAAACAAAACAAACTGTACATTTGAAGACAGAGACAAGTTAGATATTTATAAACTCTGAATTTAAAGTTGTAAGGGAGGGCCGGCCCCGTGGCTTAGCGGTTAAGTGCGCGTGCTCCGCTGCTGGCGGCCCGGGTTCGGATCCCGGGCGCGCACCGACGCACTGCTTCTCCAGCCATGCTGAGGCCGTGTCCCACATACAGCAACTAGAAGGATGTGCAGCTATGACATACAACTATCTACTGGGGCTTTGGGGGAAAAAAAACAAATAAATAAAATTATGAAATAAAATAAAATAAAATAAAGTTGTAAGGGAACTTAGATATTGCCTTGTCTAATTATTTCATTTTACTAATCAGGAGATGTAAGACACAGACACGTTATTAGACAAGGGCTCTGATATGTAAGTAATTCCCTAATAGTACTAGCAGATAAAAGAGACAGTCGAAAATGAGGCTATGAATTATCTTTTTTTCACCAGTTGAACTCTCAATGTGGAGTCACTGCTGATCTTTTGAGCTTACCTTTATATATATATATATATATATATATATATATAGACCTACATACATACATATATATACATACTTTAGCTTTTAAAATAAGTAACAGAGATTTGCTTAGAAACACATTTTTTTCAACTTTCCTCTTGGAGTAAAGCAACTGAAATCTGTCGTTTAAGTGCATCTGATGAAAATCGGACGAATTGCTAGGTTTGCTTTAGATTTGCTTTGGAAGGGAGATTTGATTTCAGTGGATTTTCTTTAACAGGGCGTCAGCATAGCATAAATAAGGAAGGCAGCATAGTGTAGTGGAGCTCTGAAATCAGACTCCTCTGGGGGTGTGGATCCCAGCTTACTGCTCAGTAGCTGTGCAATCATGGAAGCTTTTTGTGCCTTGGTTTCTTCCTCTGTATATGGAGATGATGATGGGACCCCCATCAAATGGTTGGGAGGATTAAATGCGATAACAACATGTAAAGCGCTTAGAGCAATGCTGACCCATGGTAAAAGCTCAATAAAAGTTCATTGGTCTTATTATTATATATTACTTTTTGTTTCATTGTGGTAAAAAACACATAGCATAAATTTACCCTCTTAACAATTTTTTTTTTCCCTTTTTCTCCCCAAAGCCCCAGTAGATAGTTGTATATCATAGCTGCACGTCCTTCTAGTTGCTGTATGTGGGACACTGCCTCAGCATGGCCAGACAAGTGGTGCGTCAGTGCATGCCCAGGATCCGAATCCGGGCCACCAGTAGTGGTGTGCGCACACTTAACCGCTAAGCCACGGGGCCAGCCCCTTAACAATTTTTAAGTTTATAGTGCAGTATTGTTAACTACATGTGCATTGTTGTACGACAGATCACTAGAACTTTTTCATCTTGCATGAGTGAAACTCTATACTCATTGAACAACTCTCTGTTCCCCCTTCCCCCAACCCTTGACAACCGCCATTCTGTTTTATGTTTCTATGAGTTTAATTACTTTAGATACCTCATATATCTGGAATCATGCAGTATTTGTCTTTTTGTGACTGGCTTATTTTACTAGCATAATGTCCTGAAGGTTCATCTTTGTTGTAGCAAATGACAGGATTTCTTTCTTTTTTAAGGCTGAATAATATTCCATTGTATATATAGATACATTTTCTTTATCCATTCATCCATGGATGGGCATTTAGATTGCTTCCACGTCTTAGCTATTGTGAATAATGCTTCACTGAGCATGCAGATATCTCTTCTATTGTGTATTACTTTTAACCTTAAATATACGTAGCATTATAATTTCAACTTGTGGGTTTTAGTTAAACCCCCTGTGCCAGAGCAGAAATTAATTAAAATGATATTAAAGAAGGTGTTTTAGGAGAAATTCAAGGCTCGTAAAGTATTAATTAGCTACATTTTTTTTTTACTAATATTTACTTAATTGGACAATCAAAAATTATATGCAAATTAATTTGTTCACAATTACTAGAGAGAGATGTGTGAAGAAAGAGTAGAAAGGATGATTAATACCATGATAAAACAATTAAAAGAATATTTATGTAGATCGTTAGCATGTTTGTCCAAAGATGCAAATGTCTTATAAACATAAAAAAGAAAAGAAACAGCATTAGCATCAAATTATGAGGCAACTTTTCATGGGACACGTGCTATTTCCTTACAATAATCAAGGAAAGACAAGGATATTATCCTCTCAAATATACTGATGGAAATGCAATTGGTACGGTCTTTACAGAGGGCAATTTGAGAATATATATTAAAAAAATTCTGAACAGAAGAGGAAGCAGCCTTCTAATCTAGCTATTCTACTTTAAGGAAATTATTTTAAGGAAATGACCCAGCATGTGTGAAAAGATATAGATAACATGATGTTTATCACAACACTGTTCTTAAATAGCAAAACAAAGTGATGACAACCTGAATGTGGGGGCAGGGATGTTTCAAATGGAAGTATAAGATTTGGGGGAGCATACTTTTTCCCACTTAAAAAACTGTTATGAACATGTTTCCATAATGACAAATACAGATCTACTGTATCAGTTTACAGTATTTTACTATTGGTGATTGGTTAAGTAAATTATGATAAACCATAATAGAAAATATGCAGCTATTAAAAACAGTGACCTAGATCTACCCTTACAGATATGAAAAAATGCTCAAGATAGATATTTGAATGACAAAACAGTCTCCAAAACATCAGTTGTCATATGATCCCATTTTTGTAAGCCCCCGGAAATACTTATATTTTCATAGAAAATAAGCCTGTATACTCATAGAAAATAAGTCTGTATATACAGAGAAAACAGTCTAAATGTTACCAGAGGTTATATCTCAGAGTAGAATTTGAAATGACTTTTAAAACTGTTTTCCTGGGCCGGCCCCGTGGCTTAGCAGTTAAGTGTGTGCGCTCTGCTGCTGGCCGCCCGGGTTCGGATCCCGGGCGCGCACCGACGCACCGCTTCTCCAGCCATGCTGAGGCCGCGTCCCACGTGCAGCAACTAGAAGGATGTGCAGCTATGACATACAACTATCTACTGGGGCTTTGGGGGGGAAATAAATAAATAAATAAAATCTTTAAAAAAAAAAAACTGTTTTCCTTTTTCAAATGAACATATATTAAATTTAAATGTTTCAAAAACAGACAAAAAACCTCAGTCTGCCAACCTTTTGTCAGTGTGTATGATCAGTGTTCAGATATTGCTGGGCATTGAGGGAGAAAGAGATAGAAAGCAAAGCAGAGTCTACAGTCATATGAGTGTAAATTTGCCATCAGAATATCAGCCTCTGCTAAGGTATGTCTAATTGGTTCTGTTGTTGAATGGGTGATGGGGCTGCTAGTGAGGGAAGGTCATCCATGTAATGTCTTGGGGCTAGTTGGTTTCACTGAGTTTTGTGGTCATGGGCTGCAGCCCTTGCCTTAGCCAGCTGCCTCATAATTGGGCTCCTTTGGTTGTAACACACACCCAGCCCAAAATCAGTTCATGTGTCTCAGTACTATTGAAAAACCAACTCAGAAACTGCTCTTGGTATCTTTGGTTTGGTTAGATGGAGTCTGAGGCTCATGAGTATATTTGAATATCTGTTTTGTATCACCTGCATTGTTTTTCAAATGTTAGCAAGTACAGTTGATTTAGGGACTGGGTGAAGCACAGTGCTTTCAGTTGGTTGGTGAATAATAGTTTCTCCTAAATTATTTTGTCCAGGTAAGCACCTGTATTCACATCTTTTAGATTTGGTCATTCAAGAGCCTTCTTTCCTAGTTGCTTAAGAAGAAAGAGCTTCTTAATTGATTTTAGAAATGGAAGGATATGCCAGCGGACTTCCAGTATCTTTGGCAGCTCAAAGTCCTGTCTCAGGTGTTTGTGTCATTGGTCCCTCTCTGTATGAACAGTAGCATCTTCTGGGTGTCCGCTCCCTCCCTGCCGGGGTCATAGCACTGTCCAGTGCCTTGTGACAGTACCAGAAGTTATACTCTGTTTCTCTTGCTCAGCCTCCAGGCTTGTCCCAGCTGACAAACATTGTGAATGGAAGACAGCCAAGAACTCCATACAGTGTGAGACAAAGGCCTTTTGGAAGCTTGCTTTTGCCAAAATAGAAACAACTACCCTCACCGTCACCTTGGCCCAAGCTTTTTACTTTTTACAGCATTGTATGGTTGCACAAAAGCCGTAATGTGTTCTTTGCATTGAACAACTGTCGGCCTGGTTGTAGTAAGGTGAGTGATTAGCGTCTTACATGCTCAGGAAGATATACCACCTTAGCACTTGAGCTGCCAGAGAGAAACATACTAGAAGTGGCTTTGTGTACTATGTAATGGGAACTTTATCCAAGTTAGGATAAAATCTCATCTGGGGAGAATAATGCCTAGAAATGTTTGCTCTTCTGAAATCAAGAGTAAAAGGAGTGCAAAGGGACATTAACCCACTCAAACAGAGGTTAACATTTGCCTTCTTTATCTCCCTTAATTTTCAAAAAATGAATTTAGAGAGTTATTTTGCTACAAAGAGCCATCCAGCTTTGCTCCATCACCAGGAAGCCTGAGTAAAGACTCAAAAAAGGAGTGTTTTTCTGGAAGGAATTAAAAAAAAAACCTCCCAGAATTTAATCTCTGAACCGTATTATCTTTCTAGTAAGAGAGCCCAGATCTTGCTTCCCTATAACCTTCCAAGTTGCAGTCTGTGTTCTGTCTATCAGAAATTCCTCCTTCCCACCCACGAGTACCCTTCTGTTGTGGGAGGAGGGCCTTTCCAGTCTTTTGCCTGGGGCCAAGCCAACCCTCAAACTGTGGTTTTCTCTGAGTCTCCTTGCTGAAGCATGGCTGTTTCCCACACCCAATAAAGAAGCAAAAGTCTTGTATATGTTGACCAGGCCTTGAGTTGAGGCCAGTGCTTACACAGCTCTCCCATTCCCAGGACGTTGACTGATGACGGTACAGCCTCCATCCCTGGGCTGTTCACCCACAAGTGCAGAGTGCTGATAGTGTATATCCAAACCTCACATCTCTTAGACATTATATAGAGAACTTTGTACAACTCTTCTGTCCATTTATGAATGAATATCAGGACAAAAGAGTTCACATAATCTATTGTTGGTGGAGTTGTAGGATTGGGGCCAATATAGGCTATGTGGGCCCTGGGGAGTTTGATTTCTGCTGCTAGTCTAAAGACATCCATTTATATGTCTGCTTTTAACATTGCCTGAGTATTTTCCTGGGTTTCTTCTTATCAGATTAGATTGCTTTAATCTCATTCCTCTTAGCCTTGGCTTTGGTGAAATACCTGGGAACTTGTCTGCATTACTGACTCTTTGGAATTTTGGATGGTACAGAATTTTAATCATTTCATTATCCATTCAGTGTATTAGAGTATGACCACCAAACAACAAATGAGAACCCAGAAGCTTTTATTGTATTTGGAAAGAGTATCTGTTTTTTTGAGATGCGGTATATTTGTGTTATATTGAAGCTTAAACAAGCTTTACTCTTTGGTAGATTGAGAATTATATCTCAGCTCAGTTAGGATTCCATTTGGCTGCATGTAATAGACTACCCCTCCACCCCCACCCCCTACCCATGGCTTAAACAAGTTGGAGATTTTTTCCCCCCCATATAATAAGAAATCTAGAGATAGGCTCTCCCAAATTCCATAGTACTATCAGGAGCCCATGCTCCTTCTGTCTTTATCTTCTGCAATCTTTAGCAAATAACTTTCACCCTTTGCCTGTCCAACTCTAGGTAGATATCCATGTTCTGGGTGGGAAGAAGAAGAACAGTAAAGGGCAAAAGTTGTGTACCAACCCAGTCTGCCCTCTTTAAAGAGCTGTCCCAGAAATGCCACCTGAAAACTTCTGTTTACATCTCCGAACTGTGTCACATAGTTATCTCTAGGCACAGGAATGGTTGGGAAATGTAATTTTTTAGCTGGGTACACGTTATTACCCAAACAAAATAAGGCTAGTATTATTAGGAAGAAAAGGAAAAGTGTTAGTGTTACCGAACCAAAGTGGGTTCTCCTCCTGGCAAGTTAAAATCAGACTCCACCAGAAGTAGTTGTCACACAAAATAGAGTGTATTTGCAGCAAATAGGAGACCACACGGAATTATTTCCAAAGTCATGGCTGTCCCCAAGCATGGGACAGCAGGTGACTTATTTCAGATGGGGAATGAGTATTTAAAAGGGAGGGGTGGGCATTCACTTGCACAGGCTCTGTTGGAAGACATGCCTCCACATACACTGCAGGTTATGGTGATAAGGCCTCAGCTCCTTCCGGAGGGGAGATCTCAGCATTAAAAATGAGGCAAAGGTCATAGGCCTCCTCTTGTGGTAGGGCTTGGTCTGGTTCAGGGTGGTTGGTGATTGCATCTCTTAACATAACAAAAAGAGAAAAACAATTTGGAGAAACAATTAAATGTTTCTGAAACCTCCCTTAAGTTCCTCTGGCCAATTAATCGGTGACATCAGTATCCAGGGAAATGACAGTCTCCTAAGCAATCAATTCTCCTAATTTATTTTATTTTGTTGTTTGAGGTAAAAACTGATGTTATTACTATGGAACATCAATGTCTAAGGTCCTGCCACAAAATTCACATTTAGGAAGGTGAATTTATTTTTGTTTGGAATCTACAGAAGGTCTTACTTACATTTTGTGGCTGAGTATGAGTTGAACACAAATAGCACATTAGGCACTGTTCAAAGTCCAGAGAATGGTGCCATTACAAGATTACATCTCTGTGTAGACACAAACTTGCCTACTTTCTTGTATAGGAATTCAGTAGTTGCTGAAAAGAAAAAAAAAAAGATGAATAGTTGGTATAATGTGAATTTTGTTTTTTTCATTCATGGAGTAAATGTTTATTAAGCACCTTTTATGGTCAAGGCATTCTACTGGGCACTCTGGGTGAAACAAAAATTAATCGGATATAAATCCAGCCATTTTCAGTGTGTATTGTCCAGAAGGGGGAAAAAGTCCGTACGTAAGTGTCTGTAATACATGGTAGAATGTGCTAAATGTGATAAGACACATACAAATAAATTTTTATAAGTGTTTAGAAGAGGAAAAGATTATTTCTGCCAGAGAGAATTGAGTAAATATGATCTGGGGAACCTAAACATATGTTTTCATTTTAAGAGTTTGCTTTCACAGCTAGTGAGCATCATCATAAGACTAGAAAAATATGTTGAAAAATGCATAGCCAACTACCCTTCACAAATCATTACAGACAGGCAGACTGGCATGTCATCCCGTTGTTGGGTTCCTTAGAAAACCGAGGTGGAGGTTTGGGAAGGAGTGGAGCATTTGTTGAGTGTCTGCTCTGTGCCTGGTACTTTGATTTATTTCTGGAAACCTTTATTGAATGCCTTGGCTAGATTTACATATGTGATCTTCACTTAATCCCCAACAATCCAGCTAAGTAATTATACTTGCTTATGAGGAAGTTAAAGCTCAGAGAGGTTAAGTAACTTGAAAACATCACCGAGTTTCTAAGTGCCAGAGCCTACATTTGAGCCTAGGCACATTTGACAGGAAAGCCTTGCTCTTTCCCACTTACCCAAGTCTCTGCCTTTCACTGATGACCTAACCTGATTTTGTAGCCACAATAAGTGTTGAACAGTAATTCCTTCTTCAGCCTGGTCTAATGGTTTGTCCTATACCCTGCTGGTTGAAACGTGGGCTTCATTTGGATACTTTTGACTTGTACTCACAGTTAATTTGTTACCTTCTTAACTCTTATTAGAACTTGACTTCCTTTTGACTTTTGAATAATTTATTTTTGTAATAAATAACTACATATAAATGATACAAAATTTTAAAAGGTATAAATGATATATAGTAAACAATTAGTTTCCCTCTCCCACTGACCCCTAGCTAACCAGTGCTTCTCCATGGAGGTCACCAGTTTTTTGTACATCCTTTCAGAATTGTTCTGTGAAGATGCCAACATTGTATATATGTTTGTATGAGAGAGAGAGAGTGTGTGTGTGTGTGTGTGTGTGTGTGTTGGTACATATGTGTATGTTTGTGTGCATTCCTTTTTTTACATAAACAGGAGCTTACTATACTCACTGTTCAGATCTTGCGTCTTTTTATTTGTATTTAAATGTCCCAGAAAGATTTTTTTAACAAAAGGAAAACTCAATGAATTTAAATATGGTTAAGTTGTCACCATGGCAATGTGTATTGAATAGATGTTCTTATTGACGGCAGTTCCCTCGCAACATGAAAAATCTAACTAAATAAAGAATATTTTTATTTCCAAGAGCTCTTTACTAACCATGGTTTCTCCTCCTCTTCTCCTCATCCAGAGAATTTGTTTATCGATGTCCTTGTAGAACTCGTCAGCCCTCATTCTTGCTTTTTTTTTTTTTTTGTGAGGAAGATCAGCCCTGAGCTAACATCCACGCCAATCCTCCTTTTTTTTTTGCCGAGGAAGACTGACCCTGAGCTAACATCCGTGCCCATCTTCCTCCACTTTATGTGGGACGCGGCCACAGCATGGCCTGACAAGCGGTGCTTCGGTGCGCGCCCAGGATCCGAACCTGGGCCGCCAGCAGCAGAGCGCATGCATTTAACCGCTACACCACGGGGCCAGCCCTGTCAGCCCTCATTCTGATTTCTGGTCTCCTTCCTGTCCTGAATCAAGCATCTTTCAAGCACTCCTCAGTCTAAACTCACTTAATTGGGATGTAGTGGCGAAAATAGAAACCTAGGGTAGCCCTTTCCTGCTGCCCTCTTTCCTTCCAGTTGAGTCTCTCCCACAGATTTTGAGACCCTCAGATATGGAAATGGTGCCTGAAAGAAATTGGTTTGTTTTGGGGCCAGTCCCACAAGCCTGGCCTCTTGCTGCACTCTTTGGTTACTTGTCTTCAGAAAGCTCGCTGGAGCAGATCAGGACTCCTGGGCCCTCTTAGACCGTCTGAAGACCTCCCCACATGTACACACTCCACAGTGCAGCCATCCTGGCTTTGCCTGTGGGCTTGGGTCTGCCTTTGTTCCCCTTCTTTGGATCAGAGATGGAGGTGAGTGAACAGCTCTTCAGTTTCCCCCTCGGGTGGTTTGCAGAGATGAGGAACATCTCAGTCAGATTGGTCCTTTTGAAAATGCTCTGATCCTCTGTCTCTGAAATCACTTTGTTCTTTGTCAGGCCTCTCAGTCAAACATATTTACTCCACACAGGACCCCTTGATCCCCTCATATCTGCCTAGCCCAGGGCCTTTGGGCACATTTCCCTGAAATGGGACATTCCAAGGATGAGTATAGAAGGGTTGGTTAACATTTTACTAAAGCTACCCAGTTCATCTTCTATATCTTAAAAAATAAAATTCATAACAGACAAAAATAATACTAGTGAAATCTATCTAAAAGATGAATGTTCCTAAGAGCACTTGATCTGATTCCTTTAGGCCTCGCCATGAGGAAATGACATTTCTCCTATGTCTCTTTAAATGTAATGTCTACAGATGGAAATCAATTGCCAGAAATCCTTTTAATTAAAAGTCCTATGTATTTTTTCAATTATATTATTTTTCTCTTAATGCTATTTTACATTTAAAGCTTTTATAATGCATGCGTATTAAAAGCAGTGTTTATAGTATTGAAGGATCAGAAACAAAATTTGTGACACAAAAGATTATTTCTAATGAGGTAAATAAGTTGTAAGAATTTTTTAAGCATCTATTTGGTGAAGTATATGTTTACATGCTAACTATAGGTATATGTTGGTGTTTGTGATGTTTAGATGGTGATTTGTAGGTCTTTATTTATAGGCTTACTCTCTGAGCAAAAATACCCTTGTGTTGATCTTGTGTTCATATAATAACTAGTATTCATGTAGTAATTTTACTTTGAATGTGTTTTCAAATGTAAAGTCTTGTGTTAATCTTTAGGTCAAAAAGGTGTTACTACGCCAGAATTCTACAAATAGCCCTCAAGGCCATGCATGGTCTGGCTCCTGGTTTCTCTTCCAGCCTCCTCTCTCCACTCTCTCTGTTTGCTCACTCTGCCCTAGCCACACTGGCTTCTTCCCTTTCCTCAAATGTGCAAACCTTCTAGAGGAGTTCAAAGTTCTGTGAGTGGGCTGGAATTTGAGTCCAGCTTCAAGTCACTTTTGTTCTGTGCTGTATTTCTAGTACTTGACACCCATTAGGAGACATTTGTTAAATATTTGTTGAATTTAGCAATGAAGAAAACTAAGATGAAGAGAGACCAAGTGCTTTTCTAAATCATACATGTGGACCGATACATAGTACCCAGATGCCCTGATTCCTAGCCCAGTGTACTTTCAACAAGACCATCTCAACTCTTTGCTTCAAGAGATTTCCCGTCTCTGAATCTGGACCTGCACTGGCATTGTTAGAGAAGTTTTTCCTAAAAAATTACTTTAACGATTTCCATTTTTTTTGGTCCCACTTTAAGATTACAAACCAGTTATTCACTTATAGCAAATGGGTTGTGAAGAGCATCTCCATCAATCATTTTTTTCTTTTTCTTTGTAGGCAATCTTTGGCAGCCAGACACTACCTAACTCCAATTTATGGACAATGAATAATGGTGCAGCTTGCAGAATTTCAAGTGCCACAGCTAGTGGCCAGAAGCCAACCACTCTGCCCCAAAAAGTGGTGCCATCTCCAAGTTCTTCCTCCTCCCTGGTCCCCAAACCCCCATCCAATCACAAACAAGTTCTCAGAAAGGCAACATCCCAGAGGACTTCCAAGTAAGTTTTCAATAATCTTCTGTTGAATTTCTTCTGAGTTGTATCAATTCTCTGCTAACAGTACTCTTTATTTATGGAGTCTTCAAGACAATTTGTACTAAAATGTTGAAAATAAGAACACCTGATGGGGAACAAAGGCTAACTCTGGTTCTCAGACCTGGCTACAGATTAGAACCACCTGGGGAGCTATGGCAGCATGCCCACGTCTGGGCTTTACCCCGTGGGAGGGGCAGGCACTGCTCTTTTAGGTTCCCCAGGGATTGAAGAGAGCTGCCACTGGCAGGATTCAGGGTCTTTGCTAACTAGCTCTTCCGGCCTCTGGCAGGAGCTACAGTCAGACGGTGCACCAGGTAACAGTGCTGAACTGTGGGCTTGGAGAAAGGAAATGAAAACTTCCTCCTGGATGTATTCTTCTCTTGGTCATTCTACAGACTCAGATCTTTTCAATTTCATATGAAATTCAGCACCCTTCCCCTGCCTCCCACTCTTGTTGATTTGTTCACTTTTAGGCATTTGAATGGGAAGACGTAAGATTGGGATTTTATTGGGGAGATTTCTGTTGACATTAGTCAACAGGCTCTGTGTAGCAACAGTGTTTCTAATATCTTTTGTAGTCTACCTATTTTACCTCAAAAAAGACATTTCCATGCCTGAATCAGATTTTTTAGGTCACATCCTTCACTCTACCTCCAGCCATTTTTTAGCTAGTGAACCAGAAATAGACTGATAAAGAGCGTTGGTCTTAGCAGCCCTTCTCCATTTAAAATTGGAGAACTTTTCCAAGCTGTCTGGAAGAGGTGGGCATTCCCTGATGGACAAACACCTGGAGGAGATGTGTGTATTTCTTTTGCTCTCATTAAGGCTCCTTATTCATTTGTGCTTCACAAATTCGATTTTAGTTGTAAGACAGAATCCTAGGACATAGAAAAAGCGGTTACCACTTTTTGCCCTGGGATGGTGAATCAAATTCTGGATTTGGATTGAAAACATCCCTTGTGGCTGTTTTAATTTTATTGCTGCCATTATTCATTTATCCAGCAAATGTTTATGAAACGCCTACTAAGTGCCAAGCACTGTTTGAGGAATAATTGGCATTGTAATGACTTTACAGAACTCTCTGGAGCAGTAGGGAAGGGCAGTGGGAAGGCTGCAGTTTGTGGTTGAAGGCCAAATAGCACAATAGCGAGGAAGCTGTATGGCCCCTTACCCTGGAAAGAGCAGAGACGAATCCTTAAGGGCACAGCCTCTGGAGCCAGACCACCTGTATTCACATCCCCACTCCACACTTTACCAACCTGAGACCTTCGGCAAGTTACAGACTACTTAATCTCTTGGCCTCAGTTTTCTCGTTTGTGAAGTGGAGATAATAAGAGTATCTACTTCATAGAGGACAGTTGATGAATATTAGCAGAGTTAATACATGTAAAGTACATAGAACAAGACCTAGCATGTGTAAGAACTTACTAAGGCTTCATCACCATCCTAAGCATTCTAAAACCACACTCTCCCTCACAAGTTTGAGAAGCCCACAGTTAGGGAGGAAAATTAGCGAGTCAGATATGAATGTTGAATTTGCCAGTGTGCTCCTGCTTTGTGGATTCTCCAGTTACTGTTGGTACCCTGAGATGGCCCATGGTGGCCCGGGTGGCTAGCTGGTCTGCTGGTGGAGAGGTGGGCTCCGTCGGCAGGCGGCAGGGTGGACGTCTGAAGACGCCACTCACTGCTGGCAGGAGAAGTCTTCAGCCCTCTGAGATGGGATTGCAGCTCTATGGACAAACTTTCCTTTGCTGCATTTTTGTGGTTTCTTCTCTCTGACAGGCAGGACTGTGGGAAAACCGGAAACAGCTCAGCACCAAAAATGCACAGAAGGGGAGAAAACGCAAGATTTCTTCAGAATTTAAGAAATATAATCCAAGTATCAAAAGGCATGCTGTGAGGCATTGTTCCAGGAAATAGTTTCCAATTTGCCTTTAAAACTCTAGCACAAGTCTCTGAAGCTAAATAAGTTAGCACTAATGGAGACCTTACCATTCTCCCACTTAACATAGAAAATGTACAGTGTTATGAGGGCCCCACTGCTTTCAATATTCTCCTGACTTTTAGGAAAAAGAATAGCATTATTTTTATTTGAACTGATGCAATGAAAAGTTCCATCTATGAGATATCCAGATAAAGCTTTTTTTAAATAACCGTTTTATTTTAGAATAATTTTAGATTTACAGAAAAGTCGTAAAGATAGTACACATAAAGGTGAGTACACTCAGTTTTCCCTGTTGTTAACATCTGATATTGCCATGCTAGGTTTGAAGAATGTACAACACTAAGAAACTGTCATTGGTAGATTGCTATAAATTAAACTCTGTCCTTTTTTGGATTGATGAAGTTATTCTTAATCTAGAGAAACTTTTCATGGCTCCTGAAATCAGGATTCTGAGTATCAGTTGATATATTCTTATTGTTCTAAAGTAATTAATGTTCCTAGCCAGCATGGCGAGTTACTTAATATCTTTGTGACTCAGTTTCATGTTTTTTTGTTTTTGGTGAGGAAGACTGGCCCTGAGCTAATATCCGTTGCCAATCTTCCTCTTTTTGCTTGAGGAAGATTACCCCTGAGCTAACGTCTGTGCCCATCTTCCTCTATTTTGTATGTGGGACACCTCCACAGCATGGCTTGATGAGCAGTATGTAGGTCTGCGCCCAGGATTCAAACCAGCAAACACCGGGCCACCAAAGCGGAGCACATGAACTAAACCACTACGCTACCCGGCCAGCCCCTCAGTTTCCTATTTTAAAATAGGAATAATAATAGTACATGTCTCATAGGGTTATTAAGAGAAATAAATGAATTAATAATGTCAAACACAAATACAGTGCCTAGTACATAATAGACATTAAATTAGTTTTAGGTATTATTATGATTAATACTGAGATGACATTTCGAGAAATTTTCAGGTAATTTTTTACTTTCTTCATGAAAGATGTGTTGCTTCATTTACTTGGAGTTTATTGCAGCCTTTCCTCTGGCTCCGTTTAGATTAATCAGGAGCCCTCGGCTGTGACTGGTGAGACTGAGTCACTCTCAGGAATGCCATTGTTGCCCCAAGAGACACGACTAATGAGAAGTTGTAATGAGCTTTTGACCGTGCCAAGCCCTGTGTTTTTGGGTTGAACTTCAAACTTCTCCTAGCACAGAAGTTGGCATTGGACAAATAAAGAAGCAATTTCCAAGAGCATCAAAGTTTCCACATCCTAGAGGGTTGAGTTTAGAGAACAATAGAACATAAAAGATGGAATGTCATTTGGATTTTGGTGCAAAGGGAGTTGAGAGTCAGAACAGTGGGGTCCTATTTCTTTAT
Source organism: Ceratotherium simum simum (assembly GCF_057802395.1). NCBI lineage: Eukaryota > Metazoa > Chordata > Mammalia > Perissodactyla > Rhinocerotidae > Ceratotherium > Ceratotherium simum. The sequence continues at coordinate 27,658,044 of NC_141923.1, read as the reverse complement.
GATAATATTCAAGTCACTTTCCTTCTAAAGGTTTCAGTTTCCCATCTGTAAAGCAAAAACCACTGTTCCCACTGAATAATTAACCAAAATAACTTGTTTTCTGTCTATTCCATTGAAAGCCTTTTTATGAGCACATTTGCTTTTTAATCCTGATGCTTTAAAGTCATTTTCCTCATCCCTTCTTGGTCCAGCAGTTCTTTGTTCTAGTTCTCAAGTTCATATACTTAGCTAAATCTCATTTGTCATTTCTGTGAAAAGATGATTTAGATTTTTTTTTTTTACCTTTTCCGTAGTGCCAATAGCCTTTCTTGATTTTCCTTTCTAATGTTTGCAACACTTCATAATTTAGTACCCACTTTAGATCCTCCTTTCAAAACTATTTGTGGTATTTCTTCCAGGAAGTCAGCTGAACTAAGAAGGATGACAGCCTCTGAACAACTACATGCATATGTCTCTTCCTTGTAAATGACCTTTTTTTCAGAGCCAGAATCACACTGTCCAGGAAATATGGAGAAAGAAACCTGAGGAGATTAAAGTTTGCCAGGGACATGGGCAAAACTCATAGACGAGAGATGAATTTGGAAGGGCAGGGTCAAAGCCTTTGTACCTTGGGACTGCTCTGAAGAAGGAAAACTGTGTAAGAAACACCAGACTTAACTAAAGCGCTTTTCTTTAAATAGCTGGATTACCTTTCCTTACCCTGGTCGTAGGATATTCTGCACCAGGGTGACCTCAGTGGAAATCGAAGGTAACTGCCGTTCTGTGTCAGCACCCAGGACAGTGGTGTTTATTAAAGGCTGCTAGGGATTAGGAGGGAGGAACGCAGTCAAGAGCTCAGCAGCATGGTACAACCAAATACCAATTAATCTGACCTGATATTTAGTGATGTCAGCAATATGATGAATGATGCTCAGAGATTAATGTCAGAAAAATATAGGGCCGGCCCTGTGGCTTGGTGGTTAAGTGCGCTCGCTGCGATGCTGGCGGCCCGGGTTCGGATCCCGGGTGCGCATCGAGGCACCACTTCTCTGTCCATCCTGAGGCCGAGTCCCACATACAGCAACTAGAAGGGTGTGCAGCTATGGCATACAACTATCTACTGGGGCTTTGGGGGCAAAAAATAAAATAAATAAAATCTTAAAAAAAAAAAAAAGAAAAATATAAAATTAAGAATCAGGTAAAAAAGTATGCTACATCTTTTTAACATATGAGTCATTAAAGTGAAGTAAAATGACCAGGAGTTATAATGGTCCAAAAGTAGCTTCTTGATAGGAGCACAGAAGATATCATATTGTAGGTTAACCATCTTCTATCAGCCTTTCAGCCTTTTGTGTAGTTTCAAGAAATATGATTGAATCTGCAGCTTATCCATCCTTAAATGTAGAATTCTCTAAATTATACGTTTCTAAAATATATAATCATAGAATTTTAGATAAAGGAGGATAAAGGAATAGAGGCATAGTGCAGGGCTCTGAGTATAGCAAGGTACACAGGTGGTCAGTGGTAGAGCCAAAGCTGGAATCCATGTCACCTACTGTGCTAACCCCGGGCTCTTCCCAGTAGACCACTGATTTCAAAGGCCTCTACCAGTCCTTTCAGATCCATTCTATACAGCAAATGGCAGATGAATCATCCTAAAATATTACCTTTGGGGAAAAGCAATGTAAGCACTTAGGAACTTACTCCTCTGCCTTCCACACCAGTTTTACCACTTAAATGGCCAATGAAATACTCGAAAGGAGCAAGAATTTGTGTCACTCTCATACTGAAGTGTTGGGAGAATTTCTATTAGATGTAGCACAAGAAGGATTGAATTGAAGAACAACATTGAGGGCTTTTATATACTGCCTTCCTGTGAGAGTGTAGTCTAGGAAGGTAGTGGGAGACCTGGAGTATACCAGACAATACCCTCTTACTCTAAGGGGCAGGGCCTGGAAGTAGGAAGAGGTGAGGGCCAGTCAAGGGGTCTGCCACTTAAACTGTCTTTCCTCTACCAACCCTCAGCATTTGGACCTCAGTGGTGGCATTAGGAGATCTTAAAGTTTGCTTTTGGCATGGACAATGACATCAGTCAGAGAACTGGGTACTAGTAACCACATGTAACCAGAAGTTGCCATTGGGGTATGTATGGTCCAGTGGAGAGAAGTACATGAAAGTCGTGTTCTTCCTTTGGTCGTTCATAATTGTGTAATTTAATTTAAAATCTTACATCTCATCCCTGCCTGCTGGGATGTTAAAATGGTGTTACAACTGCTGGATATTTCCTATCCTTCACTTCCCTTTTTTCTTATCTGATTATGGAAATCTCTTTTTAAAAGATTTGAGCAGGAATTTATACCAAGCTTTGATAGAATCTATATCAGTTCCTCTGTGATCATAAGCTCTTAATGGCAAACTTAGACTTTCCTCTCTAAGGATGAGCAAATACTAACAAATCTTGGGGCCCTGGAATAGATGGTATGGCTTAAAAGAAAGCTCCATGGGTAAGATTCAGAGGAGCTGCCAATCTGTGAAATAAGTTTAAGCAAGAAAGAAAACAACATTTTAGAAAATACCTGATGTGTATTCTTAACAAAATTTAAAAGTAGACTGTATCCCTGTATAGAGCTAGAAGAAGCTATCGCATAGAGCAAGCAGTCAGAGGTCAGGGGGGATTGCATGGAAATGAGAAAGTCGGTTGAGCAGTGAACAGAGATCAGGCACTACAGAAAACTGAATCAGTAAAATAAAGGACAGATTTCAAAAATTCTGCCAAAATTCTGAGGAAAAGTAAACAAACATAAAAATGATGAGAGAAAAGATAGATTCAACCTAAAATAATAAATTCCAGAAAGAAAATAGAAGTAATAGTCATTATTATAGGCAAAATGGACCTAACATAAGGACATAAAGGGTTTTCAACAATATAATTAATAAGATTAAATTAATAGATATACAACTTTGTGTCCTGCAGAGCGCCCATGGAATATTTTTCAAAATGAGAACATTTCAATTAAATCCTTAAAAAATAAAAATTATACAGTCCTCATTCTCTGAGCACTTTGCAATAAAAGTAAATATTAAAATAAAAGTCTGGACAAAATGCCCAAATAATTTTGGAATTTTAAAACATTCTTTTAAGTAATTTGGATCAAAATTATATTACAAACTATGTTGAAAATACGAATTGTACATATCAAAAGAAGGATGCCCACTCTTGCCACTCTTATTCAATAGTACTGGAAGTTGTAGCCAGAGCAGTTAGGCAAGAAAAAAAAATTAAAGGCATCCAAATCAGAAAGGAAGAAGTAAAACTGTCTCTATTTGCAGATGACATGATATTACATAGAGAGAACCCTAAACACTCCACCAAAAAACTGTTAGAACTAATAAACAAATTCAGTGAAGTTGCAGGATACAAAATCAATACACAAAAAGCAGTTGAATTTCTATACACTAACAGTGAACTATCAGAAAGAGAAATTAAGAAAACAATTCCATTTACAATTGCATCAAAAAGAATAAAATACCTAGGAATAAATTTAACCAAGGAGGTGAAAGACTTCTATGCTTGAAAACTATAAGACACTGATGAAAAATATTGAAGAAGACACAAATAAATGGAAAGATATTCTGTCCTCATGGATTGAAAGAATTAATATTATTAAAATGTTTACACTACCCAAAGAAATCTACAGATTCAATGCAATGCCTGTCAAAATTCCAATGACATTTTTCACAGAAATAGAAAAAAATAGTGTGGAACCACAAAAGAGCCCAAATAGCCAAAGTAATCTTGAGAAAGAAGAACAAAGCTGAAGGCATCACACTTTCTGATTTCAAACTATATTACAAAGCTTTAGTAATCAAAACAGTATGGTATTGGCATAAAAACAGACACATAGATCAGTGGAACCGAATAGAGAGCCCAGAAATAAACCCACACATATATGGCCAATTAATTTACGATGAAGGAGCCAAGAATATACACAATGGGGTAAGGATAGTCTCTTCAATAAATGGTGTTGGGAAAACTGGATATCCATATACAAAAGAATGAAACTGGACCACTGTCATACGCCATACATAAAAATCAACTCAAAATGGACCTGAAACTGTGAAAGTTTTAGAAGAAAATGTAGGGGATAAGCTCCTTGATGTCAGTCTTGGCAATGATTTTCTGGATCTGATACCAAAAGCAAAAGCAACAAAAGCAAAAATAAACAAGTAGGACTACATCAAACTAAAAAGCTTCTGCACAGCAAAGGGAACCATCAACAAACTGAAAAGGAAACCTATGGAATGGGAGAAAATATTTGCAAATCATATATCTGATAAGAGGTCAATATCCAAAATACATAAAGTACTCATATGACACAATACCAAAAAAAACAATCCAATTAAAAAATGGACAGAGGAACTGATACACATTTTTCCAAAGAAGACATACAAATGACAAACAGGTACATGAAAAGGTGTTCAATATCACTAATTATCATGGAAAATCAAGTTAAAACCACAAGGGAATTTCACCTCACACCTGTTAGAATGGCTGTCATCAAAAAGACAAGAGATAACAAGCATTGATGAGGATATGGAGAAAGAGAACCCTTGTGCATTGTTGGTGGGAATGTAAATTGCTGCAGCCACTATGGAAAACAGTATAGAGTTCCCTTAAAAAAATAAAAATAGAACTACTATATCATCTAGCAATTCCACTTCTGGGAATATATTCAAAGGAAATGAAAACACTATGTTGAAGAGATATATGCACCCCAATGTACATAGCAGCATTATTTATAATAGCCAAAACATGGAAACCAGCTAAGTGTCCCTTGATAGATGAATGGTTAAAGAAGTTGTCGTATATATACGATGAAATATTCACTCGTGAGAATGAAGGAAATCATGTCATTTGCAACAACATAGATGGACCTTGAGGGCATTATGCTAAGTGAAATAAGCTAGACAAAGACAAATACTGCATGGTGTCACTTATACATGTGTGGAATCTAAAGAAAAAAAGTCAAACTCATAGAAACAAAGAGTAGGAAAGTGGTTGCCTGGACCTGGGGGGGTGGGAGAAATAGGGAGAGGTTGGTAAAAGGGTACAAACTTTCAGCTATAAGATGAATAAGATCTGAAGATCTAATGTAAAATATGGTGACTATAGTGGATAGCACTATATTGTATAATTGAAATTTGCTAAGAGATTAGAACTTAAGTGTTCTCACCAAAATATATATATATATATGAGGTGATGGATGTATTAAATAACTAGATGGGGGAATCCTTTCACAATGTATACATATATCAGATCACCACAATGTACACCTTAAATATCTTACAATTTTATATGTCAGTTATACCTCAATAAAGCTTAAATTTTTTTAAATGAAAATAAAGAATTGTACATATCAAAACTTATATTTGAAATGAAGTTAAAGATGTACTCAAAGGTAAATTCATAATCTTAGTTATTTTCATTTTTAAAATATAAAAAGTTTGAAAAGAAATTAACCAAGATACAAATGGCATATTGACTTCAACTGATATACTGGCTTCAGCTGATTGCCCAGAGTGTTTTGTTGAAAAGAATTACGAGGACTTTTCTGAGTTCAGCAAGAAGTGCTTTGATAGATTAGTAATGTCTACCACAGACAGGGAATATGATGAGCGGGGTGAATATACACGCCACATATTTGTCATACCTGAACTAAGCTTTCATTTCTTGGAGTTAGAAAAGAGTCAATAAAACAAAGCTAAGAAAAACAGGTCAAAGGAAATCAGGAAGAAAAGCAATATAAAGTGAACAACAGGCCATAAAATTAGTTAAGTTCAAAACCTTAGTTTGGGGTAGGGGGATCAGGGAGGAGAAAAATAAACATAGCTCTGCCATAAAAATGAGAGAATTAAAAATAAGAAAAAGTTTTTAAAAGTAGATATAGGAGAGATTGAAAAATTATGAGAACACTGTGCACAATTGTATACTACTACATTTTAAAAACTGGATGAAAGATAATATTTGAAAAATACAAAGTACAAAAATTGGTTCTTGAAGAAAAAGAAAACCCAAGCAGAACAAGATAGAAGTTTTTAAACTATCCAAGTTGGTTCTTAAAGAAATAGGGTACATGAGTAGGCCTAGAAGCAACTTTAAAATATCATCTCTAAAATAGTTTTTTGAACTTTTTTTTGAAATCTTTGGAGGCTTCCAAGTGCCTGCAAGATCAAGTGGAGAGTCCTTACTCTGACATTAAAGCCTCTGCAGTGTGTCCTCTATTCTGCCTCCAACCTTCCCTGTACTACGCTACCTCCTTGCACGGTCTGCTCCACACATGCTTCCATTCGTTCTTCCTACATGCTCATGTCATCCCCTCTGCACAGAAGGCCCTTAGCCCTCTTGAATCTAAGTCCTGCCCTTTATTCAAGATCAGGTTTTAGTTTATTGCCTTCATGTGTCTTTCCCAACTGCCCCATCCTCAACTCCTCAGCTGACTCTACCATCTACCTCCTTGTCTTATTTTTCCTTTTTGTTTGTGTTCCGCTTCTCATAAGTCTCTTAGGACAGACATGTTGTCCTCACCCTTTTATCACATATATATTGAATGTCCACTGTGCTATGCATTGCTCTAGATATTGATGATAACACCAGTGGAGAAGACAGACAAGAGCCCTGCTTTCATGACATTTATTTTTGAGAAAGGGGAGATAGTTCATTCCCCAGCCCCTGATATAGCTTATATTCATAATAAGTTCTCAGAAAATGGTTGTGGAGGGGATGGTGGTGGTTGAAGTTGTGGTGGTGACACTATTTTGCATCAAGGTGTATGCATCAAGGATCACTAAATAACAATGATCTCATCATTAATTATTTATACTTTGTAGAGGGGAATATGGGAGGCAGTAGAGCACAGTTATTAACAGCCCAAGATTTCAGATTAGATTTGAATCCTGGTTCCTTTACTTAATGGACTGTTATTTAGGGATCCCTCTAAGCTTCTGTTTCATTATCTGTAAAATATTACCTACGTCGTGGAGTTGTTCTTAGGATTAAATGTGATTATGTATTCCCTGACATATATTAAGTGTCCAGTGCATGCTGATTGGTTTTGTCATAATTTCTGCTGCTGCTGTTGTTCCCTATTGAAAGAAATTGCATTTTTGTTGTTAGTAAGTTGATATTCATAAGTGTGATTTGGCTCTAGCTAGCAAGGCTATGGAAATTCAAACACATTCTGATTTCCTGAACACTAATAACTCTAATGAGTATTGAAGGCTAAGGCTTAGTTTCAAACAAAACAAAAGATTAGATTTGAACCTACTGACTCCCAGTCAAGTTGGCTCCATAGTTCGCACTTGAATGTTCCCCTCTGCTGCAAACACATAGCACTGATAGATAAAAAGCTCAAAGAAGAAAACCAAAAGGGCGTAGCTAAGCTTCAAAACAAAGGAAACATCTCCTTGGCCCCAAAAAGTACAGAAGTAAATGAGAATCAGTGAATGAGGCTGAAGCAACAAGCTTTCTGAACTCTACTTTGGAAGTAGGCGGTGGCAGCCTAGAGTTCAGCTCCTGTGCTATACTGGGGCCTGAAAGTGCCTTACCCAAGAGGAGAGACTAAACCCAGGCTCATTCATTGACTATAAAGCAGTGATTTTTCAACCGGGGACGATGTTGTCCCCCAGAGGACATTTGATAGTGTCTGGAGTCATTTTGGGTTGTCATATTGGGGTGGGGGAAGTGCTTTTGGCATCTAATGAGTAGAGTCTAGGGAAGCTGCTAAATATCCTGCAAAGCACAAGAGAGTCCCCCACAACAAAGAATTATCCAGCCCAGTAGTATTAAGGTTGAAAAACGCTGAGCTAAAGGATACAGTGGGCTCTCCTAATGGGAGACTGATAAAACTGGCATGGACCCACTGCCCGAGGCTACATCTTTATATGAGACTAGGGGGCCTATAGAGTCAGGAAGACAATGACATACCCTTGCAACTGTTCATGTCTCAGAACTGACCTGGATTTCTAAGTATCGCTGAGGCAAGGGCCCCATAATACCATTGTAAAGTCTGGTTCTGGACTGGGGTCAGGGGGACTTCAGTGGAGACAACTATAAAATCTTCAGACAGGGAGGAGTATCTCTACTTAGCAAGTAGAGACAAGGGGGGAAATGATTCCTATTCAAAATGAGCCTGCAAACCAAAATTCCAAAACACATGAATAAATCTAATACTAAGAAAGATTGCCAACAAAATCAACAACTGGAACATGAATTCCTTACAGATGATATTAATATTTTTGACCAGTCAGACATGTTGGATCATGTGTCTAATAGGAGTATCTGTGGAACATGACATGTGACTCTGATAGGAGTATTAGGAGAGAGACCTGAGACATAGATGGACGAGTAGTACTTTAAAAAATAATAACTGAGAATTTTCCAGAATTGAGGAAAGACATGAATCCTTAGGCAAAAAAATTTATTCCATGTACCAAATAAATACACCTCTAATCACATCATAGTGAAATTGTAGAACATTAATCATACAGAGAAGTATTACGTACTACCTGAGAGAAAATTCACTTTAACTGCAAAGGAAACCAAGTCCAGCATTCTTCTCCTCGGCAATAATAGGTGCCAGAAGACAATAACTAATAGCTTCAAAGTGTTGAGGTAAAGTAGCTCTCAGTCTAGAATTTTACACATAGCTAAACTGCCATTTAAGAGAGAAGGCAAAATTAAAGTAATTTGGGATGTTCAAAGTCTATACCACCCATGACCTTCACTGAAAGAACTAGTAAAGACTGTCTAGGATGAAAGTGAACACAGAAGTGTTGGATAACAAGAAACAATGAAGTGCAAAATTTATAAAATATCAATAGATGTTATTGACTGTAAAAATAATTGTTGGTCTTCTTTAAAAAGATAAAACACATTTAAGACAACAAAGACAAGATGCAGGGACCAAGAATATTCAGTGGATAGTGAATGTATGACAGGTTTGGGTCAAGGTCAAGGGCAAGACAGAAATACTGAATGGCTTTACATTTTCTGAGAAAAAAATAGCTATATAATTGATATACAGTCCGCAGTTGTGAAACCAACAGAGAGGGAGAGAGGGGAATGTAGAAACTTTGTGAATCAAATGGAAGGCAGGAAAAGAAAACAAAAAGCAAAGGAAAAGGATGGTAAATGGAAAACAAAATCTAAGAAAGTAGAAATAAGTCCAAATATATGAGTAATCACAATAAATGTTGACAGATTATACTCTTCTATTGAAAGATACACTATCAAATTGCATTTTTTTTAAAAATTCAGTTATAGGCTGCTTAAAAGAAACATACCTAAAATAAAATCTCACAGAAAGGCAAGGGATTGGAAAAAGATAAACCATGTGATGCTAATTAGAAGGAGAACGGGTATAGCAATAGATAAAATAGAATGAAGCAAAAAGCATTAATAGGGATAAAGAAAAGCACTTATATGCACTTAACATCATAAGTTCAGCATATATAAATCAAAAGCTAACAAGATTTTAAGGGAAATTGGCAAATCATCAATCATAGTGGATGATTTGTTCAAATATATTTCTATCAGTAACCGATAGGTAACTCTAATAAAAATTTCTGAGGATTTTGAATATTTGAAATGCAGAATTAAATTTGCTTTAATAAGTGGCTTTTAATCTTTTTTGACCACCACTCATAATAAAAAAATACATTTTATATGCAACCTAGTAAAAATATCTATATGTAGGTGTGTTATACATGAAATAAAAGTTTCACAAAATACTATTTGCTATTCTTTTTTTAATTCTGATTGTGTCCCCTAAATTGATTTTACAACCCCCTTATGAGTTACAACTCTGAAAAGCATTAATACCTGTGCATAGACTCCTGTGCCCATCAGGGAGAATATATATTCTTTTCAAGTATATGTGGAACATTTACAGAAATTCAGCATATACTATGTCCAAATGAAGGCTGCACATGTTTCAAAAAATCAATATCAAACAGTTCACACTCTTCAACTAAAATATACTTAAATTAGGAATAATGAAAAGGTCCATGTGTTTTGAAAATTTGAAAAAATAGAGTACTTAGTAATCATGTTAAAAAGGTAATATGAAAATTATAAAATATTTAGAACTGAATGTTTATAAAAGTACTGCATATCAAATTTGTGGGATAGCCAAAATGCACTCAAAAGGAAGCTTGTAAGCTTAAATACGTTTATTAAAAAGACAAAAAGACTTGAAAATGAGTTAATCGTTTAACTTGAAAAGCTATAAAAGGAACAACAGAATAAATTAATGAAAATAAAAATAAAAGAATAAAAATATATAAATTGCCTAGTACAGCCTGCCACATGGGAGAATAATGCCTCAAACAGTATCTGGCACATGATGGGTATTCATTAAATAGTTGACAAAGGAATGAATGAAATCGACAACAAACAATAGAGAGGATCACCTCTGGAAAGACTGATAAATTTAAAGAAAGAGAAAAGGCCCACATAATAATATTAGGAACAAAAAGAAACGGAACCACAAATATAAAGAATAGATAATGTGTGGTATATTTATAAAATGGAGTCCTGTGCACCACTACTGCACAAAAGTTGACTTCACTAAACGCTTCTTGACTTGGTTTTGGAATCAGACCCAAATTAATAATGTTCTAATTGTTATTTGCTACGGATTAGCATTTTAGCTTCTGTCTCTGAAATGCATGTATAATCCCTGGACTGACAAGTGAAAAGAATAGGCACACATACACTGTGTGCATGTAGGTGTGTTGTAAAGACAGTTGTGAGATATTTAATCTGTGAGTAAATGTTTGCTAAGAAAAGTCAGAGTACGTGTTCTTTTTTTGGAATTCAGTTCTTTAACCTAGCTTGCATCTTGGAATTTCTTCTCTCCTTTGGGAATTGAAAGAAGTGGGTTGTCACCAGTATTTTATAAAAATGATCAAGTTTGGGGGTGTTTGTTTTTAGGACCTTCACAAATGCCACCTTGTCTGTTTGCCACAGCCCTGGTGAGATCAGCATTTCCAGCTCTACTCTTCCTGTGAAATCTTGAGCATTTTCCTTTTCTGAGTCCTTCCTTCTACAGAAAGGTCATCCCTGATGTGGTGGCATGAATCCAAGATAAACTTTTACTAAACCATTGAAATAGAAAACTAGTACCTCTGTGTTAGAGATGTGGAGAGCCTTGAAAAGAACCCAAAGAGAAACAATATAGCATCAAACCACAGTCAATCTTGTGAAATAATGAACAAAACAGATCTTAAAGAAAGGATATCACTTTCGGAAAAGTTTCCACTGATCAAAATAAAGAGAGAAAAAAAAAGAACAGAGGAAACCACAAATAAAGGAAATAAAGATCCATGAAAAAGCACGTCAAAAGCCTTACCAACAAAATGGATAATGGGGATTTTGCTCATTGTAACCCTCCTAGACTAATGATGGTGTGTTATATAGGCCGGCTGTATGATGTGGTCTTGGTGCCAGTGGAATTCCTAGCCAGCCATTGGATCCACTTGTATTCCCTAAGTAGAGACTTGCACTGGAAGAAATCTTTCAAAATGATAAATGCAGGCAATATTTCAGCTTATAAAGAGATTATTTGTTTGTAATGCTCTGTTGAACAACTTCTTTGAAAAGCCCAGAAGAGCTGTTCCCCCTTACTCAGAGTAGGAATAGTGCCCACATCAGGCTCGCTCTTGGACGTCAGGAAAGTGGAAGAGGCAAGAGGAGTAAATAGGTATGGAGCAAGTAAATTGAATTCTGGGTTAGGAAGTGTACATTTAATATTTAAGGAAACTCTTCTGATACTAGCTATGAACATGTCCCAAGGAAAGATTCTGCCTTGGTTGAAAAGAGCATGTCAGTATTAATGGAATTCTTCCAATTCTTTGTTGCTACTGTACATGGCCACGTTTCTGAGTTCAGTTTATCAGGAAGCCTGCCCTTCAGCAGCTTTTGGTGATTATAGACAAACAGTCCACCTGCAGAGAATGGTCTGAACTAAGCCCGTTTCCCTAGCTGAAAGTGTAGTAAGCCACTGTCAACCTTTGACTACATCTGACACTTCTCCGTCTCCTAGAACTTGTACCATTTCCAAGAAGAACAATTAAGGAGCACTACCGGGACCAGACAGAGACATCCAGCACTCTTCCTGGGCTTGAGCTCTGCCTTTTGCATGATGTAAAGTTAATGGCACCTTTCTTGTCCCATATTTTCGGTATTTCTCACCACAAAACTCAATACTTTTATAACTCGTTTTTCTGAGTTCATCTTTATTTAGCCACTTCTTCATATTCCACATGTACTATGATCAGAAAACAGCAGGGAATGGAGCTGTAGCAAACATCTTTAACTTTGTACATACAGATTTCAGAGAGAAAGAGAAAGTACGATTTCAGTAGTGGCTGATTCCATTTGCTGTCCCACTCAGGAGGAGATGGAAGATGCATTCCTTGTTCCTCCAGTCAGTCTCATTTCCCACAAGCCTCTCTTGTGGGAAGAGCATCCCATTGTACTATGTATCATTCTCATGCTTGAAGACACATACTTTATACGACAAGCCAACTACTTCATTTGGTCCACAGTTGAAGAAACAGTGATTCGTTCTGATGCTGGCAGAAAAAAAAGTGTATGTCAGATTTATTAAGAGATAGTTTGTGAGCTTGGCCCGGTGGCGTAGTGGTTAAGTTCACGTGCTCTGCTTCAGCGGCCCAGGTTCACAGGTTCAGATCCTTGGCGTGGACCTACACACCGCTCATCGAGCCGTGCTGTGGCGGCGTCCCACGTACAAAATAGAGGAAGATTGGCACAGATGTTAGTTCAGGGCCAATCTTACTCACCAAAAAAAAAAAAAAAGAATTTGTCAGTCTCAAATGAGACTTCTCTTCCTAAGGGACTTTAAGAGTAATTTTGACTATGAGGTTTCTGCCTTGCAGGTTGCCAGTTATTTACCTTTTGGCTTTAATAGCAAGTTGCTATTAACTTCCAGGTTCTGAATATCTTGTGGTCATTCTTCTACAGTTTAGCACTAATATTCCATACTGAGTTAGAGTCAGTGAGTCATCCAATTTAAAATTTCTGTACAGAGATAGGCTTATAGTGAATGCAAAGGTTGTCAGTATTCCTAAGTAAAAATAACAATACTAATAGTAGTTAATGTTTCTTTAGCTCTTAATATAATACCAGACACTATGCTAAGATATGCTTTATATGTGCCATCTTGTTTTATCCTCAACAACCCTATGAAGTAGGATCTGTTATCCCGATGTTAAAGCACAGTTACTGACTTAGAGACAACCAAGGGAACACATACATACCTTCCTATGTAAATATTTCCTAAAACACAGATACTCCCAGGAAAGCAGCAAAGAATCATTGCAGAAGCAGAACACCAGGTGCTAATTAACATACAGGCTCTAGACAAGCTGTGTTTCCAAAGTTCTCATTCAGGAATGGGTTGTCCAGAAGTTGGAACGTATTTTCCCGAGGAAATGAGGTTATCACAACAAAAGCATTTTACCCATGCTGTACCTAAAGTAGTAATAACATAGACCCAAACCATTTTGTGTACCAACGTTTCCATGGAAAAACGCACTCTGAGTTTCCCTTTGGATGGTATGGACCAGCAGGGAAATGGCGACCCTATGCTAGAAGCAGTAGGCATTAGAAATGTTCAAAGTCTGAATCAATGGTGGCTCCCAAAGCCTGTGATGGGAGTTGATGGAGGGAGGAGGATGGAAAAGTGAATGGAGCTGAATACAAAGGGGACTCAGGTCAGGTGATCTTGGGTGAGGAACAAGAGAAAGCCTACAAAGGTGAAGGATGGGATAGGAATTCCAGAGAGCAGAGGAGAAAGAGAGTGTGGGGACCAAGAACTCATCAGGTCTAAACCCTCAGGGATTCTTCTCATTCCTTGCATATCTCCCTGTCCACTGCCTTTGTTCCTTCTGCTGACTCCAAAATTTTACCTACTTGCTTCCCTTTTTACTGTTAACACTCAGAGCTTCCTCTGTGATACTAAGACCCACGCCGTGGCTTTTCCTGCCTCAGCTGCTCCTAACGCAGGCGAATGGCCCTAACCGTTTTTAACTTCTGTAAAAGAAAGAACCCATCCTAGGCCCTCCAGAACTTTTCCTTTTTCACTTGGACCTAGAAGAGCAAATATCAGCCTACAGATACTTTGGGTGGTTTTTTGGGTCCATAAGGGGCTGAAATAACATGCATAGGCATAGGCGTTCTGGATGTAGCTCTCCAAGGCTGAGGCTTGTGGGAAAAGGGAGAAGCCCTCTCCTCCTTTTCCTTGTCTTTGTTTTTGCAGCTCCCGTGTCCTCAAAATGAAAGTGGAAAGGAGGGAGGAGCTCAGATTGCAGCTTGCTGGAGGGGAGGTCTCTAAGGCAGTGAGATCCTTGCATCACTTCTGGGGTGTATTCTCAAGGGGCACGTCTCCATCAGGGCTGTAGGGACCACCTGGGCACCTAAGCCTCTACCAGACTCTCCAAGTGCTCCTCAGACCACCTTCCTCTTTGCCCACTGGTCATGTTTCCCTGACTTCTCTGTAGATACGAGTCACCTGGGCACCTGGGAGCTATAGAAAGCTCAAGTTCTCAGGCCCTACCCCAGACCCAGTGAATCAGAATCTCCAGGGGAAGGGCCTGGAAAGCTGTATGATTAACAGGCACCCCAGATGATTCCTGTCAGGGACTTTTGGCAAATGCTGCTTGACTGCCCTCCACCTTGCTGGTCTTTAAGGGCTCCTAGGACATTCTGAGCCTCAGAATCATTATATACACTATTTCTTCTCCATGAAAAGCTCTTTCCTGTTCCCTACTCTTGGCTAATGCCTACTTCTCATAACTTCATGACTCGGCTGAAATCTGATTTCCTCAGAAAGGCCATCCTTGACCACTCTCCTCACCATCTAAATCAGGTTCCCTGTTTCATTCTCAAACAATGCTTCATGCTTTTTCTCCTTAGCATTTATCACAGTTGGTATCTTCCATATTTGCCTAACGTCTGCCTCCCCACTAGGACCAAACACAGGGAACGCTTTATAAGTGTTTTTTGCTTAAATGAATAAATGGATAAATAGTGCTGGGAGAAGGGTACTAAAGGTTGAGTTGGATGCTGCTCAACAAAATAAAAAAACTGAGCATATGAAAACTTTAGTCTCCCAGGTAAAATTTTTGTTTTTTGTGTGTGTGTGTGAGGAAAATTAGCCCTGAGCTAACATCTGTTGCTAATCCTCCTCTTTTTGCTGAGGAAGACTGGCCCTGGACCAACAGCCATGCCCATCCTCCTCTACTTTATATGTGGGTCCCCTGCCACAGCATGGCTTGCTAAGTGGTGCATAAGTCCACGCCCAGGATCCGAACCTGCAAACCCCAGGCTGCCAAAGTGGAGCATTCAAACTTAACCACTATGCCACTGGGCCAAACCCTAGGGGAAAATTTTTACACATCAACTAAAGTCAAGGTAAATGGACCCAACAAGTAAGTGTATTTATGGGCAATGGATCACATTATTTCAAAAGATATTTATTAAATACCTAATTGTGCAAAATGCAACTTTAGGAGCTATGGATACAACAGTGAATAAGACCGAAACGATCTTTGTCTTTATGGAGCTTACATTCTAGCAAGAATAACAGATAGTAAGCAACCAGTTACACAAGCTCATAATTATAATTTTGGTAAATGCAGTGAAAGAATTACAGAGCTGTAAGAACCCATGACAGAGAGACCTGGCATGATTGTAGGGCGTCAGGCTAGTCACAGAATTTCCAAGACATGTGGCTAAGGAACCTGGGCCCAAAGAATCCAGTGTACTCTGTCCTGTCTCTTGTCAAAGTTGACATGAGGGGAGATGCCTCTATGTAATGGTTTCTCAACCTCAGCACTATTAACATCTTGGGCTAGAAAATTCAAGTGTTTGAGGGCACTTTCCAGTGCACTGTAGGAGGTGTTTAGCACCATTCCTGTCCTTTACCCACCAACCCAGTAGATCCCATAGTTGTGACAACCACAAATGTCTCAGCATTGCCAAATGTCCCTTGTGAAAGGGCAGGGATGTGGGGCAAAATCTGTCCGTCCTCCCTCCCTCAGTTGAGAACCACTGCTCTTCGTGAAACTTGGTTTGTTTTGTTTTGTTTTGTTTTTTGTTTTTTTATTTTTTAAGCCATAAATTTTTTTTGCAGTAATATTGGTTTATAACATTATATACATTTCAGGTGTACATCATTATATTTCGATTTCTGTATAGATTACGTCATGTTCACCGCCCAAAGACTAATTACAATCCATCACTACACACACATGTGCCTAATCATCCCTTTCGCCCTCCTCCCTCCCCACATCCCCTCTGGTAACCACCAATCCAATCTCTGTCTCTGTGTGATTGTTTGTTGTTGTTTTTATCTTCTACTTATGAGTAAGATCATACAGTATTTGACTTTCTCCTGCTGACTTATTTCGCTTAGCATAATACCCTCAAGGTCTGTCCATGTCACAAATGGCTGGATTTCATCATGAAACTTGGTTTTTAAAAAATGTCTTTACTTATGATTTATCCAAGTGAGTACCAGGAACTTAATTTATTCGTTCACTAAACAAATATTTGTTGAGTGATTACTAGGTGCCAGGCACTGTTCTAGGCACTGGAGACCCAGCAGTGATCAAAGCCTGTGCTTTCTTGAAGCTACATTCCAGCGGGTGGAGATGGACAATGAATTTTAAGATATGCAGTATTTCAGAAGAAAGGATAAGTTGGTCATAGAAGTCTTTTCTGATAAGATGACGTGAACAAAGTCTTGAAAGAAGCACGGGAATGAGCCACAGGAGAGGGAGCACCAGGAGCAAGGGGCAGAGCCACTGGGGGCCTGTCCTTGATCTCGCCTGTCTGTCTGCAGGTCTAACCAAGCTGCTTGTGTTTCAGGGGCTCCTCCACAGAAGGGCAGCTGAATGGACTCCAGAGCAGCCTTAACTCTGCAGCCTTTGTGCCCATCACCAGCTCCACAGGTCAGTGGGCACACCAGCTCCTTCCGGGGGCGGGACAGCAGGGCGGGTGCTGGGCTTGGCACATTCTCTCTCCTGCCTCCAAAGAGAGCCCCACTTCAAACGAGGAAGCATCCAGTCTTTTGAAGCTTTGGCAAATGGGCATTTTGTTACCTACTTCATTCAAATGATGTTGACGGTCTAGGATTGAATGGTTTTCCAGAACTATTTTGGGGTAGATGAAATTTCCCAGTCTGGTAGAAGGTTGTCAGATTTGCAGCATTTACTAAAAATGCCTGTATTTGACTGGTGTTTCACTGTTTATGTAGTATTTCCACATGTGGTATCTCTCACTAAATCCTCACCACAACCCTGTGAGGTGGATCCTCTTGTCACCTCCACGTGAGGACACAGAGGGGCCTGTGGGAGATTATACCTGTGCACAGAGCCAGTTCTGGGTCCTGTCATGCTCATGTCATGGTCTGTTGCCAGGCGGTTCCCTAGAGCCTGAAGCCTCTCAGTGCAGGTACCTCTGTCTAAGTCAGGTAATGTTGTCCACTGATAGTTTTCTATGAGTAATAATTCATAAAAATACACTCATCAGTAATCAGAAAATTGAAGGAAAATCACTTGGATTCAATTCAACAAATATTTGCTATTGAGCACCTACTAGGGAGAAAGTCACCTGCTTGGCACTGAGGTACAGAAAGGGTGAACTAGGCAGTCCCTGCGTCAGGGGACTTACAGACTCAGAGGAGAAAAGTCAGCAGGGAGCGTGCTGCAGGGTGAGTGACTATCAGGTACTGGGGACACAGAATAACAATAGACGGCATTGGGGAGCATCCGCTATGTCAGGCACAGTTCTGAACACTTCACATGTAATAACTTGTTTGTTCACACAACAGGCATATAATATAAGAACTGTGTTCCCCATTTTATGGCTGAAGAAATAAAGGCACAGATTATGAAACGTATCTGAAATCTCACAGCTAATAAATGATGGGGCAGTATTTGAACCCAAGCCACCTAGCCCAGGCTCTTTAGGGACTGGGGAGGGCTTTCTAGAGGAAGAAACTTCAAAGCTGAGGTTTGAATGTTGACCAGGTCAGCCAGGAGAGGGGAGGCGTAGGGTGGAAGGAGGTCCAGGAAGAGGGAACAGTGTGTGCAAAGGCCGAGGGTCGGGGTGAAAATGTACTGTGTTCTGGAGCCCTCACGTGTCAGTGTGGCTGGGGACTAGGGCCTGAGCAGGGGATGCCAAGAGAAGAGGCTGGAGAGGTAGCAGGACCAGTCTGAGCCATGTAGGGAACTTGGTCCTGAGAGCGGTAGGGAGCCATTAAGGAGTTTAAGGCTGGGGAGTGTGCGTGTTGCAGGGGTGGGGGGTGGGGGGGGTGAGATAATACACCTTAAAATGATTAGGAGATGGCTGAGAGGCCTAGTTAGTTTGACTGTATCACGGGGGTCATTACGTATATCTCAGAGGCTTACTGTGAGGATTAAAGGAAGCAATATAGAGAGGAAGGGTCTGTAACTACACCCAGGTCAGGTTTAATGTGATCAGAGTGTAAGGATTTTTTTCTCCACTTAAAACCTTAAAACCTGAATTCAAGAAATATTTGATGAATATCTACATGCCCCCCCACCCCCCCAAAAAAAAGAATTACTAGAACATGGTAGTTATTTTTAAGGAAGTAAGATTTCCACCTGAAACTGTTACAGACTGAGAAGTGGGTGGCTAAGAGAATCGTGGATTAGTCGAAAAGATTTCCATGGGATACAGCTGTTAGAGCCCCTTCAGCTCTTCAAATTTCCTGGAGCTGGAGAGATTTACAAAGCTTAGGAGATCCAGGAATCCTGCCTGTTTCATTTGCATGTCTAATTGGTAAATTAAGTACAGAATTGAATTCTTTGCATGCACTACGGCTGAGGAAGTTGGAAATTTGACCCAGGTGGGTCATACTTTCAGCATCTTGATAATGTATTAATATTTCCTGGCAGTTACTTAGAAGCTTTTGTAATGGTTGTAGTGAATTTGGTATCAGCATAAAACCACAGAACAAAGAGAAGTTGTACTTCTCCATGGCTTCTTGTGTCTACCACTTTTCCCTGCTTCTACCTTAAGATAAGCGTATTATTCTTCTCACCTTGTTGAGATAGCCTGCTATTTACTACTTTTGTCTCCAAATGACTCTGGGCCTCTAAAGTCCCTTGAATTTGTTTCTATTCTGTGACTTTCCTGGTGCTCCTGATCCTTGGTTAAGGAAACACTGATGAGCATGATATAGTAAGGCTCAGGCATTTTCCATATTCCCAATAAACATTTTACCTTAGCAGTGTAATAGTAACTAGTCCTGTTAGAGTTGTTTATACAGCTAGTCCATAACTACCTGCACTTCAGTGTTTCAACTACAAATCATGTGTTTTTCTGTATTACATGTAGATTTAAAGCGGTTATTCTAAGGGTATGCTATAAAAAGGGGAAGATGAGATTGCTATTAGAAGCGTTTTTCTTTAAACCCACAAGCTGGGAGGACAACCTCCATAATAAGTCAAAAAGTTTACACGTGTGTCTGAGAGTTGGGATATTTGTGCCTATACAGGAATCCCTAAACTGATTTGAAAGGTATTTAGCCCCTGTCTGCTCCAGTTAAGTCAGTTGGTTAAACATGGTATTATTGAGTGCCTCAATATAGCAAAAGTCTGTTTCCTGGCCCCTTGACCCTTCCCCAAGTCTAGCCCACCAAGCCTTAAAGCTGTGTGACTTCGTTCATCAGACAGTCTGAATGAGATAGTGGTTCATCCCAGGGCACTGTTGAAAAACAACTGAGTCCTTTCCCACTGATGGTGGCCTGCTGACCTTTTTATTATGAACTTTAAATGAGTTAGTGAATGTGAAAGCGCCTAGCGGGTGCCTGGAATGCTCCATGCATGTTACCTTTGCTTGACTTTCCTACCTCAGGCTATATATTCTGAGTTTGCTATGGAAGGGAAGGTGTAGAGTCAGCAAATTTGGAAATTTGAGAAGGAGCCTGCAGTGAGGGCATTGGCCTTCCTCCTTTATAACCATGGCATTCTTCTCGAGTTCTGAAGTGGTGATGGTGAACTAAAATAGCAGAGAGCAACAGATTAGATAACTGGCATTTCTCTCATGCTGATTTGATAGTGTAAACTACCATTATTGTGGGTCTGAGCCATACCAGCTGCCCTCATCCCTGTCCCTTAGCTTCTGCCTAAGCCTTTCCTGTCCTAGAGCCCAGCCTCTACCACCCCCACCCAACTATTTTATTTTTATTTTATCTCTTATTGGTCTATAGTTAGTTGATGGAGGGGACCTTACCACCTTTTGAGCGCCAATGCTGGATTTCATTTCCAAGAAGTGAGAAGCCATGTCCTTATTAAATTCTTATTATTTGAGTCCCTGGTAAAAAGCACTTGAGCTCCGCGCTCTTCGCTTGGAGGTGGGGCAGCCACACATCATTGTGACTCTGCCTGCCCACTTCATTGTCTCTCAGTGGGACAACAAGAGAAAGGAACTTATTTTAATATAAAGTAAACCCAGTGGAGCTTAAACCCTAAGGATCTAGAAGTCACTTTAACTTTCAAGTGAAATTATTTGCCTGGCAGCTCTCAGTGGAGTGACCTATTTTCACTATTAGTTTCTTATTCTTTGCACAATGCATTATATAGTTGTTGGAGATCCTGGGTGGATCTGGAGTATAACAGATTAATAATAAAAATAAATAAAGCTCTTGAGATGCTTGCCCTAGTGTCTTATACCTTTTATTGCTCCCAAAATGTTCTTCTCTCCCCAGAGCCAAAGGGATGAGAATTTGGATTGATTACCCATTCTTACACTGTTAGAAAGCAGAAGAGAGAGCCTGGATTGGTATTGGGCAGGAAATGGGGTGTCAGCATCTGGGAGAACGTTGATCCCCTAAAACCTAGTTTTAGATTTGACTTCTTGTCCTTTCAGCCAAGATCAAATAAAGTGTTAAGTAGGGATTTTTGTTTTTTTTTTTTTTTTTTTACATTTTTCAGGATCTTTGGAAGCTCCCCAAGTTATTTTCGCCAGATCCAAACCCTTGCCCACACAATCTGGAGCCCCTGCTACAGTTATAGGACAGAGAAAATCAAAGTCGGTGAAGTCAGGGCCAATTTAAGGTAACAGTAAGAATAAGAGCATATTTTTTTATTGTAACTTGCTGTCTTGATGCTACAGCAAGAGATTTAACAGCTATCAAGAGAAGTGATAGTTTCTCAAAATGACAAGGAAATTGGCATTTTATAAAACCAGAGCTCAGAATGACTCGCCAAAACTGTGGCTAAAAGTTAAGCTACCAATAGCTTGCTTCTGTAATAGCCTACCAGTAGGTGGCGCTGTGGCAGTAAGAAATTTCCTCACTGTTACGGAAACTTATATGGGGACATTGAAGCCAATCAAAGAAAGAAACTAAAGCCATAACTGAGTTATCACAGGTAAAGTGTAAAAGAATATATTGGAAAGCATGATATTTGAAGGTCAAATTGCAATAGCCTCTAAAGAGAATGAATATTTATTATTAAAGATATTTATTAGGGGCTGGACCCATGGCATAGCGGTTAAGTGCACATACTCCGCTGCTGGCTGCCTGGGTTCGGATCGCAGGCGCGCACTGATGCACTGCTTATCAGGCCATGCTGTGGCAGCGTCCCATATAAAGTGGAGGAAGGTGGGCACAGATGTTAGCCCAGGGCCAGTCCTCCTCAGCAAAAAAGAGGAGGCTTGGCATGGATGTTAGCTCAGGACTGATCTTCCTCGCAAAAAAATAAATAAATAAATAAAGAAGGCTTTTAGACTAGAGTTGGGTAGTTTGTGAACTGGGACTTTCAGATAATGGGAGACAAGAAGGGAATAAAATTTCTTTTAAATTTTTGGTGAAGTCGATTATGTTTTTTTCTGAGTTATTTAAGATAAACATATGCTATAATTGGCAGCAAAACAAACTATAAACCCCATCCTACCACCCATCCAAAAAAATGCTCCTACATTGAAGGAATGGCCTGACTTGATCTTGTGAGGCAGTACCCACACTTCACCAGCGCTGCCGCCAGTATTTTGTTCCCAGCTGTGGCCTTCAAAACTTTCCAAAAAATTCTATGGAACTGCAAGGTTTTGATGATGCCTTTCCTCTTTGCTCTACCCTACACACTAAAGCCTTAATGGCACACCTGCTATGAGCTTAATACTCTTCTTACCTCTAGGGGAATATTTATAATCTTACTTGAGAAGCATTATTCATCAAAATACCCCAGGAGAGCAAAGGAGGGAGGAAAATTATTTACCCACCACAGGATTCATTTACATTGGATTAGAAAGCTTCAAATATCTTTTCCCAGCCCATCTAAACTCTTTCCAAAAAGGAATGAGAAGAGAGAAGGGAACACCAAATCCATGGCTTGGTCATCTACCAAAATGTACCAGAGAAACTGAAAACAGCCAGAGTTCTATTGGTAATACTTAGCCAATGGTCCTTTAATTCTGATACAAAGCAGCCTATCCAGTGATGAACAACTAATAAAATATAGAAAATTAAAGCGAGAAGGTCAGTATTTTCTTCAGGAGACTGGCAGCCAGAAGAATGAATGTGACATCAAGCTCCAAACCAAACGGATGGCCTGCCAAGAAGTACTGATGTCCATCCGTTTCCAGGACTGTGAGACTTGGACCTGCCACACTTGTAATATCACTTTCCTTGAACCTATTTCATTAGTATCCGTTACAATCCACCCAGAACATTACAGGCAAAATAGGATCGTCAGCAAAGCAGCTTTGGGAAAGAGCCTATCTCTCAGCACTTAAATCTCTGTTGCCAACCCAGCCCCGCTGAGCCTGAGTTGTACATAAGCTAGGGAGGGGTGATGATGTATTTGTAATTGGTTGAGGTGGTGAGACCACATGCCAAGTGTGTATGGACTCACGCGACAGAGTGGTCAGAGGGCCTCAGAAGTCCAGCCTCCCATGGTGCAGCAGAACTGCTGGGAGGCTCCAGAGGCAGGCCCACCAGCCTGGCAGATGGCAGATGGCAGTGGGCTGCCTTTCCTCGAGCAGGGGAATTAGCTAGTTTACAAAGTGGAGAGGCAGAACCCCAGAGTCCACAGCCCATCACCTGGATGCATGCTTTCTCCATGTTGTGAATGCAGTGTAGAACAAATCACTCCTTGGGCAGAGGTCCCTTCAACCACAGTCACAAGTGAATGTCATCACCAGCTGTGACAGTCCTAGAACCTCTTCATATGTGGGTTTGGGAGGCAGTCAGGTTAGATTAGAGGATTTGAAGTGTGTTTGCATAGCATGTTATGTAAAACTGAGAGACCATCAGTTGTCCTTATCAAAGAATGAGGGAGCTGTGCTGAAGGATACTGGGGACTAAAGACTATCTAAGACCCACCATGCGCTGCCCCAGGCAAGTGTCATATTTAAATATATACATCGTTCTGTGTCTTCTTAGATTCTGTATTGTCTGTTTGGCATCTATTCATCACAAGGCCAATTAACTATATTTTCTATGTTCTTGATGGTTTGGCATTTGGGGGCATGACAGACCCAGGGAGAGACTGCCCCTCCCAGGCTAGCTCATTCCTAAAGCTAATAACAACTTGCCCATGAGCATGCCTTTCACATACAAGCCAACCAATCCCAAGTTTATATCCCCAGCCACCTCCTTATCTAACTGTCACACAGCAAGCCAAAATTGTCCTTTCCCTAAACCATTCCAGGGCCAGGGAGAGAGCAACTGGAGACAACCCCTATAGCCCAAAGGCCTCAGAATAATGCAAACTAGCCACTTTTAAGCTGCTTACCTTGCCCTGACCTGCCTTTCCCAAGGAAACCCCAGATAAGGCTCTGGCCATGACTTTCCCCTCTCTCCTGTCTTCTGTCTCCTGACCACACTGGTGTTTTCCCCTTGTGACCCTGCGTGGCCTGCACTGACCCCTTCTCTGGGACCTGTGAGTATAATCAACTTCTTCCTGCCAAGCCTCCTTTTCATCCCCTCCTGTAGCTGCACCGACTTTACCATACCATACCCAATGTGTACGTTCTTAGAACAAACATCAATAGGAAGAATATCTTTAATTTGCAGTACAAGGAAGCAGGAGAAAAATCTGAATCCATTAGGTTTTTATCACCCAGTTCTAAGTGACTGGTCATAGCACTTACTTCGTTGTAGGCTGTATTACCCAAGTGATGTTTTAACAGTATGTGTTTTGCTAGCTTCAGTCTGGCTGCAGCCACACAAGAAGGATGTGGATCCCTCTACATGGCAAAATTGCCTGGCTGCCAGCCATTGAAATTTCATGCTTTCCTGTCCTGAGGCCTCTTTCATTTCATTTAGTAACTGTTTCTACATTCAGAAACAAAACTCAAGCATAGCTGAAGAACCTGGTTGGAAGTGGGGGAGGAAACAACCTGGCTTCAGTTTGTGGGGAGGTAGGAGGTTCTAAGAACCCACCCAAAGGGGATTCATTTGTCTTGAAAACCGGGTAACTCTATTTCTGAAATGGATTAAGAAATGGACTACTGAGAAAGATAACATCTGAAAATTGATACTGTCTCTTGCTGAGTTGGCATCCTCCCAAGAGAGGAGTGATGATGCTTCAGTTGCTAACAATTGCTACTTTGTTATAAAGAGACAAGGGAAATGCCCTAGCCCCTTTCTCAAATTACATTTGTGTTACAGAAGCACACACACCTCCTGGAAAAATTGCCTGGCACCCTGGATTGTTCCAGTTGTACCTACCACTGCATCTTGTAGCAGATTTGTGCTGGCCTGTGTAATATCCATTCACTTTGGGTGGAAAAAGATCCTGTTTATTCTTGTAGCCCTGAACTGGGCAAGTAACCAGCATAATATTGCCTTACTTTGTGAGTCTTTATACTTATCACTACAAGTTATCAGTCTGTATCCTGTGGTTATCCATCCTATGAACCCACACATCTTGCTGCTCGTTTCAATGAGATGCTTGTTACAGGCACATAGCTTTGCTTTACCATTCTTATATCCTCAGGACATAATTGCTCCTAAAAGTTCTAAAGAAAGAAAACAGCATGCTAAGCCATGCCGGTCTTTGGAAAAAGTGAGCTTTGCACATGGAAATATTTACAACTGTGCTTGCCTGATATAGAATTTGGACTGGGCCTCAAAGAGTGCAGAGCCTAGAGGACAATGACTTGAAGTACATTGTCCTGTTGGCGTGATTGGAATTGATATTTATCCTCTATTCTTTCAAATTATGATTATAAAGGAAAAAGACTCAAATTTTCTTAAGTCCTCAGAATGAAGAACATCATCAGTAAAAATAAAACAAGTCTCTCATACTTTTTTGTTCTCATCTTTCGAACATGGAAGTATTTCCATTTAGCTCCATAGCTATCAAGGGACTCTCTTCTCTTGAAACCTAAATCCATGGTAATTAGTTATCTGATACCAGAGAGGACAGCTTGAATGTGTGCAGTGTCCCTTTCGCTACATCAGGAAAACATAGCGTATATCCCCAGTATAAATGGGGTTGTAAGGTGATGAGGTGAGGAAAAAAGGCAGCTGGTTAGAAGTTGCTAGGCTATTGTTGCTTGTTTTTTTGTTCTTAGGTAGAAGAATCACTCTTTTTTATATCTGTTGGATGGAAAGTGACTGAGGTTTTTTCCCCCCTTCCATGCACTTCTAATTTGCTTCCCAGGGAAATTGAGACATGTGACAAGGCTAAATGAAGATATTTTGGGATGTGACAAGAGGCTTTTATTTTTAACTTATTATGGCTGAGCTGCAAAATGTATTAGGTAATGAATTGTTCATAGTTATTAATCACATTTTGAAATATGGAATTTTAAAAACTGCCACTCTTTTTTAGAAGTCTGAGTCCTCTCAGGCCTTCTGTTTTATATTTTTTCATCCTTTCTACTATTCCCCAATATATCGCCATTGTGCGCGTGTACATATGCTTACCCTCCTCTTTTTTTTTTTTTTTTTGGTAAGGAAGATCGGCCCTGAGCTAACATCTGCCAATCCTCCTCTTTTTGCTGAGGAAGACTGAACCTGGGCTAACATCCGTACCCATCTTCCTCTACTTTATATGGGACGCCGCCATAGCATGGCCCGACAAGCAATGCCTTGGTGCACGCCCGGGATCCAAACCGGCAAACCCCGGGCTGCCGTGGCTGAGTGTGCACACTTAACCGCTTGCGCCACCGGGCTGGCCCCTACCCTCCTCTTTTTATGCAGAGAATTCGAGTAGTCTACAACAGCCTTTTGATTATCAAGAAGAGAAACACCCTCAGTTTGCCTCTGTTAAGAAAAGTTATTGTACATAAACGCAGGGAAGAAAGAAAGAAAGTCTCAAGACCAGACCTTGTGAAAACCTGCAACCTTATTTGAGATAATTAGCTCTTGTGGCTAAACAGCAAGTCTATTAGTCCATCCCTGTTACCAGGTCATCGGTGGTCTCCTCCTTTCTGTGTGATTGTTTCTCTCTCCACTTTTTGCATTCAGCTTTCACAAGACGGAATCTGCATTCATTCATCCAGCAAAGTGCCACTGGCGTGCAGAGCTAAATGTAGGTGGCTGCTGCCTTCCAGGCAGATGCCAGCCTGCTGCTAGTGTAGCATGATTATGTGATACACAGCTGCCAACGTATGCCTTTCTGGCAATTTTCTTCAGGTGGGATTGTAGCTAGGCAGGTGTGGCATAGACTGTTCGTCTCTAGCATAGAGTCTTAAAATATAAAACCACATGCAATAAATAATAAAATATATAGGGAAAATCAAGACCAAGAAACAAGATATTTCAAATTTTTCAAATATAAGACCAAATAAAATTACTATAATTGAGGTTAAATTTGGTTCTGAGTCTCCAAACAGCCAAGACAAAAGGGAAACATGATAAATCAGAGTAAATAGTTCTCATTTTCAAAAAGGAAGAAATACTCTAGAGGCAAATTAAGCCTTTTCCTAGCTCTTATTCTAAAAGAAGTATTTTACATACTGTATATAGAGAACACTGGATGGAGTAAAAGTGCCCTCAACAAGCTAACATAGCAATGTGTTTCCGGGGCTACTTCTTGGCAAGACCTACATGAAGGCAAAACTTGACAGTGCGAGTCAATGAATACAGTTTTGTGAGGGACAAAACTAATATAGTTGAAGTCTCTTTGTGGTCCAAGATGATCCAAGGATAAGATATTGATTATTTAGAGGACTGGGTGGATTTCATGTGTCTTAGACAATCCTAAATATAACTTCTCTCAGTTGATTGCTCAATAAGAGCTATTTGTGCTCTTGGGCAAGGGCCCAGATGCCTAGTCTTCTGCATTGCTGGTTGAAGATGCTTCTATATGCTTTGGAAAGCAAGTGGCAAAGGTAACATCTTGTGAAAACTGTGGAAGCTGAACAATATTCTTGCCTCATCATATGGCATGTTTGTTCTCTGTTCCTTTATTTATGTGTACAGTTTCCCCTGCCTAGGTGCCACCTGCCTCCTCTTGCCCCCTTCCTCCCCAATCTGGCTCATTCCTATTTGTCCTCTTTTCTGCTATCTAATCCTACCTCTGTCCCACCCCCAGTCTAATTTAGATGCTTTTGGACTGTGCCCCAGTGGAAGTCTGTGATGACCCCTGCGGTAGCATTTACAGCACTCTAGTATCTTTATGAATTGCTGGCTGTCTCTCATAGCCTGTCATTCTCTGGAAGGTGAGGATCAGATCTGATCTGACTCTGAAACCCCAGAGCCTCACTCAGTGCTCAGCCCCTAGTAGGGACTTAAGGAAATTCTGATTGAATAGATGGAATTTTCATATTTCTGCCTTTGTTTATTCTTTTGCTGACACCTGGAATACCTGTCCACACATGCAAATCCTTCTTGTCCTCCAAGGGCCCAGTTAAATTTTGTTTCCTCCAATAGTCCTTACTCATAGTGACATTTATCTTGCCATTTTTTAAATCCCTAGAACACTTAAAATTTTTATCACAAAGTTTAGTACCTCACTGTATTTTGTCATCTTTTATCGCTACTTACTTCTTGGATGTCAGTATGACCATAAACTCCTTGAGGGCAGGATTACATTCTGTATGTATCTTGAAACCCTAGCAACAGCCAAAATACTTAACTACATTGTAATATCAGCCCTAAAGAAAAGAATACATAACACAAAATTTTTCTGGAAAATAATCTATTCCCGTCTATTCTCCTGGCTTCAAATAAAATGTGTAACCTCAGGTCAAAATGCTTTAACCTTAAACATTTCATAAATAATGCATTTTATTATTAAACAGTCTTCAAAATCAGAATAACCTTCCTTATAAATTACCTACTATTTCTAACCTATTTCTTGCAATATTGTAAAACTACTTCCTGTAAAATAAAGAATGACTAATCACTACCCCTCAGATAACAACCTCTTATACACATTTGTAACCTTACTATAAACCTAATTGTTACGATCCAGAATTCAGTATAAAGATGTTCTATTTTAGACCACCTCCAAGGATCTCATTATAAGGGAACAAAGTTAAAATAAAGTGTAGTTTATTTGAAAAACATTATCCTTCAGCTTTTTTTCCTCTATACCAACTAATTGGAGCTCTTTAACTTTATCACAGATCAGGTTTTGCTTTTGAACACTGAACTGTCTTTTTTTTTTTTTTTTTTGAGGAAGATTAGCCCTGAGCCAACATCTGATGCCAATCCTCCTCTTTTTTGCTGACGAAGATTGGCCCTGGGCTAACATCTGTGCCCATCTTCCTCTACTTTATATGGGACACCACGACAGCATGGCTTTGATAAGCGGTGCGTAGGTCTGCGCCCGGGATCTGAACCCATGAATCCCAGGCCACCGAAGCGGAGAGCACAAACTTAACTGCTACGCCACTGGACCAGGCCCCACTGAACTGTCTTTTTTATTCTCTTCTGAATTCTCCATGAATTCTTCAAGTTCCTCTTAAATTGTATAGTGTCTGAAATGGAACACCATACTTCAGTATTAGAGATCTGCCTCATATTGAGTGTAGTATAAAATTCATCATCCTGGTTCTGGAGTCATGGTACACTTGCTATTTATATTTGTACAGTGTTCTCAGAAACAAGACTAAAGTTCTCTCAACCCTTACCTCTTACCTTCCCTAGTTACTCTTGCTTCAAGTTCAGGGCCATATAGCAATACCACTGTCATCATCAGTAACAATACCTAACTTTTTTAAGAATTTCAGAATGTAGGATGGAAAGAGCAAAACTCTGAAGTTAGGCTGACCTGTCTGGGCTCCACCACGTCCCTGTTCGCAACTGCGGGCTAATTACTTAGCCATTTGAGTCTCAGTTTCCTCATCTGTACAGTAAGTATAAAAATACCAATCTTGCAGAGTTGATGTAAAGATTATAGATAGCCTCCACAACAGAAGACAAACAACCTGACTTAAAAATGAACAAAGAACTGGAATAGACATTTCTCTGAAGAAAATATATCAAATGGCCAATAGGCACATGAAAAGATGCTTGACATCACTAATCATAAGGGAAATGCAAATCAAAACCATAATGACATACCGCCTCACCCGTTAGGATGGCTACTATTAAAAAGAACAGAAAATAACAATTGTTGATGAGGAAGTAGAAAAATGGAACCCTTGTGCACCATTGATGAGAGTCTAAAATGGTGCAGCCACTATGGAAAACAGTACAGTAGTTCCTAAAGAAACTAAAATCATAATTATTATACAATTCAGCAATTCCACTTCTGGGTATATACCCAAAAGAACTGAAAGCAGGGTCTTAAACAGATATTTGTATACCTATGTTCATAACAGCATTATTCACAATAGCCAAAAGGTGGAAGCAACCTAAGTGTCCACCAATGGATGAATGGGTAAACAAAATGTGATATTATACATACAATCAAATATTATTCAGCCTTAAAAAACAAAGACAGTTCTCACATGTTGTAACGTGTGATTTTACTTATATGAGGTACCTAGAGTAGTCACATTCATAGAGACAGAAAGTAGAATGATGATTTCCAGGGGCTGGAGGGAGGGCAGAATGGGGAGTTATTTTTTGATGGGTACAGAGTTTCAGTTTTTTGAGATGAAAACAGTTCTGGACATAGATGGTGGTGATGATTGCACAATGCAAATGTGCTTAACACCATTGAACTGTTCACTTAAAAATGGTCAAGATGGTAAATTTTCCCCCCTACTCTCCACCTCTGGCAACCACCAATCTGTTCTCTGTATCTAAAAGCGCCTTTTTGGTTTTTGTGGGTTTTTTTGGATTCCATATATAAGTGAGATCATACAATATTTGTCTTTCTCTGTCTGACTTATTTCATTTAGGATATTGCCCTCAAGGTCCATCCATGTTGTTGGAAATGGCAAGATTTCCCTCTTTTTTATGGCTGAATAATAGTCTATTGTATGTATATACCACATTTTCTTTATCCATTCATCCGTTGGTAGACACTTAGGTTGTTTCTATGTCTTGGCTATTATAAATAATGCTGCAGTGAAAATGGGGGTGCGTATATCTTTTTGAGTTAGTGTTTTCATTTTCTTCAGATATAGTCCCAGAACTGGAATTGCTGGATCATATGGTAGTTCTATTTTTAATTTTTTGAGGATCCTCCATCCTGTTTTCCATAGTGGCTGCACCAATTTACATTCCCACCAATAGTACAGAAGAGTTCCCTTTCTCCACATCCTCACCAACACTTGTTATCTCTTGTCTTTTTGATGACAGCCATTCTAACAGGTGTGAGGTGAAATCTCCTTGTGGTTTTAACTTGCTTTTCTCTGATAGTTAGTGATGTTGAACTCCTTTTCATGTACCTGCTGGTCATTTGTATGTCCTCTTTGGAAAAATGTCTATTCAAATCCTCTGCCTATTTTTTGATCGGATTATTTGTTTTTTTGCTATTGAGCTGTATGAGTTCTTTATATATTTTGGATATTAACCCCTTATCAGCTATATGATTTGCAAATATCCTCTCCCATTCCATAGGTTTCCTTTTTATTTTGTTGGTGGTTCCCTTCACTGTGCAGAAGCTTTTTAGTTTGATGTAGTCTGACTTGTTTATTTTTGCTTCTGTTGCCTTTGCTTTGGTGTCAGATCCAAAAAATCACTGCCAAGACCAATGTCAAGGAGCTTTCCCCTGTGTTTTCTTGTAGGATTTTATGGTTTCAGGTCTTACGTTCAAGTCTTTAATCCATTTTAGTTAATTTTTGTGTGTAGTGTAAGATAGTGGTCCAGTTTCATTCTTTTGCGTGTGATTGTCCAGTTTTCCCAACACCATTTGTTGAAGAGACTGTCCTTTCTGAATTGCATATTCTTGGCTCTTTTGTCATAAATTAATTGGCCATATAGGTGTGGGTTTGTTTCTGGGCTCTCTATTCTGTTCCATTGATCTATGTGTCTGTTTTTCTGCCAGTGTCATAACTATTTTGATTACTATAGCTTTGTAATATAGTTTAAAATCAGAAAGTGTGATGCCTCTGGCTTTATTCTTCTTTCTCAAGGTTGCTTTGGCTATTTGGGGTCTTTTGTGGTTCCACACAAATTTTAGGATTGTTTTTTCTATTTCTGTGAAAAATGCCATTGGAATTTTGACAGGGATTGCATTGAATCTGTAGATTGCTTTGGGTAGTATAGACATTTTAACAATATTCATTCTTCCAATCCCTGAGCAGGGAATATCTGTCCATTTATTTGTGTCTTCCTAATTTCTTTCTTCAGTGTCTTATGGTTTTCAGTGTACAGATGTTTTACCTCCTCAGTTAAATTTATTTCTAGGTATTTCATTCTTTTTGATGCAATTGTAAATGGAGTTGTTGTCTTAATTTCTCTTTCTGATAGTTCATTGTTAGTTTATAGAAATTCAACTAATTTTTATATATTGATTTTATGTCCTCCAATTTCACTGAGTTCGTTTATTAGTTCTAACAATTTTTTAGTGGAATCTTTAGGTTTCTCTATATATAATATTATGTTATCTGCAAATACTAACAGTTTTACTTCTTTCTTTCCAATTTGGATGCCTTTTATTTCTTTTTCTTGGCGAATTGCTCTGGCTAGGACTTCCAATACTATGTTGAATAAAAGTGGTGAGAGTGGGCATCTTTGTCTGTTTCCTGATCTTAGAGGGAAAGCTATCAGCTTTTCCCCATTGAGCATGATGTTAGCTGTGAGCTTGTCATATATGGCATTTGTTATGTTGAGCTGCATTCCCTCTAGAACCACTTTGTTGAGAGTTTTTATCATAGATGGATGTAGAATTTTGTCAAATGCTTTTTTGGCATCTATTGAGATGATCATATGATTTTTATCCTTCTTTTTTTAATGTGATGTATCACATTGATTTGCAGATTTTGAACCATCCTTGCATCCCTGGAATAAATCCCACTTGATCATGGTATATGATCCTTTTAATATATTGTTGAATTGATTTGCTAATATCTTTGTTGAAGATTTTTGTATCTATGTTCATCAGGGATATTGGCCTGTAATTTTCTTTTCTTGTGAGTCCTTGTCTAGTTTTAGTATCAGGGTAATGCTAGCCGCGTAAAATGAGTTTGGAAATATTCCTTCCTCTTCTGTTTATTGGAAGAGTTTGAGAAGGAGTGGTATTAATTCTTCTTTAAATGTTTGGTAAAATTCGCCAGTGAAGCCATCTGGTCCTGGACTTTTGTTTGTTGGGAGGTTTTGGATTACTGATTCACTCTCATTTTATGTTATGTGTATTTTATCACAATAAAAAAAAGACTATAGATTCTATATGTCGTGCACCTAGTACAGTGTTTGACACATGGAAAGTACTCAATAAATGGTGGTTCTTACTATGGTGTCATCATTCAAAGCATGTGGTTTCATTAATTCCCATTATGACCTTTGAAGTCACATTATTGTTATATAAGATCAAAAGTTAGGTTCCCTAGAAAGCAAACTCTAAGATGGAGATTAGTGTGCAGTAAGTTTAGGGGTGCTCTTGGGATCGATACCTATGGAATGGAAGGAAATAAGATTGGACAATGGGAGAAGTTGGGCTGTGATGCAGTGACAAAGAAGTCCTCGTTTGACCTCCCAGGGAGCCATAAAACTGGATGGCCTTTCAGAGCTGTGGGTTGTGGTGAGGGGCTGGGACACAGCTTTCATACTTACTCTGTGTTCATCCGTCATTGCTCATGGGCTGCCTGAGAAGAGGACATGCCCTTGCATCATGGAGCAATTCCCAAAGAGGGCTGAGGGCAGCAGTGGAGGTGGGGAATGTCCTTCATTCCCAAAGGGAGGGGGGGAGGGAATGTGTATCACTACAGCAAAAATTTAGAACTAAAACTCAGGCTTTAGTGACTCCTAGTCCAGTCGGGCTCATCTTTAATCCTCTGTATTCATGAGTAAAATTTCTGTGTTATCATTCACATCGTTAAGTAAAGAATCAGGAAACTTGCAGCTGGCTACAGCAAGGCTTTTCACACCGTCAGTGTTGAAGGACTAGTTATTTTGCTTTCCAGTCCTGCATGGACTGATACTTTCATAAAATACACTGAAAATAAATTACTAGCGAAACTAAATAAGAAAAAAGACGTCTAACACACAAGCTCGAATTTATTATTATTAGATTCACCAGGCATAAAATTGCTGGGCATTTGCTGTAAAAGGTTTTATTTAATTTATTTTTTTGTGTGTGAGGAAGACCAGCCCTGAGCTAACATCTATTGC
Organism: Ceratotherium simum simum; assembly: GCF_057802395.1. Taxonomy (NCBI): domain Eukaryota; kingdom Metazoa; phylum Chordata; class Mammalia; order Perissodactyla; family Rhinocerotidae; genus Ceratotherium; species Ceratotherium simum. The sequence continues at coordinate 27,624,325 of NC_141923.1, read as the reverse complement.
CAATCCTCCTCCATTTTTTTCCGTTTTTCTCCCCAAGGCCCCAGTAGATAGTTGTATGTCATAGTTGCGTTTCCTTCTAGTTGCTGTATGTGGGATGCCACCTCAGCATGGCCGGAGAAGTGGTGCGTCGGTGCACACCCGGGATCCGAACCCGGGCCACCAGTAGCGGAGCACGCGCACTTAACCGCTAAGCCACGGGCCCGGCTCCCGCTGTAAAAGGTTTTAACTGCCTACTTTCCTTTTCTAAACATGTCTCCTTGGAGACTAATAACAAAGAGTTCTCGGACTGGTACCAATCTGGGACTCCACTCCAAATAATCCTGGGTTACAGGATTCTTACAAGACATTGTGGATTTCCTTCTGAGTTGACATTGGAAATATATTGGATTAAATGAATGTTGTGCTTCAACCTAGAGATCTGACCTTTGCTGTTGTTGGGGAATCCATAGCTCTCTTCAAGTCTGGCCTGAATCCAGGAAGCCAGTGAGCAATTCAGGTTCCAGGTATAAGTAGTCCTGAGGACATTTCTTACTCATGTTTTCATCTGCTTCCTCCTAGAACCAAATACATGAATGAGAAAAAAGATGGAGTTTTTTTAGTAAAGATCTAATGGATGAAAGGGACAAAGACCATTTTCTTGTTTTGTTGGTCATCAGGCAGTTTCCGATCCTGGGACTAGGAACCTGACTCACCTGTTGTCATCATCCTCCTCTCAGGGCGTTTGTAGGATAGGGAGACAAAAGAACAGGGAACGGAGGTCTGATAAGCAGAGCACAACCTTTAGGAAGGAGCCACTAGTAATAACAAAGGGTCATGATACACTCACAGACTTTATCAAGCTTTCTTGTCTAAATCAGGGAGTTTGCCCTAAGAGCTGTGGCCCATGCGTGTAGCTTTAGTTGATCTATGAATCCCCTGAAATTGTGTACAGAACATCAGGTGTGCTGCATCTGTGCCTTTTTTTGGAGACAATTCTGAGGGTGACCCAAAAACTCATACTGACTGACTTACCTCTCTAGTTTGAAACATGGGTTGTTTTTCCTTCCCTACTTGCAGGGATTCAAGCTTAAGTCACTAAACATTCTCACTTGGACCTACTGTATTAGCTTCTTAATGCATCAACCCTTGCCGTCTCTGTCTTCTTCCTTCCGTTCTCCATGTCACTGTGGAATGAGCCTTTCAGAATGCAAGCTATGTCTGACATACACACACACCACTTAAAGCCCTTCATAGAAGCTTACCATTGCTCTTAAGGTAAAGATAAAACTAGATTAAAGGTCTTACATCACCTGCTTACCCTCCATCCTTACTTGACACTGCCTTCCCCCGTGCTTTCTCAACACTAAGCACCCTGGCCTTCTCTGAACTCCCCACTGTTGTTCCTCAGTCACAGAGCCTCTTCCACCTGGAATGCTCTCTCCCTGCCCTCAGTTCATTTCCCTTCTCTGGCCTGTCTGATTCAGGCATGTCCCCCTTTCACAGAGGCCTGTGTAGCTCTCTCTTGTAGGGTTTGTTACAGTTCCTTGTGCTTTTCCATTAGTGTCTGTCTCCCTCACTAGACCCTAAGTTCTATGAGGTCAGAGACTGTGTCTGTGTTATTCACCATCAGATGCCCAGAGTCAAGCATAAAACCTGGTGTGGAGCAGTCTTGCCCTAGGTATCTATGATTGAGTGAGTTAGCTGTTATCTTCCTCACTTAGACAAGAGAAAATTAAGGTACAGAGACTAGGAAACGACCCAAGTTCACATAACTGATGTGAAGCCAGGCTTTGAACCCAGATTTGACTTCAAAGCCCTTGCTCTTAAGCACTGTAATAATAATAACAGCAGCAGCAATACGTAGTCATCATTTTACTGAGCACTTGTTATATGCCAGGACTGTGCTTAGCATTGTATATTAGTCACATTTTATCTTCTTCAACCCTACAAAAGTAGGTGGCTCTATCTTTATTTTACGTATGAGGAAACTAAGGCTGAGAGAAGTTAAGTAACTTGTCCAAGCCACACGGTTAATGGTGGAGCTGAAATTCAAATCCAGGCAGCTTTATTCCAGAACCTGCTGAACTGCCTCATCATATCAAAACTGTAGGCCCCTCAAGGTGATTTCACTTGCCCAGCTTCCTTTCCCAGTGGCACTAAGTGGCTGGTAACCAGGCCCTCCAGCCTGGACCTCCCTGAAGTATCTGGTGGGTATCTCTAATCACTCAGCAGGGGGTTGCTGGCAGTGTGGGGGCATGTGTAGGTGAGGCTGGCTTGCCTTTAATCCCAGCCATTTAACTTCTCTGAATGGAGCCAGACCTGGGAAAGGGGAGGATAAGTATCGAGGTGGCCTTTCTGCCTCCTCTCCCATAGAGGGGAGTGAGGTGATAATCTTTCCCACACCTCCTGAAACGCCTCTGAAGGGGCAGCAGTTCTGATTGGTAGAGGGGGCCTGGATGGGGGTGAAGCAAAGAACCTGGGACCCCCACAGCAGAGGGTGGAGGTGAAGGTGGGAGGTAGCAGGGTGGGGGCAAAGAGGGAGAGCTTGGGAATCACCCCTGGATTTGTTAGGAGAGTATTCCCTGCAGGTAACAGAAACTCAAAAAATCAGTGGTTTACCATAAGTAAAGGATTTATTTTTTTTGCACGTCAAGAAGTTCAGAGACAGGAAGTCCTGGGCTAATGCAGCTCTTCAGAGACATAACTAAGGAGCCAGGCTCCTCTCTTCTGCTCTACTAACCCTAAAGCATTGGCTTTCATTTTTTTGGTCATAAGGTAGTTCCTTTTCCTACTGGCATTGTGTCCATGTTCCAGGCAAGAAGGGGGTGGGAGGAAGGCAAAAGACAGATGCCAGCTAAATGTGTCCACTTTAAAAAAAGCTTTCTTGGAAGCCTTGCAGTTCCAACTAATACGTGATTGGCCAGCCCTGGGTCCCATGCCCACTTCTCCCTAGCAACAAAGGAGTCTGGGGGGTTAGTCTTTTAGCTGGGCACGTTGCCTCCCCAGCAAATTGAGGTTCTCTTATTGAGGAAGAAGGGGAGAATGGTGTTGAGAAACATCTATCAGTTTCTGTCCCAACATGTTTTCTCTCCAGAGTCTCCTCCCCTGTTGGATGGAGTCCATCACCTTTCTGCAGCCCCTCTCCACCAGCTTCTTGACTGCTACAAAGAGAAATGTCATTCCTTTACCCTAGTTTGCCCCAGACCTAGCTCATAGTACATGGGGGAGGGGGTACCTATTGTCTGGAGGTTTCAGGAACACATGAGAATCCCCGTCTTCCTGAATGAAGAGTCATTATAAGTGAGGAAGATGGAACAAATGAGCCATAGAGAAAAACAAGAATGCTATAAAAGTGTTTATTATTTAAAATGATAAATTTGCTCTAAGTATAATATAAATTTATGATATACCACATTCATTTACATGAATTATTTAATATTCACTCCTGATTATCCTGCAGCAGAATGGTTATGTATACTCAAATTATGCAGATTAAGTTTGTTGTAGGTTTAATTTTATTACGAAACTAAATTCTGTTCACGTATGTTGTCTTCCTAAGATTTTGCTCACAGTACAGCCGCTTTAAAAACTGAGAGAGGTTATTAATGACCCCTGTTTCATTTAGAGAAAAGCTTCCTTGTGCTCAGGTCTTTACTGAGATTCTCCAAAAAGAATAGAGCTGGAGCCTGGTACTCACAAGTCATAGAATTTTAAACAGGATTTAAAACTAACAATGAATACAAAGCTACAGTAATCAAGACAGTGTGGCGTAGGATAGATCACTGGAATAGAATTCAGAATCCAGAAATAAATGCATACATCTCTGTCCAATTGCTTTTCAACAAAGGTGCCAAGACCATTCAGTGAGAAAAGAGTAGTCTTTTCAACTTATAGTTGAAGAGGCTGGTGGTGCTAGAACAATTGGTTGTCCAGATGTGAAAGAGTGAAGTTGGACCCCTACCTCACACTATATACAAAAGTTAACTCAAAATTGGTAAAAGATCTAAATGTAAGGGCTAAAACTATAAATTCACAGAAGAAAACATACAAGTAAATCTTATGTCCTTGGATTAGGCAACGATTTTTTAGCTGTGACACCAAAAAGCACAAACAACAACAAAAATTAAATAGGTTGAGCTTCATGAAAGTTAAAAAATTACGTGCTTCAAAAAGCACCATCAAGAAAGTGAAAAGAGGGCCGGCCCCGTGGCTTAGCGGTTAAGTGCACGCGCTCCGCTGCTGGCAGCCCAGGTTCGATCCCGGGCGCACACCGACGCACCGCTTCTCCAGCCATGCTGAGGCTGTGTCCCACATACAGCAACTAGAAGGATGTGCAACTATGACCTACAACTATCTGCTGGGGCTTTGGGGGGATAAAATAAATAAATAAAATTATTAAAAAAAAAAAAAAAAGGAAGTGAAAAGACAGCCCATAGAATGGAAGAAAATATTTGCAAATCATATATCTGGCAAGGGACACTTCCAGAATACATACAGATCTCTTACAGCTCCACAATAAAAAGACAGATAACCCAATTTAAAAAATGACCAAAGCATTTGAATAGATATTTCTCCAAAGAAGATATACAAATGGCCAGTAAGCACCTGAAAGGATGCATCATTTGGCATTAGGGAAATGCAAATCAAAACCACAATGAGATGCCACTTGACACCCACTAGATGGCTGCAATCAAAAGACAGGTAATAAAAAGTGTTGGTGAGGATATGGAGAAATTGAAACTCTAGTGCATTGCTGGTGAGAACATAAAATGGTGCAGCTGCTTTGGAAAAAGAGGTTGGAAGTTTCTCAACCAGTTAAACTTCGAGTTACCATATGACCCAGCAATTCTACTCCTAGGTAAATAGCCAGGAGAAATGAAAACATATATATACGTAAAAGGTGTACAGTACATGAATGTTCATAGCAGCATTACTCAATAGCAAAAATGTGGAAACAACCTAAATGTCTATCAGGTAATGAATGGATGAACAAAATGTGTATATATATACACACACACATGCATGCGCACACACACACAGTGGAATATTATAAAGTCATAACAAAGAATGAACTACTGATACATGCTACAGCATGGATGAACCTTGAAAATGTAATGCTAAGTGAGTAAAACCAGTCATAAAAGACCATGTATTGTATAATTCTGTTCATGTGAAATGTCCAGAATAGGTAAATCCATAGAGACAGAAATTGGATTAGTGGTTGCCTGGGGCCTGGGGTGGGGGAGGGGGATGGGGAAAGACTGCTAATAGGCACAGGGTTTCTTTTTGGGGTAGTGAAAATGTTCTAAAATTAGTTTATGGTGATGGTTACACTAAAGACCACTGAGCTATATACACTTCCAATGGGTGAATTTTATTAGTGTGTGAAATATGCCTCAAACCTTAAAAAGTTAATAGTTGATACCTAAAAAGTAAAAAACAAAATAAAAAGCCTTCAGTAAAAAGCAGTCAAATTGTATTTACTTCTTAGATAGCCAGATTCTTTAGTAAATACCTGCTTAGTGCCTCCTGTTCATTAATTCAACAAATATTTGACTGTCCCTTTTGTGTTAGGTGTGCTGAAGGTCCTAGGGGGAAAGATGCCTGGGCCCCACTTTGCCTCTAGTTTTTTTACATTTGCAAGTAAGGTGGTGTGCCTGGGGGACAGCAGCTGTCCCTGGGCCTGGCCTCACTTGCTTTTTTTTCCCGTTTGGAAAGGTGTCAGGCTCCAGGGTATTTCTGTTGGTTTAGTCAGCACAGAGCAAGGAGGACCTTGACATAGTTTCAGAGCCTTAAGCTTCACCTCGTGCTCCAAATCCAAGACAGAGCAGCTGAGAATGGGGCTAGCTGTGCCACCAATTGCTTCTCTCCCATTGTTAATCCCTTTAATTCTGCTGGCCACAGGCTCCCCTCCCGTCACACTGTCCTGTTGCGCACTTGTGATATGATTGAACAAGTGGTTTGGGCTTTGAAAGGTGATTCTTAGAGACACCTCAAGTGACCCAGTCCCTGGCTTGCCGGGATGCTCTTGATGTTCATTACCATGGGGCACCAGAGATCTTCTCTGGGCTAATTACACTCTCCAGTCGAGCTGGCCTCAAAAGATGGTAACTGCTGCTGACTGCCTGAGATCCCTGCCGAGCTGCCAGGGGCGTTAGGGAGAGCCACATTTCATTGCTAAGTGCAGACAGTGAGAAACCTCCAGGCCTTTTTGGCTCTTACAGAGGAGTTTATGCTCTGACACTTGAGTTATTAAATCACTTGAAAGCATGGCACAACTGGCTATGTGGTGATTATATATTATACACTGTATTTCTGCTTTGCTCTGTCATTACCTAATCAAGATGTTATAGTTTATTTAAAAATTCATCCATCTCTTTCACAAACCCTGGATTTTATACACCCCCCCCCAAAAAAAACTGGGTCACTTTTCCCTAGAATTAAACTAATTCTAATTTCTCTCTCCCCCCAAATGGATGAATTAGTCAAGTGTCCTAAGATTTTCATGACATTTACAGAAGAATACTTGCTAATGGCGTGTAGACAGAGAAATCAGTTGGGTATTGGGGGGGTAAAAGCACGTGTTAGCCTTTAACCTGCCGTTACTGTGTTACTGTCGCGCATGCCTCTGACCATGGCTCTGTGCTCCTGGTGTTTGCAGAGCCAAGGAAAGCCTCCTCTCCCCTCCTGGGCTCTTCCCTCGTTGCTGTAGGAAGGGAAGTAGCAGGAAATGGAATCTGCCCCGGTCATGGGATTTTTGAAAGAAACAAAGCATGATCTGATGAAGAGCAGGTTAATCCTGCTATTTCATTTCCCTTTCAGAAGGGGGTGGGGGCAGGACCGTGATATGAAGTATTTGGTTTCACATCTGTTCCAGGAATTATCCTCGGCATAAATGCATTTTTCTTTTAAGCATCCTAAAGGGAGCTCCTCCTCCTGTGCACCCTCCCCACCCCCACAGTTTGTTTCATGGCCACAGAGCAGCTGACAGACTCCCAGAAAGATCATCTTGTCAATGCTACGGAAAGAGGAAATCTCTAAGTCTTGGAAGTCAGAATTTCTGTGGGTCAGTGGTACCAATTTTCTGCTCTGCTCTCCATGAAGGGCTTAGGATAGAAAGGAAGTGGCGTGTACCAGCAGTGCAGTATGATGCAAAGAAGACCCAACTTAAAAATCAGAGGAACTGGCTGCTATCTCAGCTTTGCTACTATTTGTGTCATCTTGGGCAAGTCACCAAACTTCCTTAGGCTCAGGGCCCTCATCTGTAAAATTAGCGCAATGTTTCCCAAAGTGTGTTCAGTCTTAGAAATGCCGTTTACTCTATGCCACTTCTTAAAGAGTCATAATGTATATTAGCATAGTAAAGGCTCTGAGGAGTCTTTCAATAAAGAACCCTGTTTTTCGCCCAACATTTCTCAAATTTATCTGACCTGAAACTGTTTTTCCTGTAATGCTAATTACCTTTTGACACTTTTTTGAAACGAAGTTCAACTCCAGAATGCTACAAATCTATAATCTGTCACATGCCATGTTTACCAACGTCAATTTAAAGTAAATTTTCAACTTTCAAATTTCATTCGTGGGAAAAAGAAAAATAATTTCATATGTGACAAGGTGACTTCTAGCTTTAAAAACCAGCTTAAGAGCAAAGCAGTTATTCAGACCAACACAGGCTTGTAACTAGAGTTTTGAAAAAGTTTTCTGGAACATCTGTTTTCTACTTCCACCTTTCAGATGTTTAGGGTTCTCATATGGCCCTTAGGGGTGTGGTGGGAATTTTCTGTGAATAATCAGTTATGCTCAGCACACTATTAGGTGCACATAAGGAATGACAAACTAAGTCACAAGATCTGTAACCTTAATTCAGAGAATAAACATATATGCAAGGAAAAATAGAATTCCAGATTTCAGAGTGAGGCAGAAGAATGATTACAAATTCATATTTTGAGAAATGTTAGTATATATTATTAGTTAAATAGCTGCTGAGAAGATGCAGAGAACAGGGAACTCAAGGCAGCAATGTAAGTAAAACATGGAACAGAAAATCGAAGGAACAACTGGATCAGGGGTCAAATGGGAAGAAAATGAGGGAAAAAATGTGAAAATAGTATCAGGCAAAGACTACTTTTAGTACCTTGAGAAACTAGTGGTACCTGGTATAAATATTGAGGCTAAAATTAAGTTCTATGATCAACCTTAGCCACACAATCCTAAGTAACATCATTAAAAAGTATGGCTAATAATAAATCTTGTAAGAAATAAATAAGGATGGTTTACTTAATCACTCAGTCTAGAGAAGTATCATCCCCATATTTAAAGTGTCAGTCTTTAATAATGAGTTTTTGGTAATGTTGGCTTTCCCCTTTCTTACCTCTCTGGCGGCTCTTTCCTAGTCTCTTTTATGAAGCTGTTCATCCTTTGCTTACTTTGACGTTTTATTCTCTAGAATCCCGTCTTTGGTCCTTTCCCATAGTTTCAGCTGACCTCAGTATTTGACCTGTACCGATTCCAAACCTGTGCCACCAGCCAGGGCTGTCATGTATGGCTTCACAAATCAGTTGTGCACTGCACGGTTCTGGGGTATCATGTACATAAAACGTGTACGCAGCAGCCCTTCTCCAGCCCAGACTTCTCTCTGGATCTATATAGCCCAGCCTCCTCTAGACATCTCTCCTGAGTGTCTCACAGTCATCTCAAACCCAACACATCCAAAACTGAACTCCTTATCCTCTCAGACACGTGGTCTCCTCCTGTGGTCCCTCGCTGTTCACCTTCATCAAAGGGGAAGCCAGAAACCTAAGAATCATTCCAGCTACTCCCCTCACCCCACATATCCAATTGGTTATCACTTATACACTTTGCTTTAAATACTGCTCAGATCTTATGTCCAGTCTCATTCATTTCCACTGCCTTAATTCAGACACATATCACTTGGTTTGAGTTACTACAGCATTTTCCATATGGATCTCTTCATCCTCAGTCTCATCCCACTTTTATCCTCTGCATTGCTCTTAAAACAGTCTTTTAAAAACAATTATAATTATGGTACTTCTTTACTAAAAAGTCGTCAAAAGCTCCCTTTAAAGTTCAGACTCCTTAACTAGGTAACCCTAGCCCTTCGTGGGCTGCTCTCTTCTCTCCCCAGATTTCCCACCACTCCCCCAACACGTACCTTTCAATTCCAATTCACTTTCAATTAGTAGTCATTGTAAACTACTTGCCACACTATCTCAAACTTCCGTGCCCTTACACAAAATGTTTCCTCTTCATAGAAATCCCGCCTCACCTTGGCTAACTCTTGCCATGCTTTCATTTTCAGATCTTGTCATCTCTTCTAGAATCCTTCACTGACCACAGTACTCGCTTCCATCTCTTACCATCAACTCCTATAGCACCCTTTGCCTTCCTCTGTAATAGAATTTGCTAAAATATGTTATTTTCCTTATTGGCCTCTACCACTAGGTTATAAACTCCCAGAGGGATTGGGAATTATGCCAATATAATTGGCATAATTATATCACCAATGCTTTTCACAGTGCTGGTGTACAGTAGGTATTCAGCAAGTGAATGTGGGATAAAAGATCAATATCTATTGCTATTATAAGATTTAACATAAACCAAATAAGTCTCTAGACAGTGTTAGGATCAACTATGCAATGTTCATATCCTGTAAATTATGGGTATTTTATTAACTATTTCTACGTTCCTTTCTGTCCCTTGGACTTTTGAGAGGAAACAGAGAAACTCCATGCCATTTTTGCAGTCAGCTTTTTCCTAGTGTTTAGGGGCTGTGTTCCTTCATTCACCCAGAAACCTATATGGGGAAAAAAACAGGCATATATAGAGTACCTGTCTTTAATAAGCTGAAGGTGTTAAATCCACTACTCACTGACTATTAAAAAGATAAGAAGATTTGTAGATAAATCTTCTAGAATTGACTCAGTAGCAAACTAGAGTGTATGTGCTCATACTTGATTAATTGGCCATTTTCAGAATGTAGTTGTTTGCTTATATCTGCTTTTCATTCATCCCAACACAGCCCCCATAGCAAAAAAATGTAAAATAAATTGTCAGTTAACTGAAAACTTCATTATTTTTTAAAAACTCTTTTTATCCATAACTTCAAGGAAGAAAGATGCAAATAGCAAATATATAAGGTGACATGGTACAGTAGAAAAAATCCATTATTAAGCTTTGCTACATAGAGATTATCATTTTCTATGATAATAATTCTATTACCATATACTATATACGATAGAATTGTACCATAGATAATAATCCTATTACCAGGATTCTATTACCATACCTGCCACTTAGTAACTGTGCGATCTTGAACAAGTTAGTTAACTTCTCTAGGCTCAATTTTGTCCTCTGAAAAATGGAAATACATTCACCTAGAAATATTTTTTGAATGCTTATCATGTGTCAGGTGCTTGCTTGGCACCTGAATTAAAATAGCTGCTATGTCTTCTTCATGGGTTGCTGTGAAACTAGATGAAATATTGCATGCAAAAATGTTGTCATTGATGTTTTTTTACTGTCAAGTGACACCTAGAACAGTCTCAATCAGCAGTCATCAAAGACTCTGTTATTTTTGGCAGAAAAGTACACTGATTCATTTGCAGCAAGTTTTGAAACAAAAAATTTGGCCTTAACCCCAATTAACAAAAAAGTTCAAGTAGCCGCAGTATTCTTTGCCCAAACATTCCAGTTAACACGGGTTTTTCTTTGTTGGTTTGTGAGGTTATTGGTTGCATTAGTTATCTATTGCTGCATAACAAATTTTACCCCAAAACTTACAACTTAACCTTTATTATCTCACAGTTTTTGTGGCTCAGGCGTCCTAGCTTGGCTGGGTACCTCTGGCTCAAGGTCTCTCGTGAGGTTGTAGTCAAGCTGTCAGCTGAGAGCTGTGATCTCTTCTGAGGGCTCAACGGGGGGATCTGCTTCTAAGCTCACTCACATGGTTGTTGGCAGGCCTCTTTCCTCTTGGGCCTCTCCAAAGGGCTGCTGTATGGGCTGAAATGAGCCCCCACCCCCAAATTCATATGTTGAAGTCTTAATCTCCAGTACCTCAGAATGTGACTGCATTTAGAGATAGGGCCTCTAAAGAGGTGATTAAGTTAAAAGGAGGCTGTTAGAGTGGGCCCTCATCCAGTTTGACTGGTGTCCTTATAAGAAAAGGAAATTGGGACACACAAAGAGATACCAGGGATGCACTCACATAGAGGAAAGACCCTGTGAGGACACGAGGAGAAGGTGGCCATCTGCAAGCCAAGGAGAGAGGCCTCAGAAGGAACCAACCCTTGCGGACATTATGATCTTGGACATCGAGCCTCTTGAACTGTGAGAAAATTAATTTCTGTTGTTCAAGCCACTGCATCTGTGGTATTTTGTTATGACAGCTCTAGCAAACGGATACAGCAGCGTCATGAGATGGCAGCTGCCTCTGCTGGGCAAGCAGTATATGAGCGAGTGAGCGAGCACCCAAGACAGAAGCCACAATCTTCTTATAGCTTAATCTTGGAAGTGACATCCCATAACCTTTGCCGTATTCTCTTTGCTAGAAGTGAGTCAGTAAGTCCAGTCCATGCTCAAGGGGAGGAGATTACATAAGGGCACAGACACCAGGAGGCAGGAATCACAAGGGGGCATCTTAAAGGCTGCCTACCACACTAGTTTAGTTTAGTTTTTAATAGAGTGAAAATAAAAAAAAGTTAACAAATGGACAAATTGGCAATTTTTACATGATAAGTAGATTTAACCTCATCAAATACATGAGCGCTTGGACTGATACAATCTGTTGTATCATTCTGTGAAGCTAAGATTGTGCTGATCTGGAAGATATAAAATTTTGACATTCAGGATAAGATTTTCTAGGGGTGAAAAAGAGCACTTTATGGACTAGATTGAAAAGAAATGGTACAATGAATCCTTAAGTCTATGTATAATATATTGATTCTCACCCAGGGGTTCAGACCAAGAGAGGGTGAGGGAAAAAGAGGAAGGGAGATTAAAAAAAAGGATAGTCAAACTATAACATATTTTATGTATGGAAAGTAAGAAGAAACATAACTTTCATAAAACAAACTACAGAAGGTCAAACTGAACAAAATCTTGGCTGATGGAGCATAGGTGATAAAATGTTGAGAAACTGCTCTAATCATTCTTTATTGTCAATAGACAAAGAGAAGGATACAGGATAGTAGCTTAGAGATGGGCACGCATCTCTAAAGTTAAGAACTTTAACAAGAGAAGGATGGGCGATAGTTGAACCCAAGCTTTAGTTCAAAGGATCCGGAGGACATCTGCTTTGGGGTGATAGTGAGCTGACATCTGATTCCTCAGTAAGTACACTGAGTTTCCAATGGCTTTAGCCTCTAAAATTAGTATATTGTCAGCTTGATTGTCTCCTATTTGTCTAACCATCAGAGTCTATGTGGCAAAGCTGTCATCATTCCCAACCAAGGTCCAACTTCCTTTCCCCAACAGCCTTCTTTTTGGTCTCTTCACTGATGCTCATATGAGGTTAAACTCTCCCTGTACCTATCCCAAGCACTCTAAGAGCTATCACTTGTAATCACATCTCCAAATATTAGGCTCCAATAATTTGGCTTCTGCTTCATTGGAACTCCCCCTTGGGTGGCCCTTTGTTTTAAAAGAGGAAGAAGGTGTTTCCTGTTATCTCCTGGTTGCACGATAACAAGATGACAGACTGACTCTAGGGTCCATTTCAGTTTTCCTTACCGAAAGCTGTGGAACTAGAGGGGGGAGGACCTCACAAGATGACTCACACTAAGAAGGTGTCTTGGAATTTGAATGGTATTTCTATGGATTACCTAGAGTTCTCCTAAAATAGATGTTTATGTTGGTATGGAACAATTTCTGAGATGTATTATTAAGTGAAAGATACAAAAAAAAAATCCACTGTAGGTTATGCTCCATTTGTATAAAAATGGGAGAAGGAATATGTGTTTGTGCATAGACTGTTCTGAGAAGGATACACACACACACACACACACACACACACACACACACCAGTAGCAAGAGTCAAGGGTAGAAGAGGCAATTTTAACTCTATAGCCTTTTGTATTGTTTGATTTTTTTTTAAACTTGTGTATGGATTACTTTTAAAAAACACAAATGGAAACAGTTCTTTGAAGAGAGAGACCTTGAAGACATGAAATTTAAGTTACTATATAAAGCCTTCAAACTCATGCTCTATTTTCTCACATGGTAATTTGAGTTTTCCAGTTTTCTCTTTTTATCATTATAGTTTGAGAAATCATGATAGTAATAGCAGCTATCTATTGAGCACCTGCTGTATCCCAGGTGCTGTAGCTTTTACACAGATTTTTTTAACCTAACCATCACAACAATCATATGAGGAACGTTTTATTTTTTAGCTGAGACTTGTATGTTCCTTCCTCTGGTACTCTTTAGAAAATGGAGAGGAGACAGTTCCAAGATTAATTTTCTACCAGATGCCTGACTAGCACTTTGCTCCAGCAAAGATCAAAGTGGCCCTGCTTCTGATGGGTAACGTTGGGTCAGTTCAGCTCTTGGGTTTTTCTCCTCTGTGTTTTCTTTCTCTGGGCTTATTATTTTATTCATTTTCAGAATTTCAGCTTTCACCTTCATTCTAATGATTCTGACATCTTGAGCCTCCATTGGTGGTATCCAGAATACATGTGGTTGCAGTAACAAATCTCAACTCAGACACCTAAGAAAAGGGGGATTTATTGACTGACATTACTAGGGAGGATTAGGATGGATCCAAGAACTAAGTGTGGTCAGATCTTTCTCTCCATTCCTCTCTGCCTCAAGTCCTTTGTCTCTTCATCTATTTTCATTTCTCTTCACAGCTTCATTAACCTCCCTCTTTCCTTTTTTTTTTTTTTTTGTGAGGAAGATCAGCCCTGAGCTAACATCCATGCTAATCCTCCTCTTTTTGCTGAGGAAGACCGGCTCTGAGCTAACATCTATTGCCAATCCTCCTCCTTTTTTTCCCCAAAGCCCCAGTAGATAGTTGTATGTCATAGTTGCACATCTTTCTAGTTGCTGTATGTGGGACGCGGCCTCAGCATGGCCGGAGAAGCGGTGCGTCGGTTTGCGCCCAGGATCCAAACCCGGGCCGCCAGTAGCGAGCGCGGGCACTTAACCGCTAAGGCATGGGCCGGCCCTCCTCTTTCCTTCTTTTTTTTTTTTTTTAAAGAATTGAAAGCAGGGTCTTTTTTTTTTTTGATATAATTTTATTTATTTATTTATTTATTTTTTCCCCCAAAGCCCCAGTAGATAGTTGTATGTCATAGCTGCACATCCTTCCAGTTGCTGTATGTGGGACGCAGCCTCAGCGTGGCCGGAGAAGCGGTGCGTCGGTGCGGGCCCGGGATCCGAACCAGGCCGCCAGCAGCAGAGCGCGCGCACTCAACCGCCAAGCCACGGCTCTGACCCTCTCTTTCCTTCTTTATATGATTTTCCCATGTAGCAAGATCAGATGAAAGGGTGTAGTTTGAGCAGCTCTAGCCTTATTCTTTCCAGATTAATGACCACAAAGTAACGAGCGCTCTTCTCTATGTTAATATGTATAAATCCTAAGGAAAGGCTGTGATTGGCTTGACTTGGATGACATGACCGCCTCTTAAGGCAATTGCTCTAGGCAAGGGGATGGGAACTTTGGCCAGATCTGGATCACCTGCCAACTTTTGTGAAAGAGTATGGGAATGGCCGGCCCCGTGGCTTAGCGGTTAAGTGCGTGCGCTCCGCTGCTGGCGGCCCGGGTTCGCATCCCGGGCGCGCACCGACGCACCGCTTCTCCGGCCATGCCGAGGCCGCGTCCCACATACAGCAACTAGAGGGATGTGCAGCTATGACATACAACTATCTACTGGGGCTTTGGGGGAAAAAAATAAATAAATAAAAATTAAAAAAAAAAAAGAGTATGGGACTAATATTTGTAATCACCTGATCTAATAATCACCTGAATGGAATAGAGGAGGTGGGGAGCAGTTTCCCAAAGGAAGTCAAAGGAGCTGAAACCACAAGCAGATGGGAAGGAATGCTAGGCAGACAAAAACCATAGATTTCCCCTACTTTCCACCCTTAGCTTCTTAGCATCTATGCAAATATGGGGTTAAATAAGACAATGCGTGCAGTAAATACTTCCTGTAATGCCTGGAGCAGAATAAGTGATAGATCAATATCTACTATTATTGAATATCTTTAGTTGTGGCAAAATACGTATAACGGAAAATTTACCATTTTAACCATTTTTAAGTGTACAGGTCAGTGGATTAAGTACATTCACACTGTTGTGCAACCATCACCACCATCCATCTCTAGAACTTTTTTTAATCTTGGAAAACTGAAACTCTGTACCCGTTAAAAAATAACTCCCCATTCTCCCCTCCCTCAGCCTTGGCAACAGCCATTCTGCCTTCTATCTCTATGAATCTGACTACTCTAGGTACCTCATATAAGTGGAATCATAGAATATTTGTCATTTTGTAACTGGCTTATTTCACTTAGCATAATGCCTCAAGGTTCATCCGTGTTGTAGCATGCGTCAGAATTTCCTTCCTGTAAGGCTGAATAATACTCTATTGTGTGTATATACCACAGTTTGTTTATCTAGTCATCCATTAATGGATACTTGAGTTGCTTCCACCTTTTGCCTGTTATGAATAATGCTGCTCTGAACATGAGTGTACAAATATCTGCTTTCAGTTCTTCTGGGTATATACCTGGAAGTGGAATTGCTGAACTGTGTGGTAATTCTACTTCTCGTTTTTTGAGGAACCGCCGTACTGTTTTCCACAGCGGCTGCACCGTTTTACATTCCTATCAACAGTGCACAAGGGTTCCATTTCTCCACGTCCTCACCAACACTTGTTATTTTCTTTTTTTTTTTTAATTAGCCATCCTAATGAGTGTGAGGTGGTTGTAAGTTCTTTTAAAGTAAATCTTGGTAATTGAGATAATACTAGTGCCATTGATAGAATTAGAGTACCCAGCACTGTGGATGAGTGGGGCAGATAATACTGTTAGTATTTTTAAAAAGTCAAATTTGAGGTGGTGGCTGAACAGTAAACTCAGAAAAGTCTTCTCGAAAGCCAGGGAGAAGTCAGAGGCAGATGTAGGTTTAACAGCCATCCTTACAGAGCTACATGTTGAAGCTGTGGGTGGATAAATTCTGTGAAGGAAAGAATGTAAGAAAGATCAGCAAAATGCAAAGGAGAAAAAGGAGCCAGTGGAGGAGTCCAAGAGGCAGCCTTGAGAGGCATGTAGATATTGCAGAGCCTCAGAGAGCCACAGAAAAGAGATCAGGAGGGCTGGAATGATTGGTGAGCTCAGATGCTGATATTTTTAAATTGCCTGTGAATAAAATTTTGTTAAATAGACTCATTTTCCTATGAATACTGTCTATAGAGCCCTTTATACGTTTCAGAATGCTTTCATAAGTGTTATCTTATTTGGCCCTTAACGACAGTCCGGGGCAGCACACAGTTGTTATCCCACCTTACAGAGGAAGAAGCTGAGGCTCAGAACCACTGTGCTGTTCCTAAGGGTGCTGCTGTTACCTCTCTCTCCCCAGGTGATCAGTTTGGGGAAGCTGAAGGCAGAGCAGTTCAGAGATGCCTAAACCAGAGTGGGCAGGGAGAGGTCCCCTCCCTTGCCCCAGCAGCTTGTCATCCCTCGCACGTGTGCACTCGTTCAGTACCTCCTGGAAACAGCGTCTGCCGGCCCCTCTCAGCTTCCTGTCAACTACAGAGAAGTTTGATTGTCTAGACTCCAGAGCAGCGGTTTTTAAACTGTGGGTCATGACCTGCCAGTGGGTCATCAGATCAATGTAGTGGGTCACAGCGGGCTCACAAGAGCCAGTGGAGCGTGCCTCTTCTCAACCCTGCCTTCAGTAACTCCGTGTTGGGTTACTTGAACTCAGCTGTGGTAGAAATCAGCCAACAACACAAAGCTGGGGCTGCTGTTTGTTTGTTTTACCACAGAGAGCCAGTTGTTAAACAGTCACTAGCATACCACGTATGACGATGGTCATAACCGTCATTTCTCCCTCCTACCTGCCCCCCACAATGGAACAGAATGGAATAGACAGAAAAATGCCAGGGTCCATCTATAAGAAAAGTAAGAATTGTTTTGTGAGACTTTTGTTTAAGTCATAAAGATATTTGTGTGTGCATTTATATAAGATGGATTTTTTACTGTGTTGCAGTAAAAAAAAAAAGTTTGGGGGCTGGCCCAGTGGCATAGTGCTTAAGTTCAGTGCACTCCGCTTCGGCAGCCTGGGGTTCACGGGTTCAGATCCTGGGCGCAGACCTACACCACTCCTCAGGCATGCTGTGGCGGCGACCCACATACAAAATAGAGGAGGATGCGTGCAGGTGTTAGCTCAGAGCCAATCTTCCTCACCAAAAAAAAAAAAAAGTTTGAAAGTCACTGGTAGGGTCCCTTCATTTACGTTCCTCAGGTAATTGAAAGTCTGCTGTTGTCCTGATCTTTAGGCAGAGAACTGATATCCAGTGCCCTTTCTGAATTAATGCCCCATCTACACTAGGAGGAATGAAACTGAACTTTTATTAGGCTAGAAATTATTGTTCTAGAATAGACGAGATCTCTCTGTACATCAGTTCTTTTGAACTCAAAGCTGTATAAAAATCCATTCTTAAACCTCACCAAAGATTTTTCTACCAGTGAGCATGTATTTGTCCTGTAGTCAGAAAACAATACTCGTTATTATTAAATCCCAAAGATTAGAAGGCAGAAATCAGATTTAAGCCCATAGCCTTGTGTTACTCTACCCTTCTTCATTACTGGAACTCTCTATAAGGAAATTAAATCTTTTTAAGAAAGTAAAGAAACTTTTTGTGAAATAAATCATTTGCCTTTTAATAATTTAGTGATTTATTTTATAAATCCAGATTTTATATATATATACACACATACATTATATATAAACATTTTATATGTAAACGTTATATATGTAAACATATATATAAATATATCAGCTATGCTTAAGTGAATTATGCTTCAAACTAGATAGATGTAGCTAGATCATAGAATTAGATCCTAAGAACTTTGATTTAGATCAGCCTTGCAATTTTTAAGTTTTCATAAAAGGATAGTTATTATTAAGTATCCTTATGCAAAAAAAAAAAAAACTCTGCAAATATATTAAATGGTCTGCCCTTAGGATACTCACCATCTAAATGTAGTTACAAAAAGAAACACTTTTCACTGAGTGACATTTGAAAGTCATTCAAATAGATTTAGGTCTTTCTCTTCCATGATGTAATTTTATCATGCCCATCTTACTGGTTTGTTGTAATAAGAAAATGAACCAGAGTAAGGGGAATATGGTTTTTACAGGTTTGTAAGACTTAAATATACTTTCAGAAATTAGTTGTGTACATTTTTATTAGAAGAATTAGGCTTATTGTATACATAACTTTAGTTCTTTACAGTAAAATATCTTAAAATAGCATTTTATTAAAACTATTCAATACTCATTGGCAAGTAGAAAGTAAATCTCCCCCATCGATGGACACTTGAGCCCGTGTTGGTTTTAGCATCTAAGAGTTAAACCAAGTGCCTATACTGTTCGTTAGAAATTAAGAAGAAGGATTTCTGGGAGGGCATGCGAGCTCGGTGGTGCTGCTGTGGTCAGCCAACTCCCTTCTCCCTCGTGGCTGCATTTCAGAGTTACTCAAGGGCTGCCTTTGCTCTGAACAAACCTCTTGCAGCTGTGCCCGGCGCCTTTGTGTCAGCCAGGCAGGGTTTCATGAAATGGATCTGATGCTCTTGTGCCTGTGTTGTTCATTCCTACATACTGGAGCCGTGCCCAGGAAGGTGAGGGGCCAGCAGGTTGGCCCTCACTCCCCAGCTGTCCCTTTCTCCTATGTCACTCAGGATATAAATAAATTGATTCATTCATTCCCGTTCTTGCCAAACCAGGACACTGCCAGAAGATACTACTAGGGCCTATCTGACTAGTTGGAAAGGCGTTAGGGACAAATCTAAAGACTTTTGCATTCAGGTAATTTTAAAATTAAGTTTTTAATTTTATTTCTCTTATTCACTTCAGACCTTGGAGGGAGAAAAATAACTCCAGTTATACATTTATATTGTTTGATGTCCAGGCCTTCTTTACTGGCATGGAAGTCATGATGAACTGGTAAAGCCAGTCAGATGATCTCATTGACAATTTGCATCCCTTTCCTTCAGTCAGCTGACGGGTGGGAGGAGCACTGCTCTGGAGCGTGGATGGCCGCTCATCACACCAGACCTTTTGCTGTTTGCAGAAGCATAGTTTGTATTGTTAGTTGGAAGTCTTGCTACCCATAAGGAACACTGCTATGGGTCATTTCCCACATCAGTCAGTCAAGTATTTACCAGGCAGCCCTCATGTAAATATCCACATGGCAAGACGCTATGAGCTCGGGTCATGTGAAGATTTGCGCGATGTGGTCTCTGCACTTTAAAAGAGTATAGCAGGGGAAATAAGCAAGCAATACGCGGAAGACAAAGTCTCTCTCCACCCCACAAAGAAGTGAAAGAAAGAATGCTTTAGATAGTTTAGGACAGTCTGTCCTCCAATCCTCTCAGGGAACTTAAGCCTCAAAGTGAGCATGAAGTGTGAATCTGCTGTCTCCTCAGCAGTTCTCCATCCCTGGGTGCCTCGTGGAGTCTACTTCACCTTGGCAAATGTCGATCACAGTGTTTAAAAATATTTTTATTCGCTATGTTAAAGTAAGATAAGCCAGTTACTTTAATCTGGTGCTAATGGAAGAACAGCAGGCTGGAAGAAAAATTGGGTTTGTTGGACTCTCTGATAGTTGCCAAACTAATATAATGTATTTTACAGGTGTGTTAGGAGTTGTAAGAGTAATTCTGACGTTATTTTATGTTTGCGTTGCTTGTTAACTTTAGAGTTAACCTAATAAGATGTAACTTAGTTTATTTGGTAAATGCCACCTGAGTGTTTAAATAGACAGTATGATCCATAGACATTTGACCAAACAAAAAGAAAGAATTCCCAGGCCAGGACATCAAAGAAGAAAAGAAGTAGATGGATTAACTTCAATGACTGGTTTGTCAAAGTCCTACAAAAAAAGAGCAGGACTGTGATCATGGCCACAGAGGCAGTGAAGGGGAAAATGCAGTAACATTGTTGTCTTGTATCTTTCCTGCACTTATGACCCCAGCACTGGGTCACCAGGCAGGAGTGGGATCGTAGCAGCTCCGGACCAGAATTATGGAAAGGCATAGGGGGCAACAGGCATATCCGAAGGTGGAGAGTCTAATGGGAGACCTTTCGCTTAAAGATGGACCCCAAAGGGCTGTATTCTCCATATAAAGGTCAACCAGAAATAAGTTGACTTCTCCTACCTTCCCTCCACCCACTCAGGCACTGAAAGAAAATTGCCTGTCTTGAACCTTGGTGCTGAGTGAGATGGAGGAGGGGACTCTTCCCTGATAATTTATAACCTCAAGCTGGCCCTCATGTTAGCTTGGGCATGAATTCATATTCCCTAGATGGCCTGAAAAACTTCAAACTGAGAATTTAGTTTAAGGTAATCCAAAGCTAGTAGTGGCCCCAGGTACCTAATAGAATCAAGTGCATATTTTTTTCTGGAAAATGCTGCTTCAACTCAAATCTCAAATAATTCCCACAAAGTTCTAAGAATGGTGAGATCACAGTTTAAAATCACAAAACAAATAAGGCAATATGGCACCATAGGCACAAGCCAACAAAAATAACAGATAACAGTATTAGACCTGCAAAGACTAAGATATTAAAATTATCAGAAAAACAATAAAAAATAAATTTTCTCATATGTTTAGAGAAATTAAAGGAGGGAATAAAACCAAGAGATTAAAATTATGACCAAGCAGATTTGAAAAGGAACTAAGTAGCACTTTTAGAACTGAAAAAATATAGTAATTAAAGTTTTTTAAAAAAATCAGTGGATGGGCTTAAGTGAAAACTAGACCCAACTGAAGAGAGACTTAATGGACTCAAAGATGTGTTTAAAGAAATGATCTGGAATGTAGCACAGAAAAAAAAAGTGGTGAAAAACCAAGTGAGAAGGCCTAATAGATATCTAATCAGAGTTCCGGAAAGGAAAAAGGAGACAGGGACAATATTTGAAGAGATAATGGCTAAAATCTTTCCAAAACTAATGTGAGATACACGAATTGTAGGGACTCACAAGAAATCCACACCTATTCACGCCATACTGAAACTTGAGAATACTAAAGACAAAGAAAAGATGTTAAAAGCAGCTAGAGGGAGAAGAAGGCTCACCCAAGGAATGCCAATTTGATTGACAACACACTTCTCAACAGCAATAGGGAAAACCAAAACACAATGTAATGTTGCCATTGGTGAAAGAAAATAATTGCCAAACCAGAAATGTATTTTAAGCAAAAATATCTTTCAAGGATAAGGATGAAATAAAGACATTTTCCAACACATAAAACCTGAAAGAGTTTGTCACTAGTAAACTTTCACCAAAGGAAAGATTCTAAAGAATGATACTTGAGATGCAAGGAGGAATTATGAGCAAAGAATGTGTAAAAATATGGGCAGATACAAACATAATGACCAACAAAGTGATGATAATGTTCTTGTGAGGTTAAAGGGGGGGGGGGTGAAAATATCCAACAAGAGTATCATGTAAATCAAGGGGGTGGTCTGATCAGAGTTAAATAGTCTAACTTGATATTGTATAGTGAAAAGCTAGAGATTGACTAATTTCAGCTCTACATAGTTAATATATACAAATGCTAAAATGAATAGAGTAACTACTAGAGGAATAGAAACATAAAACTTGTAAAGCAGTAGAGAGAAAATAGAATGAGAAAAAAATAAATCCAAAAGAAATCCAAAAGAAAAGGTGGAACAAATAGAAAGCACAACTGAAGACAGTAGAAATAAATAAAAATATTAGTAATTACAAAAATATGAGTGGACTAAATGTTCCAGTTAAAGTCAAAGACTGACTTATTCATTCATTCATTCAACAAATATTCACTGAGCCTCCCCTGTGTACTTGACACTACTCTAGGCACTAAGCAGACAGCACAGAGCAATGAACAAAACAGCCCAAAATCCCTAATAGGAGAGACAGACAGCAAACCAAATAAATAACACAAACAGTACATTAGATAGTGGTGAGTATTCTAGAGAAAAGATAAAGCAGTGAAAGAAGACAGAGAATAGGGAGAGTCACATTCTAAATAGAGTTGTCAGGGAGAGTGGCATTTGAGTAAAGACCTGAAGGAGGTGAGGGAATGAGCCGATGGATATATAGGGAGGGAAATTCCAGGCAGAGGGAACAACATGAGCACATGCCTTGAAGGGGGATCATGGCTGCTGTGTTTGGGAAATACAGGCAAGCCAGTGGGGCTGCAGTGTTGGGAGTGAGGAGGAGAATATGAATAGCTGAAACTCAAGAGATGACAAGGGACCAGATCATGAAGCACCCAGTGGGCCAGGAAAAGGACTTGTGCTTTTCTTCTCATTGAAGCAGGAGCCATCAGGGGGTTCTGGGCAGAGGAGTCATGAGGTGACTTTGGATTTAAGAGGACTCCTGTGGCTGCTACATCAGACAGAGGTGAGGTAGTAGCAATAGAGACAAGGGAAATGGTCAACCACAAATGGGTAACTCCTCAGCCTTGATTTTAAAAAATCCACTTTTAGGCTGTTTAAAAGAAACATATCTAAAACATAAGTATATAAAAAGGAAGACAGAAAAAGGGTTGGAAAAAGATACACAAGGAGGATGTAGCTATATTCATTAGACAAAATAGATTTTAGGACCAAAAGCACATCAAGAAATAAAGAGTGTCACTATATTATGACTAAAATTTCTTTTTTTTTTAATTAATTAATTTTTTTTTAAATTTTTTGTTTATTGCAGTAACATTGGTTTATAACTTTGTATAAATTTCAGGTGTACATCATTATACTTCTATTTCTGCATAGATTACATCATGTTCACCACCCAAATACTAATTACAACCCATCACCACACACATGTGCCGAATTATCCCTTTCGCCCTCCTCTCTCCCCACTTCCCCTCTGGTAACCACCAATCCAATCTCTGTCTATATGTGTTTGTTTATTGTTGTTATTATCTATTACTTAATGAAGGAAATCATACGGTATTTGACCTTCTCCCTCTGACTTATTTCACTTTGCATAATACCCTCAATGTCCATCCATGTTGTCACAAATGGCTGGATTTCATCGTTTCTTATGGCTGAGTAGTATTCCATTGTGTATATATACCACATCTTCTTTATCCATTCGTCCCTTGAGGGGCACTTAGGTTGCTTCCAAGTCTTGGCTATTGTGAATAACGCTGCAATGAACACAGGGGTGCATGTATCTTTACACATTGGTGTTTTCAAGTTCTTTGGATAAATACCCAGCAGTGGAATAGCTGGATCATATGGTAGTTCTATCCTTGATTTTTTGAGGAATCTCCATACTGTTTTCCATAGTGGCTGCACCAGTTTGCACTCCCACCAGCAGTGTATGAGAGTTCCCTTCTCTCCACATCCTCTCCAACACATGTTGTTTCCTGTCTTGTTAATTATAGCCATTCTGACGGGTGTGAGGTGATATCTCATTGTAGTTTTGATTTGCATTTCCCTGATAATTAATGATTTTGAACATCTTTTCACGTGCCTGTTGGCCATCTGTATATCTTCTTTGGAGAAATGTCTGCTCAGGTCTTTGGCCCATTTTTTAATTAGGTTGTTAGTTTTTTTGTTGTTGAGATGCATGAGTTCTTTATATGTTTTGGGGATTAAGCCCTTATCAGATGTATGGTTTGCAAATATCTTCTCCCAATTGTTAGGTTGTCTTTTTGTTTTGTTGATGGTTTCCTTTGCTGTGCAGAAGCTTTTTAGTTTGATGTAGTCCCATTTGTTTATTTTTTCTATTGTTTCTCTTGCCCGGTCAGACATGGTGCTTGAAAATATGTTGCTAAGACCAGTGTCGAAGAGCGTACTGCCTATGTTTTTTTCTAGAAGTTTCATGTCTTACATTCAAGTCTTTAATCCATTTGGAGTTAAGTTTTGTGTATGGTGTAAGGTAAGGGTCTACTTTCATTTTTTTGCATGTGGCTATCCAGTTTTCCCAACACCATTTGTTGAAGAGACTTTCTTTTTCCCATTGTATGTTCTTGGCTCCTTTGTCAAAGATTAGCTGTCCATAGATGTGTGGGTTTATTTCTGGGCTTTCGATTCTATTCCTTTGATCTGTGTGTCTGTTTTTGTGCCAGTACCATGCTGTTTTGGTTACTATAGCTTGGTAGTATATTTTGAAATCAGGGAGTGTGATACCTCCAGCTTTGTTCTTTTTTCTCAGGATTCCTTTAGCTATTCGGGGTCTTTTGTTGTTCCATATAAATTTTAGGATTCTTTGCTCTATTTCTGTGAAAAATGTTGTTGGAACTTTGATAGGGATTGCATTGAATCTATAGATTGCTTTAGGAAGTATGGACATCTTAACTATGTTAATTCTTCCAATCCAAGAGCACGGAATATCTTTCCATTTCTTTGTGTCGTCTTCAATTTCTTTCAGCAATGTTTTATAGTTTTCCGTGTACAGCTCTTTCACCTCTTTGGTTAAGTTTATTCCTAGGTATTTTATTCTTTTTGTTGCAATTGTAAATGGGATGGTATTCTTAATTTCTCTTTCTGCTACTTCGTTGTTAGTGTATAGAAATGCAACTGATTTTTGTATGTTGATTTTGTATCCTGCCACTTTACCATATTCGTTGATTACTTCTAAAACTTTTCTGGTGGATTCTTTAGGGTTTTCTATATATAAAATCATGTCATCTGCAAATAGTGACAGTTTCACTTCTTCCTTTCCAATTTGGATCCCTTTTATTTCTTTCTCTTGCCTGATTGCTCTGGCTAGGACTTCCAGTACTATGTTAAATAGGAGTGGTGACAGTGGGCATCTTTGTCTGGTTCCTGTTCTTAGAGGGACAGGTTTCAGTTTTTCACCATTGAGGATGATATTAGCTGTGGGTTTCTCATATATGGTCTTTATTATGTTGAGGTACTTTCCTTCTATACCCATTTTATTCAGAGTTTTTATCATAAATGGATGCTGTATCTTGTCAAATGCTTTCTCTGCATCTATTGAGATGATCGTGTGATTTTTATTCTTCATTTTATTAACGTGGTGTATCACATTGATTGATTTGCGAATGTTAAACCATCCCTGCATACCTGGAATAAATCCCACTTGATCATGGTGTATAATCTTTTTAACGTATTGTTGTATGCGATTTGCTAGTATTTTGTTGAGGATTTTTGCATCGATGTTCATCAGTGATATTGGCCTGTAATTTTCTTTTTTTGTGTTGTCCTTGTCTGGTTTTGGTATCAGGGTAATGTCGGCTTCGTAGAATGAGTTAGGGAGCTTCCCCCTCTCCTCAATTTTTTGGAAGAGTTTGAGAAGGATAGGTATTAAGTCTTCTTTGAATGTTTGGTAGAATTCAGCAGGGAAGCCGTCTGGTCCTGGACTTTTATTTTTGGGGAGGTTTTTGATTACTGTTTTGATCTCCTTACTGGTGATTGGTCTATTCAAATTCTCTACTTCTTCTTGATCCAGTTTTGGAAGGTTGTATGATTCTAAGAATTTATCCATTTCTTCCAGATTGTCGAATTGGTTGGCATATAGCTTTTCATAGTATTCTCTTATAATCTTTTGTATTTCCGAGGTGTCTTTTGTAATTTCTCCTCTTTCATTTCTAATTTTACTTCTTTGTGCCTTCTCTCTTTTTTTCTTGGTGAGTCTAGCTAAAGGTTTGTCAATTTTGTTGATCTTTTCAAAGAACCAGTTTTTGGTTTTATTAATTTTTTCTATTGTTTTTATGGTCTCTATTTCATTTATTTCTGCTCTGATTTTTATTATTTCCCTTCTTCTACTGATTTTGGGCTTTGTTTGTTCTTCTTTTTCCAGTTCCTTTAGGTGCATTGTTAGATTGTTTATTTGAGATTTTTCTTGTTTGTTGAGATAGGCCTGTATCGCTATAAACCTCCCTCTTAGAACTGCTTTTGCTGTATCCCATAAATTCTGGCATGTTGTATTTTCATTTTCATTTGTCTCCGGGTATTTTTTGATTTCTTCTTTGATTTCTTCATTGACCCAGTCATTGTTCAGTAGCATTTTGTTTAATCTCCACGTATTTGTGGCTTTTCTGATTTTCTTCCTATAGTTGATTTCTAGTTTCATACCGTTGTGGTCAGAAAAGATGCTTGGTATTATTTCAATCTTCTTAAATTTATGGAGACTTGTTTTGTGGCCTAATATGTGATCAGTCCTGGAGAATGTTCCATGTGCATTTGAAAAGAACATGTATTCTTCGGTTTTTGGATGGAATGCTCTATGTATATATCTACTAGGTCCATCTGTTCTAGTGTGTCATTTAAGGCCAATGTTTCCTTGTTGATCTTCTGTTTGGATGATCTATCCGTTGGTGTAAGTGGAGTGTTAAAATCCCCTACTATTATTGTGTTACTGTCTATTTCTGTTTTTATGTCTGTTAATAATTGCTTTATATATTTAGGTGCACCTACATTGAGTGCGTAGATATTTACAAGTGCTATATCCTCTTGTTGGATTGTTCCCTTGATCATTATGTAATGCCCTTGTCTCTTTTTACAGTTTTTGTTTTAAAGTCTATTTTGTCTGATATGAGTACTGCTACCCCAGCTTTTTTTTCATTGCCATTTGCATGGAGTATCTTTTTCCATCCCTTCACTTTCAGTTTGTGAGTGTCTTTAGGTTTGAAGTGTGTCTCTTGTATGCAGCATATATATGGGTCTGTTTTTTCATCCAATCAGCCACCCTATGCCTTTTAATTGGAGCATTTAGTCTATTGACGTTTAAAGTAGCTATTGATAAGTATGTACTTACTGTCATTTTTAACTTTTTTTCCTCAGTGTTTTAGTAGTCCTTCTCTGTTCCTTTCTTCTTCTATACAGAATTGATGGTCTCTTTAGTTTGACCTCTGTCTGAAAGCTCTACTCTTTAACTCCCCTCCTCCCTCTTTTTATGTTTTTGATATCATATCTAACCTCTTTTTTGTGCATTTGTATCCATTACCTTCTTATCAGGGAAATAGATAATTTTTCCTATTTGTGGTCTTCTCTTTTCCCCTTAAATCAGTCCCTTTAACGTTTCTTGTAGCACTGGTTTCTTGGTGACAAACTCCTTTAATTTTTGCTTGTCTGGGAAATTTTTGATCTCTCCTTCCATTTTGAATGATAACCTTGCTGGGTAGAGTATTCTTGGCTGTAAGTTTTTTCCTTTTAGCACTTTAAATATATCATGCCACTCTCTTCTAGCCTGTAAGGTTTCTGCTGAGAAGTCAGCTGATAGCCTTATGGGGTTTCCTTTGTATGTAACTTGACTTTCTCTTGCGGCTTTTAGGATTCTCTCTTTATCTTTAATTCTGGACATTTTGATTATGATGTATCTTGGTGTGGGCCTCTTTGGGTTTATCTTGTTTGGGGCTGTCTGTGCTTCCTGTACCTGGATGTCTGTTTCCTTCCTTAGGTTAGGGAAGTTTTCATCTATTATTTCTTGAAATAGATTCTCTGCCCCTTGATCTCACTCTTCTCCTTCCAGGACACCTATAACACGGATGTTAGTGCGCTTGATGTTGTCCCAGAGGTCCCTTAGACTGTCCTCACCCTTTTTAATTCTTTTCTCTTTTACCTGTTCAGCTTGGGTAATTTCTTCTAGTCTGTCGTCCAGCTCACAGATCCATTCTTCTGTATCCTTTACTCTGCTTTTGAGTCCCTCTAGTGAATTTTTCATTTCCAGTATTGTAGTCTTCATTTCTGATTGGTTCTTTTTTATATCTTCCATTTCTTTGTTGACATTCTCACTGAGTTCATCTATTCTTCTCCCCAGATCAGTGAGCATCCTTAACACTCTTTGTTTGAACTCTCTTTCGGGTAGGTTGCTCATTTCTGTTTCACTTAGTTCCTTTTCTGGGGTTTTGTCCTGTTCCCTTACTTGGAATGTATTCCTTTGCCTCCTCATTTTGCCTCTTTCCCTGTGCTTGTGTCTATGTATTAGGTAGGTCAGCTACATCTCCTGCTCTTGGATAGGTGACCTTATGTAAGTGATGGCTTAGGAAGCCTGCACTGTGCTTCCCTCAGTTCTCAATGTTCCGGGGGTGACCCCTATATGGGCTACGTGTGTCCTTCTGTTGTGGCCTGTTTGCTCTCCCTGTAGGCGCCCAGGGAGGCCGAGTTATGCTCCTGGCCAGCTGTTGTAATGCTCAGCTGCTTGTAGTTGTTGTGGGCCCTTCAGTCTCTTTATCAGGTGTGGGGAGCCCCAGCACAGTTGGCTGCAAGTTCTAATACCACATTTGTGTTGCAGTATTTCTTTTAAGTGAGTAGGCTCCCAGCGTGGCAGGTTGTTAGGCTCAGGGCCTTACAATTGCTAAAGCCTCCAGCCTTTAGGTCTCTTGTCAGCTCTCTGAGGATTGCAGCTGGGTGGGGCTGGCCTCAGGCACGGGAGCACCCAATTGTTTCAGGCTTTGGAAGGGGGGTCAAACCCCCTATGTGGGTCTTTGAGAAGCACAAGTCTTCTGCAGCTGACAAGCCCTGCTGCCCACAGGTCCACACACACAGTCAACACAGTCCTGCCCCGTATGCGCGCCCCGACCTCCCCAAGCGGGCCCAGTCTCTCCACGGCGGGAGCCCCACACCACCACCGCCCCACCCTCTCCACCCGCTTCTTGTGCACGCCCTGCCCCACTAAAGCCCTGCCCCACTGAAGTGGGCTCAGTCGCCAGGCTGCAGAGAATCCAGTCACCAATCTATGCAGACCCACAAGTTGCCTGAGGGCTTATTGTTGGGTGGGGCCAGTCTCTAGGGTTGGCTGCCTGCCCTGGCTGAGCTGGATTAAATCGATGCTCTAGCGGTTGGGGCAGACCCTGGACTAGCAGGCCTCAGGGAGAACTCCAATGGCGTCTGTGTCAGCTCGCCCACACCAGGCCACAACAATGGCCGGCGCCAATGTCCCAGTCCCTGGAGAGGTCTCACCTCTCACCAAGATGCACTCAGGGCCTATTAGGTGAGTCTCTTTTCCCCAAAGCACTGTGCCCCTTTCTTTCTGGTGATTTTAGGGTGCTTTCTGAAACGGATGAGTTTGTGCACGGGCCCTTTAAGAGCCAGTTTTAATTTCTTTGTGAACCAGCTTTTCTGGGGGTACTCCCCAATGTTTTAGTAGCAGGCAAAATCAGATATTATTCCACTCGTCTCGATTGTGCTGGGTCCACAAAATGCCCACAGCGGGGGCGCTCCCTGGCTCAGGGCCCCGCGCCTCCAGGGAGGGCTGTGTACCTGTGGGCTGCGCCCGGGCGGCCGTGAGGCGCTGCGGCTTGTGAAGGTGGCGTTTTTCTCTCCAGAAGGGAGTTTCTGCCTCTTCTACCTCAGTTAGGATTGTCCGTTGTTGCAGGAGTTCCTCTTATCCAGTTTTCAGTTCTGTCTCAGGGGTAATTTTTCCACGAGTAGTTGTAAATTGGCTGTGTCCGCGGGAGGAGGTAAGTTCAGAGTCTGCCTACGCCGCCATCTTGACTTCCCGAAAATTTCTAAAGATTCGCCGGGAAAGTATTTACCCTTTTCTTGTTGACATATTTTAATTAGCATATTTACTGATTTATAAAATTGATATTTATGAAAAATATATTGGGCAAAAAATTAATGGAACCACAAAGAGAAATAGACAGATCCCCCTTCATATTGGAATGTTGTAATGTAACTCAGTAATTGACAGATCAAGCAGTCTTAAATCAGTTATGTTTCAGGAAATTTGAACCATATAGTTAACAGGCTTGATCTAATAGACATGTATAGAATATCGCACTAAATAAATGCATAATATACGTTCTTTGTAAGTGTCCATAGAGTATTTGCAGAAACTATGTACTAGGCTTTAAATCGCATTTCACAGACCGTATTCCCTGATCACAATGCGATAACAAAGAGGTAACTGGAAAATCCTTACGTGTTTGAAAATTAAGAAAGAATTAACTCATCAAAAAAAATCAAAATTAGAAAATGCTGTTTATCAAAAATTTGAGGAATATAGCTAAAGCAATATTAAAGGAAAACTTAAACTTACAGTAGGGAGAGGGAAGAGGCTGAAAGTTAATGTGCTAAGAATCTGGCTTAAGAAGTTAAAAAAAGAACAACCAAATAAATCCAAATAAAGTAAAAAGTAAAGAAAAATAAATAATAATAAAGATAACAAAAGAAATGAATAAAATAGAAAATAAACATACAGTTGAGAGGAACGAATAGGGACATTATTATACAAGCCTCAGAGATTCAGCAGATGGTAGGAAGATATTATGATCTTTATGCTGATACATTTTTGACAGTTTGGTGATATGGATACAATTTTAGTATTTAACCTACAAAAATTTACTCAAGAAGAAATATAAAACCCAAATATTCTTTTAATTATTAAGGAAACTGAATCAAGAAAAAAATCTTCCTGCGAATACCACACCAGGATTTTATGGTTTTACTGGTAAATCCTACCAACATTCAAGAAACAGATATCCCAATCTTCTAGAAACTATTCCAGAGTAGAGGGAAAGAGAGAACACTTCCCAACTCTGTTATTATCTTAATATCAAATCCTAACAAGGACAGTCCCCTAAAAAAGTCTTAAAATTACAAGATCTTCTTAATTGTGGATATAAATGCAAAAAAAATCTGAATAAAACATTAGCAGACTGAATCCAGCAATGTTAAAAAAGACAATACATCATGATCAAGTTAGGCTTATCCTAGAGAGTGAAAGATTGTTTTATATTAAGAAATTGACAGATTAAAGGGAAAAAAATCATATGCTCCTCTCAATGGATACAGAAAGAGCATTTGATAGAATTCAATATCCTCGTGACTTAAAAAAATTCCTAGCTAACTAAGAATGGAAGAGAACCTAATAATAAAGTATCTCTGCAAAACACCAACAGTAACCGTCATACTATTGATTGGGAGACTTGGAAAGCATTCCCTTTAAGGTGAGGAGCAAGACAGGGGAGCCATCACTTGTATTGAGTGTTGTACTGGAAGTCCTAGCCATGAAGTCAGACAAGGAAGGAAGTGACACGGGGATCAGAAAGGAAGAAGCAAATCTGTCAGTATTCTCAGATAATGTATCTGTCTGATTGGAAAGCCAAAAAGAATGTTCAGATAAATTATTAGCTTTGTAAGAGAGTTTTCCAAAATCAATTACATTTCTGTACATCAGCAATGAACAGGTAAGAGAATGT
This sequence comes from Ceratotherium simum simum, assembly GCF_057802395.1. Classification (NCBI taxonomy): domain Eukaryota; kingdom Metazoa; phylum Chordata; class Mammalia; order Perissodactyla; family Rhinocerotidae; genus Ceratotherium; species Ceratotherium simum. Next base: position 27,592,996 of record NC_141923.1, on the reverse strand, counting down.
GATTACAGAAAAGATACCCTTTGTATCAAAGGTAGAATCATCAAAACATATAATGTACCTAGGGAAAAATCTAACAAAAGATATGTAAGACCTATTATTAAAAAAAATTATTAAACTTTATTGAGAATCACTTAAAAAAAAACAAATTAATGGAAGGAAATACAGGTTCATGGGTTAAAAGTCAGTTTGGTAAAGATGTCACTTCTCCCCAAAATTGATGTATGGATTTGAGAGGGTATTAGTTGTTTATATCTTTTTAAATTTGACAAGCTGATTCTAAAATTTACGTGGAAGAGAAAAGGGCCAAGAATAACCCTTTTACCCCTAAAGAATCTGAATGAGAGATGGGAGCCACGTGTAACTTGTCTTACCAGATACCAAGAATGATTATCAAGATTATTATCAAGCTAAAGTAATTAAGAGAGCGTGCGTGGTGTTGGCACAGAATAGAGAAACCTAAAACCAGTCCCCTATATAAAAACAGTTTATGACAGAGGAGCACTGCAATTAAAGGAGGAAAGGATGGACTTTTCAAAACCTAATGTTAGGACAATTAGTTATTGTGTGGGAAAAGTGAAATTAGATAGTGTTTCACACTATACACAATTTTAGGTTAGATTAACGAGTTAAAAATGAAAGGCAGGGCCGGCCCCGTGGCTTAGCGGTTAAGTGCGTGCGCTCCGCTGCTGGCGGCCTGGGTTCGGATCCCAGGCGCGCACTGACACACTGCTTCTCCGGCCATGCTGAGGCCGTGTCCCACATACAGCAACTGGAAGGATGTGCAGCTATGACATACAACTATGTACTGGGGCTTTGGGGGAAAATAAATAAATAAATAAAATCTTTAAAAAAAAAAAATGAAAGGCAAAAGTGTACATCTTTTATAAGACATTATAGAACAATATCATTATGATCTCAGTGTGTAAGGGAAGGATTTCTTAAATTAGACCCCAAAAGTGCAGACTGTAAAAGTGAAAATTGATAAAGTTGACTTTTTCAAATTAAGAACTTCTAAGACACCATAAAGATATTGTGGGCTTTTTGTTGTACCCTCCACCCGACTTAAATCCTTATTCATTAGAGATATATTCTCTAGTATTTATGGGTGAAATGACATGTTATCTTGGGTTTACTTTGAAGTACTCCAGGAAAAAAACATGGGGAGAGATATGAAACAAGAATGGTAGAATATTGATAATTATCGAAGCTAAACGATGGGAACACGGAGGTATCTTATACTATTCTATTTTTTGTGTATGTTTAAAATTTTTTATTTAAAAAGTTTTTTAAAGAAACCATCCATTTTTATGGTGACTGTCTTGGATTTTCTAAAATCATTAAAAAATGATTTTCTGAAGAGGTCACTTATTAAGTGTGTATCTAAATGTGATCTAATTTTTATCTCTGAGTAGCATTTTTCTTATAAATTAGTAAATCTTGAAACAACCACTAAAAAAAAATACTATAATGAGTGTGAAGAGACAAGTCTCAAATTGGATGAAGGTGTTTGTAATACATAGAACCAAAAAATTAGTATGCAGATATTAAGCAAAGAACTTCTAAAAATCAATAAGCAGTTTCTTAGATATGACATCAAAAGCATAAGCAACAAAAGAAAAAAATAGACAAACTAGACATCATCAAAATGTTTAAATTTTGTGCTTCAAAGGACACTATCAAGAAAGTAAAATGACAAGCCACAGAATGGGAGAAAATATTTGCAAATCATGTATGTGATAAGGGACTTGTATGTAGAATATATAGAGGAGTCTTACAACTCAACAATAAAAAAGACAACTGAATTTTTAAAATGGTCAAAGGATCTGAAAAGACATTTCTCCAAAGAAGATATACAGTGCCAATAAGCATATGAAAAGATTCTCAACATCATTAGCCACTGGGGAAATGCAAATTAAGACCACAGTGGAATAGCACTTCACACCCACTGGGACAGCTGTAATCAAAAAGACAGACAATAACAAGTGTTGGCAAGGATGTGGAGAAATTGGAACCTTTGTACACTGCTAGTGGGATTGTAAAATGGTGCCACTGCTTTGGAAAACAGTTTGGCAGTTCCTCAAACAGTTAAATATAGAGTTACCACATGGCCCAGCAATTCCCCTCCTATGTATCTACCTAAAAGAAATGAAAACATATGTCTGAACAAAACTTGTACATGAATGTTCATAGCAGCATTATTAATAATAACCAAAAGGTGGAAACAGTCCAAATGCCCATCAACCGCTAAGTGAATAAATAAAATGTTGTATATTCACACAATAGAATATTATTTACACCATAAATGGGCATAGAGTACTGATGCATGCTACAATGTGGATAACCCTTGAAAACATTATGCTAAGTGAAAGAAGTCAGACATAAGGGACCACATATTGTATGATTCTGTTTATATGAAGTGTCCAAAATAGGCAAATCTGTAGAGACAGAAAGTAGATTAGTGGTTGCCTAGGGCTGGGGGATGAGATGTATGGAGTGATGACTAACAGGTATGGGATTTCATTTTCTTTCAATGAAAGTGTTCTAGAATTGATAGTGGTGATGGATGCACAACTCTGAATATACTAAAAGCCACTGAAGTGTACACATTAAATGGGTGAAATTGTATGGTATGTGAATTATACCTCAATAAAGCTGTTTTAAAAAACATCAATAGACAACAACTCAATAGGAAAATAAACAAAAGGCATGTCTAGACATTTCACAGAATAAAAAACATCTGTGCACAATAGATACTTGAAAAGATGCTCAACCTCATTCCTAATGAGGGAAATGCTAATTAAAACCACAGTAGGATACAATCATATACTCGCTTGATTCACAAAAATCTTAAACTCAGGCAATACCATTTCTCCACATGTAGAGGAGATGGAGAAGTAGGGGAAGCTCATCCACTGCCAGAGGGGGTGTAAGTTGGTATAACTGCTTTGGAAAATAATATGGCATTACTTTTAGAGAGTGGAAGATGCAAGTATTTATGACCCAGCAATTCCACTCCTAAGTATACAGCTAAAGAAATTCTTGCAGTTGTGTGCTGAGATCACATATAAGAATAGTCACAGCGGCACTATAAAATTCAAAACCACATAAAACTAAGCAATATAATATTTAGGGATATAAATATATGTAGTAAATCTGTTTTTTAAAAAGCAAACAAGTGAAGGATAAACAGAAAATTCAGGATAGTGGGAATGGGAAGGAATTGGGAGAGTCTAACAGGGGATTCGGGGTAATGGTAAAGTTCTTTTTCTTAAACTGGGTGCTGGGGTGTAGGTGTATATTTTGGGGATGGGGCCAAGAGGTACCAGGCAGAGTTTATCTGACAGCCCAACATTGAGGGAAGATTTAGAAAAACTCAGAAGCATACATAGAGCAGTTTTTCCATGCAGTTCAATATTGAATGCTAATAATGATGACCCTGAGTTTCTAGAAAAGGTTAACATATTTAGCATCTTCTATTTAAGAAGCAAAAGGGATAAAATGTTCTTATCCGGGGGCGGGGGGGGACCTGAGAGAACTACACAAAAAAAGAAGCAACAGCAGAAAAGGAGTGTTTTAGAAAGGTTTCGAACAAAAGTGGCTAAAATTAAGTTTTCTATTCAAGGTGAACTTCATTTATTTGGGCCACTTCTTTATTCTTCAGTAATGCCAACTAAACCAGACATTGCTGTAAATAAGTAAAACCCCACACTCTCATTTTGGTCACTTAGTGGTTAATTTTCTCTTTTTTCAGATCCTGCTCACACTAAACCATGAACCACGAACACGTGGAAGAAAAACCTCTTCTCTACTCCCACCACTCCTGGGTGCATGACTGCGGGGGAAGCATCCACCAGTGCTGCGAGGGGTCTGTGGTATTGTTTTGCTGCCTCAGTCCCCAGAGCCTTCGAGCAGAAGTGGCAATACACTGTTGCCCGTAGCCAATCCAGACTTTCCTGAGACGACAGGAAAACACATCAGCTGGTTTTGATGGAACTTGGCAGTGGGGACATTCAACTGATGCGCTATAGACCCCGTCAGAGCACACATGTGTCTTTTACCCCCTTTACCCCCTCCCCCAACCTGCTTAGGTCTTCTCTGTCCCTCTCCTGCTACCACACAGAGATGATATAAAAGAGGCTCTTTGGCTATTTGCATTTTGCTTCCTCTTCTTTTCCAGATTGCAATATTAAGCTTTACTTCCTACAAGCCTAAAATCCCAGCAACGTTATCTACCCAAGTTGTTCTTCTGTTTTCAGAGTTTGGGGGGAAGGGGGAGCTTCCATCACGAGTTTCCGGAGAGTGGAGAGAAGTTGGTGTGCTGCTGACCACACAAGCCACTGTAAAGGCACCCTTTGGAATTACTGATTTCTAAAATTAATAAAGTAATTCTATTTTTATTTTCTTTTTTCCATTTACTAATTTCCCCACAATCAGTATTTGCAAACAAGACTGAAATGGGACCAACTTCTCATTATATTTCATTGCTGGGCAATTTTTTAAACTTTAGAAATGTGAGCTGTAGAGAGATGTTTTATTCTTACATTCAGTTTCAGCAGATGGTGGGTCCAGGCTCTCCCCCACGGGCAGCTCCCACACCTGGGAAGCTGGTGTGTGCAAATGTCTCTGTTAGCAGACCACAGCAGACAGGTCCTTCGGCGGCGTGTGAATCTGTATCCAGTCGCACATTGTTTACCTAAACAGTTCATCAGAACGAGGCAGCACAGCCCCCTGAGTGCTTTCCACTTAACCTCTGCTCTCTGGCTTCCTCATCTGTCCTAGTTCCTCTCTCTGGCTTCTGCTGGAGAAAAGCTTGAAAGGTGGGCTGCAGAGCCCACCAAAGGATTGACTTAGCTGTCCTAGGGAGTTATTGGGTGAGAATCCAGAATCTGGGGTTTCTATAAGATGCTAAAGACTCAGCATTGAAACCCCAAAAGAAAAATGACACCCAAAAAGGCAGCGAGAAAAGAGACTTTATTGCCTTCTTAGTGAATGAAAACAGGTTTGAGCACATTGAAGCGTTTTGTTTGCTTGTGAAGGATGAAGTCTTGTCAATTGCAGGAGAGAAGAGAGAATGTATACCAGATGGTCCTGGGACTTCTGGTTAGAGTTTGAGGACCATCTTAACTGTTTGCTAGCTTGGTTGTGAATTGGTTAGGAGACAAATTAGAATTCCTTCATAGTCCCCTGCTGATGTGTAGAACTGGGAAATAAGATGTTTAGGGAGACTCACCACATGGATCTTGTGAAAAAGGATAAGAGTATGAGCCTGTAAGAGAACTTTTAGACCAACTGGAGTGCTTGGGATTGCCCTAGGTAAGCATCAGAATTGAATCCTTAAGCTAATTTCTTACTGCATTCACCATGTGCTGATCAGGTGTAAGACCAGAATCCAGATCTCTCCCTTCATTTACCTAAGTACTTTCAAGTCATTTTTACTGGTACTGGACTTCAGTTGGTAATAAACCAGACAGATCATACGATCCTCCCTCCAACAGCAGTGTCCCTCCTTACCTTTCCCTAAAACAAGCATGTATTTTGGAAGATGGACAGACAATGGTTCAAGTTTCTATAGTGCCTGTAAATGACATGTGGAATGGGGACGCTGGACTTCAGACCCCTGCCCATATTTATATCTGCTGATTAAGATAAGAATAGAGATCGAACATAAAAAGAACATTTGGAATCACAGTGTGTTCTGTTTTCTTTGAGATACTTCAGGAAACACTTCTTGTTGCCTTGGTTCATTAGGATGAACCACAGGCCAACGTTTTAGTGATGTCCTATGAGGTTATAAAAAGGAAGGTTTATTCTAGGGCCAGAAGGATTATTTCCCTCTTCCTTATTTAAGCCTTAAGTAAGGACCAGTGATGTCAGTTATAAATGCACTGCTTGGGCTGGCCCCGTGGCTTAGCGGTTAAGTGTGCGTGCTCCACTACTGGTGGCCCGGGTTCGGATCCTGGGCGCGCACCGACGCACCGCTTCTCCGGCCATGCTGAGGCCGCCTCCCACATACAGCAACTAGAAGGATGTGCAGCTGTGACATACAACTATCTACTGGGGCTTTGGGGGAAACAAAGGAGGAGGATTGGCAATAGATGTTAGCTCAGGGCTGGTCTTCCTCAGCAAAAAGAGGAGGATTAGCATGGATGTTAGCTCAGGGCTGATCTTCCTCACAAAAAATTAAAAAATAAAAAATAAATAAAATAAAATAAATGCACTGCTTCTTAGGCAGGCTGGACACTACCCCAGTCCTAAAGACATCTCTAGAGATGCAGCCTGAAATTATACATTTTTATAAACATTTGGGTGATTCTTATGCCCAATGGAATTTGAGAATGACTTCTACAAGTGGGCAGACTCTGGAATTTGGACAGCAGTGGCCATGGGTGAAGAGCTAGGCATGCTGCGCCCCCTCTCTAAACCCTCGGGCTCCCTGGATAAGATGGAACACAGTCCCACCAGCCTGCTTTCAGGGCAGGGACACAGCCCCTGAAACACAGTGGAAGTAAATGGGTGCCACTTCGGATGAAGCCTGAGAGAAGCCCTTAGAATCGGCTGGGCGTGGACAAAGCAGAAAAAAGTCTTGGTGACCAAACTCAGGAGTTCAATGTGGGAACACTCCAGAAGGACCAAGGTACGCGCGCGCGCGCGCACACACACACACACACGCACGAACATATTGTACACGTCCTTCAACCTGCAAATTTTAGCTTCAATTAGACTTTTTTACCAGTGGTAACGTGACTTCAGTAGAGGAACATGTTTTTCAGGAGCTGCTAGGTGGTTCCTCATTCACTGCAGATGGTTGCTTCAAGTGGACATCGATACCACAACAGAATTCTGTATTGCTCTGGGATCTCTGACCTCTCTCTGATCACTGACCTCAAGGGAGAACTACGGGATTGTGCTTTTCTTGCTCTCTCCCATGGCCAAATCCCTGACAAGAGCCCCACTGTCTGAAAAGGGGACCCTGGTCAGCTCTTTGAGGCTTAACCTGATAACAGAATCAGCCTCATAGTCCTAGGCCATTTGCCATGGTGAGTTTCTCTTATTCTCAACCGATTAGGAGGGTGAGATGAGATTTTCAAAAATGATGGTCATTTATAGTGAACGTACAGACCAACACATTGCCACGTGCAAGGGTTCACACCGGGTGATTCTGCCCACAGTTAAACTCATATGCTTTCTGCAAATCTGAGCCACAGCCTCTCTGTGTCTGAGAACAATATCCTCTGCAGGAAGGAAGGGAACACAAACAATGGTGCAGCCTTCTCAGCTGGCAGAAGGCAGCACGGTGTGCACTGTCCAGGGTATTCACACTAAGCAACGCATTCGATGTCTGAGATTCTCTGCTCCAGATTCCAGTTACCTCTGGATAGGAGCTGTGGACACGGAGTCACGAAAAGGGTAATGATGGATATTTATCGAGTCAGACTTATACCTCAGAATAAGGCTTTTACTGTTCTAGAAACAATCTTCCAGAAGATGAAATGATCCAAGATTCCCCAAAAATATTTATTTATACAAAGATTTTGAGAGTAATATTTGTATTTGTCTTTATACCTCAGTCTATGCATCTGGGGCCAAGTCATTGTGTGGCACACGTGTGACTTCCCCGCATGCCTCACACGTTGTAGCACCTGCTTCCAGGAACACTAGATGAGCACAGGGTCTTGGGGGCTGGGGGGGACCCATAATGCCTCAAGGCTGCACAGACCCAAGATCCAGACCTGTGCACCCTGACCTGGAAGGTGTCTAGCCAAATGTCCAAGAGGAAATAGGATCGAGGAAGAAGACGAGAGGAGGACCCCCAGAGGGCAGACAGGAGAGGGTTAATTCCCACCCTCTGCTTCTGAGTTCAGCATATCCACAGGGCCCAATATAGTTGATGGCCCGGGAACTACATTACCTGGATTTTCTCCCTGTAATGACCCTTGATGCTGATTGATGTCAAGGGGACAATTTGCAAAAAGAACAGATGTGTCCTTAATCCCAGGTAGTGTGAGATACAATTCTGGGACTTTGTCTTGGTAACCTGTCTGGAAGAAAAATGCTTGCCTTGTATAACGTAATCCAGCTTCCCTAGAGCAGATGAGGGGCAGCGATGAGCAAAGCTGACCTCAGCTCAGAAGTGTCTTCCAGTCTGGCCCTGTCCTGGCCATTCTCTGCCCTTTGTCCTCCCTAGGATATCCCAAATCCCATTGCCGCACCATGTGTCGACTCGCCATCCCTCTTCCTCTGTCCCCACCACCTCTGTCTACGTCACAGAAGATCTGTGTGTTCTGAAGAGTCCAGCCTTCCCCTAACCAAACACACACTTTCTTTACCACAGTGATTCTCAGAGCCAGCAAGAAAGAGAAATGTTCCAAGAGGGAACCTCCGTCTCAGCCATTTGCCTGGAGATGAAGGTTGTAGGCTCCAGGCCTCTAGGTGAGGTCTGTTGCTTTTGTGTTTCCGAGGAGCAGGCAGGCAGGCAGTGGCACTTCCTCTCTCTCCTCTCTCCGTCGCAGGCAGGGCCTCAGCTACACTTACAGGACTTCACCACCATGTTAGAAAGCTGTTCCACCTTGGGGGTCCTCCCGACATAGTACAGGATGGTCAGGGGCTCCAAGTCCTGGGGCACACAGCAAGGTGAGGCAGAGGCTTCAGGATTCAGGGTGTTGTACAGTCCCAGCACCTGGGGAGGGAGACATCATTTAGAGGTTGGAAAGCCAAGCCTCAGGCCTGGAGCCCAGGAACTTGCAGTTCTAGGGGATGCTCCAGAGACCGAGCAGGTGATAAACTGGCCATCGATGCTATTTCACAGGGATTGGTGGAACATAGTTTGGGTTAGTGACTAGTCGCTGTTCATCCACAAAGGGAGAATGCAGAACATTTGCACCTCTTGGAGCGCTATCATCAGTTTAAGCATGGAACAGTTATTGGGTGACTTTAAATTGATGATGAACTTCTCTTTGCTGTTAAGGAAACACTCTTCCTAGCTGTCACTGGTCACTTTGGTGAGAACCATTCTCACTAAACAGTGCCTTGGGCCATTTAATAAGTGCCAGAGGATGGGGCCCCAGACAGGATGTGGTAATAATGAGCTATAAGGAAACCTTCACACATTAATGCCCTATTTTTGATTCCCCCCTCAGGGAAAGACAGGCTGATTTCAGAGTCTGGACTTCCCTCTCTTCTCATTGTTTCATATTAGCTTCTTCTGTGTGTAGCTTATTCTACATTATTTTTCATAATAACTCTTCTTCCAAGAGGCCGCAATTATCAGAGTTCTTTAACTGATGGTAGAAGCCTTTCTGCCCCAACATTCCTTGCCAGCCATGTGCATCTGTGACATATAGGGTGGCATGTGATAGCTAATTAATTTCCATGGTACCAAAAGCTTTAGATAGAACAAATAAAAAGTCTGGTTGAAACTATGGAAGAAATTTTAAAGGGCAGAATGTGACCACATAGAGTTGGGCTAGGATGTCAAGATCAGACCCTTCACCAAAGGGATCTTACTCACCCCAGGTCATCATTTGCTCATGCAACGTTCAGTCCTTCATGCATTCTTTTTAACAAGTGGCCTGGCAGGCCAACCCCCGTGCCCTGTGTGGCATGAGCCCTGCTCCATACCGTGCTGTGGGTTGTGTCCGCACTGCGGAGGTACGGGCAAGGGCCTGAGCAGAAGTTGGCATAGTAGCCCTTAGGTTCATGGACCCATTTCCAGCCCAGATCCTGTCGAAAGTCAATGTAGAGAGGGCGCACACAGCAGTTCTCCTCCAAGTTGCTACAACAGAAAACATTTATAGAAAATCAACCTAAAAGGAAACCACCAATATAAAAAACTTCACAAATGGCTCTCATGTTTGCACTTGGAGTTCTTCCTGGGCATCCTAAGAGGTGGCTCTAATGAGTGGAATCCCAGGTTCAAGTGCATTGAGCTATATAAACTATAAAGGCATTTTCCTGTGCTGAAGACCATGATCTCACGGATGTAACAGGCAGATAGATGATGCATGAAGACGATAAAAAAGGCAAAAGTGGCCCTGCCCCTTTTACATCACGAATCAAAACAGACTTAAAATGCTCTACATAAAACCAAGCACTGAAAGCTACTGGCAACTCAGCTTTGTTGAGGTTGGTTTTGTTGTTACCTTCCTAATATGCACCCAACCGAAAATGAACTCAAAGCTCATACAGCTTGCATACTACAGTAGACGACTGCTTAGACTAAACCTAGAGGCCATCGAGTCAAAACGAGGCATATCCTTCTATTAGACTCATGATTCCTAGATCACCCCAACTGCGATTGTCAGGCCACTTCACTTCTGTTGCCTGCAGAAATCCATTTGGCAATACCCCTTGCCAAGTGGGCATCCAGCCTGTGCTTCAATATCTGCCGAGACCTAGAACTTGCTGCTTCCAAAGGCAGCTACTGGCCAAAATCTGGCTTCTTGTGCATTCCAAGGGTGAACCATGGCAGACAGTCTTGGTTACCTACTCAATAGCCATTCCTACCCCTCTTCTCCCTTGCCATGTCTCACTACAGTCTAGAACACCAGCTACTTTTTTTCCTGGCCTCCCTTGCAGCTAAGGGTGGTCATGTAACCCAGCGATGACCAATCAGACATAAGGAGAAGTATGCAGGGGGTGACGGCAAATTCTGGCAAAGATAATTGATCCTTTATAAAAGTCACAGATGGAAGAAGAAAGCTGCTGGCTCTGCCTCTTCCCCCTTCTTCTTGTCTTGAGCATGAACGAGATGCCTGCAGCTCTAGCAGTCACTGACCATAAGCAAGAAGATGAAAAGCCAACACACTAATCATGGCAGACTGGAGAGAGAGAAAGTGTCCTCAAAGGCATAATTAAGCAGTCAGACCAACCCTGAGCCTGCTGCTACAGTCTTCTTGTGAACTAAAAATCTGTGGTTTAAGCCACTGTTACTTGAAGCCAAGAGCATTCGTTCCTAACTGAGCCACATAGAACAAATCTGCATGCCAGCCTTCAGACATTTGGAGGCAAACTATACTGCCTCTCCTATACATTCTGTTCCCAAGCTCATCTGTAGTTCATTCAGTTGTTCCTCATAAGACATGGTTTTAGATCTAAAGATTTCCCAATTCATTCTCCCCAGCTCCATTCAGGCATCTTCGTCTCCAGCCAAAGTGATGCATTTATGCTCCTTCCTTTACCAGAAGTGCTTCCTCCTCTCATATCCCTACATGCCCAAACCTCAGTCGTCCCTGAAGGCTCAAATTCTACTTTTGAAGCCTTTCCTGCATCCATGGATGAACTCTTTGCTCCCAATTCTTTTTTTTTTTTTTTTTTGGTGAGGAAGATTAGCCCTGAGCTAACATCCATTGCCAATCCTCCTCTTTTTGATGAGGAAGATTGGACCTGAGCTAACATCTGTGCCCATCTTCCTCTATTTCATATGTAGGACGCCTGCCACAGCATGGCTTGATGAGCGGTGCGTAGGTCCACGCCCGGGATCCAAACCTGCGAACCCTAGGCTGCCAAAGTGGAGCATGTGAACTTAACCACTCCATCACTGGGCCAGCTCCCTTGCTCCCAATTCTTAAAGCACTTTATCCTTCAGACCTTCTCAAGGATGTGGTCATTTTCTACCTTTTAGTAATTGCTGTGTACGCTTCATCATGCCCCTCTCTTATAAATGAGATGCTAAATAAGAGAAGAGACTCTGTCTTTTTTCTCCCTTTGCAGTGGCTGCCCAACTATTTCTGAATTAGTTCATTAATTTCTATAGCTCCAATTCCCCCCTGCAAATAGAGACTGCCCTATTTTCCCTCATCCAGTAGCATCCTTGGACCCTCACAGAGAACTGAGTACTTCTTGAATGGAAGTTTCTGCATTAATCTCCCCACCACGGAAACATACCCTACAAATATTTTAAAACATGAAAACCATGGAGAGGCTTCAACCAAGCCTCTCCATTCCAAACCATTTTAGCAACACTCTCCTCCCCCTTTACTTCATCCAGGCCCTTACAGAGCTGGGCTGCAGAAAAACAGTGGGGCTCCCAGAAAAACAAAGAGATCTGTAGGAGGTTCTAAGTCTTTATTCCTGGAGATGTTTGTGACTAGCATCAGGGACCTTGGCTGAGCGTAGCCTAGGCCTGGGGCCTGACCCACGACAGGCGCACAGTAAATGTCGTCTCAGGGGTTCACGGATCCTGAGTGGGCCCGCGCTCACCGGAAGCAGTAATTGGTGTCCAGGGCCCTCTTTTTCCTCTGACCCCCCTGGCCCGGGTTGTCCAGCCGGTGTGGAGGAATCATCATGAGGATTAAATGAGGGTTGTGGTGGTCCTTCTGCTTCTTGAGGCGCCCCAGATCTCCACGGCCATGATCATCCTCACTGTCCACACCTGCAGAAGGGAAGGAAGGGGACAGCCTCCTGTCTAAGGAAGGCAGAGTGCAGGCTGCTTTCTCATTCCACCTCATCACTGCTCAGGAGGAGGGACGGTGCAGTCTGCAAGGAAGGCCTGGGATGGGGGGCAGCTTCAAGCTAATGTCCAGCTGCAGGAAGGGGACCACTCGGTGGAGGAACTGGTAGCAAAGGAACCTGCAAGACGCCCCTGGTTGGATTCCCTCATGACTCCTGTGCGTACACCTTCCGGAGGGCAGAGAATCCTTCCCGAGATGCTTCCTGGGCATCGTCAGGGATCCGTGAAGCATCCTTGTCACTAGGTGGCCACCTAACACATACCTTTAGGTTGTCAGCTTAGATTCTGAGACTTCGAATCTTGGGGTGGGAGTTTCCTCTTATACTCTGAATTGGTCAAGATAGCACAGAAGTCGCACTTATAATTTAAAGTGTCACAATTTAAGATAGTTTGAATGGAAGCCAGAGGAACAAGAATGAATAATTGTTAAGATTCACATTGCATTTATAGTTTCAAAAGTGTTTTCACTATAAAACGCAGATGAAATACTGAAGTGTATGATAAACAGCTTAGCAAACAACTTCTGGAAAGAAAACCTGCTATTTCATCTGAAAAGGGAAAGACTGAAGATTGAATTAGAAGTGTCTCAACTAATAGGAGATCTCTTCTGTGACAGACAGACAGCTGTTGTCCATCTCCACCAAGGATGGGAACATGAGGAGTCTAATTTACATAGTGACAGGAGGGACTTGGACCTCATGAAGGGGCACCAGGACCGTGAGGTAAATGGGAGGCCTGGATCTCAGATTTCCTTTTCTGAAAATCTTAATGAACAAGATAACTATTTACTGAAGTGGGATGATTTTGTCTTAGCCTGGCCTTGAGGTAAGGACTCTGAAGGTCTTCTGAGCTCTGAAGTTCTGTGATTAGGATGTCAGATGCTTGGCTTTTAAACAAATAGGCTCTGAGGGCCCAGCCTCATGGCCGAGTGGTTAAAGTCTGGCACGCTCCACTTTGGAGGCTCAGGTTCATGGGTTTGGATCCTGGGCACCAACCTACTCCACTCACCAGCCATGCTGCGGCAGTGTCCCACGTACAAAATAGAGGAAGATTGGCACAGATGTTAGCTCAGGGCAAATCTTCCTCAGAAAAAAAAAAAAAAAGGCTCTGAAATAGAGCCCATGAAGGATAAGAGACTGCCAGGGCTGGGAGCCAAGAAAGGCCTGCACCTTTTTTCAGACCAGACTCTGACCTCAGGCTTTGACTTGGTTGGTTTGACGACAAACCACCTGGTCTCATGTGTGCCCCAGTTACCCAAAATGAGACTAGGAAAGGAAAAGAGAACTTCCCTGAAACCCAGAGATGGTCTAGGCTGAGCACCTTAGAAACGTATTGGAAAACCAGAAATGACTCAACTATTTTGCTATCTCAACACAGACATCCTGAGCCCTGAAGCTATTATTCAAACCCAGGTGACCCCTGGGCAAGGGTCAGGTGGGCTTTGCAACATCTGAAAGCTAAGTAGTCAGGGGGCTCATATCATGGCCTCCAGAGTTCCTTTCTTTCAGAGACCAGGAAGACAACTATTGTTGGTTGAGCATTTGTGGCCCTGTGTCTTACATTTGTTATCTCATGTAATTTGTATGACAACCCCGTGAAAGAGGTACTCCCACGCCCATTTTACTGACTGAGCTCAGAGAGCTGGAGCAGCTTGCCTACATGATTTCACAGCTCTTACCAGCATGACACTGTCTTCCAAATGCCACTGTATTGTCTACATCTATAAACTGAAAGTCACACTCTTTGATTGTGGGGCAAAGCAGAAGGACTCAAGTACAAAACAGATGGCCCTCTCTGGGAGGAAGCTTGGTTCCTTTCCTTGGGGTCTGGTTGGAGTCTCCTGTTCTATCCTGCCTCATTAACTCCCTCCACCCATCCTACCATACACATCCATTTTGTTACCTTTGAATTTGATTTCCATCACCTCATGAATGTTTTCCAGGATATCTCCATTGGGCTGAAAGGTGTGACATGGACAGTGAATGCTGATTTCCAGACCTAAGTTGGACTCTGCAAAATAAGGCACAGAGTCAGTGAGAAAAGCGCTTTGTGTGATGGAGAAGTGTACCCACCACCCATGCCCGTGAAGGCCAGGGCCTCTGCCGCCATAGGCAATCACAGGAGCTGAGGTATACTGAGGGTCACAGGAGACAGAAAGTGCTGCTGAAGCTAGAGTGGACCTTCACACTCATGTTGCCACATTCCACGTATTTCTGTTACGTTATGAACAACCAAATGGGGCATCACGAAGGAGAATTTTAATAGTCATCTATTTTCAAAGGATCGTGTTAGGAAAAAATTGTCACCAGCCTACTAGGGGGCAAAAGAGTGCGGATACAGGAAGGAAGGAAGAAAACAGTCACACAGCCGAGGTGTTTGTTGGGAGAAGTGATAACTCAAGCCAACCTGCTGAGAAAGGATGAAGGGAAGAGGCAGGGAAAGGGAAAACTGAAGAACTTTGGGGCAGAGAGACAGTGATTCACAGGCCACAGACTCAAAGGGCCACAAGATGGGAGGAGGTGGCTCCGTCTGAGCCATAGGATTAAAAGTCAGGAGATGAGGCTAGAGCAAGGTCACCTGCAAACAAGCAGCAGACTCGGTCCAGGTGGAAGATGCCAGCATTTCCACCAGGGATCTGACTGTGGACAGACAGGGAGTGGTAGAGTCCAGAGGAGATAAGATGAAAGTCACAGTTACACTTGGCCGTATGTTCCGTAAGGAACAAGGACACACGAGGTGCAAGTTGCTTGGAGGTTTCTTCTTTGGGAATCCTCACTCAGCTTAATGGGGAAGTTGGCAATGTGGGTGGCTCGCCGAGGGAAAACGAACAACTCAGGAAGACAGTCGTAAAATTAGAAAACAGGCCAGAGGAGATGGCAGAGGGCTGTGGCCAAGGGTCCAGAGGACATGAGCGTAGAGAGAACAGCATGAGGAAGCCTGGAGGGGCCAGGCGTTGGTGACTGATATTCTGGTGCAGCTCTGGCCCTTTCTCCTGTTACTTGCGGGATCAGATGTCTTGGAAACAAATTGGGGAAGCGAGGAAATTAGTAAAAGCCGTTGAGTAAAGTGGAAGGATAAAAGGAAGAATAAGAAGTGAGAAATTTGAACTGAATCCAGTATTTTATGCAGGGAAACCAGGTAGGGCTTGGTATCCTGTCCATTCTGATGGGTAAGACTCAATTAGGGAAGCTCTTTTGATCCTGAGGCAGCAACCAGCTGTGTAGGAGAGGTCATGCGGGATGGACCCCTCTGGCTCCAAGGTTAGCATCTCAGGTTGCTGATTGATTTCCTTCTCCAGAGGCCATCCCTATTTCTGTGTGAGCAACCAGCCTTGGGGCCAAGCTGGGGTCTTCCTGAAATCTAGTATCATCAGGGCAAACCCCAAAGAGTCCAGGCGAGCTCAGCATCCTTCTCAAGGGCAAAACCACCCAAACTCAGAGATTCCAGTCACCATGAGGCAGACCCGGATGTCCCAGTCCTACTGGTAAAAAACCAACTCAGTCCCTTCTTCCATAAACTCCAGGGCCCAGCCTCTCTGTCCTACTCCAAGTCAGGGCAGCCTCTGGGACACACAGACACATGCTGAGCTTGAAGATTTCTATTCCAGAAGGTTAGCTCTGGTGGGGAGGGGAGAGGCCAATACAATAAGAGGCCAATATAACAAGGAAGCCCCAGCTAGAGAACAAGAAGTGAATAGAGAGGGAGGGAGGCATAAGAAGGATCCCCTTCCCGGTTTAAGGCAGCTAGAAGGAGCTGGAGTAGCTGAAATGGGCTACATAAAACATAGTATACTTCTTATTACCCAGAAGGGGTTAAGGTAAGCCAGGAGAGACCTGGAGTGGACAAGTTCTATGATTCTGTGAGTTGGAAAGTCAAGGTGCAGAAAGATGTGTTGGGGAGAGTTAGGGCCAGGATACAGGTGGTAAGTGTGAGATGATGGCCTGGCTTGGCCAACAGGCTCTGTCTAGGTAGAAAAGTCAGAGAATGATGGCAATAATCACCAACATTGGTTGAGCATTACCACATGTCAAGCACCACTCTACAACTTTACATGCATTCACTCATTTTATCTCCACAATAATCTTACAAAGTCGGGACTATTATTACCCCTGTTATACAGATGAGGACACTGAGGCTTAGGGAAATTAAATGGCTTGCCCATGGTACCCAACCAGTAAGTGGTAGAACCAGGATTCAACCAGGCAGCATGATGTCAGAGCCACACTCCTAACTGTTAGAGACAAACAGGAACAAAGAGGAGCCAACCGAGACCACCAAGGAAGATGCCCACACATTCTCTGAGATGCAAAATGGTTGTGTTTTCCCAGTGTCCCCCCTGTCCTGAGCCATGACGCTGGGGGTGCTCCCTGCCCAGCTAGGGGAGGCCTGGCTCTGCACAGAGAGAAACTGCAGACTGTGTGGAGCAACAGCACAAGCGTTTGAGGGCCTGGGCCTCCAACCCTGGATGGGGCTCCAGCCAGTTCTGGGACCCAGAGGGCAGCCCGGGAACCTGGTGCACAGTAGGCTCTCAGATGTTTGCTGAATGAATCCAAGACCATATGTGTGACTCAGTTTCCTCGTCAGTCCACACCACCAAGTGCTCCATTTGGAGTCCATCTGCTGCCCTGTTTGGGGCCGTGAACTCTGAAGACTCTTGAGCTCTGCGTAAGTAAAGGTCTGTGTGTGATTCCCCCACGCGGGGGGTGGGCAGCAGCTGCCTGAGTGGGAACCGCAGGTTCTAAGGAAGAACTAACCTCCGAATTGGCAGCAGTGGGGATGGTGGGTGGGGGACCCATAGGTTTTATTACGAAATTATCTTTTTGATGTCTCAAGGATGGAAATCATTCTCAATGCAAACTTCTCATTGAGTTCTGCAGCTGTGAAAATAAGAACTCCTTCAAGTGCCCAGGGCTTCAAACACATCCAGGTGGAGCTGATCAAAATCAGACAGGGAAGCTAAGAGCTTAACTTCCCCGGCCTCTCCTCTCTGCAGCCGTGTCGGGCTCCAGGCGGAGGGCTGTCTGAGTCAGAATTCCCAACAGTGCTGCTGTTGGCAGGTCCACGTGGCTTGTCCTAGGCTTTTGCCTTCGTGGTCAGTAGGAGAGACAGGATGGAATTCCTGGGCACCCTTGGAGCTAGGGCAAGACCTCCAGCCCACGAGCTGCCAGCTCAGCCTCCAGGTAATGCCCCTTCGATGGGGACTTGCAAACTTGGATGCCCACAAAGCCCGGGCAGGTTATGTAAATAAGCAAAGCAAGCCTGCACATCATGCTAAATAGGGACCGCCAGCCTCACTCTTGGGGAACACTGGGGAATGGTGGGGCCCACGGTGACATGAAGAAGGCGTGCCCCACCTCAAGAGGTGGCCACCACTCATCTCCAGTGGATCGTTACCAGGAAATCTTCCAATTTTTCGAGAAAAGCCAGAAGTCCAGGTTTTATGTGAAATCTCCTGACTTTAAAAACAAAAATCGTTGACCACTAGTTAAATTTAAAACAATACGTAGGCCAAGCAGTTTGTGATCTCTGCCTTAGATCTTTAAGTTCTAGTTTCCTAAAACATCAAGGACAAGAAAGGACCCACCTGCCCCAGGGACTTTGGACATCAGGGTGTGGATGGACTGTGGCTCTATAGCAGCTGACGATAGTAGAAAACTCTTCACAAGAGGGAGAGAAGGAACAGATGGGACCGCCATAGGTACCCCCATCCCACTGAGCATCAGACCAGGCAGTACCACCAAGTGACAGAGGGGAGAAACGGCAGAGTGTGATGTCACAAGACACCATGACTGTCAGTCAGGAGACTCCAGTTCTAATCCAGGCTAGATGACCTTGGTCAAGTCACTTAACTTCTCTGGGCCTCAGTTTCCTTATCTGACCCAATAAAAGCTCACTCTTGTATAACAGGCTGAAAGCCATGAAGTTCTCTCAAGTATAATGGATCCTTCAAACAGCTCTGGGAGGCATGCAGGGAAGGAACCATTACCTTATTTTCCAGGTGAAGAAACAGAGCAAATGGGTGAGATGTTTGGGACGTGTGATGTTTGATACAGCTGCTGGACAGCTCTACTTGGATGACCACCAAGCCTTTCACACTTAATTGGCCAAAACTGCCCTTGTCCCGGTCTTCCCTATTTCAGTAAGTGTTACCACCTGGGTGTTGAGTCTAAAATCCTAGAAGTCATCCTAGACTCCTCTTGTGTCCTCATACCTTATACCTAATCAGCCTGTCCTATTGGCTCTGCCTCCAAAATACAGAAGAAATCCACACCATCTCCATACCCACTGCCACTGCCCTAGCGAAGACCCTATGCTCTCACCCCAGCTGCTACAAAGGCCCCTAACTGGTGTTCTTGCTTCTTCCCTTGACCTCATGGCAACCAGAGGGGTCTTTTAAAGATGTAAACCGAATCACCTCACCCCACATCCCCAGCACTGCTTATAATGATCCCAGGACTTCTCATCACACTTGGAATAAGTCCTAAAACCTAACCACAGCCTTACAGGTCCTAAATCATATGGCCCCAGCGACCTCTCTCAGCCCCCAGCTCACTCCACTCCAGCCACATCAATCTGTTTGCTGTTGCTAGAACAAAGCAAGCTTGTTCCCACCTGAGGGCCTGGGCCTTGCTGTTTGCTTTGCTTAGAACATCGTTTATCCTGACCTTCACAGGCTGGCAGCTTCTCATCACTCAGATCTCAATGCACAGACTCCTTTTTCACCGAGACCCTCTCTAAGCAACTAATGTTGGGCCCCACCCTGTCATTATCACAGTGCCCTCTTTCTGGTTTTCATGGTACTTACCACTATGTGAAATATGTGAAATTCCTATTCGTCAATATGTTTACTGGTTTATTATGTGTCTCTCCCATCAGAACAAAAGCCCCATGAGATCTGGAACTGCACCTGTCTTGTGCACTGCTGCATCCCCAGGGCCTGGGTCAGAGTGAGCATTTAATAAATATTAGGTGAGTGAATGAACAAAGGGCACAGAGTCGGTCGCAAAGCTGGGCTCTGAACCCAGGTCTGTGACTCCTCTTGTTCTGTCCTCTTCCCTGTTTCACGAAGGACCAAGGGACCTGAGGTTCCTTCCAAACGCTCAACCTAAGAGTCAACCCACCTCTTCGCAAGAGCCATTCTCGCACAGTGTCAGTGACATCAAAAGACAGCCACTCAGCGGTGCCCCGCGTGGGCAGATTCCTGCCACCAATATAGCGCTGTTTGGCGATGTGCTCGTCCGGCCGGAGTATCTACAGAAGGCGAGAAAGGAGTGAGCACAGGAGGCCAGCACAGAGTATTGCAGTTCACGTCACAATGCAGAAGGACAGGTGAGGGGAGCAGCAGGAAACCAAAAGTTCCTGAATGTTCCTTCAAACACCTTAACTCTTTTCGTCCTCTGAACGACAGACACAGATACAGAAACTAAGGCAGGATTCACACCCAGGTCTGCTGAACTCTGTGCAGAGTGGAGGTCTGATATGGCAAAGCAGCTGGCTTTGCCACCTGAAAGGTGTAGTTCTGGGAGGGGATTCACCTGGAAGAGCTCGATCCTCTGCTCGTTGCGCTTGGAGCTGGGGTTGGGCACCCGCAAGACCCGGAATTCTGCTCGGAACAGGTTGGTTCCATTCTTCTCCACTGAGGACACATTGAAGCGGAAAACCTTGGAGGTGATTCCTTTGGGGCAGACGGCCAGCTCGTCTAGGAGATAAAGGAGCAGGGAGAGGAGCAGCATGAGTGAGAGCCAGAGGAGCAGCGTGCTGCCAACGGACACTTGCCAAGTGGCCAAGGTCCCACCTGTGACCTCCCTAGAGGCTTGAGGCCTCAGACCTAAAGGTGGAGGGAGGAGGAAGATCCTTGGTGGCCCTGGAATCACACACAGGCCTGAGCGAGGAGCAGGGAGACCTCAGAGCCCCAGGACATGGCACTAACGTAATCACCCCTCCTCCCACTGCCTCGACATCCCAACTCTGGCAGGCTCTCCAGCCTGCTTTTCCTACTCTTCTAGAAAATGCAGATTCTCAAAAGATATCAGCAATTCCCCCAAATAGTTTAATCATCTCATAGCTAGTCAATTCCTTCACGTGTTTGTCCATTCAGGCATTCATTCCTTTATTGAACGTGTATTGAGCAAATTCTATGTGCGGAGGATAGTGCTAATGTTGGGAAGCAAAAATGAATAGACACGGCCCCTGCCTTCAAGGAGATTAATATCCAGGGGAGGTTATTAATACATAAACCCAAATAACAGGACCAGAGGGAAAGCGCTGCGGGCCTTTAGAGAAGCCCAGGACTTGCTGCCAAGAGATCAGAGGAGGGAGAGAGCACAGGGCACTTCATGGAAGAGGTGATATTTGAACTGGGTCCTGCAGGAGGAAGGGCTTTGAGGATGGAGAGGAAAGAAATTTGACATGGAAGTGCTGCTGGAAGCAAAGGCAGGGAGGGGAGGAAATGCACGTGAGTAAGAGGGATCCGAGGCAGCCAGGCTAGAGCCAGTGAGACAAGGTCAAGACAGCAGACTGGGGTCCACCTGCAGGAAGGCTGAAATGGCAGACTGAGGGGTTGGATTTTATGCTATTAACAGTAGGGAGCCATGGAAAGTGTTAGAGCAGTGCAGTGACATAATTGACACTGTGTTGTAGACCTAACGAGAGCACTGGTGTGGCAAAGAGCCCACATCTCTAGCCTGGCAGACACACAGATGTTTCTTCAGACCGAGCTGGTCCGACATCATTGGCTCCTTTCTCTCGAAGGGTTTCTTTCCTTGACAGCACATGCTATGCCAGCCTCTGTCACCCCGCTGGCCTCTTCATCCCTGTGCGCAAGACGGAAGGCAACAAATGCACTTTCCCACCCCTCAGAGCCAGATAAAGGAAAGAGAAAGAGAGATCCTGTCTTTCCTCCTGTACACTCTGCAACCTCAAGGTCTGAGCAGCATTAACACCCAGAGAAAAACTTTCTACACAAATGGTAACAATAGCCAGAACTTGAAATTCAAGCTCATAGACCCAGATTCCACACATAATGGACATGGCTGGAATGAGCTCATAATCACCCCGAGGGGTGGTTTAGGAAGTCACGGACAAGGCGGGAAGGATCAGAGGCCTGGAACAAGCAAATGTGCTACTGATCTTTAGGAAAGGATGAGTGAGTGTTTCTGGAAATTGCCATCTGGTGGACCTGACACTGGTTCTTAGAAAATTAATGGAACAGATGTTAGGAAAACAAATGTGTGAATGCCGGCTAATGAAGCCCTGATTAATAATTGGCTTGGAAAGAACAAGTACTGGCAACTATTCCCTAAACCATTTCGGATAGAACCAGAAAGAGGAATCATGACGGCAATTTAATTTTTAAGTTTGCAAGTTTGTAACCTTCTGGACATGGATAAACTACTTAGACTGGCAACCCTCTTAAGTACTGACATACTTGGTTTTTGAAGGAGCTGTCATCAATATGGCTTCAGTTTTAATAGTACCTCCAGCAACTGTTGACAGAGGGAATCAACGGTATTTCAGCACAATGCACGCATTGCTGTAAAAGATAAAGGGGGATGGAGAATGCCACGTGCCAGTGAGGACAGTCAGAGGGGTCAAGAGAGTGGGAAGCCAGGAGATGGGGGAGCAATGAGCTAAGAGGGTCTTCAGATGCCCTAGTGATCATCCTTCCTTGGTTTCTTCCAGCCCATCAATCAGATACCTGATCCCTATGATGGACGACTATTGGTGGGAATTTCAAGGAGATTTCAAGAAGGAGGTGGGAAGCGTCATTTTTTTATCACTGGGATCTGTAGATTTCTAATAAAGTTAGAAGGAACTTTAGGAGTCGTCTAGTGCAGCCCTCTTCAGATGAAGAAATTGATGTCCAGAGGGATCTTGGCCAGGGTCATACAGGAATTAGTCGACACAAGCAAACTGACCCTAGCAAGCAAAGCTCAGACACAATCATTAGTGATTAAAAAAGAATTGCCTAGGGCCGGCCCTGTGGCTTAGCGGTTAAGTGCGTGCGCTGTGCTACTGGCGGCCCGGGTTCGGATCCCAGGCGCGCACCAACGCACTGCTTCTCCGGCCGTGCTGCGGCTGCGTCCCACATACAGCAATTAGAAGGATGTGCAACTATGATATACAACTATCCACTGGGGCTTTGGAGGGGCAAAAAAAAGGAGGAGGATTGGCAATAGATGTTAGCTCAGAGCTGGTCTTCCTCAGCAAAAAAAAAAGGAGGATTAGCACAGATGTTAGCTCAGGGCTGATCTTCCTCACCAAAAAAAAAAAAAAAAGAATTGCCTAACAGAGAAAAGCAAATGTAAATATCATCTTCTTGGGAATTAAATCCACTGAATGTTAATGATGTTTTAAATAATTTGTGGAATGAGTCAGAGGGTAAATAAATAAAATGTAATAACACCACCTTACATTTCATAGAGCTTTTATTAACTCATCAGACTCTCTGGCAATCCTTGAGGAGAATAAGAATAAAATTTATCATTTTACAAATGAGAAAAGTGAGCGTCAGGAAAGTTAAATGACTTTCCCAAGGTCACCCAGCTAGTAGGTGGCAAAGGTGGGATTTGAACCCAGGTCTTTTGATCTCATCCATTGAAGCGGAGACTCTAGAATTTGGAGGGCCCTGAGAGATCATCTAGTGGAGGGATGGTTTCACCAACAAAATGTGGCAGGATTCCATGAAATGAGCCTAGAGTACCAACCTACGCCTCAGACAAGAGCCAGTTCCCAGTCAGTTTTGTGGTTAAGCCATGCTTCTGCAGAACACTAGTATTATTGAGAACTGGACTAGGGGGTCCACCTTTACAAATTAAATTATGACCAACTTTTTCCATTGCACAAGACATATATATATTGATGGAGGCCATTTTCTCTTTTTTTGCTTTAGGGAAAGAAAAATAAGCAAAGAATATTCATGTAGAGTATTCATGGAAAAACCTGGAAATAGCTGATCATGTTTAGAACACGCCTTTTAAAATGTTTTAAGACAGCTGGGCTCCTACCCACGCCTTTGCTTGTATGCATCATTTCTGCTAGTAAAGTGACTGCTGGTTCCAATGATGGGACCACATTCATCAGCAAAGCAGTGCTTCTTTGCCCTGGCTGTACATTAGCATCACCTGGAGAGCCTTAAAGACAGATGATGCCTGACTTGCCAGAGATTCTGACTACACTGGAGTGGGTGGGTGGGTCCAGAGTTTTTTTCTTTTCTGTTTTTTTAAGATCTTCAGATGATTCTAATGTGTAGCCAGGGTTGAGAACCACAGTTTATAGTGCTCTGCAAAGGGTACCATGGCTTCCAGATGTTCTGGAAGTTTGAGAAACCACAGCTTTAATGCTTTAACCTTTAAATGGGTTAACCTTTCAATGTATTAGACATGTTGTTCGGCCAATGCATCATTTCTTAAAATTTTGAATTAGAAGCCCGTAAACATTTTAAGCCGATGTTAAAAGTTGGGAAATTTCACACAAAGATCCAGATTTTCTGCTCTTCTGGGAAATGGTAAGATCTAGTCAAGCTGGACCCACGTTCTTAAATGCAAAACTCAGCAGGAGCTGAGCGGGGATGGGCACGCTTCCAGGTCCCCCCCACCGGCCTCCCCACACACCCTCTTCTCTCCATGACCCTGAGGCAAAGTGTCCTGTGCAGTTTGTCATGGTGCATATGCTGTGGCTTTTCTTCTAGATCATTTGCATTAGCTGCCTGGCCTCTGTGGGCAGTTGCATTTGTAGACCCTCTAAGGAAAGGTTTTCCCCTAGTTCACTGAATTTTAAGTTTCAGTGAACTTAAGAATCAATAGAGAGCCTGTTGAAAATACAGATTCCCCAGGACCACCCACCCACCCCCAAGATTCTGATTCTGTAAGGGGGGGTGGGGCCTGGGAATCCACATTTCTCACATTTACCTTGCCTCTGGACCGCACTTGGAGAAACACCGACTAGTGTGCAGAGGGCAATGGCACTTAGAACAAATGAGTTCTTTCAACACAAAACATCTTTTAATTTTCGGAATGAACAAAATCTAACTGTCGCGTCCAGAAAAGAAAGGCTAAAATATCAAATTTTCTCTTTGCTCAGGAACTCTGGGGCTTGCTGGCTGTCTTAGCGCCGCCCTTGGATGAAAACAAGAGTCTCCCGCCAGACACAGATAATTACAAGCCAGAAGTTAAAACGACACCTACACTGGTGATATCTTGATAACAAGGATGACAGCAGAACTGAAAAAGCTGTGTCCTTCCCCACCACGTGGGTCAGAGAAAGCCTCTACTCACTTCCCATAGCAAAATCCTGGAGAATTATAGAAGGGATTACAGAGTCTGGCCTTCACCCCCCAGCAGAGACTGTGTTGAATCATCCCAGATGTACACATAAAATGTTCCAGCTGAAAGGGAGTTTAGAGACTATCTCTAACTTTACAGATGAGGACACTGAGGCTTAGAGAGGTGACGTGCCCAATTCCACGTGGTGTAGTTGCTCAACCGGCTTAAGACTCTTCAGCGGATAAAGAAAACCCTTTCGTTGAATTTGGGAGAATGTTTGTGGCAGTATGAATCTCCCAGCCAAAAAAAATAGGCAGAGCTAAGGAAGAACACACCCAGTTATCTCTACGCAATCCGCCACCGGGGTTGCTAAGATGTTGCTCCTGTCTCCTCTGCTTGGTCCAATGTGGGATTCGTTCATGTTATAAACCAAATTCTATAAGAGCCTAAAGGTTAAAGGTGGGACTTAAAATGTGTATTTTACACACTTGCATTGTGCCTAACAGCATGCATTCTGCAGGCAGAACGTCTACGTTAGAGCCCTGCTCTTTTGGGGCCAATTACTTAACTGATGCGTGTTTCAGTCTCCTCCCTATTTTAATAGGGAAATCAGGGTACCTGTCTGACAGGGCAGAGCCAGAAGATGGGCCCTATCCTCTCTGCTCTCACCTTGGGGCCCCTTCTCCTGCACCACTGGACATTACTCCTTCCTGCACTTTGCTCTCCAGGCACCCCATCTTCTCGCCCCAGCTCCTTGTCACTTCCCTCTGAGTGCCTGTACGCTGGGTGTGTGATCTCATCACCTCCCCGGCAGAAGCTCTGGGACCCAGACCTGCCAGTGCCCCACCACAAACCCAGTGCTCCCCCCTGCCCACCCTCCTCATCTCCAGACAGGCTTCCCTCACCCCAAGCCTATGATGGCTCTCAGCTCTGGCTTAGCATCTGCTGGGCGTTTGCATCTGCCCACTGCCTTCTTTATGTTAGTGTGCCTTGTGTGTCTGCCTCTCCGGGGCTGGCTCAGCACCTGACCAGCTGCAGGGCGGGCCCAGGCCGTGTCTGCTCAGCCTCTGTGTCACCTCCAACAGCTGCAGAGTCTGGGCCTGCTTCCTGTTTGCACCTGTGAGCCTCAGTGGCATCACCAGTGGCTCACTGGGCCCTGGCCCCTCCACGGTATGCCACGTAGTATCCTGCTCACTGTGGTGGGTTTGCTCCTGGCCTGACCACGGCTCTGTGGCCCCAAGGCAACCCCCACCTGCTGCAGTTTCAAGGTCCTGCCCAGCATCTGTGCGGCCCTGCCCTGGCATTTCCCAAGGCTGTCCACTATTTGAGACCTGAATCTCTGCACAAAATCCATGTCCACTGGCACCTGCGTGCCCTTCCATCCATTTGGCTCATTCATTCTCAGCTCGGTATTCCAAGCTGAGTGGGCCCTAGTGACTCAGAATCCCTCCTCCCCGTGACTCCTCCTCCTGACCCGGATCATTAAGGTCCGAGTCCTTCCCTCACTCTGTACTCTCCTCAGACCTCTCCTGCAGGCCTCAGCTTTCCACCCTCCTCTGACATTTCTGGCCGCTACCTCCTGCCTTTGTGGGTGCCCAGAGGGTTGGGGGTTTAGCTATCTGGCTGCTGGTGCCTCTGGGAACTGTAGGCCCCTGGCAGACCCTGACTCTGCCCCACTAGAGGACCCGTGGCAGGAAGCACTAACTGCCTTGTCCTCCGGCCTCCGCCGCACATAGTAGCCACATCCTAAGGCAGGGCACTCTAGGCGGCCACAAGAAACAGGAATGGGAACCCCTCGCCAGTAACCACAGGCTCCTGGGCCTGGCGTGGGTCAGCTCCCAGCAGGGTCTTTCGCACCATCAGCCAGAGCTGGTCCACCTATCAGCCACCCACTCCTCTGCCTTCTCTCTAGCCGGGTTCCTTTCAACCTCTACAGTGCCCCCCACCACCACCCTCACCCTGCCCGTTCCATCCCACCTGCCCGCCCCCACCCCAGCCACTGCCCACCTCCTAGGTGAGCCGGGCTGAGGTAGTCAGGGTGGCGAGGACACCTGCTGGTAGGAAAAGCAAACAGAGCTGCTCCCAGAGTCCCTGGCCCATGAGTGGCTCACATTCCTCCTTCCTGGGCTGTCAGTTTCTCAACATCTGCCAAATCTCTCTCTCTTGTATTGAGGTTTTTTAAATCCCCGTTCAGTAAACACACATGACTTCCACACGTGTACAAACACACAGACGGCTCACCCAGAAGCCTCCCAGCTTCTCAGCACAGACAGGAGCCTCCCGGGAGGACACACTTCCAGACACATGTCCCCTCTGCACCCACAGTCATCCCTCCCACCCATTCTTCCCATGACACGCAGACACAAAAGGGCCGCCAGCAATCGTCTACACATTCAGAGCCACAACCCTGCTTTCTCATGTCCACAGGCCTGGAAGACACCCATTTTGAGCACATGAATCTGTCTACTGTACAAAGCAAGACTACACGTCGTCATAAAGCACGTGTACATGTGAACATAGGTGCACACCCTTTCCCTACGCACACAGCTCACGTGGGTCACGTGTGTGGCATAGACTCAAGGGCCTAGACAGCAGGAAGCCGTCTCTTCCCTGGGCTTCAAAAAGTTTGACAGACATTAATTTGGGGCAGGTATACTCTTCTTCCCAAGAACTGGAAAAACGGAACCGGAGACGTGTCACAATGAGTTGTGAAAAGCAGGGAGAAGACGGAGGTTTCCAGATTCATGGAACAGAAGGCTTGACAGCAAGCGGCCCTGCCCCCTTAGGGCACCTCTGCCTACTGTTACCTATCTGATCACATGGGCGAGTTCACGCACATACGTTAATGGGACAGCACAATGTAATTCCAAATTAAACTCAGTCAAGGATCTGATGAGTTCAGCAAGCCACTCAATTCCAGGGCTCCTGGCCTCCAGAAGCACCCGGCTCTTCCTAGAACGGCTCTGTCTCCCTCCTCACCCACCTACCCAGCCCCAACTGCGCATCACACCTCCTGAACCTTGGTGCCCGGGAACCCGGGGCACCCTGCTGTGTGGACACTGCTAGGCCCCCCTCTGTGGCGCTCCCTACTCCAGTTCAGACCCTCCAGAGCAGATACTCCATAGAGAATCTGGACTTACTGTGTTCCGCCAGGCCCTGGATCATGTCGAATTTATGGATTTCTTTGGCATAGTACTCCGACTCCGTGTTTTCCTGAGTGCAGCCGTCCTCCCTCTCCCCCTGCATCTCCTCCAGCAGCTCCCGGGTGCTGTTGTAAAGGGCCAGGACCTGGTAGGGGACGTGGGTCATCACCGATGGCTCGGGGGGACTGGTGAGCCTGAGTTTGCTCAAGATCTGTCCCCTAATGGCTTCCACCCTCTTCTTCTTGATGTGGCCGAAGTCCAAGGTGGTGCAAGTGGACAGAGAGAGGCTGACCGTGGCAAAGTTCAGCAGGGCCAGGACCACCAGCGCCCTTTGCAAGTGCATCTTCATGCGCGAGCCGGGGAGAGAGGCCAGGGGGGCTGCGAGGCCTGGCGAGGAGGAGACCCCAGCAGACGTGCAGAAGGAGGGAGGAAAACCAGGCGGCCTCCCCAGATCCCGAAGACTGAGGCTTGGCAAGAAGGTGCATGAACTCACTGCACTGCAAGAGCTTCAGGACTTCCAGGAAGCGCTGGCAACCCTGAGCACGAAGAAGCCGACTGTGTGCCTTGGAGCTCTGGGTTTCTTCTCCATGTGTCTAAACAGGTTCTGCTGGGCTCTGACTCCCAGCAGGCCAGGTGGAGGGCAAGCAGAGGGCTGGGAGGGGTGGCAAGGCAGCTGGGAGTGGGAAGGGAGCTGGAGTTTTTCCTTAGGTAAAAATAAATAGAGCGGATATCTGATATTGCCAAACGCCGCTTGGCGATGGGGAGAAAGTGGGTATTTTAAAGAAGGAGCAGAGGGACCATGGCCGGGTCCCCAAATCAAAATCCTTGCCTTGCCCTGAAGGAGAATAAGAAAAGAGAATGGACAAGAAAAGAAAAAAAATTGTTAAAAAAAAAAAACAAAGTCAGATCACCAGTGAGTAGGTGGGGAGAGGCAGGGCCGGGCTGCTGCTGGCCCAGCTAAAGGTGGGGGCAGCGCAGGACACACTTGTCTCTCGGGCACACCATTCATGCTTTCTCTTTTGTTTACACTTCCTCGGGGGCTTTCTAAATGACTTTGTTCACGCTGCCTCTCGTCTTCATTGGCTGGGAAGTGGGGTTATGTGCAATTGGAAGGCGGGGGGACAGCCTCTGGAGAGCAGCCCCAATAATCCACTTGGACGCCCAGGTCACCAGCACCTCGGCTTGTCTTCTCCCTCGGCCATTGCTTCTGTTCCCTGCTTCTCTTTAAAAAATAAGAAGGAAAAGAAAAATAAGGCAGAAGCCAGTTCACTGCCCGCCTGCTCCGGAAAGCTGTTACTCCTTTCTCAGGCTTCTTCCCCTATCTCTCCCCTCTCTTGCTCATTCCCTTGGACTTGGCTTTTTGCTTCCCTCCCTTTCTCTCCCTGCTGCTCCTCTCTCCCTCTCCCTCTCGCTCCTCTCCCTCTCTCTCACACACACACATGCACACACACTGCTTTCTCTATTTCTCTCTGCTGAAATTTTATACCTCCCTCCCATGACGTCTCTGGCCCGGGGTGGGGGAGGGAGGGACCAGCGCACGCAGCCTCTTTTGCTGTACGATTTTAATGTTTTAAACAGGCACAGGAAAAGCCGAGCCCGTTTGAAAAATACTTTGCGAGTCCTCTCGTTCGACGTGGTAACTGAACTTTTTTTCCCCTCTTGGAGTCACTCCTGCTACACGTTGACTGTTTTTCTGGAAAGTTACTCCGATGAATCCCCTCCCTCCTTCTCCCCCAACTCCTTCGCCCTCTCGCCAGCTGTCAGTCCGTCCTCTCCTCGGCCCGTCTCTCGATCCCTCTCTGGCCCCCCCATCCCGGGCCGCCCCCGGGCCGGGCGGGACACTGGGCAGGGTCGGGGGAGCGCGCGGGGCCTGGGCAGGGGCGGCCGTGCCCACCCTCCGCGGGGGTGACTCCCGGCCCGGGAGCAGGGTTGGAGGTGGGTTCAGCTCCGCGGCGATCCTGGCCCCGATTCTTCATTGACAAGGCTGGAGTCGGGTGGCTTGCTGAAGTTTGGAGATGCTCCAGGGACTTTGAAAAATGGTGGCGTTTTTTTTTTCCGGCAGATCGAGGGTGCCCTCTGGCGAGGCGAGGCCGCCAGTGAAGGAGGCCCCGCGGGTCGGAGCCGGGAAGGCGAAGGGCTGGGGGGTGGGGCTGTGGGCGAAGGGGCTGCGAGAGAGGGCGAGGAAAACGAGACGGCGGGGCCTGGGGAGCGGCCTCGCTCTGGGCCCGACGTGCGTACACGTGCACCTCTCCTTCCCCGCGCCCCGCGCTGCAGCCGCTTTCGCAGAAATGTCCTCCAGATGTTCGCAGCCGCCCTCCCCGCCCAGGGTTCCGCGGGGAGCCGCGCCAGCGAGCGCAAAGTCAGCAATTGGCCCGAGCCCATTTCCCAGATGGGTGAGGGGAAGTTTTCTCCGCTTTCGTTCTTCGTCTCAGCCTAAGCTTCTAGGTATTTTCCCAGAGGCTCAGGGAGGGCAAGGCGCATTGCTTCCCCCGCCCCCCGACACAGGACTTGCCCGTAAATTGATCACTTTCCTGGGAATTAGTGCTGCTCCCCACCACCCTACCTCACCTCACCCCAGCCCTCCTGGACCTTTCCTGCGAAGGCTGGTTCCCGCTCCTGGCTTCTGGGCCACTAACGGAAGG